>NC_083602.1:85141625-85791200 GCF_029168945.1 Cannabis sativa
GTCAAATCTTCAAAAAATCATAACTAATTCAAATAAAATCCAAATTGAGTTCTGTAAAAGGCTAACTTGCTTAATTTTTTCCATACTATCCAATAAAAATAATTCCAGAAACGAAATCACAATTATTGTTCACGAAAATTTCACAAACATCAATCAATCATCAAATAACACTCAATACAACATGATACCATCCAAAGAACATACAAACAATCGTTTTAAAGTCCAAATTTCTTGCAAATAAATCAATTACCATGGCTCTGAGGCCAGTTGTTGGAATTTATTTTACCAGGATCTTAGATCTACTCACAAGTATGTTTATTAACATCCTAAATATGAACTTTCTAAAACGATGAAATAAACACATATAAAGTTTAAGAAACCTTACATTGGGTGCAGCGGAATATAATGACTCCTTCCGTTCAGATATCTAGCCCTTGATTCCTTTCTGTAGCAGAGCATTATCAATATCTGAACCTGGATCTCTTTCTCTGAATCTTTGATGCTGAAACTCCTTTGCTGATGATCTTTCTTCACGATCTTCCTCACTATGATTGAGGTATCACTTGATGTGTGTGGGCACTACTCATACACTAAGGATTTCGAAATTATCAAGGAAGAAGAGAGAGAGTGGTCAGCTAAAGATAGGGAGAGAGAAGGCTCAGTTTTTTCTGAATAGAAAAAGTCAGAAGAAAAGTGTAATTTTCCTGAAGCCTTCACTATCTATTTATAGCATTCCTACTAGGGTTAGATTTGAATTATATGGCATTAAAATAATGAAAAAATCAGTTTAAATTTCCTACAAAAGTGGCTGGCCCTAAACTTAGTGGATTGGGCCTTGCTTTTTGCAATTTTGCAATTTTA
Source organism: Cannabis sativa (assembly GCF_029168945.1). NCBI lineage: Eukaryota > Viridiplantae > Streptophyta > Magnoliopsida > Rosales > Cannabaceae > Cannabis > Cannabis sativa. The sequence goes on from NC_083602.1 coordinate 85,142,487, forward strand.
ACACCTTTTGTATCTGATTTTCTCAAAAATGCCAATTTCTTAATTCAACCATTTAAATGCCAATTCTAACTATTTAATAACTATAAATAATTATTAAATAATATTGTCATTTATCATATTTATTAATTGAACCATACAAAGTATCATAATTAACAAATATGCCCCTATAAACTCTTTCTTTACAATTTCGCCCTTACTTAGTGAAAAATTCACAAATAGACATAGTCTAATTTGAGAATTATAATTGATTAATCAAAACCAATTACATGAGTCTTACAAGCAATATTATCTCAACTAGTGGGGGGACCATGGGTCTATATAACCGAGCTTCCAATAAGTAGATCAAGAATTTAACACTAAAATTCACTAACTTATTAATTCTTCGTTGAATCCACGCATAGAACTTAGAATTGCACTCTCAGTATATAGAATGCTCTATATGTTCCACCATATAGACACATCATTAGTTATCCATTGTTATAATCCTAATTTGATCAATGATCCTCTATATGAATGATCTACACTGTAAAGGGATTAAATTACCGTTACACCCTACAATGTATTTATTCCTTAAAACACTTGACCCCGTATAAATGATATTTCAGCTTATGTGAAATGAGTACTCCACCATTTATGTTTGTTTGGTCAAGCTCGAAGGAGATCATCCTTTGCTTACTATTCGCCAGATAGAAGCTATAGATTCCATGTTTATGATAGCGCTCCCACTCAATTGAACTACCGTGTTCCCAAAATGTACGTATCACCCTGACCTAAAAGTAGGCTTAACTAACAAATCAAAGAACACGAATAGACTTTCAAGATTGAGCCTAATCATAACAGGATTAAGAACATTTGATCTAGGATCAACTAGGCGATATTGACTTGAATAGATATTACGGTAAGTTTAATAAATCTAAGTCAAAGTTCAATATCGGTCCCTTCCGATGCATACTCCATGCATCCAACCTGAGTTTTACTTTAACCAATGCTCTGGAAAGAACATAGCACTTCTCCAAATGCAAGTAAACTCTGTTGTAGATTATCATATCAGTAAAACCCTATGTCTGATAAATCTAGGAAACTTTATTCACATAGTCATGTTTACTTTCCAATGTGTTGACGGCACAATAAACAGGATCAAGTATGTGAAAAGGGTTTCAGATGAATTTATACATTATGTACATATAATCATGAAATAAATCATGTGAACCATGAAACATTAAATGTTATTTCTGATCTATATTAATAAGTAAATCTGATTATATTGAAATGAGTTTTATTTAGGGCATAAAACCCAACATCAATTGCACTACCGTGTACCCAAAATGTACGTATCACCCTGACCTAAAAGTAGGCTTAACTAACAAATCAAAGAACACGAATAGCCTCTTGAGATTGAGCCTAATCATAACAGGATTAAGATCATTTGATCTAGGATCAACTAGGCGATATTGACTTGAATAGATATTACGGTAAGTTTAATAAATCTAAGTCCAAGTTCAATATCGACCCCTTCCATGCATACTCCATGCATTCAAACTGAGCTTTACTTTAACCAATGCTCTGGAAAGAACATAGCATTTCTCCAAATGCAAGTAAACTCTGTTGTAGATTATCATATCAGTAAAACCCTGTGTCTGATAAATCTAGGAAGCTTTATTCACATAGTCATGTTTACTTTCCAATATGTTGACAACACAATAAACAGGATCAAGTATGTGAAAAGGGTTTCAGATAAATTCATACATTATGTACATATAATCAGGAAATAAATCATGTGAACCATGCAACATTAAGTGTTATTTCTGATCTATATTAATAAGTAAATCTGATTATATTGAAATGAGTTTTATTTAGGGCATAAAACCCAACACTGTGTTCGGTTCTAGGTCTGGGTCTGGGGTCGGCGATTCTTGTTCAGGTTCTAATTTTGGGTCCTAGTTCTAGGTTCGGGTTTTGTTCTTTGTCTGGGTTCTAGTCCTAGTCTAAGTCGCAGATCTAGTCACCGACTACTGGTCTTTTCTAGGCCACGTTACCCGAATCTCGAGTCAAGATCTGGATCACTGTCACGGGTCTCGGTTCTGTTCTGGTTCAGGTCCTAGGTCCCATTTCTGAGTTTGGCTTTTGGATCAAGACTGGGTTGCAATTCTAGGTCTTGACCCTGTTTCTGTGTCCCTAGTCTTGTTCCATGTTTGGGTCTGAGTTCAGGTTCGAGTTCGGGTCCCGAGTCCAGGTTTGGGTTGGGATCCAGGTCCGGCTCCCTATTCAGGTCTAGGTCAGATTTGGAGTCCGGAACCTGCTCCGGTTACGGTTCTGGATCTAGGTCCAATTTCAGTTATGATTCCAAGTCCAAGTCCTAGTTCTAGTCCCGGTCATCTTTCGGTTTGGGTTCCAATTTTGGGTCACAGGTTACGGGTTCGGGTACACTTTTGGGTTTTGGACTGGGTTCAGGTCTGGGTGTGGGTTCAGGTCCTTGTTAGGGTTCATGTCCAAGGCTGGGTCCCAAAATCCAGACACTGACTACGGGTTTTGTCCAAGCCCTGGGTCCACGGATCCCACTTTCGGGTCCCAGTCTGGTTCCATTTCTGGTGCCGGGTCACGAGCTAGGTCTTATGTGTTGGAAATTATTTTACCAGGATCTTAGATCTACTCACAAGTATGTTTATTAACATCCTAAATATGAACTTTCTAAAACGATGAAATAAACACATATAAAGTTAAAGAAACCTTACATTGGGTGCAGCGGAATAAAATGACTCCTTCCGTTCAGATATCTAGCCCTTGATTCCTTTCTGTAGCAGAGCATTATCAATATCTGAAACTGGATCTCTTTCTCTGAATCCTTGATGCTGAATCTCCTTTGCTGAATGTCTTTCTTCACGATCTTCCTCACTATGATTGAGGTATTGCTTGATGTGTGTGGGCACTACTCTAATCACTAAGGATTTCGAAATATTGAAGAAGAAGAGAGAGAGTGGTCAGCTAAAGATAGGGAGAGAGAAGGCTCAGTTTTTCTGATTCAGAAAGTCTGAAGAAAAGTCTAATTTTTCTGAAGCCTTCACTATCTATTTATAGCATTCCACTAGGGTTAGATTTGAATTATATGGCATTAAAATAATGAAAAAATCAATTTAAAAAAGCTACAATAGGTGGCCGGCCAAGCATTAGTGGATTGGGTATTGGGCTTTGCAATTTTGCAATTTTAACACCTTTTGTATCTGATTTTCTCAAAAATGCCAATTTCCTAATTCAAACATTTAAATGTCAATTCTAACTATTTAATAACTATAAATAATTATTAAATAATAGTGTCATTTATCATATTTATTAATTGAACCATACAAAGTATCATAATTAACAAATATGCCCCTATAAACTCTTTTTACAATTTCGCCCTTACTTAGTGAAAAATTCACAAATAGACATAGTCTAATTTGAGAATTATAATTGATTAATCAAAACCAATTACATGAGTCTTACAAGCAATATTATCTCAACTAGTGGGGGGACCATGGGTCTATATAACCGAGCTTCCAATAAGTAGAAAGAAAATTTAGCACTAAAATTCACTAACTTATTAATTCTTCGTTGAATCCACGCATAGAACTTAGAATTGCACTCTCAGTATATAGAATGCTCTATATGTTCCACCATATAGACACATCATTAGTTATCCATTGTTATAATCCTAATTTGATCACTGATCCTCTATATGAATGATCTACACTGTAAAGGGATTAAATTACCGTTACACCCTACAATGTATTTATTCCTTAAAACACTTGACCCCGTATAAATGATATTTCAGCTTATGTGAAATGAGTACTCCACCATTTATGTTCGTTTGGTCAAGCTTGAAGGAGATCATCCTTTGCTTACTATTCGCCAGATAGAAGCTATAGATTCCATGTTTATGCTAGCGCTCCCACTCAATTGCACTACCGTGTTCCCAAAATGTACGTATCACCCTGACCTAAAAGTAGGCTTAACTAACAAATCAAAGAACAAGAATAGCCTCTCGAGATTGAGCCTAATCATATCAGGATTAAGATCATTTCATCTAGGATCAACTAGGCGATATTGACTTGAATAGATATTACGGTAAGTTTAATAAATCTAAGTCAAAGTTCAATATCGGTCCCTTCCGATGCATACTCCATGCATCCAACCTGAGCTTTACTTTAACCAATGCTCTGGAAAGAACATAGCACTTCTCCAAATGCAAGTAAACTCTTGTTGTAGATTATCATATCAGTAAAACCCAATGTCTGATAAATCTAGGAAACTTTATTCACATAGTCATGTTTACTTTCCAATGTGTTGACGGCACAATAAACATGATCAAGTATGTGAAAAGGGTTTCAGATGAATTTATACATTATGTACATATAATCATGAAATAAATCATGTGAACCATGCAACATTAAATGTTATTTCTGATCTATATTAATAAGTAAATCTGATTATATTGAAATGAGTTTTATTTAGGGCATAAAACCCAACAAACTCCCACTTGCACTAATATAAAACAAAAAGTGCGTTTCAAATAATCTCAACACCTTGATATACAAATTAAGTGTAGTAGTAGTAAACTCCTCGTAATAGGATCTGAAAGGTTGAATTAACCACAACCTTTTCTCCACCATTACTCTTCCTTAATCACAAAATCATTGATAATGTGAAATTCCTCTCTATATGTCTACTCTCTTGGGATACTGGATTCTATATCTTTGGCAACTACATTTGGTTAATCAGGAAATTAACACTAGTAGTTTAAGGCAATTTGGAATGATGCCAAAAATGTATAGAACTTTCCTTAGACTGAATAAGTACCTTTCCTGCAGCTTTAACATTCAGTCCCTCTCTGGTAGACCTAGAGACTTCAGATAGGTTTTTACACTTCTCCAAAATCACTATTCCACCCCTAGAGTAATCACCATCTTATCAGAAAGATTTTCTAGCACAAAGGCAAATTTCAAAATCTGATAAGGTGTAGTCTAAGAGTTTTAAACACACCCTTATAGACTAACATATAGTTCCTCTTCTTTATCTTAAGATTTACTTGATTGTCTTCCAATGTTCTTCTCCTGGATTAATCTGATACCTACTCATTACTCCCACTCAACAGCAGGTGTTTGGTCTAAGGCATGCAAAAGCATATCTAAGACCTCTCACTGTTGATATAAGAAATTCTTTCATGGCTTTATCTTTTCTGGAATAGTTGAGACTTTTCCTTAGATAAATAAAATCTATGCCTAAGAAGTTGTGAAGCTTCTATAGATTGCCATTAGAAAGAAAATGCTACAGCATCTTACTAAAATAAGTTGCTTGCATTAGAGTAAGTAATTACCAGGTATACCACAAGCCATAGGTTTAGATAAACTCAAACCTATAATACTAGGAACAGGAAGTTTTGTTAAGTCCATTGAATTGACTTATAAACGAAAATTTCCTTTTATGTCCTTGTAATAGAAAACTTTAGGTTATTCCATGTGAATGGATTAAACCATAGTTCTATTGGCTTTCTTCTTAGTTTCTTATCTTGACAATCCATTACTTGTTTAAACTCACAATGGATTTTAATCACTAGTGTCTCCCAAGTCATAAGAAGGTGAGTTCCTAGAAACTCTCCCACTACGACAAGGCACCGTGAATTATGTCTAAGAAAACTAAATGGTATTGATCTCTTCGGTTGTGACAAGACAACAGAGGCAGTGGGATCATCATATGTTATATAAGATGATAGAACACTTTTGGAATCAAGAATTAAATATTTCCTTTATTTGCTACTTGTTTTTCAGACTTAGTCATTTTCTTAGAAAAGTAGTATTTGTTTGAACAAACACTTTCTTATCTATTGACAATGGGATGGTCCACCCCTAATCACTTAGAATAGCTAACAAACCATGGTTAACAGTTCTAGCTTTTCTTAAGATTTTGATTAGGTCATCCATGAATCTAGTAATGATTTACATTAAGTATACAACCATTACATCATTCTGAAATTGTATTACCATAGAAGGAATTAGGCAACGACTAAAGAATTCAATCATCAACATGCAACTCGAAATTTCTGGGGAGGTAAGTTTGGATATAATTCAAAAATCAATTTAATGATCTTTGAACTGCATATCTAATAACTATTTCTCCACCCCTATCAGTTCGCAAGATCTTTAACCACTTACCTTAATGGTTTTAACCATTGCTAGAAATTAATAAAATTTTTCAAACATTTCAAATTTCTTTGCTAAAAGGTATAATCTAGAGTAATCATTTTAAGAATACAACGAAAAACTCATATCCACCCCTGAATGTACATCCATCTGCGAATGAGATGAACTACTTTCAGTGGATATAGGCATATTAACTCTTTGCAGAGATTGATCATGTCAAATTCACTATGAACAAGATACAAATGCCATAGATTAAAAAAAATGTGGTAGTGTCTTTTGATGACATAGGTTTAGTTACATCAAAGAGTTCTTAGAATAGTGCAAGTGGATCCTGGTCACAGAATACTTAACTCATATTCCATACAGTTTGAATCCATTAATAGAAGATGGATATTAAACACTTGAGAAAGTGTAACTGTATTGTATTCTGGAATTAGAAATATAAGAAAATTTCTATTTGGAATCTAAAATTAAAGTCAAAGACTTAAATTTATACCAAATATTATGAGTAATTCTATCTTGGACCACCACTACTAATACAAACTCTAAGTAAGATTTGCCCACACAAGTAGGAGATTTCTAAGATTGAGGATTTATATCAATTGGGAATCGAATTTCGGGATTATAATCATATGCGTCATTTAATTTCTTAAGAGAAAATATAATGACATGAAATGATTTATAGACCATTCATCCAATGATATGTTTTGAAGCTAATTCGAAATGAATAAGCTAAGAGGAATTAGGATAATTTCGTTTATAAATAAGAATCCAACGATGCTTCGATTAGCGAAAGACAAAGTAATCTTATTTATGTAATCTTCTTGTTTCATATTGTAAAAATACTAGTCTAAGGTGTCATCAATTGATGAACAGTTAGATGTCGCATATACAATACTTATCTTTCGAGATCTTACACTATTATGTATGTCTAATGGTGAAAATCCATTAGGGATTTATCTCATTAGAAAAACAAACATGTTAGACCAACAATGAAGATTCGAAATTAAACTACAACTTAATAACAGAAAATAACATGGTTCAATATAAATTCATACACAATTCAGAAATTATAAACATATAGCAAGTAGGAATGACTAGTGAAAATACTAAAACATACAATCCTAAATAATTTCCAAGGTTTTCAACAAACTGATACAGTGTCCCGGTAGGCGAGAGTCAAAGCATCATTTATTGAATAGAGTTGTCAGCTCATCTAAAATAGAAACCATTCTAGCAACCTTTTATTCGATCAAAATAAGAATCCAACGTTGTCTCGGTAGGCAAGAGTCAAGGTTATTTTCATTTTATGAGCTTCCACCATTGTTTCATGTTTCATAAGTTTATCTCTAAGTAGTCACCGTAGGGGAGAGTCTAATAGAGACGAAAACTTACAAAACACTTATCAAATGAAATCTTACGGTGTTAAATGCGTTCAACGAATAACCATCCATAGGGGGACGAAGTCTAGCGTCTCGAGGTTATATTGAAAACATTTAACTTTTGTAAGACCAACAATGGAGATCGAATATCTTAATAATAATCAAGCTCATTATTTAAAGTGAGTTGTATTTTCTTTGATTCTCTTTATTTAATTTATTTATTTTAAATATATATTTATTTAAAATTTCCAATTTAGAATGAAAAATTCTAAATATAAATTTTAATTTAATATTTATAAATTTTACTTAGATGGATATGAAAATAACATGAATTATTTCCATCTTAGTAATAATTTCCAATAAATATTTAGAAAAATATTCAATTTAAGTTGTTACAAAATTAATTTAAATTAATTTACAACTCAAATTTTATTTTCTATAAATATATATTGCATTTCGAAAAATTAAAGTATTTAAGAATACAATTTTCGAAAATGCATGTTAAAATAAAAAATTAATCCTGAAAAAATTATTCTAATTTAATGTTGGCCCAAAATTAATTAATAAAATTAATTTACAACAAAAAATATAATTTTCCTATTTAATTAAATATATAAGAAAAATTTCAAATATTTAAGTATGATGATGAAAATCAACTTAAATATTAATTTTCTATTTAATTAAATGCACTAGAAAAATACTTCAAGCAAAAATATCATCTATTTAGATTTTCCTTTGACTAATTAATTCAATTTCTAATAATATACTTTAATTCAATTTATTTTAAATTAATCAATAAATGAAAAAATTATTGATTTAAGTTGATCCAAGAATTAATTAAAATAAATAATTAATTTACAACTTAATCTATTTTTCAAGATAAAATTCGAAATTCTAGCATTTAAGAAATGCAATTTCGAAAATTGATTAATAAAATAAAGAAAAAAAAAAATATTTTGAAAATTATTTAAATTTAGTTGAAAAAATAAATTTCAACTAAAAATAATTTTCTATTTAATTAAATGTCATGAAAAAGAAATATTTAAGTATGATGATAAAAATCAACTTAGATATTTAATTTTCAAATTAATTAAATCTATTAAATTCAAGAAATAAATAATTAAGTGTAGAGAAGGCTTAATTATTAATTTCTAGTTTAATACTAGGAAAAATATACTTAAAATAAATTGTACAAAAATTAATTAAAAAATTAATTTCACAATTTATAATATTTTCCTATTTAATATTAGAAATAATAAGTAGTCTAGAAATAACTATCTAGAAAATATCTTATTTGACTAAGTATCTTTTCCACAAAATTTGAAAAAATATCTAATTTAAGTTGTATTAGAAAAGATCTAGAACTTAAATATTTTCCAATTTAAATTTAATTAAATATCAAAAATTAAGTTGTAACCATTTAATTTGAAAATATTCCATTTTAAGTTAATATTCGAAAAGATATTAACTTAAAAAATATCTAAAGAATCTTAATAACCAATGCCTAAAATTCCTCAACTTAATTTTGAAATTTGAAATTCAAAAGATATTCATATTTAAGTTGGTTAGTTGTAGATAACTAAATATCAACTTAAATAGGAATATTTAATGAAAAATTTAAATTAAGCTCCAGAAAGAATCTAGATGGTTATAATTCTATATTTAATTAAATACAAGAAAATACATATAGTTTAGCTTAGAATAAAGAATTCTTTAAACTATAATTTTCTTAAATTAATTTCAAAATAAATGAAATTAATTATGTTGCTAATCAATTTTATTAGGTTAAACTAGTGTAATTAACCTAGTACAGTCATTCAAATCAGGCAAATGTGCCTTCACAATTGGGGTGGTTTGTGTGAGGGGGTGCTGGGTTCAGTATGTCGTACCCACTTCTATGGCTCCCAACTCTCACACAAGGCCCAAAAGAGAGGAATTTAACCTTAATAAGAACAACTGTTATTAATTGAATAAGCCCAAAACTAAATGGGCCTAAATAAAATCTATCAATGACTATGACATTTTATTTAGCAACATTAACCTATATGCATCTATAATAAAATTAAACACATAGGCTCACACAGGCACACTTTGAATGGGTCCTATCATGTTGCTAGGTCATACACAGATGAAAGAAGATTGTAAATTTACCTATTACAAATTATTAACTTGACCAAGGGAGCCATCAGATCATTAGATCTGGCAAAAAGTAACCATGGCTATTTGCAATCAAGTAATAATAGGTTTTGAAAACTTACACATAAGCTAAAACACATACTCCTGCAACAAGGTTAGATGGATAGTTGGAAGTAGGATTTATTTAATTTTAAATAAAATATTTAATTTCGAAAATAATTAATTAAATAAATAAAATATTTATTTTTCGAAAATTTAAAAAAAAATAATAAAAAAAAATTCGAAAATTTAAAAAATTTAAATTTAAAATTAAACCTACAATTTTTGAAAAATTAGGTTTCAACCAACCTAAATTTCATTTCAAAAAAAAAAAAAAATTGCTAACTACTTTTAAATTTTAAATGTTATTTTATAAATAGAAATTAAATAAAAATTAGAAAAGATAAATGAAATATCTTTTGAGATTTTAAATTTAATTTAAATAAATAAAATAACAAAATTTAAAAGTTAGCAAAATATCTTACATCTATTTAAAATTACATGATTATAAATATCTTATTTTAAATTTAAATAAGGTCAAAATATCTAAAAAGATTTAAAAAAAAATCTTAAAAGATAAGATATAATTAAAAATATCTTAAAAGATAAGATATCTTAAAAATATCTTAAAAGATTTTATAAATATCTTATAAAATCTGACCTTAAATTTAAAAAAAAATAAGATATAATCAAATTTAAAAATAAGATAGATTTTTAAGCAAGAAGATAGATACTAATTCTATTTAAATTCAAATTACACTAATATCTTGAATTAAATTTAAAAAATATTAAATTAATTCAAAATGATAATTAGAATTGAATTAGGAATAGTAATAGTATAAATACAAAACTATACAAAAAATTGGAAGTTAATTCCATGAAAAATTGAAGAAAAACAAAAAATTTCGAAACTGTACGGACAGATTTGCGATCGCAGGAAAATATCAGCACAGCCCGTTTTTTTCAAATCTTCAAAAAATCATAACTAATTCAAATAAAATCCAAATTAAGTTCTGTAAAAGGCTAACTTGCTTAATTTTTTCCATAATATCCAATAAAAATAATTCCAGAGATAAAATCGCAATGATTTTTCACGAAAATTTCACAAACATCAATCAATCATCAAATAACACTCAATACAACATGATACCATCCAAAGAACATATAAACAATCGTTTTAAAGTCCAAATTTCTTGCAAGTAAATCAATTACCATGGATCTGAGGCCAGTTGTTGTAAATTATTTTACCAGGATCTTAGATCTACTCATAAGTATGTTTATTAACATCCTAAATATGAACTTTCTAAAACGATGAAATAAACACATATAAAGTTAAAGAAACCTTACATTGGGTGCAGCGTAATAAAATGACTCCTTCCGTTCAGATATCTAGCCCTTGATTCCTTTCTGTAGCAGAGCATTATCAATATCTGAACCTGGATCTCTTTCTCTGAATCCTTGATGCTGAATCTCCTTTGCTGAATGTCTTTCTTCACGATCTTCCTCACTATGATTGAGGTATTGCTTGATGTGTGTGGGCACTACTCTAATCAAAAAGGATTTCGAAATATTGAAGAAGAAGAGAGAGAGTGGTCAGCTAAAGATAGGGAGAGAGAAGGCTCAGTTTTTCTGATTCAGAAAGTCTGAAGAAAAGTCTAATTTTTCTGAAGCCTTCACTATCTATTTATAGCATTCCACTAGGGTTAGATTTGAATTATATGGCATTAAAATAATGAAAAAATCAATTTAAAAAAGCTACAATAGGTGGCCGGCCAAGCATTAGTGGATTGGGTCTTGGGCTTTGCAATTTTGCAATTTTAACACCTTTTGTATCTGATTTTCTCAAAAATGCCAATTTCCTAATTCAAACATCTAAATGCAAATTCTAACTATTTAATAACTATAAATAATTATTAAATAATATTGTCATTTATCATATTTATTAATTGAACCATACAAAGTATCATAATTAACAAATATGCCCCTATAAACTCTTTCTTTACAATTTCGCCCTTACTTAGTGAAAAATTCACAAATAGACATAGTCTAATTTGAGAATTATAATTGATTAATCAAAACCAATTACATGAGTCTTACAAGCAATATTATCTCAACTAGTGGGGGGACCATGGGTCTATATAACCGAGCTTCCAATAAGTAGAACAAGAATTTAGCACTAAAATTCACTAACTTATTAATTCTTCGTTGAATCCACGCATAGAACTTAGAATTGCACTCTCAGTATATAGAATGCTCTATATGTTCCACCATATAGACACATCATTAGTTATCCATTGTTATAATCCTAATTTGATCACTGATCCTCTATATGAATGATCTACAATGTAAAGGGATTAAATTACCGTTACACCCTACAATGTATTTATTCCTTAAAACACTTGACCCCGTATAAATGATATTTCAGCTTATGTGAAATGAGTACTCCACCATTTATGTTCGTTTGGTCAAGCTCGAAGGAGATCATCCTTTGCTTACTATTCGCCAGATAGAAGCTATAGATTCCATGTTTATGCTAGCGCTCCCACTCAATTGCACTACCGTGTTCCCAAAATGTACGTATCACCCTGACCTAAAAGTAGGCTTAACTAACAAATCAAAGAACACGAATAGCCTCTCGAGATTGAGCCTAATCATATCAGGATTAAGATCATTTGATCTAGGATCAACTAGGCGATATTGACTTGAATAGATATTACGGTAAGTTTAATAAATCTAAGTCAAAGTTCAATATCGGTCCCTTCCGATGCATACTCCATGCATCCAACCTGAGCTTTACTTTAACCAATGCTCTGGAAAGAACATAGCACTTCTCCAAATGCAAGTAAACTCTTGTTGTAGATTATAATATCAGTAAAACCCTATGTTTGATAAATCTAGGAAACTTTATTCACATAGTCATGTTTACTTTCCAATGTGTTGACGGCACAATAAACAGGATCAAGTATGTGAAAAGGGTTTCAGATGAATTTATACATTATGTACATATAATCATGAAATAAATCATGTGAACCATGCAACATTAAATGTTATTTCTGATCTATATTAATAAGTAAATCTGATTATATTGAAAAGAGTTTTATTTAGGGCATAAAACCCAACATTATGTTCATGTTCGGGTCTGGGTCGGGTACTAGATCCCGGTCCTAGTTCTGTTTCCCAGGCCCCTATCCTGATTATTAGTCCAGGTCCCGGTTATTGTGTGGGTTTGGGTCTCGTTCTAGTTTTGGGTTCTAGTCCTAGTCTCGGTTTGGCTTTAGGTCTTTGTCTGGGTTTGTGATCTGCGTTCGGGTTTGGGTTTGGGTTTAGGTCCTGGTCTTGGTCCTAGTCCTAGTTCGGTTCTAGTTCTATTTGCGATTCTGAGTTCGAGTCAGAGTTCGAGTCCTGGTCTGAGTTTTGCTTCGGGTCCGGATTTCACTCTAGGTCCAGATCAGGCTCTGGGTCTGGGTTCGCGTCCTTGGTCTTGGTCTAGGTTGGGTCCGAGTCCCAAGTTCCTGTTAGGTTTTATGCCCTAAATAAAACTCTTTACAATCTGATTAGTAATCAATACAAGAAATTTGAAGTGATTTATGTTTGCATGAATTTTACATGCTAATGGTTTAATATGTTTATTACATTTATACACAAAATCAGTTAAATCCATATCATATGTTTATTCACAATTACAGTATCGTCAACACAGTGGAATGTGATTGTGATCATATGAATCAAAAGACTAAGTCCCTATTTCATCAGTGTTTTGGATTTACACTAATGTGATAATCAGCGATGATGTGTACTTACACTTGGAGTAACTGTTATGTTCTTTCCAGGACATTAGTAAAGTATACTAGTTTCGAATGTATGGAGTATACATTGGACTGGACCGATATTGCAACTAAGTTAAGATATTACAAACTTACCGTTATATATCTTTCCAAGTCAATATCAGTAGTTGATCTTAAGATTAAAAGAATCTAAATCTTGATATGCTTAGGCTCAACTCAGGAGTACTATTCATGTTCTTTGATTTATTAGTTAAGCCTACTTTTGGGTCAGGGTGATACGTATATTTTGGGAACATGATAGTATGATTGAGTGGGAGTGCTGAACAGAAATATGGAATCTATAGCTTCTACTGGTGTATAGAAGTCAAGTGATGATTCCCTTCGAGCTTAGCAAATAGAAGTAAATGGATGAGCTCTTGTTTAACTGAATAATTATTAGATCACTAAACACCATTTACAGGTAGCTAAGTGTTTTAAGAGGCAAAATACATTGAGGGGTGAGAACGGTAAAATTATCCCATCTCGATGTGAATCATCTATATAGAGGATCTTTAAATCACAATAAGATTATAACAATGGTTAAATGAGATAGCATATCTATATCGTGGAACATATAATATGCTTTATATAAGTCTGAGAGTGCAATTCTAAGTTCTAAGAGTGGATTCAACGAAGAATTAATAAGTAGGAATTTACTTGGTAAATTCGGTTCACTTATTGGAAGCTCAGCATATAGATCCATGGTCCCCATTCTAGTTGAGAACATTCTGCTTGTAAGACTCATTAATTGATTCGTGATTGATCAATTATAATTCTAAAGTTAGACTATGTCTAATTTATGAATTTTCACTAAGCAGGGGCGAAATTGTAAAGAAAAGAGATTCTAGGTTTATTTATTTATTAATGGACTTTATATGTCTAGTTAAAAATTAAATTAAATGACAATATTATTTAATAATCAATTTTAGTTATTAAATAATTAGTTTTGGCATTTAAATGGTTAGAATTGGAAAATTGGCGTTTTTGAGAAAATAAAAATAAAATTTGTTAAAACTGCAAAATCAAGTGGGGCCCATTATCACACCATGGCCGGCCACTTATTGTGGAAATTCAAATTGATATTTTAATTATTTTAATGCCAAATAATTCCTAACCTAAACCTAGTAGTTGCCTATAAATAGAAAGTGATGGCTCAGTCAAATAACAAGTTTTCAATAACATCTTCTGACAGAAATTTCTCTCTTTAGAAAAATTGAGCCTTCCCTATTCTCTTCTATTGGCCAAACCCCTCTCTTCTCTTTTCTTATTCTATATTTTGAACCTAGTGAAAGAGTGAGTGCCCACACACAGCAAGTAGTAACTCAATCATAGATTGGAAGACTGTGAAGGATCAAACTCAAAGAGAAGGACATTCGGGCTCAGATCTTGATAATACTCTGCGACAGAAAGGATACAAGGGTTAGAGATCTGAGTGGAAGGAGACATTAATTCCGCTGCATCAATGTAAGGTTTTCTTAACTTTATATGTATTTATTTTATCGTTTTAGAAAGTTCATATTTAGGGTGTTAAACAACATACTTGTGAGTAGATCTAAGATCCTGGTAAAATAAGTTCCAACAACTGGTATCAGAGCCATGGTAATTGATTTTCTTGCAAGAAATTTGGACTTTAAAATGATTGTTTGTTATTTGGATGGTTTCATGTTGTATTGAGTTTTATATGATGATTGATTGATGTTTGTGAATTTTCGTGAATAATAATTGAAATAGTTATGATTATTGGATAGTATAGAAAAAATTAAGCAAGTTACATTTTTACAGAACTCAATTTCGATTTAATTTGAATTAGTTATGATTTTTTGAAGATTCGAAAACAGATAAGGATGCTGCAACACACCGCGCGCGCGGAACCGAGTGCACCTCGGTCACACGCGTGTTCGGACAGCATTCTGTCCGAGCAATACGCGTGGGTGTCTGAAGACACCCCCTGCGCGCGTGGAAATGCTGCATGTCCCCCTCAGCGCCGAGGTTTCTCGGCAGGCTTCTCCCCTTGCGCGCGCGGACGGGTATGCACTGCATCCTGTCCGTACAGCTCGCAAATTTTTCGTGTTTCTTCATTTTTTCATGCTTTTTAATGGATTTAAGTTCCGATTTTTTGTGTAGTTTTATATTTAGACATTTACTATTCCTATTTCAATTCTAATTATCATAATTTAATTATTTAATATTTTTTTTAATTTAATTCATGATATTAGTGTAATTTGAATTTGAAATTAGTAAATATCTATCTTTTTTGCTTAATTATCTATCTTATTTTTAAATTTGATTATATCTTATCTTATTTTTAAATTTAAGGTCAGATATTAAATTTTTTAAATTAATTTTTTTTTTAAATTACTTGACCTTATTTAAATTTAAAATAAGATAACTATAATCATGTAATTTTAAATAGATGTAAGATATTTTGCTAACTTTTAAATTTTGTTATTTTATTTATTTAAATTAAATTTAAAATCTGAAAAAGATATTTAATTTATCTTTTTTTTAATTTTTATTTAATTTTTATTTATAAAATAACATTTAATTTTTAAAAGTAGTTAGCAAATTTTGAAATGATATTTAGGTTAGTTGAAACCTAATTTTTCAAAATTGTAGGTTTAATTTTAAATATTTTTTTTAAATAATTTCGAAATTAAAATTATATTATTTTATTTTTTATTTTCGAAAATAAATAATAGTTTTTTATTTTATTTTTCCGAAAAATTAAATATTAATTTTATTTATTTATTTAATTATTTTATTTTCGAAATTTATTTATTTAAAATTAAATAAATCCTACATCCAACTATCGAGCTAACCTTGTTGCAGGAGTATGTGGTTTTAGCTTGCTTGTAAGTTTTCAAAACCTATTATTACTTGATTGCAAATAGCCATGGTTAACTTGTTGACAAATCCAATGATCTGATTTTAACTCATGGCTCCCTTGGTCAAGTAAATAATTTGTAACATGTAAATTTTACAATCTTCTTTCATCTGTGTATGACCTAACAACATGATAGGATCCATCCAAGTGTGTGCCTGTGTGAGCCTATATGTTTATTTTATTATATAGATGCATATAGGTTGTTGCTAAATAAAATGTCACACCATGATAGATTTTATTTAGGTCCATTTAGTTTTTGGACCTATTCTATTAATAACAGTTATTTATTTTAAGGTTAAATTCCTCTCTTTTGGGCCTTGTGTGAGAGTTGGGAGCCATAGAAGTGGGTACGACATACTGAACCCAGCACCCCCTCACATGAACTACCCCAATTGTGAAGGCCCATTTGCCTGATTGAAATAACTGTACTAGGTTAATTATATTAGTTTGACCTAATAAAATTAAATTAGCAACATAATTAACTTTTAAAATATATGAAAATTTATTTTCATTTTAATATTTTGAAGTTAATTTTAACAAAAACACTTTTAGTTTTAGATTTTATTTCTAGACAAACTATTTGTATTTTTCTTGTATTTAATTAAATAAATAATTTTAACTAACTAGATTCTTTCTGGAGCTTATTTAATTAAATATTCCTATTTAAGTTATAAATTGGTTATTCTAACTGATTTTTCATATCTAACTTAAATTTGAATATTTTATTTAAATTTAAAGTTAAGTTGAGGAATCCTAGGCATTAGTTATTAAAGATTCTTAAGATATTTTAAGTTATTTTTAAACTTAAAATGGAATATTTTTCAAATTAAGTGGTTACAACTTAATTTTTGGATATTTAATTAAATCTAAATTTGAAATTATTTAAGTTCTAGATTTTTTCTGTACAACTTAAATTAGATATTTTTTAAATTTTTGTTGAAAAGATACTTAGTCAAATAAGATATTTTCTAGATAGTTATTTCTAGACTACTTATTATTTCTAATATTTAAATAGGAAAATATTATACATTGTGAAATTAATTATTTAAATAATTAATTTTGGTACAATTTTATTTAAGTATATTTTTCCTAGTATTAAACTAGAAATTAATAATTAAGCCTTCTCTACACTTAATTATTTATTTCTTGAATTTAATACATTTAATTAAATTGAAAAATTTAAATATCTAAGTTGATTTTCATCATGATACTTAAATATTTATTTTTCATGACACTTCATTAAATAGAAAATTATTTTTAGGTTGACATTTAATTCAACTTAAATTTAAATAATTTTCAATATATATTTTTTCTTTATTAATCAATTTCGAAAAATTGCATTATGCAATATTTTTGAATTTATCTTGAAAAATAGATTGAGTTGTAAATTAATTATTTATTTTAATTAATTCTTGGACCAACTTAGATCAATCATTTTTTCATTTATTGGTTAATAAATGAAATTTAAAAAATATATATTATTAGAAATTGAATTAATTAGTCAAAAGAAAATCTAGATAGGTGATATTTTTGCTTGAAGTATTTTTTCTAAGTTTTATTATTTTCGAAAATTTGTATAGTTTTTATACTTTATTTTTCGAATACAATAAATATATTCTCAAGGACATTTTTAAGTTACTAATTAATTTAAATTAATACAACTTAAATAAATTTCCTTAATATTTATATTTAAAATTACTACTAAGATGGAAATAATTAATTTTATTTCAATCACCATCTAAGTATAATTTTATAAATATTATATTAAAATCTTATTTTTGAATTTTTAATTCTAAATTTGATATTTAATGAATATATTTATTAGAATAATAAAGAAAATACATTTTAAAGAATGAGCTTTATTATTATTAAGATATTCGATCTCCATTGTTGGTTTTACATCGCGTTTGTTTTAGTGAGTAATCCTCCCTAATGGAGGAACGTTCATTAGCAATTTCGCACCGTTTAATCTCGAAAGATAAGTAGTTTGTAAGTGTTTTATATGGTATGGATCACCCTAATGGTGGCGACCATATTTGACTTGCAAATTGCGAAACAATGGTAGAAGCTCATAAGATAGAATAGCCTTGACTCTCGCCTAAACGGGACAACGCTGGATTCCAATCTTGATCGAATAAAAGGTTGCTAGAATGTTTAACATTTTAGATGAGCTGACAACTCTATTCAATAGATGGTAGCTTTGACTCTCGCCTAAACGGGACACTGATATCAGTTTGTTGAAAAACCTTGGAAATTATTTAGGATTGAATTTTTTTTTAGTATTTTCTCATATCATTCCTACTTGTTATGTGCTTATAATTTCTGAATTGATTTTGTGTTAAACCATTATTGATTTCTATTTGTTGATTTCTATTACTTTGTAGTATCCTGTATAATCATGATGAATTCCATGTTATCACTGTTAGCTGAAAATAAGCTGAATGGATCTAACTTTCCTAAATGGAAGAACATTAACATTGCTCTCATAGGAGAAAGTGCCTTGTTTGTTTTAACTGAGCCGTCACCTGAAGTGCCAGGGGATAATGCATCCAAAGCTGTGAAAGAAAAGTATGAGCGTTGGCAGAAAGCAAATGACAAAGCTCTATACTTTATGCTTTCCAGCATGGTAGACACCCTCAAAACTCGGTTTTATAAAACTAAAAAGGCTGCTGAAGTAATGACGAAGTTAAATGAGCTATTCGGTAAGGCATCACTCCAGTCTCGCTTTGACGCGACTAAGAAGTAAATCAATGCACGGATGGAACCCCATCAAAACGTGTGTGATCATGTTCTCCTCATGGCAAGTTATTTCCAAGAAGCCCAGGATCATGGTGCTGAAATGGATAGTGTTACTCAAGTAAGCCTTATCTTGAATAGTCTAACTCTAGCATTTCTACCATACACATCAAATTATGTCATGAATAAGAAGGAAATAGACTTTCATGAGTTAGTCAATGACCTTCAAACTTATGAAAATTTGATTGGAGGACCCAAGAAGAAAGGGAGTAAACCTCACAATCCTAGGAATGGTAATGGGACGACAAAACCTGAAGCAAATATTGCATCTGCTTCGAAACCCAAATCAAAGAAGAAGTGGAAGAACACCAAGAAGCGTGCAAAAGCCATGAAAAACAAAAAGGCTGCTACTTTTGGTGATGCTACACTCAAAGGAAAGTGTTTCTATTGCAATGAGAAAGGTCATTGGAAACCTCAATGTCCTAAACTTCTTGCAAAGAAACAAGGTATTTCTATTTATAAACTTTAAGAGTTTTAGTGAATTATTATCCAGTTGGATTTATGATTCTGGACTAACTTTGTTTATTTGTTTTTCTTCTTCTTATAGGCCAAGCTACTTGAACTCAGATGAGTTGGATCGGAAAGTTGGACCAAGGGTGAAATCATCCAGATGAAGATGAAGCTCTTCAATCTATTTTGAATTAATTGTTTTAGTTTAAAGACAATTTGGATTTCAAATTTTAGTTAGGGATATTTATCCCTGTTTTTCTCATATTGTTGCAATATTTTTTTTATATTATTAATAAAGTTTCTTTTAATTTTCGAATTCAAACCATTGCAATTTATGAGATTGAGCTTCATTTATTTTATCTTCATCAACAATTACCACATTATATTTATATGTTTGTATGTGTAAGTGTTTTTATTATTGATGCAAATTCTATAATATTTACAACTCTTCATAGAGTTATATTAAATAAACACTAGAAACTATTTCTATGTTTATTAATAATTGTTAATTCTAATACAATTATTAAGAATTTGTTTAATAAAAGGATCTTTTGATCTGATAGGGGTGGAGAAAAGTTAAGAAAACTATGCAGTTCAATGATCTTTTATATCTAATGAACTCTGGATAGTATTCAACTCCACATCAACTCTATCACACTTAGAGAATCATGATCTTTACAACCTTTAGGGGTGGATCATAATCTCTATATACTTAGGGGTGGAGATTATCCACAATACCCTATATGTATATACTTAGGGGTCGAGTCTATTCCACAATTCCCTATGTAACACATATTTTCTTTAAACATGGAAGTAATATAATGACTTAGCTATTATCAATATAAATCCTTCATCTTGATTGTATGTTCCATTTAGTTTTACTATTGTAGTAAAAGTTGGATACCTATAAAAGTTCTTTGATAAAGTTTCACACTACCTTAATTGAGTGGGAGAATTTTAAAATTCTATACCCATCTTCATTAGGTTGACACTTGTGATAGGTACTTAAGAACACTACTGAAAAGCAAATCTAACCATACACATGGATAGGTATAACTTATCAGAATTATGAGAATAAGATAAAGAACTCTAGTTCAGTCTATTCGAATGACTTGAACCAAGAATTCTTAATCCTCATAAAATTTTATGGTATCTTAATTTTGATTACTTAATCTCTGCCATGTATTTTTCACTTCAAATACTAGTCTGCTATGTTGATGACTTAGTCTAAACTTAAAGTTTCAGACTAATACAAAAGTCACAACTAGGTAACTCTCTAAACAATCAGAGGTTAAAAGTATTATTTAACTAGACATCTGCTATTGAGTGGGAGCTATTTGAGATGTAATCAAATAGGGAACATTAGAAGATATTCAAGAAAGATTTATGAAAGTGATCTATATGTTAGATATTAAGGAACTGTGTATCAGTTATCCTTATATCTCACCAACTCATTTTGATATTCTTGAGATGGTGCTTACTTTGGGGGTGGAGGAGTTATCCTATAATAATTCAAGCTCTACCAGAGAAGAATTATAACTTTGTAAATTCGAAAATACCAAGAAAGTTATACTACTGAAGAAAAGTCTACACTTTATTATCTCAATTACATATTTTCAAATATGAGAGATATGTCTTCTGTTTATTCAGATGTACTTTTAAAACAGTAAGGATTTCAGTATCCCTTGATGAGTAAAGCATATAGTAAAGGATGTTTCATAAGTATATCTATGAACTAGTTTCTAGAAGTTTGGGTGGATTCAAATATACTACACTTGATCTAAAGATCAAGACATCAGATTGACCTATTTGCACAGTTTGTTTTATATTAGTGAAAGTGGGAGTTTGTTGGGTTTTATGCCCTAAATAAAATTCTTTACAATCTGATTAGTAATCAATACAAGAAATTTGAAGTGATTTATGTTTGCATGAATTTTACATGCTAATGGTTTAATATGTTTATTACATTTATACACAAATTCAGTTAAATCCAGATCATATGTTTATTCACAATTACAGTATCGTCAACACAGTGGAATGTGATTGAGATCATATCAATCAAAAGACTAAGTCCCTGTTTCATCAGTGTTTTGGATTTACACTAATGTGATAATCAGCGATGATGTGTACTTACACTTGGAGTAAGTGTTATGTTCTTTCCAGGACATTAGTAAAGTATACTAGTTTTGAATGTATGGAGTATACATTGGACTGGACCGATATTCCAACTAAGTTAAGATATTACAAACTTACCGTTATATATCTTTCCAAGTCAATATCAGTAGTTGATCTTAAGATTAAAAGAATCTAAATCCTGATATGCTTAGGCTCAACTCAGGAGTACTATTCATGTTCTTTGATTTATTAGTTCAGACTACTTTTGGGTCAGGGTGATACGTATATTTTGGGAACATGATAGTATGATTGAGTGGGAGTGCTGAGCATAAATATGGAATCTATAGCTTCTACTTGTGTATAGAAGTCAAGTGATGATTCCCTTCGAGCTTAGCAAATAGAAGTAAATGGATGAGCTCTTGTTTAACTGACTAATTATTAGATCACTAAACACCATTTACAGGTAGCTAAGTGTTTTAAGAGGCAAAATACATTGAGGGGTGAGAACGGTAAAATTATCCCATCTCGATGTAAATCATCTATATAGAGGCTCTTTAAATCACAATAAGATTATAACAATAGTTAAATGAGAGAGCATATCTATATCGTGGAACATATAATATGCTCAATATAAGTCTGAGAGTGCAATTCTAAGTTCTAAGAGTGGATTCAACGAAGAATTAATAAGTAGGAATTTACTTGGTAAATTCGGTTCACTTATTGGAAGCTCAGCGTATAGATCCATGGTCCCCATTCTAGTTGAGAACATTCTGCTTGTAAGACTCATTAATTGATTCGTGATTGATCAATTATAATTCTAAAGTTAGACTATGTCTAATTTATGTATTTTCACTAAGCAGGGGCGAAATTGTAAAGAAAAGAGATTCTAGGTTTATTTTTTTATTAATGGACTTTATATGTCTAGTTAATAATTAAATTAAATGACAATATTATTTAATAATCTATTTTAGTTATTAAATAATTAGTTTTGGCATTTAAATGGTTAGAATTGGAAAATTGGCGTTTTTGAGAAAATAGAAATAAAATTTGTTAAAACTGCAAAATCAAGTGGGGCCCATTATCACACCATGGCCGGCCACTTATTGTGGAAATTCAAATTGATATTTTCATTATTTTAATGCCAAATAATTCCTAACCTAAACCTACTAGTTGCCTATAAATAGAAAGTGATGGCTCAGTCAAATAACAAGTTTTCAATAACATCTTCTAACAGAAATTTCTCTCTTCAAAAAAATTGAGCCTTCCCAATTCTCTTCTATTGGTCGAGCCCCTCTCTTCTCTTTTCTTATTCTATATTTCGACCCTAGTGAAAGAGTGAGTGCCCACACACAGCAAGTAGTAACTCAATCATAGATTGGAAGACTGTGAAGGATCAAACTCAAAGAGAAGGACATTCGGGCTCAGATCTTGATAATACTCTGCGACAGAAAGGATACAAGGGTTAGAGATCTGAGTGGAAGGACACATTAATTTCGCTGCATCAATGTAAGGTTTGCTTAAATTTATATGTGTTTATTTTATCGTTTTAGAAAGTTCATATTTAGAGTGTTAAACAACATACTTGTGAGTAGATCTAAGATCCTGGTAAAATAAGTTCCAACAGTTCCAATCCCAATCTGAGTCTGGATTCAGTTCTGGGTCTAAGTGTTGGAAATTATTTTACCAGGATCTTAGATCTACTCACAAGTATGTTTATTAACATCCTAAATCAGAACTTTCTAAAACGATAAATTAAACACATATAAAGTTTAAGAAACCTTACATTGGGTGCAGCGGAATAATATGACTCCTTCCGTTCAGATATCTAGCCCTTGATTCCTTTCTGTAGCAGAGCATTATCAATATCTTAACCTGGATCTCTTTCTCTGAATCCTTGATGCTGAATCTCCGTTGCTGATGATCTTTCTTCATGATCTTCCTCACTATGATTGAGGTATTGCTTGATGTGTGTGGGCACTACTCTAATCACTAAGGTAAGTCGAAATTATCAAGGAAGAAGAGAGAGAGAGGGTGGCGGCCAAGGTAGAGAGAGAGGCTCAGGTTTTCTGATTCAGAAGTGTCAGAAAAAAAGTGTAATTTTCCTGAAGCATTCACTATCTATTTATAGCATTCCACTAGGGTTAGATTTGAATTATATGGCATTAAAATAATAAAAAAAAATCAATTTAAAATACCTACAAAGGTGGCCGGCCATACACTTAGTGGATTGGGCCTTGTTTTTGCAATTTTGCAATTTTAACACCTTTTGTATCTGATTTTCTCAAAAATGCCAATTTCCTAATTCAACCATTTAAATGCCAATTCTAACTATTTAATAACTATAAATAATATTAAATAATATTGTCATTTATCATAATTATTAATTGAACCATACAAAGTATCATAATTAACAAATATGACCCTATAAACTCTTTCTTTACAATTTCGACCTTACTTAGTGAAAATTTCACAAATAGACATAGTCTAATTTGTGAATTATAATTGATTAATCAAAACCAATTACATGAGTCTTACAAACAATATTATCTCAACTAGTGGGGGGACCATGGGTCTATATAACCGAGCTTCCAATAAGTAGATCATGAATTTAGCACTAAAATTTACTAACTTATTAATTCTTCGTTGAATCCACGCATAGAACTTAGAATTGCACTCTCAGTATATAGAATGCTCTATATGTTCCACCATATAGACACATCATTAGTTATCCATTGTTATAATCCTAATTTGATCAATTATCCTCTATATGAATGATCTACACAGTAAAGGGATTAAATTACCGTAACACCCTACTATGTATTTTATCCTTAAAACACTTGACCCCGTATAAATGATATTTCAAGCTTATGTGAAATGAGATCTCCACCATTTATTTTCGTTTGGTCAAGCTCGAAGGAGATCATCCTTTGCTTACTATTCGCTAGATAGAAGCTATAGATTCCATGTTTATGTTAGCGCTCCCACTCAATTGCACTACCGTGTTCCCAAAATGTACGTATCACCCTGACCTAAAAGTAGGCTTAACTAACAAATCAAAGAACACGAATAGCCTTTCAAGATCGAGCCTAATCATAACAGGATTAAGATCATTTGATCTAGGATCAACTTGGCGATATTGACTTGAATAGATTCTATGGTAAGTTTAATTAAATCTAAGTCAAAGTTCAATATCGGTCCCTTCCGATGCATACTCCATGCATCCAACCTGAGCTTTACTTTAACCAATGTTCTGGAAAGAACATAGTATTTCTCCAAATACAAGTAAACTCTTGTTGTAGATTATCATATTAGTAAAACCCTGTGTCTGATAAATATAGGAAACTTTATTCACATAGTCATGTTTACTTTCCAATGTGTTGACGGCACAATAAACAGGATCAAGTATGTGAAAAGGGTTTCAGATGAATCTATACATTGTGTACATATAATCATGAAATAAATCATGTGAACCATGCAACATTAAATGTTATTTCTGATCTATATTAATAAGTAAATCTGATTATATTGAAATGAGTTTTATTTAGGGCATAAAACCCAACAAACTCCCACTTGCACTAATATAAAACAAAAAGTGCGTTTCAAATAATCTCAACACCTTGATATACAAATCAAGTGTAGTAGTAGTAAACTCCTCGTAATAGGATCTGAAAGGTTGAATTAACCACAACCTTTTCTCCAGTATTACTCTTCCTTTAATCACAAAATCATTGATAATGTGAAATTCCTCTCTATATGTCTACTCTCTTGGGATACTGGATTCTATATCTTTGGCAACTACTTTTGGTTAATCAGGAAATTAACACTAGTAGTTTAAGGCAATTTGGAATGATGCCAAAAATGTATAGAACTTTCCTTAGACTGAATAAGTACCTTTCCTGCAGCTTTAACATTCAGTCTCTCTCTGGTAGACCTAGAGACTTCAGATAGCTTTTTATACTTCTCCAAAATCACTATTCCACCCCCAGAGTAATCACCATCTTATCAGAAATATTAACTAGCAGATAGGCAAATTTCAAAATCTGATGTGGGGTAGTCTAAGAGTTTTAAACACACTCTTATAGACTAACATATAGTTCCTCTTCTTAATCTTAGGATTTACTTGATTGTCTTCCAATGTTCTTCTCCTGGATTAATCTGATACCTACTCATTACTCCCACTCAACAGCAGGTGTCTGGTCTAAGGCATACAAAAGCATATCTAAGACCTCTCACTGTTGATATAAGAAATTCTTTCATGGCTTTATCTTTTCTAGAATAGTTGAAACTTTTCCTTAGATAAATAAAATCTATGTCTAAGAAGTTGTGAAGCTTCTATAGATTGCCATTAGAAAGAAAATGCTTCAGCATCTTGCTAAAATAAGTTGCTTGCATTAGAGTAAGTAATTACCAGGTATACCACAAGCCATAGGTTTAGATAAACTCAAACCTATAATACTAGGAACAGGAAGTTTTGTTAAGTCCATTGAATGGACTTATAAACGAAATTTCCTTTTATGTCCTTATAATAGAAAACTTTAGGTTGTTCCATGTGAATGGATTAAACCATAGTTCTATTGGCTTTTCTTCTTAGTTTCTTATCTTGACAATCCATTACTTGTTTAAACTCACAATGGATTTTAATCACTAGTGTCTCCCAAGTCATAAGAAGGTGAGTTCCTAGAAACTCTCCCACTACGACGAGGTACCGTGAATTATGTTTAAGAAAACTAAATGGTATTGATCTCTTCGGTTGTGACAAGATAACAGAGGCAGTGGGATCATCATATATCAAATAAGATGATAGAACACTTTTGGAATCAAGAATTAAATATCTCCTTTATTTGCTACTTGTTTTCAGACTTAGTCATTATCTTAGAAAAGTAGTATTTGTTTGAAAAAACACTTTCTTATCTATTGACAATGGGATGGTCCACCCCTAATCACTTAGAATAGCTAACAAACCATGGTTAACAGTTCTAGCTTTTCTTAAGATTTTGATTAGGTCATCCATGAATCTAGTAATGATTTACATTAAGTACCCAACCATTACATCATTCTGAAATTGTATTACCATAGAAGGATTTAGGCAACGACTAGTAACTAATCATCAACATCCAACTCGAAATTTCTGGGGAGGTAAGTTTGGATATAATTCAAAAATCAATTTAATGATCTTTGAACTGCATATCTACTAACTATTTCTCCACCCCTATCAGTTCACAAGATCTTTAACCACTTACCTTAATGGTTTTAACCATTGCTAGAAATTAATGAAATTTTAAACATTTCAAATTTCTTTGCTTAAGGTATAATCTAGAGTTATTGTTTTAAGAATACAACGAAAAACTCATATCCACCCCTTAATGTGCATCCATCTGCGAATGAGATGAACTTACTTTCACTGGATATAGGCATATTAACAATTTGCAGAGATTGATCTTGTCAAATCCACTATGAACAAGATACAAATGCCATAGATTAAAAAAAAAATGGTAGTGTCTTTTGATGACATAGGTTTAGTTACATCAAAGAGTTCTTAGAATACTGCAAGTGGATCCTGGTCACAGAATACCTAACTCATATTCCATACAGTTTTAATCCATTAATAGAAGATGGATATAAACACTTGAGAAAGTGTAACTGTATTGCATTCTGGAATTAGAAATATAAGAAAATTTCTATTTGGATTCTAAAATTAAAGTCAAAGACTTAAATTCAACAAAATATAATGAGTAATTCTTTCTTGGACCACCACTACTAATACAAACTCTAAGTCAGATTTGCCCATACAAGTAGGAGATTTCTAAGATTGAGGATTTATATCAATTGGGAATATAATTTCGGGATTATAATCATATGCGTCATTTAATTTCTTAAGAGAAAATATAGAATGACATGAAATGATTTATAGACCATTCATCAAATGATATGTTTTGAAGCTAATTCGAAATGAATAAGCTAAGAGGAATTAGGATAATTTCGTTTATAAATAAGAATCCAACGATGCTTCGATTAGCGAAAAACAAAGTAATCTTATTTATGTAATCTTCTTGTTTCATATTGTAAAAATACTAGTCTAAGGTGTCATCAATTGATGAACAGCTAGATGTTGCATATACAATATTTATCTTTCGAGATCTTACACTATTATGTATGTCTAATGGTGAAAATCCATTAGGGATTTATCTCATTAGAAAAACAAACATGTTAGACCAACAATGAAGATTCGAAATTAAACTACAACTTAATAACAGAAAATAACATGGTTCAATATAAATTCATACACAATTCAGAAATTATAAACATATAGCAAGTAGGAATGACTAGTGAAAATACTAAAACATACAATCCTAAATAATTTCCAAGGTTTTCAACAAACTGATATAGTGTCCCGGTAGGCGAGAGTCAAAGCATCATTTATTGAATAGAGTTGTCAGCTCATCTAAAATAGAAACCATTCTAGCAACCTTTTATTCGATCAAAATAAGAATCCAACGTTGTCCCGGTAGGCGAGAGTCAAGGTTATTCTTATTTTATGAGCTTCCACCATTGTTTCATGTTTTATGAGTTTATCTCTAAGTAGTCACCGTAGGGGAGAGTCTAAATAGAGACGAAAACTCACAAAACACTTATCAAATGAAATCTTACGGTGTTAAATGCGTTCAACAAATAACCATCCATAGGGGGACGAAGTCTAGCGTGTCGAGGTTATATTGAAAATATTTAACTTTTGTAAGACCAACAATGGAGATCGAATATCTTAATAATAATCAAGCTCATTATTTAAACTGAGTTGTATTTTCTTTGATTCTCTTTATTTAATTTATTTATTTTAAATATATATTTATTTAAAATTTCCAATTTAGAATGAAAAATTCTAAATATAAATTTTAATTTAATATTTATAAATTTTACTTAGATGGATATGAAAATAACATGAATTATTTCCATCTTAGTAATAATTTCCAATAAATATTTAGAAAAATATTCAATTTAAGTTGTTACAAAATTAATATAAATTAATTTACAACTCAAATTTAATTTTCTATAAATATATATTGCATTTCAAAAAATTAAAGTATTTAAGAATACAATTTTCAAAAATGCATGTTAAAATAAAAATTAATCCTGGAAAAATTATTCTAATTTAATGTTGGCCCAAAATTAATTAATAAAATTAATTTACAACAAAAAATATAATTTTCCTATTTAATTAAATATATAAGAAAAATTTCAAATATTTAAGTATGATGATGAAAATCAACTTAAATATTAATTTTCTATTTAATTAAATACACTAGATAAATACTTCAAGCAAAAATATCATCTATCTAAATTTTCCTTTGACTAATTAATTCAATTTCTAATAATATACTTTAATTCAATTTATTTTAAATTAATCAATAAATGAAAAAATCATTGATTTAAGTTGATCCAAGAATTAATTAAAATAAATAATTAATTTACAACTTAATCTATTTTTCAAGATAAAATTCGAAATTCTAGCATTTAAGAAATGCAATTTCGAAAATTGATTAATAAAATAAAGAAAAAAAAAATATTTTGAAAATTATTTAAATTTAGTTGAAAAAATAAATTTCAACTAAAAATAATTTTCTATTTAATTAAATGTCATGAAAAAGAAATATTTAAGTATGATGATAAAAATCAACTTAGATATTTAATTTTCAAATTAATTAAATCTATTAAATTCAAGAAATAAATAATTAAGTGTAGAGAAGGCTTAATTATTAATTTCTAGTTTAATACTAGGAAAAATATACTTAAAATAAATTGTACCAAAATTAATTATATAAATAATTAATTTCACAATGTATAATATTTTCCTATTTAATATTAGAAATAATAAGTAGTCTAGAAATAACTATCTAGAAAATATCTTATTTGACTAAGTATCTTTTCCACAAAATTTGAAAAAAATATCTAATTTAAGTTGTATTAGAAAAAATCTAGAACTTAAATATTTTTCAAATTTAAATTTAATTAAATATCAAAAATTAAGTTGTAACCACTTAATTTGAAAATATTCCATTTTAAGTTAATATTCGAAAAGATATTAACTTAAAAAAAATATCTAAAGAATCTTAATAACCAATGCCTAAAATTCCTCAACTTAATTTTGAAATTTGAAATTCAAAAGATATTCAGATTTAAGTTGGTTAGTTGTAGATAGCTAAATATCAACTTAAATAAGAATATTTAATGAAAAATTTAAATTAAGTTCTAGAAAGAATCTAGATGGTTATAATTCTATATTTAATTAAATACAAGAAAATACATATAGTTTAGCTTAGAATAAAGAATTCTTTAAACTATAATTTTCTTAAATTAATTTCAAAATAAATGAAATTAATTATGTTGCTAATCAATTTTATTAGGTAAAACTAGTGTAATTAACCTAGTACAGTTGTTCAAATCAGGCAAATGGGCCTTCACAATTGGGGTGGTTCATGTGAGGGGGTGCTGGGTTCAGTGTGTCGTACCCACTTCTATGGCTCCCAACTCTCACACAAGGCCCAATAAAGAGGAATTTAACCTTAATAAGAACAACTGTTATTAATTGAATACGCCCAATAACTAAATGGGCCTAAATAAATTCTATCAAGAACTATGATAATTTATTTTAGCAACAACAACCTATATGTATCTATAATCAAATTAAACACATAGGCTCACACAGGCACACTTTGGATGGGTCCTATCATGTTGCTAGGTCATACACAGATGAAAGAAGATTGTAAATATACCTGTTACAAATTATTATCTTGACCAAGGGAGCCATCAGATCATTAGATCTGGCAAAAAGTAACCATGGCTATTTGCAATCAAGTAATAATAGGTTTTGAAAACTTACAAACAAGTAAAAACACATACTCCTGCAACAAGGTTAGTTGGATAGTTGGATGTAGGATTTATTTAATTTTAAATTAAATATTTAATTTCGAAAATAATTAATTAAAAAAAAAACATTTCGAAATTTTTTTAAAAAAAATTTGAAAAAATTCGAAATTTAAAAAAAAATTAATTTTAAAATTAAACCTACAATTTTGAAAAATTAGGTTTCAACCAACCTAAATATCATTTCAAAAATTTGCTAACTACTTTTAAATTTTAAATGTTATTTTATAAATAAAAATTAAATAAAAAATTAGAAAAGATAAATAAATATCTTTTTCAAATTTTAAATGTAATTTAAATAAATAAAATAACAAAATTTAAAAAATTAGCAAAATATCTTATATCATTTAAAAATTACATGATTATGATTGTCTTATTTTAAATTTAAAATAAGATAAGATATAATTAAATTTTAAAATAAGATAGATTTTTAAGCAAGAAGATAGATACTAATTCTATTCAAATTCAAATTACACTAATATCTTGAATTAAATTTAAAAAATATTAAATTAATTCAAAATTATAATTAGAATTGAATTAGGAATAGTAATAGTATATATACAAAACTATACAAAAAATCGAAAGTTAATTCCATGAAAAAGCATGAAAAAACGAAGAAAAACGAAAAAATTGTGAACTGTACGGACAGTTTCGCGATCGCAGAAAAATTTCAGCACAGCCCCGATTTTTTCAAATCTTCAAAAATTCATAACTAATTCAAATAAAATCGAAATTGAGTTCTGTAAAAAGCTAACTTGCTTAATTTTTTCCATACTATCCAATAAAAATAATTCCAGAATCAAAATCGTAATTATTTTTCACGAAAATTTACAAACATCAATCAATCATCAAATAACACTCAATACAACATGATGCCATCCAAAAATCATACAAAAAACCGTTTTAAAGTCCAAATTTCTTGTAAGTAAATTAATTACCATGGCTCTGAGGCAAGTTGTTGGAAATTATTTTACCAGGATCTTAGATCTACTCACAAGTATGTTTATTAACATCCTAAATCAGAACTTTCTAAAACGATAAATTAAACACATATAAAGTTTAAGAAACCTTACATTGGGTGCAGCAGAATAATATGACTCCTTCCGTTCAGATATCTAGCCCTTGATTCCTTTCTGTACCAGAGCATTATCAATATCTGAACCTGGATCTCTTTCTCTGAATCCTTGATGCTGAATCTCCTTTGCTGATGATCTTTCTTCACGATCTTCCTCACTATGATTGAGGTATTGCTTGATGTGTGTGGGCACTACTCTAATCACTAAGGTAAGTCGAAATTATCAAGGAAGAAGAGAGAGAGAGGGTGGCGGCCAAGGTAGAGAGAGAGGCTCAGGTTTTCTAATTCAGAAGTGTCAGAAAAAAAGTGTAATTTTCCTGAAGCCTTCACTATCTATTTATAGCATTCCACTAGGGTTAGATTTGAATTATATGGCATTAAAATAATAGAAAAAGAAATCAATTTAAAATACCTACAAAGGTGGCCGGTCATACACTTAGTGGATTGGGCCTTGTTTTTGCAATTTTGCAATTTTAACACCTTTTGCATCTGATTTTCTCAAAAATGCCAATTTCCTAATTCAACCATTTAAATGCCAATTCTAACTATTTAATAACTATAAATAATTATTAAATAATATTGTCATTTATCATAATTATTAATTGAACCATACAAAGTATCATAATTAACAAATATGCCCCTATAAACTCTTTCTTTACAATTTCGCCCTTACTTAGTGAAAATTTCACAAATAGACATAGTCTAATTTATGAATTATAATTGATTAATCAAAACCAATTACATGAGTCTTACAAACAATATTATCTCAACTAGTGGGGGGACCATGGGTCTATATAACCGAGCTTCCAATAAGTAGATCAAGAATTTAGCACTAAAATTCACTAACTTATTAATTCTTCGTTGAATCCACGCATAGAGCTTAGAATTGCACTCTCAGTATATAGAATGCTCTATATGTTCCACCATATAGACACATCATTAGTTATCCATTGTTATAATCCTAATTTGATCAATTATCCTCTATATGAATGATCTACACAGTAAAGGGATTAAATTACCGTAACACCCTACTATGTATTTTATCCTTGCACTTAACCCCGTATAAATGATATTTCAGCTTATGTGAAATGAGATCTCCACCATTTATTTTCGTTTGGTCAAGCTCGAAGGAGATCATCCTTTGCTTACTATTCGCCAGATAGAAGCTATAGATTCCATGTTTATGCTAGCGCTCCCACTCAATTGTACTACCGTGTTCCCAAAATGTACGTATCACCCTGACCTAAAAGTAGGCTTAACTAACAAATCAAAGAACACGAATAGCCTTTCAAGATTGAGCCTAATCATAACAGGATTAAGATCATTTGATCTAGGATCAACTTGGCGATATTGACTTGAATAGATTCTATGGTAAGTTTAATTAAATCTAAGTCAAAGTTCAATATCGGTCCCTTCTGATGCATACTCCATGCATCCAACCTGAGCTTTACTTTAACCAATGTTCTGGAAAGAACATAGTATTTCTCCAATTACAAGTAAACTCTTGTTGTAGATTATCATATCAGTAAAACCCCGTGTCTGATAAATCTAGGAAACTTTATTCACATAGTCATGTTTACTTTCCAATGTGTTGACGGCACAATAAACAGGATCAAGTATGTGAAAAGGGTTTCAGATGAATCTATACATTATGTACATATAATCATGAAATAAATCATGTGAACCATGCAACATTAAATTTTATTTCTGATCTATATTAATAAGTAAATCTGATTATATTGAAATGAGTTTTATTTAGGGCATAAAACCCAACACTAAGTCCTTTGTTTTTATCCTGGTCTCGGTTCGAGTTTGGTTCTGGGTCCGGGTCTAGCTTTGGGTCTGATTCTAGGTGTCGGTCTTTGAGTTCGGGTCCGTGTTTGAGTCTGGGTTTGTGTCTAGGTCTGGACCCCGATTTGGGTCTTGGTTCGGTTTCAGGTCCATGTTCGGGTCCCGAGTGCGGGTCCAAGTTTGGGTCTGGGTCAGGATCTCGGTCCAGATCTAGATCCAGCATTTCCATCCCAGTTTGGGTCTTGGTCCGAGTCGAGGTTCATATCCGGATCCCTATCTAGGTCCAAATCTGTGTTTGGGATCGGGTCTCAAATTTAAGTCCAAGTTCGGGTCTCCGTTCCGGTCTGGGTACACGACCGTGTCCAGGCCTAAGTTCCATTCTCAGTTTTTGTCTGAGGCTAGGTCTGTGTTCGGTTCTTGGTCTGGGTCCAGGTCCTGGTCATGGTCCTAGTCTTGTTCTTGGGTCCTGGGTCGCCAATTCTTGTTCAAGTTCTAATTTTGGGTCCCAAGTCTAGGTCTGGGTTTGAGTTTGCTTCTTTGTCTGGGTTCTGGTCCTTGTCTGATTCCCAGATCTAGACACCGACTACTGGTCTGTTCTAGGCCCCGTTACCTGAATCTCGAGTCAAGATTCGGAGCACTGTCATGGGTCTCGGTCTGGTTCTGGTTCAGGTCCCAGGTCTCGTTTCAGAGTTTGGGTTCGGGATCGAGACTGGGGTGCAGTTCTAGGTCCCGACCCTGGTTCTGTGTCCCTAGTCTGGTTCCATATTTGGGTTTGAGTTCAGGTTCGGCTTTTGGTCCCGAGTCCAGGTTTGGGTTGGGATCCAGGTCCGGCTCCCAATTCGGGTCTAGGTCCCGACCCTGAATCTGTGTACCTAGTCTGGTTCCATGTTTGGGTCTGAGTTCCGGTTCGGGTTTGGGTCCCGAGTCCTTGTTTGGGTTTGGATCCGGGTCCAGCTCCCAATTAGGGTCTAGGTCTTATTTGGAGTCCGCGTCCTGGTCCGGTTACGTTTCTGGATCTAGGTCCAATTTCAGTTATGATTCCAAGTCCAAGTCATAGTTCTAGTCCCGGTCAACTTCCGGGTTTGGTTCCAATTTTGGGTCACAAGGTACGGGTTCGGGTCCACTTTTGGGTTTGGGACTGGGTTTAGGTTCGGATGTGTGTTCGGGTCCTTGTCAGGGTTCGGGTCCAGGGCTGTGTCCCAAATCCAGACACCAACTATGGGTTTTGTCCAAGCCCAGGGTCCAGATCCGGATCCTAATCTCGGGTCCCAGTCTGGTTCCATTTCTGGTGCCAAGTCACGAGCTGGGTCCTAGGTTCAAATTCGGGTTTGGGTCATAATCTAGGTCCCGGTCCTTGTTCTATTTCCGAGGTCCCTATCCCGATTCTCGGTCCAGCTCCCGGTTATTGTGTAGGTTTGGGTCTCGGTCTAGGTTCGGGTTCGAGTCCTAGTCTCGGTTCGGGTTTAGGTCTCTGTCTGGGTTTCAATCTAGGTTTTGGTTTGGGTTTTAGTCCTTGCCCTTGTCCTAGTCCTTGTTCGGTTCTAGTTCAATTTGTGATTCTGAGTTCGAGTTTGGGTTTTAGTTCGGGTCGGAATTCGAGTCCTTGTCTGAGTTTGGGTTCGGGTCCAGATTTCAGTCTAGGTCCAAATCAGGCTCCGGGTGTGGGTTCGCGTCCTGGGTCTTGGTCTAGGTTGGGTTTAGTGCCAAGTTCCAATCCCGATCTAAGTCTGGATTAAGTTTTGGGTCTAAGTCCTTTGTTTTGATCCTAGTCTTGGTTCGAGTTTGGGTACGGGTCTGGATCTAGCTTTGGGTCTGATTCTAGGTGTGGGTGTTTCAGTTCGGGTCCGAGTCTATGTACGGGTTTGTGTTCAGGTCTGGACCCCGATCTGGGTCTAGGTTCAGGTCCAGGTCAAAGTTCGTGTCCCGAGTGCGGGTCCAAGTTTGGGTCTGGGTCAAGATCTCGGTCCAGATCTAGGTCCAGCATTTCGATCCCAGTCTCGGTCTTAGTCCGAGTTCAGGTTCGTATTCGGATCCCTAACTAGGTCCAACTCTGTGTTTGGGATTGGGTCCCAAATTTAGGTCCAGTTCCGGGTCTCAGTATTGGTCTGGGTACACGACTGTGTCCGGGTCCGAGTTCCAGTCTCAGTTTGGGTCTGAGGCTAGGTCTGTGTTCGGTTCTAGGTCTGGGTCCAGGTCCTGGTCACGGTCCTAGTTCTGTGTCCCTAGTCTGGTTCCATGTTTGGGTCTGAGTTCAGGTTCAGGTTCGTGTCCCGGGTCTAGGTATGGGTTGGGATCCGGGTTCGGCTCCCAATTCGGGTCTAGGTCAAATTTTGAGTCCGGGTCCTGGTCCGGTTACGGTTCTGCATCTAGGTCCAATTTCAGTTATGATTCCAAGTCCAAGTCCTAGTTCCAGTCCCAGTCAACTTCCAGTTCTGGTTCCAATTTTGGGTCACAAGATACGGGTTCGGGTCCTCTTTTGGGCTTGGGACTGGGTTCAGGTTCGAGTGTGGGTTCGGGTCCTTGGCAGGGTTCAGGTCCAAGGCTGGGTCCCAAATCCAGATACCGACTATAGGTTTTGTCCAAGCCCTGGGTCCATATCCGGATCCCAATCTCGGGTCCCAGTTTAGTTCCGTTTCTGGTGCCGGGTCACGAGCTTGTTCCTAAGTTCATGTTCGGGTCTGGGTCGGGTACTAGGTCCCGGTCCTAGTTTTGTTTTCCATGTCCCTATCCTTACTCTGGGTGCATGTCCTGGTTATTGTGTGGGTTTGGGTCCCCGTCTAAGTTCGAGTTCGAGTCCTAGTCTCAGTTCGGGTTTAGGTCTCTGTCTGGGTTTTGATCTGGGTTCGCGATTGGGTTTAGGTCCTTGTCCTGGTCCTAGTCCTAGTTCGGTTCTAGTTCCATTTGCGATTCTGAGTTCGAGTTTGGGTTTTAATTCAGGTCGTAGTTTGAGTCCGTGTCTTAGTTTGGGTTCGGGTTTGGATTTCAGTCTAGGTCCAGATGAGGCTTCGGGTGTGGGTTCGCGTCCTGGGTCTTGGTCTAGGTTGGATCCGAGTCCCAAGTTCCAATCTCGATTTGAGTCTGGATTCAGTTCTGGGTCTAAGTCCTTGGTTCTGATCCTGCTCTGGGTTCGAGTTTTGGTCCGGGTCCGGGTCTAGCTTTGGGTCTGATTCTAGGTATGGGTGTTTGAGTTCGGGTCCGAGTCTATGTGCGTGTTCGTGTCCAGGTCTGGACCCCGATCAGGGTCTAGGTTCGGGTCTAGGTCCAAGTTCGGGTCCCGAGTGCGGGTCCAATTTTGGGTCTGGGTAGGGATCTCGGTCCAGCATTTCGATCCCACTTTGGGTCTTGGTCTGAGTCCAGGTTCGTATCCGGATCCATATCGAGGTCCAAGTTTGTGTTTGGGATCGGCTCCCAGATTTAGGTCCAGTCCGGGTCTCAGTTTCGGTCTGGGTACACGACCGTGTCCCGGTCTGAGGCTAGGTCTGGGTCTGGGTCCTGGTCACGGTCCTAGTCTTGTTCTTGGGTCCTGGTTCGGCGATTCTTGTTCAGGTTCTAATTTTGGGTCCCAGGTCTAGGTCTCGGTTCGGGTTTTCTTCTTCGTCTGGGTTCTGGTCCTAGTCTCAGTCCCAGATCTAGACACTGACTACTGGTCTGTTCCAGGCCCCGTTACCCGAATCTCGAGTCAAGATCTGGATCACTGTCACGGGTCTCGGTCTTGTTCTGGGTCAGGTCCCAAGTCCCATTTCTGAGTTTGGGTTCGGGATGGAGATTCGGGTGCGGTTCTAGGTCCCGACCCTTGTTCTGTGTCCCTAGTCTGGTTCCATGTTTGAGTCTGAGTTTAGGTTCGGGTTTGGGTCCCGAGTCCACGTTTGGGTTGGGATGCGGGTCCGACTCCCAATTAGGGTCTAGGTTTGATTTGGAGTCCGACCCTGGTCTGGTTACGGTTCTGGATCTAGGTCCAATTTTAGTTATGATTCCACGTCCAAGTCCTAGTTCAAGTCCCGGTCAAATTCCGGTTTTGGTTCCACTTTTGGGTCACAGGGTACGGGTTCGGGTCCACTTTTGTGTTTGGAACTGGGTTCAGGTCTGGGTGTGGGTTCGTGTCCTTTTCAGGGTTTGGGTCCAAGCTGGGTCCCAAGTCCAGACACCGAATACAGGTTTTGTCCATGCCCTGGGTCCATATCCGGATCCCTATCTCAGGTCCCAGTCTGGTTCCATTTCCGGTGCTTGGTCACGAGCTGGGTTCTAGGTTTAAGTTCAGGTCTGGGTCGGGTACTAGGTCCCGGTCCTAGTTCTGTTTCCCAGGTCCGTATCCTGATTTTGGGTCCAAGTGCCGATTAGTCTGTGGGTTTGGGTCCCGGTCTAGGTTCGGGTTCGATTCCTTGTCTCGGTTCGGGTTCAGGTCTCTGTCAGGGTTTAGATCTGGGTTCGGGTTCGGGTCTGCGATTCTGAGTTCGAGTTTGGGTTTGAGTTCGTGTCGGAGTTCAAGTCCTGGTCTGAGTTTGGGTTCTGGTCCGTATTTCAGTCTAGGTCCAGATCAGGCTGCAGGTGTGGGTTCGCGTCCTGGGACTTTGTCTGGGTAGGGTCCGAGTCCCAAGTTCCAATCCCGATCTGAGTCTGGATTCAGTTTGTTGGAAATATTTTACCAGGATCTAGATTTACTACCATGTATGTTTCATTAACATCCTAATATGAATTCTAAAACAATGAAATTAAACACATATAAAGTTTAGGAAACCTTAAATTGGGTGCAGCGGAATAATGACTCCTTCGGTTAAGATCTCTAGCCCTTGATTCCTTTCTGTAGCAGAGCATCACCAAGATCTGAACCCAGATTTCTTTCTCTCATTCCTTGATGCTGATTCTCCTTCTTGTTGGATTCTACACAATCTTCCACACTATGATTGAGATACCGCTTGATGTGTGTGGGCACTACTCTATCACTCAAGGTTCGAAATTGAAGAGCAGAAAAGAGAAGAAGAGAGTGGCGGCTGTGAGGCTTAGGTTTTTCTCTGAAAAATAATAAGATGCAAGTCATAGTTTCCTGAAGCCATCACTTTCTATTTATAGAAAGCCATCTAGGTTTAGGTTAGAATTGTATGGCATTAAAATAATGAAAATATAAATGGTAAAATGCTTGCATAGTGGGCGGCCATGATATGGATAGTGGGCCTCACTTTGCAATTTTGCCATTTTGTCATTTTCAATACCATTTTCTCAAAATTGCCAATTTTCCAATTTATCCACTCAAATGCCAATTCTAATTATTTAATAAATAAAAATTAATTATTAAATAATATTATCATTACATATATTTATTAATTTAGACATATAAAGTCTCTTAATTAATAAATAAACCTAGAATCTCTTTTCTTTACAAGCAGTATGGTCTCACCTAGTTTGGGGACCATGGGCCTATAAAATTGACCTTCCAATAAGCCGAACTGAATTTACCAAGTAAATTCCCTAACTTATTAATTCCTTATTGAATCCACACTTAGAACTTTGAATTGCACTCTCAGTCATATAGAACGCTCTATATGTTCCACGATATAGATACACTATTAATTATATATTGTTATAATCCTAATTGATCAATGACCCTCTAATAGATGATCTACATTGAATAGGAACTAAATTACTGTTACACCTTCAATGTATTTTATCCTTAAAACACTTAGCTCTGTATAAATGATATTTCAGCGAAGTGAAATGAGATCTCAACCATTTATCTCTGTTTAGCCAAGCTCGAAGGATATCATCGTTTCACTTCTAAATTCCTATAGAAGTTATAGACTCCATATTTATGTTAGCGCTCCCACTCAATTATACTGTCATGTTCCCAAAATGTACGTATCACCCTAACTGTCAAAAGTAGGCTTAACTAACAAATAAAAGAACATGTATAATACTCTTGAGATCGAACCTAACCATATCAGGATTAAGATCATTTGATCTAGGATCAACAGGTGATATTGAATTGAATAGATATTACGGTAAATCTTAACAAATCTATTCAAAGTTCACATCAGTCCCTTCCGATGTATACTCCATACATCTGATACTGGTAAACTTTGCCAATGCCCTGGAAAGGACATAACACTTATCCAAGGTGTAAGAATACCTATCGTGATTATATCATGCCAGTCTAAATCCAGTGAACTTACAAATCAGGGAATAAACTTTTGAACATATAATTAAGATTATATTCCACTGTGCTGACAACACTATAATCATTAACAAATTCATATGTCCTGGACTTAAATAGAATTCATACATTAATATGTATATAATCATGAAATAAATCATGTGTACCATACAACATAAAATGTTCTTTCTGAACTTTATTTATAAGTAAATCTGATTATATTGAAATGGGTTTTATTTAGGGCACAAAACCCAACACAGTTATGGGTCTAAGTCCTTGGTTCTGATCCTTGTCTGGGATCGAGTTTGGGTCCGGGTTTGGGTCTAGCTTTGTGTCTGATTCTCGGTGTGGGTTTGAGTTCGGGTCCGAGTCTGGGTTTGGTTTGGTTCTTTGTTTGGGTTCTCGTCCTAGTCTGAGTCCCAGATTTAGACACCGACTACTGGTATGTTCTAGGACGCGTTACCCGAATCTCGACTCAAGATCTGGATCACTGTCACGGGTCTCGGTCTGGTTCTGGTTCAGGTCCCAGGTCCCATTTCTGAGTTTGGGTTCGGGATCGAGACTGGGGTGTGGTTCTAGCTCCCGACCATGGTTCTGTGTCCTTAGTCTGGTTCCATGTTAGGGTCTGAGTTCAGGTTCGGGTTCGGGTGCTGAGTCCAAGTTTGGGTTGGGATCCGGGTCTGACTCTCAATTTGAGTCTAGGTCTGATTTGGAGTCCGGGTCCTTGTCTGGTTACGGTTCTGGATCTAGGTCTCATTTCAGTTATGATTCCAAGTCCAAGTCCTAGTTCCAGTCCCAGTCAACTTCCGGTTTTGGTACGAATTTTGGGTCATAAGGTATGGGTTCAGGTCCACTTTTGGGTTTGGGACTGGATTCAGGTTCGGGTGTGGGTTCGGGTCTAAGGCTTGGTCCCAAATCAAGACACCGACTACGGGTTTTGTCCAAGCCCTGGGTCCAGATCCAGATCCCAATCTCGGTTCCTAGTCTTGTTCAATTTTTGGTGTCGGGTCACGAGCTGGGTCCTACGTTCAAGTTCGGGTCTTGGTCGGGTACTAGGTCCCGGTCCTGGCTTTGTTTCCCAGGTCCCTATATTGATTCTGGGTCCAGGTCCCGGTTATTGTGTGGGTTTGGGTCACGGTCTGGTTCGGGTTCGAGTCCTAGTCTCGGTTCGGGTTTAGGTCTCTATCTTGGTTTTGATCTGGGTTCGGGTTTTGGTCCTGGTCCTAGTCCTAGTTCGGTTCTAGTTCCATTTCCGATTCTGACTTTGTGTTTAGGTTTGGGTTCAGGTCCAGATTTCAGTCTAGGTCCAGATCAGGCTCCGGGTGTGGGTTCGCGTCCTAAATCGTGGTCTAGGTTGGGTCCGAGTCCCAAGTTCCAATCCCGATCTGAGTCTGGATTCAGTTCTGGGTCTAAGTCCTTGGTTCTGATCCTGGTCTGGATTCAAGTTCGGGTCCAAGTCTGTGTCCAGGTTTGTCTCTAGGTCTGGACCTCGATCTGTGTCTAGGTTCAGGTCCAGGTCCATGTTCGGGTCCTGAGTGCGGGTCCAAGTTTTGGTATGGGTCAGGATCTCGGTCCAGATCTAGGTCTAGCATTTCCATCCCAGTCTGGGTCTTGGTCCGAGTCCAGGTTCGTATCCGGATCCCTATCTAGGTCCAAGTCTGTGTTTGGGATCGAGTCCTAGATTTAGGTCCAAGTTCGGGTCCCAGTTCCGGTCTGGGTACACGACCGTGTACGGGCCCAAGTTCCAATCTCAGTTTGGGTCTGAGGCTAGGTCTGTGTTCGGTTCTAGGCCTGGGGATGGGGTCGGCGATTCTTGTTCAGGTTCTAATTTTGGGTCCCAAGTCTAGGTCTGGGTTCTGGTTTTGTTCTTCGTCCGGGTTCTAGTCCTAGTCTGAGTCCCAAATCTAGTCACCGATTACTGGTCTTTTCTAGGCCATGTTACGTGAATCCCGAGTCAAGATCTGGATCACTGTCACGGGTCTGGGTCTGGTTCTGGTTCAGGTCGTAGCTCCCATTCCTGATCCTGTTTCTGTGTCCCTAGTCTTGTTTCATGTTTGGGTCTGAGTTCAGGTTCGGGTTCGGGTCCCGAGTCCAGGTTTGGGTGGGGATCCAGGTCCGTCTCCCAATTCAGGTCTAGGTCTGATTTAGAGTCCGGGTCCTGGTCCGGTTACGGTTTTGGATCTAGGTCCAATTTCAGTTATGATTCTAAGTCCAAGTCCTAGTTCTAGTCCCGGTCAACTTTCAGTTATGGTTCCAATTTTGGGTCACAGGTTACGAGTTCGGGTCCACTTTTGGGTTTGGGACTGGGTTCAGGTCCAGGTGTGGGTTTAGGTCCTTCTTAGGGTTCGGGTCCAGGGTTGGGTCCCAAATCCAGACACTGACTACGGGTTTCGTCCAAGCCCTGGGTCCACGGATCCCACTTTCGGGTCCCAGTCTGGTTCCATTTCTGGTGCCGGATCACGAGCTGGGTCTTATGTTCATGTTCGGGTCTGGGTCAGGTACTAGATCACAGTCCTAGTTCTGTTTCCCAGGTCCATATCCTGGTTATTGGTCAAGGTCCTGGTTAATGTGTGGGTTTAGGTTTAGGTCTCTATCTGGGTTTGTGATTTGGGTTGGAGTTTGGGTTTAGGTCCTGGTCTTGGTCCTAGTCCTAGTTCGGTTCTAGTTCCATTTGCGATTCTGAGTTCGAGTTTGGGTTTGAGTTCGACTCGTAGTTCGAGTCCTGGTCTAGTTTGGCTTCGGGTGCGGATTTCAGTCTAGGTCCAGATCATGCTCCGGGTGTGGGTTTGCTTCCTGGGTCTTGGTCTAGGTTGGGTTCGAGTCCCAAGTTCCAATCCCGATCTGAGTCTGGATTCAGTTCTGGGTCTAAGTCCTTTGTTTTTATCGTGGTCTGGGTTCGAGTTTAGGTCTGGGTCTGAGTCTAGCTTTGGGTCTAATTCTAGACGTCGGTGTTTGAGTTCGGGTCCGATTCTATGTCTGGGTTTGTGTCTAGGTCTAGACCCCGATTTGGGTCTAGGTTCGGTTTCACGTCCATGTTCGGGGCCCAAGTGCGGGTCCAAGTTTGGGTCTGGGGCAGGATCTCGGTCCAGATCTTGATCCAACGTTTCCATCCCAGTCTAGGTCTTGGTTAGAGTCTAGGTTCGTATCCGGATCCCTATCTAGGTCCAAACCTGTGTTTAGGATCGGGTCCCAGATTTATGTCCAAGTTCGGGTCTCCGTTCCGGTCTGGGTACACAACCGTGTTCAGGCCCGAGTTGCAATCTCAGTTTTGGTCTGAGGCTAGGTCTGTGTTCGGTTCTAGGTCTGGGTCTAGCTCCTGGTCACGGTCCTAGTCTTGTTCTAGGGTCCTAGGTCGGCGATTCTTGTTCAGGTTCTAATTTTGGGTCCCAAGTCTAGGTCTGGGTTTGGGTTTGGTTCTTCGTCTGGGTTCTGGTCCTTGTCTGATTACCACATCTAGACATCAACTACTGGTCTGTTCTAGGCCCCGTTACGCGAATCTCGAGTCAAGATCCGGATCACTGTCATGGGTCTCGGTCTGGTTCTCGTTCAGGTCTCAGGTCTCGTTTCTGAGTTTGAGTTTGGGATCGAGACTGGGGTGCAGTTCTAGGTCCCGACCCTAGTTCTGTGTCCCTAGTCTGGTTCCATGTTTGGGTTTGAGTTCAGGTTCGGGTTCGGGTCCCGAGTCCAGGTTTCGGTTGGGATCCAGGTCCGGCTCCCAATTCGGTTCTAGGTCTGATTTGGAGTCCGAGTCCTGGTCCGGTTACGGTTCTGGATCTAGGTCCAATTTCCGTTATGATTCCAAGTCAAAGTCCTAGTTCAAGTTCGGGTTCGAGTCCACTTTCGGGTTTGGTACTGGGTTCAGGTTCTTGTCAGGATTCGGGTCCTGGGCTGGGTCCCAAATCCAGAAACTGACTACGGGTTTTGTCCAAGCCCTGGGTCCAGATCCGGATCCCACTTTCGGGT
The DNA here is from genome assembly GCF_029168945.1 of Cannabis sativa. NCBI lineage: Eukaryota > Viridiplantae > Streptophyta > Magnoliopsida > Rosales > Cannabaceae > Cannabis > Cannabis sativa. The sequence goes on from NC_083602.1 coordinate 85,186,179, forward strand.
CCCAGTCTGGTTCCATTTCTGGTGTCGGGTCACGAGTTGGGTCCTATGTTCATGTTCGGGTCTGGGTCGGGTACTAGGTCCCGGTCCTAGTTCTGTTTCCCAGGTCCCTATCCTTATTATTGGTCCAGGTCCCCGTTATTGTGTGGGTTTGGGTCTCGGTCTAGGTTTGGGTTCGAGTCCTAGTCTCAGTTCGGGTTTACGTCTCTGTCTGGGTTTTGGTCTGGGTTCGAGTTTGGGTTTGAGTTCGGGTCGGAGTTTGAGTCCTAGTCTGAGTTTCGGTTCGGGTCCAGATTTCAGTCTAGGTCCAGATCAGGCTCCGGGTGTTGGTTCGCGTCCTGGGTCTTGGTCAAGGTTGGGTCTGATTCCCAAGTTCCAATCCCGATCTGAGTCTAGATTCTGTTCTGGGTCTAAGTCCTTTGTTCTGATCCTTGTTTGGGTTCGTGTTTGGGTCCGGGTCCGGGTCTAGCTTTGGGTATGATTCTAGGTGTGGGTTTGAGTTCGGGTCCGAGTTTGTGTCTGGGTTTGTGTCTAGGTCTGGACCTAGATCTGGGTCTAGGTTCGGGTCCAGGTCCAAGTTTGGGTCCCGAGCGCTGGGCCAAGTTTTGGTCTGGGTCAGGATCTCGGTCCAGATCTAGGCCCAGGATTTCGATCCCAGTCTTGGTCTTAGTCCGAGTCCAGGTTTTTATCTGGATCCTTATCTAGGTCCAAGTCTGTGTTTGGGATCGGGTTCCAAATTTAGATCAAGGTTCGGGTCTCAATTCCGGTCTGGGTACACGACCATGTCCGCGCTTGAGTTCCAGTCTCAGTTTGGGTCTGAGCCTAGGTCTCTGTTTGGCTCTAGGTCTGGGTCCGGATCCTGGTCACGGTCCTAGTCTTGTTCTAGGGTCCTGGTTCGGTGATTCTTGTTCAGGTTCTAATTTTGGGTCCCACGTCTAGGTCTAGGTTCGGGTTTGATTTTTCGTCTGGGTTCTGGTCCTAGTCTGATTCCTAGTTCTAGACAGCGACTACTGGTTTGTTCGAGGCTCCGTTACCCGAATCCAGAGTCAAGATCTGGATCACTGTCACGGGTCTCAATCTGGTTCTGGTTCAGGTCATAGGTCCCATTTCTGGATTTGGGTTCGGAATCGACACTGTGGTTTGGGTCTAGGTCCCGACCCTGGTTCTGTGTCCCTAGTCTGGTTCCATGTTTAGCTCTGAGTTCAGGTTCGTGTTCGGGTCCCGAGTCTAGGTTTGGGTTAGGATCCGGGTCTGGCTCTGAGTTTGGGTCTAGTTCTGATTTTGAGTCCGAGTCCTTGTCCAGTTACGATTCTGTATCTAGGTCCAATATCAGTTATTATTCCAAGTCCAAGTCCTAGTTCCAGTCCCGGTCACCTTCCAATTTTTGTTCCAATTTTGGGTCACAGGGTACGGGTTTGGGTCCACTTTTGGGTTTGGGACTGGGTTCAGGTCTGGGTGTCAGTTCGGGTCCTTGTCAGGGTTCGGGTTCAGGGCTGGGTCCCAAATCCAAACACCGACTACGGGTTTAGTCCAAGCCCTGGGTTAAGATCCGGTTCCCAATCTCGGGTCCCAGTCTGGTTCCAATTTTGGTGCCGTGTCACAAGCTGGGTCCTAGGTTCAAGTTCGGGTCTGGGTCGGGTACTAGGTCCCTGTCCTAGTTCTGTTTCACAGGTCCCTATCCTTATTCTGGGTCCAGGTCCCGGTTATTGTGTGGGTTTTGGTCCTGGCCTAGGTTTGGGTTTGAGTCCTAGTCTCGGTTCGGGTTAAGGTCTCTGTGTAGGTCTTGATCTGGGTTCGGGTTTGGGTTTAGGTCCTCCTCCTAGTCCTAGTCCTAGTTCGGTTCTAGTTCCATTTCCGATTCTAAGTTCGAGTTTGGGTTTGAGTTCGGGTCGTAGTTCAAGTCCTGGTCTGAGTTTGGGTTCATGTTCGGATTTCAGTCTAAGTCGAGATCAGGTTCCGGGTGTGGGTTCGGGTCCTGGGTCTTGGTCTAGGTTGGGTCTGAGTCCCAAGTTCCAATCCCGATCTAAGTCTGGATTAAGTTATGGGTCTATGTTCTTTGTTCTGATCCCTGTCTGGGTTCAGGTTCGGGTCCGAGTATAGCTTTGGGTGTGATTCTAGGTGTGGGTTTTAGTTCGGGTCAAAGTCTGTGTCCAGGTCTGGACCACGATTTGGTTCTAGGTTCAGGTCCACGTCCTAGTTCAGTTCCCGAGAGGGGATCCAAGTTTGGGTCTGGGTCAGTATCTCGGTCCTGATCTATGTCAAGCATTTCGATCCCAGTCTAGGTCTTGGTCCGAGTCCAGGTTCGTATTAGGATCCCTATCTAGGTCCAAGTCTGTGTTTGGGATTGGGTCCCAGATTTAGGTCAAGCTTCGGGTCTCAATACAGGTCTGGGTACACGACCGTGTTTGGGCCCTTGTTCCAGTCTCAGTTTGGGTCTGAGGCTAGGTCTGTGTTCGGTTCTAGGTCTGGGTGCGGGTCCTGGTCACGGTCCTAGTCTTGTTCTAGGGTCCTGGTTCGGCGATTCTTGTTGTTCTAATTTTGGGTCCTAGGTCTAGGTCTGGGTTCGGGTTTGTTTCTTCGTCTGGGTTCTGGTCCTAGTCTGTGTCCAAAATTTAGACACCGACACTTGGTCTGTTCCAAGCCCCGTTACCCAAATCTCGAGTCAAGAACTGGATCACTGTCACGGGTCTTGGTCTGGTTCTGGTTTAGGTCCAAGGTCCCATTTTTGAGTTTGGGTTCGGGATCGAGACTGGGGTGCGGTTCTAGGTCCCGACCCTGGTTCTGTGTCCCTAGTCTAGTTCCATGTTTGGGTCTGAGTTCAAGTTCGAGTTCGGGTCCCGAGTCCAGGTTTGGGTTAGGATCCGGTTCCGGCTCCCAATTTTGGTCTAGGTGTGATTTGGAGTCTGGGTCCTTGTCCGGTTACGGTTCTTGATCTAGGTCCAATTTCAGTTATGATTCAAAGTCCAAGTCCATGTGCTAGTTCCAGTCCCAGTCAACTTCCGGTTTTGGTTCCTATTTTGGGTCACAGGGTCCGGGTTCGGGTCCACTTTTTGGTTTGGGACTGGGTTCAGGTCTGGGTGTGGGTTCGGGTCCAGGGCTGGGTCCCAAATCCAGACACCGACTATGGGTTTTTTCGAAGGCCTTGGTCCACATTTGGATCCCAATCTTGGGTTCCAATCTGGTTTCATTTCTGGTGTCATATCACGAGGTGGGTCCTAGGTTCAAGTTCGAGTCTGGGTCGGGTACTAGGTCTCGGTCCTAGTTCTGTTTCCCAGGTCCCTATCCTGATTCTCGGTCCAGGTCCCGATTATTATGTGGGTTTGGGTCCCGGTTTGGGTTCAGGTTCGAGTCCTAGTCTCGGTTTGGGTCTAAATCTGTGACAGGGTTTTTATCTGGGTTTGGTTTTAGGTTTAGGTACTTGTCCGGGTCCTAGTCCTAGTTCGGTTCTAGTTCCATTTGCGATTCTGAGTTCGAGTTTGGGTTTTAGTTCGGGTCGGAGTTCGAGTCGAGGTCTTAGTTTGGGTTCAGGTCTGGATTTCAGTCTAGGTCTAGATCAGGCTCCGGGTGTGGGTTCGCGTCCTGGGTCTTGGTCTTGGTTGGGTCCGAGTCCCAAGCTCCAATCCTAATCTAAGTCTGGATTCAGTTCTGGGTCTAAGTCCTTGGTTCTGATCCTTGTGTTGGTTCGAGTTTGGGTCCGGGTCCGGGTCTAGCTTTTTGTCCGATTCTAGGTGTGGGTGTTTGAGTTCGGGTCCGAGTCTGTGTTCGGGTTTCTGTCGAGGTCTCGGCCCCGATCAAGGTCTAGGTTCGGGTCTAGGTCCTAGTTCGGGTCCCAAGTGCGGGTCCAAGTTTAGGTCAGGGTCTGGATCTCGGTCCAAATCTAGGTCCAGCATTTCGCTCCTAGTCTAGATCTTGTTTCGGGTCCAGGTTCGTATCCGGATCCCTATCTAGGTTCAAGTCTGTGTTTGGGATCGGGTCCTTGATTTCGGTCTAGGTCCGGGTCTCAGTTTCGGTTTGGGTACACGATCATGTCCGGGAAAGAGTTCCAGTCTTAGTTTGGGTCTGAGGCTAGGTCTGTTTTCAGTTCTAGGTCTGGGTTCGAGTCCTGGTCACGGTCCTAGTCTTGTTCTAGGGCCTTGGTACGGCAATTCTTGTTCAGGTTCTAATTTTGGGTCCTAGGTCTAGAGACCGACCACTAGTCTATTCCAGGCCTCGTTACTCGAATCTCGAGTCAAGATCTGGATCACTGTCACGAGTCTCGATATGGTTCTGGTTCAGGTCCCAAGGACCATTTTTGAGTTCGGGTTCCAAATCGAAACTGACGTGCGATTCTAGGTCCCGACCCTAGTTCTGTGTCCCTAGTCTAATTCCATGTTTGGGTCTGAGTCCCGGTTCGGGTTCGGGTCCCGAGTCCAGGTTTGGGTGCGGGTGCAGGTCCGGCTCCCAATTTGGGTCTAGGTCTGATTTGGAATCCGGGTCCTAGTCTCGTTAAGGTTCTGGATCTAGTACCAATTTCAGTTATGATTCCAAATCCAAGTCCTAGTTCCAGTCCGAGTGTGGGTTCCAATTTTTGGTCACAGGGTACGGGTTAGGGTCCACTTTTTGGTATGGGACTGGGTTCAAGTCCGGGTGTGGGTTCAGGATTTTTGGCATGTTGAAGAGATTGAGAAATAGATGGATTTCCGGAGACAAGTTGGAAGCGTAGCATTAGCAAGCGATTGTTGAGAGAAATTTGGTTGAAGTCCTTGTCAGGGTTTGGGTCTAGGGCTGGGTCCCAAATCCAAACATCGACTGTGGGTTTTGTCCAAGCCCTGTGTTTAGATCTGGATCCCAATCTCGGGTCCCAGTCTGGTTCCATTTCTGGTGCCGGGTCACGAGCTGGGTCCTAGGATCAAGTTCGGGTCTGGGTCAGGCACTAGGTCTCGGTCCTAGTTCTGTTTCCCAGGTCCCTATCCTGATTCTGGGTCCAGGTCCCGGTTATTGTGTGGGTTTGGGTCCCGGTCTAGGTTCGAGTTCGAGTCCTAGTCTCGGTTTGGGTTTAGGTCTCTGTTTGGGTTTCGATCTGGGTTGGGGTTTGGGTTTAGGTCCTTGTCCTGGTCCTAGTCCTAGTTCGGTTCTAGTTCCATTTGCGATTCTGAGTTCGAGTTTGGGTTTTACTTTGGTCGGAGTTCGAGTCCTGGTCTGAGTTTGGGTTCGAGTCCGGATTTCAGTCTAGGTCCAAATTAGGCTCCGGGTGTGGGTTCGCATGTTGGATCCGAGTCCCAAGTTCCAATCCCGATCTGACTCTGGATTCATTTCTTGGTCTAAGTCCTTGGTTCTGATCCTGGTCTTGGCTCGAGTTTGGGTCCGGGTCCGGGTCTAGCTTTGGGTCTGATTCTAGGTTCGGGTGTTTGAGTTCAGGTCCGGGTCTGTGTTCGTGTTTGTGTCAAGGTCTGGACCCCGATCTTAGTCTAGGTTTGGGTCTAGGTCCAAATTCTAGTCCCGAGTGCGGGTCCAAGTTTGGTTCTAGGTCTGATTTGGAGTTCGGGTCCTGGTCGGGTTACGGTTCTGGATCTAGGTCAAATTTCAGTTATGATTCCAAGTCCAAGTCCTAGTTCCAGTTCCGGTCAACTTTCGGTTTTGGTTCCAATTTTGGGTCACAGGCTACGGGTTCGGGTCCACTTTTGGGTTTGGGACTGGGTTCAGGTCCGGGTGTGGGTTCGGGTCCTTGTCAGGGTTCGAGTCCAGGGCTGGGTCCCAAATCCAGTCACCGACTACGGGTTCTGTCCAAGCCCTGGGTCGAGATCTGGATACCAATCTCATGTCCCAATCCGATTCCATTTCTGGTGCCGGGTCACGAGCTGGGTCCTAGGTTAAAGTTTGGGTCTAAGTCAGGTACTAGGTCCCAGTCCTAGTTCTGTTTCCCAGGTCCCTATCTTGATTCTTGGTCCAGGTCCCTTTTATTATGTAGGTTTGGGTCCCGGTCTAGGTTCGGGTCCTAGTCTCCAAATCAGGCTCCGAGTGTGGGTTCGTGTCCTGGGTCTTGGTCTAGGTTGGGTCCGAGTCCCAAGTTCCAATCCCGATCTCATTGTGGATTCAGTTCTGGATCTAAGTCCTTTATTCTGATCCTTGTCTGGGTTCGAGTTTTGATTCGAGTCCAGTTCTAGCTTTGGGTCTGATTCTAGGTGTGGGTGTTTAAGTTCGGGCCCGAGTCTGTGTCCGGGTTTGTGTCCAGGTCTGGACCTCAATCTGGGTCTAGGTTCGGGTCCAGGTCCAAGTTTGGGTCTGGGTCAGGATCTCAGTCCAGATCTAGGTCCAGCATTTCGATCCCAGTCTGGGTCTTGGTCTGGGTCTAGGTTCGTATCCGGATCCCTATCTAGGTCCAAGTCTGTGTTTGGGATCGGGTCCCAAATTTAGGTCCAAGTCTGGGTCTCAGTTCCGATCTTGGTACACGACCGCGTTCGGGCCCGAGTTCCAGTCTCAGTTTGGGTCTGAGGCTAGGTCTGTGTTCGGTTCTAGGTCTGGGTCCGGTTCCTGGTCACAGTCCTATTCTTGATCTAGGGTCCTGGTTCGGCGATTCTTGTTCAGGTTCTAATTTTGGGTCCTAGGTCTAGGTCTGGGTTTGGGTTTGGTTCTTCGTCTAGGTTCTAGTCCTAGTCTGAGTCCTAGATCTAGACACTGACTACTGGTCTGTTCCAGGCCCCGTTACCTGAATCCCGAGTCAAGATCTGGATCACTGTCACGGGTCTCGGTCTTGTTCTGGTTCAGGTCCTAGGTCCCATTTCTGAGTTTGGGTTCGGGATCGAGACTGGGGTGCGGTTCTAGGTCCCAACCCTGGTTCTGTGTCCCTAGTCTGGTTCCATGTTTGGGTCTGAGTTCAGGTTCGGGTTTAGGTCCCGAGTCTAGGTTTTGGTTGGGAGCCGGGTCCCAATTATGGTCTAGGTCTAATTTGGAGTCCGGGTCCTGGTCCGGTTCCAATTCTGGACCTAGGTCCAATTTTAGTTATGATTCCAAGTCCAAGTCCTACTTCCAGTCCCGGTCAACTTCCAGTTTTGGTTCCAATTTTCGGTCACAGGGTACGGGTTCGGGTCCACTTTTGGGTTTGGGACTGGGTTCAGGTCATGGTGTGGGTTTTGGTCCTTGTCAGGGTTCGGGTCCACGGCTAAGTCCCAAATCTAGACACCGACTACTGGTTTTGTCCAAGCCTTGGGTCCAGATCTGGATCCCAATCTCGGGTCCCAGTCTGGTTCCATTTTTGGTGCTGGGTCACGAGCTTGGTCCTAGGTTCAATTTCGGGTCTGGGTCGGGTACTACATCCCGATCCTAGTTCTTTTTTCCCGATCCCTATCCTGATTCTGGTTCCAGGTCTTGGTTATTGTGTGGGTTTGGGTCTCGGTCTAGTTTCAATTTCGAGTCGTAGTCTCGGTTCGGGTTTAGGTCTCTGTCTGGGCTTTGATCTGGGTTCGGGTTTTTGTTTAGGTCCTTGTCCTTGTCCTAGTCCTTGTACGGTTCTAGTTCCATTTGCAATTCTGAGTTCGACTTTGGGTTTTAGTTCGGGTCGGAGTTCGAGTCCTGGTCTGAGTTTGGATTCGGGTCCGGATTTCAGTCTAGGTCCAAATAGGGCTCCAGGAGTGGGTTCGGGTCGTGGGTCTTGGTCTAGGTTGGTTCCGAGTCCCAAGTTCCAATCCCAATCTCAGTTTGGATTCAGTTATGGGTCTAAGTCCTTGGTTTTTATCCTGGTGTGAGTTCGAGTTTGGGTCCGGGTCCGGGTCTAGCTTTTGGTCTGATTTTAGGTGTGGGTGTTTGAGTTCGGGTCTGAGTCTGTGTCCAGGTTTGTGTCCAGGTCTGTACCCCGATCTCGGTCTTGGTTCCGGTCTAGGTCCAAGTTCGGGTCCCGAGTGCGGGTCCAAGTTTGGGTTTAGGTCAGGATCTCGGTCCAGATCTAGGTCCAGCATTTTGGTCCCAGTCTGGGTCTTGGTTCGAGTCCAGGTTCATATCCAGATCCCTATCTAGGTCCAAGTCTTTGTTTGGGATCGAGTCCCATATTTAGATCTAGTTCAAGTCTCAGTTTTGGTCTGAGGCTAGATCTGTGTTCGGTTCTAGGTCTTGGTTCGGGTCCTTGTCACGGTCCTAGTCTTGTTCTAGGGTCGTGGTTCGGCGATTCTTGTTCAGGTTCTAATTTTGAGTCCCAGGTCTAGGTCTGGGTTTGGGTTTGGTTCTTTGTCTGGGTTCTAGTCCTAGTCTGAGTCCTAGATCTAGACACCGACTACTGGTCTGTTCCAGGCCCCGTTACCTGAATCCCGAGTCAAGATCTGGATCACTGTCACAGTTCTTGGTATGGTTCTGGTTCAGGTCCCAAGTCCCATTTCTGAGTTTCGGTTCGAGATCGAGACTGGGGTGCGGTTCTAGGTCTCGACCCTGGTTTTGTGTCCCCAGTTTGGTTCCATGTTTGGGTTTGAGTTGAGGTTCGGGTTCGGGTCCTGAGTCCAGGTTTGGGTTGGGATCCGGGTCTGTCTCCCAATTCGGGTCTACATCTGATTTGGAATCTGGCTCCTGGTCCGGTTACAATTCTTGATCTAGGTCCAATTTCAGTTATGATTCCAAGTCCAAGTCCTTGTTCCAGTCCCGGTCAACTTCCGGTTTTGGTTCCAATTTTGGGTCACAGGGTACGGGTTCGGGTCCACTTTTGGGTTTGGAACTGGGTTCAGGTCCGAGTGTGGGTTCGGGTCCTTGTCAGGGTTCGGGTCCAGGGCTGGGTCCCAAATCCAAACACCGACTACGGGTTTTGTACAAGCCCTAGGTCCAGATCTGGATCCCAGTCTCGGGTCTCAGTCTGGTTCTATTTCTGGTGCCGGGTCACGAGCTGTGTAATACCCGAAATTAAGAAATGGATTAGCAAAACCCTAACTAGATAATTATGTATAATTGAGGAATTATATTAATATATAGTTCAATATATATGAAATTATATGAATTTTATTATGTTAAGACCCCGTTGGTGAGCTAGGGGCATTTTAGTAATTATGACCCGAGAAGGGTAAAATGATGAAATTAATTTAATTACGTGCTTAATAGAACTATATTATTATATAGTATGCCTGTGTTGTCTTTTCAGGTGTGTTCTGACAGGTTAGTGCGGTATAGTCACAACCGGGTATTTCGGGCCGAATCGGGTTCGGGCCTGAAATGCAAATTGGATTGAATTAATTGGCATTATATTTGATATTATGAATCTGAAATTTATTTGGCAATATTTGAGTGTGAAATGGCATATTTTCCCTTGAAAATGAATATGTATGTTTTATAGCCTTAAGGGCAAAATGGTCATTTGACCATTATTGAGTTATATTGAATTTAATGGATTTTGAGAGAAAATGAATTGTATTTTCTGGTATTATCTCTCTCTCACCCGAACTCTCTCTCTCCCTTTAACCCTTTCCATTTTCAAAATTGAATTGTTGAGAAATTGCTTGAAGTTGGGTGTGGATTAAAGCTTTTGAATTGTGGATTCTTGAGCTTGGAATTAGGTAATTTCTTGCTGAGTTTGTGTAAAGATTATTGGTGATTTCTCTTGCTGAATTTTAGGGTAAAAAGCATGTTCTTAAGTTTGGAATTTTCTTGTTGCTTGATGATGAGAATTGATGAATCTTGTGGAATTGGGCTTCTTATTGTTGTATGCTTCTTTGATAGGTTAAGCTGAGATTTTATGGTATGTTTTGAGCTTTGATTTATGTGTTTCTAGGGTATTTAATTGCTGGAAAATAGTTTGAGTTGTTGAGAATGAAGCTCAATGTTCTTGAGTTTGAGTATTGCAAGTTTAAGCATGAGTTGAGTGTTGTGCAATCTGAATATTGGTTTTTGTTATGGGATTTTGATGCATGAGATATGTGTTTTTGATCCTTTGATATATGCTAGCAGCTCTATTTGGTGATTTTGAGATATATGCATGTTTGGGTTGAATTGGGGGTGAGTTTGGCATATTTTCGAAGCTGAAATTTGGGTTTTCTGGGTTTTTAAACCCAGTGGTCGCGACCATGGTCGCGACCACGATAATGGCAGATTGCTATTTTTTTTTAAGTTTTTGTTTTTGCCATAACTTTTGACTCGGGACTCCGTTTGGGACGTTCTTTATACCGTTGGAAAGCTCTTTTCGAGCTCTATGTGATTATATGTGATTTGGATGCCAATTTTATATTTTTGTGGAAGTGAGATTTAGGGTTTAACCCTATTTGTGTAAATCCCGGTATTGTGACTAGGATTACCGGCACCTGGTCAGGAGCACCCGGGATTTGGAATCTCTACTATTGCGGGACAACAGGTAAGACAGTGATTAGCACGTAGAGTATGCGCAGTGGCGCTTATGTTGAGAATGATATGCATGAATGTTTAAGTAACCGGGATTAGGGTTATTACCCTAATAGGAACGGTCTAATAGCCTAGGGTTATTACCCTAGTGATATATGTGTATAAATGCCATGCCATGTTAATTGAAATGAGATTTAAGGATTATGTGCTCAAGGCATAATCAGGTTGGACTCGGTACTCATAACCGAGATGAACCGCTTCTAAGGCCTTAATGTATTTAGACGTGTGAGAGTAACACGTGGGTCTACGTCATGTAGATTTAATTAGATGTGTGAGCGCAACACATAGGTCTACGCCACGTAGACATAAATGGGCATGATGAAATAATGATCAGGTCTGTGCTATACAGACATATGTGAATGAGCATAATATATTTGTTATGATTTATACTGTCTTGCTGGGCTTGGCTCACGGGTGCTCTACTGTGCAGGAAAGGGTAAGGCATTAGCTGATCAGCCATGAGTTACAGGAGCAGGGCGAAGAATGTACATGTTCATGCCACTTCAGACCAAGCGGGTTATGGGTCTAACAGTGTTGACTTTTGTATTCTGTTTTTCCGTTTAGGTCGGCTAGTAAGAAAGAGCTTGTAATAATTTTGTAAATATTTTTTGGGATCCCAACTATGTTTGAAAAAAGTTTAAATATATTACAAGTTTATTTTCAGTCTGTTTAATATAAAAGTTTAAATTCTGCGCTGTTTTTAATTAGTAATCCCGGTTAGGGGATTAGGGTTTCATAATCATTTTGGGTAGCGTGCCTAATTATTTAGGGCGTTACAATTTGGTATCAGAGCGCCAAGGTTTTTAAACTTCCTGTAGACCGGCCGAACATGTACATTCGTCGTCAGAGATAAGCTCAACTCATGGTGCAGTAAGTATTGAGAGTAAATACTTGACTGTATGTGTGATCATATGTTTACCGCTTTCCATTTTAGGCAGTATGCAAGCATCTAGAGTATGTATGTGTTATGTGATGCCATGCTATAAATGTTATATGTTTATGTAAATATGTATGAGGTAAATAGGTGTGTTAGGGTTTAAGGCAATAAGTGCGTAAGTGTGGTATTGGTGCTTAACTCGCTGGGGTTGTTGATTACAAGGGTACTAGTAATGGACCCTCCACAATCATCCAGACCACAGGGCGAGCAAGTAGAGCCCGGGGTTACCCGAACCGATCCACCAGCACCGCCTCCACCTCCGCAAAATCCGGGGGATAATGCGGGGGCTGTTAATGCTAATCCTCCTGCTGACTGGCAGCAAATGTTTCATGAAATGCGAAGTGTCATACTTCATCAAGAAGAAGAGTTGCAACGTTTGAGGCAGCAAGCTGTCCCAGCTAATCAAGGGTTACAACCAGCTCCTATGCCAGTGGTGGGTAACCAAGGGTATGTTATGCCGCACCGGGACTCGGTGTTCGAGCGGTTTGTGAAGCTGCAACCTCCGGTTTTTCTGGGAGGCATTGATATTATTAAGGCCGATCAATGGATGAGCACTGTTACCCGTATCCTCGATAATATGGGGGAGACGGAAACTGAGAGGGTGAATTGTGCGGCCTTTATGTTTCAAGATCATGCCCGCGTATGGTGGGATATAGTGAATCAGACTCGAGATGTCAGTGTGATGACATGGGAAGAGTTCAAGAAACTTTTTGAAGAAAAGTTTTATAACGTTGCAGTGAGGACTTCACACCAAGAAGATTTTGTGAAGTTGACTCAGGGGAAAATGTCTGTGGCCGAATATACTCTGGAATTCGATCGGTTATCTAAATTTGCTAGTGATCTGGTGCCTACAGATTTTACCAGAAAGCAGAAATATGTTCGAGGACTAAATGCTACAATTAGTCGGGACTTGAAGATTACCACATCACATGACACTCTGTATAAGAGAGTGGTAGACTTGGCCTTAATTGCTGAAGAGGCCGAGCAGCAAGTAATGAAGGAGCAGGCTGCAAAGGATGCCGCCATGGCATCAAACCCTCCTGCTGGTGGTAATGTCAGTAAGGGGACCGACAGTGGCAACCCTGAGCACAAACGGAAGGCTGAGGCTTCCGGAGCTTCAGGGGGAAATAGAAAGTTTCGGGGAAACAGAGGTGGCCGTCAGGGTCACGGGTCCTCATTTCGATCATATCCAGAATGTTCTAAATGCAAGAAGCATCATCCGGGTGAGTGCCGAGCCAAGGCATGTTTCCAGTGTGGCATGGTGGGCCACTTTATCAGAGACTGTCCCCAAGCCAAGAGAGAAGAGCCTAAGAAGAATGTTACTCAGAACCCGGGGCGACTTTTCACTATAACTCAGGCAGATGCTGATGCTAGTCCGTCAGTTGTGACAGGTCAGTTATCTATTAATGGTTGTGCTTATACTGTGTTATTTGATTCGGGAGCTACTCATTCATATGTATCGAGTCGAGTGCTAGAAAGTTTACATAAGCCATGTGATATTTATGCTTCGGGGTTTGGAACCCTGTTACCCTCGGGAGACCTGATAGTATCCATAAGGTGGATTCGGTCCTTCTCTTTTTGGATTGACGGTTGTGAGTTGACCGCCAATCTAATTGAGCTGCAATTATCTGATTTTGACATAATCCTGGGAATGGATTTTCTGTCTAAATATGGAGCGATGATTGACTGCAAACGGAAGATGGTGGTGTTTGAGCCCGACGGTGCTAACCCAGCGGTGTTCGTGGGTAAAGTTCAAGGGGCACGCATACCGAGAATATCATTGTTGAAAGCTAAAGACTTGATGGGTAGAGGTTGTCTAGGGTTCATAGTTACTACAGTGGACACTAGCCAACCTGTGACATCAGGGCCTGAGCATACGAGATTGGTATGTGAGTTCCTTGATGTCTTTCCAGAAGATTTGCCGGGATTGCCACCTGTTCGGGAAATTTAATTTGTTATTGAATTGGCTCCGGGAGTGGATCCAGCGTCTAAGGCACCGTACCGAATGGCTCCAGCTAAGTTGAAGGAATTGAAGATACAATTACAAGAGTTGCTGAATCTGGGATTCATTAGACCGAGCTACTCACCTTGGGGAGCTTCAGTTTCGTTTGTGAAGAAGAAAGACGGAACCCTGCGAATGTGTATTGACTACCGGGAGTTGAACAAGCTTACCATTAAGAACAAGTATCCTGAAGGGGAAGACGGTCTTTTCCAAGATCGATTTTCGCTCAGGCTATCATCAGCTGAGAATTCGAGAGGAAGATATCCCGAAAACCGTGTTCCGTACTTGGTATGGACACTATGAATTTCTTGTGATGTCTTTTGGACTCACTAATGCCCCGGCGGCATTCATGGATTTGATGAATCGGGTGTTTAAGGATTACCTGGATAGGTTTGTGATTGTGTTTATCGATGATATTTTGGTGTACTCTGAGACAGTAGAAGAGCATGAATTGCATCCCAGAGCGGTTTTGCAAATATTACGGGATCACAAGCTTTATGCTAAGTTCAAAAAGTGTGAATTCTGGTTATCTCGTGTCTCATTTTTGGGGCACATAGTGGATAAAGATGGGATCATGGTGGATCCGGCTAAAATTGAAGCTGTACGGGATTGGCCAGTACCGAAGTCAGCTACAGAGGTCAGAAGTTTTCTGGGTTTGGTTGGTTATTATCGTCGATTCGTTGAGGGTTTCTCAAAGATCGCTGTACCCTTAACGGAGCTGACCCATAAGAACCAAAAGTTTGTTTGGACTGATCGGTGTGAGAAAAGTTTCCTAGAGTTAAAGCAACGCTTGATTACCACTCCTGTACTAACTCTTCCTTCAGATAAGGAAAAGTTTGTGGTATATTATGATGCCTCGAGACAGGGTCTCGGCTGTGTGCTGATGCAGGCTGGGAGGGTAATAGCTTATGGTTCTCGGCAGTTAAAGGAGTACGAGCAGAGGTACCCTACTCACGATTTAGAACTCGCAGCAGTGGTATTTGCGCTAAAGATTTGGCGGCATTACCTTTATTGCGAGAAATGTGAGATATACACTGATCATAAAAGTCTGAAATACTTCTTCACCCAGAAGGACTTGAATATGAGACAGAGGCGTTGGTTAGAACTGGTAAAAGATTATGATTGTGAGATTCTTTATCACCCTGGTAAAGCCAATGTGGTTGCTGACGCTTTAAGTAGAAAAGGTCAGAGTCAGTTGAGTACTATGAAGCAAATCTCCCGACAGTTAGCAATGAAATGACTCGAGCTCAAATTGAGTTGGTTGTGGGGCAATTGGCTAATATTACCCTGCAATCCACTCTTTTAGAGAGAATTAAAGAAGCACAAAAGCAAGATTCGGAGTTGATAAAAACCCGAGCTAGGGTTTCGGCTGGGAAGGCTAGTGATTTCTCAGTAGATGAAATGGGAATGTTGAGATTTGGAAGTCGAGTTTGTGTGCCTGTGGATGAGAACATCAAGAAAGAGATCATGGATGAATCTCACACGACTCCTTATTCAGTTCATCCAGGGTTGACAAAGATGTACCAAGACCTGAAAGCCATGTTTTGGTGGCCAGGCATGAAGAATGACATCGCTGAGTATGTTGCCAAGTGCCTTACGTGTCAGCAAGTGAAAGCTGAGCACCAGCGACCTGCAGGGTTGCTGCAACCGATAAAAATACCAGAATGGAAATGGGAAGATATAGCTATGGACTTCGTGGTAGGTATGCCTAGAACCACGGGACAGTTTGACTCTGTGTGGGTCATAGTGGACAGGTTTACAAAGTCTGCTCACTTTTTACCTGTTCGGACGAATTTCTCCATTGACCAGTATGCTGAGTTGTATGTCAGAGAAATTGTTCGTCTGCATGGTGTCCCAAAGTCCATTGTATCGGATAGAGATCCGAAGTTTACATCAAGATTCTGGGAAAGCTTACATCAAGCTATGGGTACTCAGTTAAAGTTCAGCACAGCTTTTCATCCTCAGACGGATGGGCAATCCGAGAGGACCATTTAGATTTTAGAGGACATGCTACGGGCATGTGTGCTTGACTTTGAGGGATCATGGGTAAAGTACCTTCCCCTGATCGAGTTTTCTTATAATAACAGCAATCAGGCAACAATCGGGATGGCTCCTTACGAACTTTTATATGGAAGAAAATGTAGATCACCTATTCACTGGGATGAAGTACGTGAAAGAAAGTTCTTGGGTCCCGAAGCTGTTCAGAAAACAAGTGAGGCAGTTGATAAGATTAGAGCGCGAATGCTCGCGGCTCAGAGTAGGCAAAAGAGTTATGCCGATCCAAAGCGTCGAGATATTGATTTCCAGGTCGGGGACATGGTATTTCTCTGAATATCTCCGATGAAAGGCATAAAACGCTTTGGGAAGAAGGAAAAGCTTAGCCCGAGGTTCATTGGACCTTTTGAAATCCTTGAGAGGATAGGGCAAGTAGCGTACAGGTTGGCTATGCCCCCAGCGCTGGCAGCTGTACATAATGTGTTTCATGTTTCAATGCTTCAGAAATATGTCTCAGACTCGTCCCATGTTCTGAGTTATGAAGCATTGGAACTCTAGTCAGATTTGTCATATGAGGAGCAACCAGTGGAGATACTTGATAGAAGAGAAAAAGTCTTGAGAAGCAAGACAGTGGCACTGGTGAAAGTACTGTGGATGAATAGTAAAGTAGAAGAGGCAACCTGGGAACTCGAGACGGATATGCAGCAGAAATATCCAGAGTTGTTCAGGTAAATTTCGAGACGAAATTTCTATAAGGAGGGGGTAATTGTAATACCCGAAATTAAGAAATGGATTAGCAAAACCCTAACTAGATAATTATGTATAATTGAGGAATTATATTATTATATAGTTCAATATATATGAAATTATATGAATTTTATTATGTTAAGACCCCGTTGGTGAGCCAGGGGCATTTTAGTAATTATGACCCGAGAAGGGTAAAATGATGAAATTAATTTAATTACGTGCTTAATAGAACTATATTATTATATAGTATGCCTGTGTTGTCTTTTCAGGTGTGTTCTGACAGGTTAGCGCGGTATAGTCACAACCGGGTATTTCGGGCCGAATCGGGTTCGGGCCTGAAATGCAAATTGGATTGAATTAATTGGCATTATATTTGATATTATGAATCTGAAATTTATTTGGCAATATTTGAGTGTGAAATGGCATATTTTCCCTTGAAAATGAATATGTATGTTTTATAGCCTTAAGGGCAAAATTGTCATTTGACCATTATTGAGTTATATTGAATTTAATGGATTTTGAGAGAAAATAAATTGTATTTTCTGGTATTATCTCTCTCTCACCCGAACTCTCTCTCTCCCTTTAACCCTTTCTATTTTCAAAATTGAATTGTTGAGAAATTGCTTGAAGTTGGGTGTGGATTAAAGCTTTTGAATTGTGGATTCTTGAGCTTGGAATTAGGTAATTTCTTGCTGAGTTTGTGTAAAGATTATTGGTGATTTCTCTTGCTGAATTTTAGGGTAAAAAGCATGTTCTTAAGTTTGGAATTTTCTTGTTGCTTGATGATGAGAATTGATGAATCTTGTGGAATTGGGCTTCTTATTGTTGTATGCTTCTTTGATAGGTTAAGCTGAGATTTTATGGTATGTTTTGAGCTTTGATTTATGTGTTTCTAGGGTGTTTAATTGCTGGAAAATAGTTTGAGTTGTTGAGAATGAAGCTCAATGTTCTTGAGTTTGAGTATTGCAAGTTTAAGCATGAGTTGAGTGTTGTGCAATCTGAATATTGGTTTTTGTTATGGGATTTTGATGCATGAGATATGTGTTTTTGATCCTTTGATATATGCTAGCAGCTCTATTTGGTGATTTTGAGATATATGCATGTTTGGGTTGAATTGGGGGTGAGTTTGGCATATTTTCGAAGCTGAAATTTGGGTTTTCTGGGTTTTTAAACCCAGTGGTCGCGACCATGGTCGCGACCACGATAATGGCAGATTGCTATTTTTTTTTTAAGTTTTTGTTTTTGCCATAACTTTTGACTTGGGACTCCGTTTGGGACGTTCTTTATACCGTTGGAAAGCTCTTTTCGAGCTCTATGTGATTATATGTGATTTGTATGCCAATTTTATATTTCTGTGGAAGTGAGATTTAGGGTTTAACCTTATTTGTGTAAATCCTAGTATTGTGACTAGGATTACCGGCACCTGGTCAGGAGCACCCGGGGATTTGGAATCTCTACTATTGCGGGACAACAGGTAAGACAGTGATTAGCACGTAGAGTATGCGCAGTGGCGCTTATGTTGAGAATGATATGCATGAATGTTTAAGTAACCGGGATTAGGGTTATTACCCTAATAGGAACGGTCTAATAGCCTAGGGTTATTACCCTAGTGATATATGTGTATAAATTCCATGCCATGTTAATTGAAATGAGATTTAAGGATTATGTGCTCAAGGCATAATCAGGTTGGACTCGGTACTCATAACCGAGATGAACCGCTTCTAAGGCCTTAATGTATTTAGACGTGTGAGAGTAACACGTGGGTCTACGTCATGTAGATTTAATTAGATGTGTGAGCGCAACACATAGGTCTACGCCACGTAGACATAAATGGGCATGATGAAATAATGATCAGGTCTGTGCTATACAGACATATGTGAATGAGCATAATATATTTGTTATGATTTATACTGTCTTGCTGGGCTTGGCTCACGGGTGCTCTACTGTGCAGGAAAGGGTAAGGCATTAGCTGATCAGCCATGAGTTACAGGAGCAGGGCGAAGAATGTACATGTTCATGCCACTTCAGACCAAGCGGGTTATGGGTCAAACAGTGTTGACTTTTGTATTCTGTTTTGCCAATTAGGTCGGCTAGTAAGAAAGAGCTTGTAATAATTTTGTAAATATTTTTTGGGATCCCAACTATGTTTGAAAAAAGTTTAAATATATTACAAGTTTATTTTCAGTCTGTTTAATATAAAAGTTTAAATTCTGCGCTGTTTTTAATTAGTAATCCCGGTTAGGGGATTAGGGTTTCATAATCATTTTGGGTAGCGTGCCTAATTATTTAGGGCGTTACAAGCTGGGTCCTAGGTTCAAGTTCGGGTCTGGGTCAAGTACTAGGTCCAAGTCCTAGTTCTGTTTCCCAGGTCCCTATCCTGATTCTGGGTCCAGGTCCCGGTTATTTTGTGTGTTTGGGTCCCGGTCTAGTTTCGGGTTCGAGTCCTAGTCTTGGTTCGAGTTTAGGTCTTTGTCTGGTTTTTGATCTGGGATCGGGTTTGGGTTTAGGTCCTTGTCCTGGTCCTAGTCCTAGTTCGGTTCTAGTTCTATTTGCGATTCAGAGTTCGAGTTTGGGTTTTAGTTTGGGTCGGAGTTCGAGTCCTGGTCTGAGGTTTGGGTCCAAATTTCAGTCGAGGTCCAGATCAGGCTCCGGGTGTGGGTTCGCGTCCTGGGTCTTGGTCTAGGTTGGGTCCGAGTCCCAAGTTCCAATCCCAATATGAGTCTGGATTCTGTTCTGGGTCTTAGTGCTCGGTTATGATCCTGGTGTGGGTTCGAGTTTTTGTCCGGGTTCAGGTCTAGCTTTGGGTCTGATTCTAGGTGTGGGTGTTTGCGTTCGGGTCCGAGTCTGTGTCCGGGTTTGTGTGCAGGTCTGGACCCCGATCTGGGTCTAGCTTCGGGTCTAGGTCCAAGTTCGGGTCCCGAGTGCGGGTCCAAGTTTGGGTTAGGGTCAAGATCTTAGTTTCGATCTGGGTACACGACCGTGTCCGGGCCCGAGTTCCTGTCTCAGTTTGGGTCTGAGGCTAGGTCTGTGTTCGTTTCTAGGTCTAGGTCCGGTTCCTGGTCACGGTCCTAGTCTTCTTCTAGGGGCCTGGTTCGACGATTCTTGTTCAGGTTCTAATTTTGGGTCCTAGGTCTAGGTCTGTGTTCGGGCTTGGTTCTTCGTTTGGGTTCTGGTCCTAGTCTGAGTCCCAAATCTAGACACCGACTATTGGTCTGTTCCAGGCCCGTTAAAAGAATCCCTAGTCAAGATCTGGATCAGTGTCACGGGTCTCGGTCTGGTTCTGGTTCAGGTCCCATGTCCCATTTCTGAGTTTGGGCTCGGGATCGAGACTTGGGTGTGTTTCTAAGTCCCGACCCTGGTTCTGTGTCCCTAGTAGTCTGGTTCCATGTTTGGGTCTGAGTTCAGGTTCGGGTTTGCGTCCCGAGTCTTGGTTTGGGTTGGGATCTGGGTCCGGCTCCTAATTCGGGTCTAGGTCTAATTTGGAGTCCGGGTCCTTTTCCGGTTACGATTCTGGATCTAGGTCCAATTTCAGTTATGATTCCATGTCCAAGTCCTAGTTCTAGTCCCGGTCAACTTCCAGTTTTGGTTCCAATTTTGGGTCACAAGGTATGGGTTCGGTTCCACTTTTGGGTTTGGGACTGGGTTCAGGTCTGGGTGTGGGTTCGGGTCCTTATCAGGGTTCGGGTCCAGGGCTGGGTCCTAAATATAGACACCCCCTACGGGTTTTGTCCAAGCCCTGGGTCGAGATCTGGATCCCAATCTCGGGTCCCAGTCTGGTTCCATTTTTGGTGCTGGGTCACGAGCTAGGTCCTAGGTTCAAGTTCGGGTCTGGGTCGGGTACTATGTGCCGGTCCTAGTTCTTTTTCACAGGTTCCTATCCTGATTCTGGTTCCAGGTCACGGTTATTGTGTGGGTTTGGGTCCCGGTCTAGTTTCGAGTTTGAGTCCTAGTCTCTGTTCAAGTTTAGGTCTCTGTCTGGGTTTTGATCTGGGTTCGGGTTTTGGTTTAGGTCCTTGTGCTGGTCCTAGTCCTAGTTCGGTTCTAGTTCCATTTGCAATTCTGAGTTCGACTTTGGGTTTTAGTTGGGGTCGGAGTTCGAGTCATGGTTCGGGCCCGGATTTCAGTCTATGTCCAAATCAGGCTCCAGAAGTGGGTTCGGGTCCTAGGTCTTGGTCTAGGTTGGGTCCGAGTCCCAAGTTCCAATCCCAATCTCAGTCTGGAATCAATTGTAGGTCTAAGTCCTTGGTTTTGATCCTGGTGTAGGTTCGAGTTTGGGTCCGGGTCCGGGTCTAGCTTTTGGTCTAATTCTAGGTGTGGGTGTTTGAGTTCGGGTCCGAGTCTGTGTCCGGGTTTGTGTCCAGGTCTGGACCCCGATCTCGGTCTAGGTTCGGATCTAAGTCCAAGTTGTTGGAAATTATTTTACCAGGATCTTAGATCTACTCACAAGTATGTTGATTAACACCCTAAATATGAACTTCTAAATTGATTACGAAATAAAAACATATAAAGTATTAGAAACCTTACATTGGGTGCAGTGGAATAATATGACTCCTTCCGTTCAGATATATAGCCCTTGATTCCTTTCTGTAGCAGAGCATTATCAATATCTGAACCTGGATCTCTTTCACTCCTTCTTTAGTGCTGAAACTCCTTCTTGTTGAAAGTCTTTCTTCACAATCTTCCTCACTATGATTGAGATATCACTTTCTGTGTGTGGTCACTACTCTAATCACTAAGTATTTCGGAATTTCAAGGAAGAAGAAAGAGGAGAAGGTGGCGGCTAGGAATAGAGAGAGAAGGCTCAGGTTTTTCTCTGAAGGAAAGTCAGAAGTAAAGTGTAATTTTCCTGAAGCCTTCACTATCCATTTATAGCATTCCACTAGGATTAGGTTTGAATTATTTGGCATTAAAATAACGAAAATATCAGTTTGAAAAACCATCCCAAGTGGGCGGCCATGGTGTGTAATGGGCCTTACTTGGATTTTGCAGTTTTCACAAATTTTATTTCTATTTTCTCAAAAACGCCAATTTTCAAATTCAACCATCGAAATGCCAATTCTAACTATTAATAACTATAAATAATTATTAAATATTATTTTCATTTATCATATTTATTAATTGAACCATACAAAGTATCATAATTAACAAATATGCCCCTAAAACTCTTTCTTTACAATTTCGCCCTTACTTAGTGAAAAATTCACAAATAGACATAGTCTAATATAAAACAAAAAGTGCATTTCAAATAATCTCAACACCTTGATATACAAATCAAGTGTAGTAGTAGTAAACTCCTCGTAATAGGATCTGAAAGGTTGAATTAAACACAACCTTTTCTCCACCATTACTCTTCCTTAATCACAAAATCATTGATAATGTGAAATTCCTCTCTATATGTCTACTCTTTTTGGGATACTGGATTCTATACCTTTGGCAACTACTTTTGGTTAATCAGGAAATTAACATTAGTAGTTAAGGCAATTTGGAATGGTGCAAAAAATGTATAGAACTTTCCTTAGACTGAATAAGTACCTTTGCTGCAACTTTAACATTCAGTCCCTTTCTGGTAGACCTAGAGACTTCAGATAGGTTTTTACACTTCTCCAAAATCACTATTCCACCCCAAGAGTAATCACCATCTCATCAGAAAGATTTTCTAGCACAAAGGCAAATCTCGAAATCTGATGTGGTGTAGTCTAAGAGTTTTAAATACACCCTTATTGACTAACATATAGTTCCTCTTCTTAATCTTAAGATTTACTTGATTGTCTTCCAATGTTCTTCTTCTGGATTAATCTGATACCTACTCATTACTCCCACTCAACAGCAGGTGTCTGGTCTAAGGCATACAAAAGCATATCTGAGACCTCTCACTGTGGATATAAGAAATTCTTTCATGGCTTTATCTTTTCTGCAATAGTTGAGACATTTCCTTAGATAAATAAAATCTATACCTAGGAAGCTGTGAAGCTTCTATAGATTGCCATTAGAAAGAAAATGCTTCAGCATCTAAAGTAAGTTGCTTGCATTAGAGTAAGTAATTACCAGGTATACCATAAGCCATAGGTTTAGATAAACTCAAACATATAATACTAGGAACAGGAAGTTTTGTTAAGTCCATTGAATAGACTTATACACGAAATTTCCTTTTATGTCCTTGTAATAGAAAACTTTAGGTTACTCCATGTGAATGGATTAAACCATAGTTCTATTGGCTTTTCTTCTTAGTTTCTTATCTTGACAATCCATTACTTGTTTAAACTCACAATGGATTTTAATCACTAGTGTCTTCCAAGTCATAAGAAGGTGAGTTCCTAGAAACTCTCCCACTACGACAAGGTACCGTGAATTATGTCTAAGAAAACTAAATGGTATTAACATCTTTGGTTGTGACAAGACAACAGAGGCAGTGGGATCATCATATGTCAAATAAGATGATATAACACTTTTGGAATCAGGAAATAAATATCTCGTTTATTTGCTACTTTATTTTTAGACTAAGTCATTTTCTTAGAAAAGTAGTATTTGTTTAAACAAACACTTTCTTATCTATTGACTATGGGATGGTCCACCCCTAATCACTTAGAATAGCTAACAAACATGCAAACCATGGTTAACAGTTCTAGCTTTTCTTAAGATTTTGATTAGGTCATCCATGAATCTAGTAATGATTTACATTAACTATACAACCATTCCATCATTCTAAAATTGTATTACCATAGAAGGATTTAGGCAACGACTAGTAACTAATCATCAATATGCAAATCGAAATTTCTGGGGAGGTAAGTTTGGATATAATTTAAAAATCAATTTAATGATCTTTGAACTGCATATCTACTAACTATTTCTCCACCCCTATCAGTTCGCAAGATCTTTAACCACTTACCTTAATGGTTTTTACAATTGCTAGAAATTCAGAAATTTTTCAAACATTTCCATTTTCTTTGCATAAGGTATAATCTAGAATTATCGTTTTAAGAATACAACGAAAAACTCATATCCACCCCTGAATGTACACCCATCTTCGAATAAGATGAACTACTTTCAGTGGATGTAGGCATATTAACTCTTTGCAGAGATTGATCTTGTCAAAACCACTATGAACAAGATACAAATGCCATAGATTAAAAAAAAAGTGGTTGTGTCTTTTTGATGACTTAGGTTTAGTTACTTCAATGAGTTCATAGAATAGTGCAAGTGGATCCTGGTCAGAGAATATTAAACTCATATTCTAGTTTGAATCCATTGATAGAAAATGGTTGTTAAACACTTGTGAAAGTGTAACTATAATGTATTCTGGAATTAGAAATATAAGAAAATTTCTGTTTGGAATCTAAAATTAACGTCAAAGACTTAAATTTATACCAAATAAAATGAGTAATTCTTTCTTGGACCACCACTACTAGTTTAAACTCTAAGTCAGATTTGTCATACAAGTAGGAGATTTCTAAGATTGAGGACTTATATCATTGTGGAATAGAATTTAGGGAATATAATCAAAAGTGTCGTTTAATTTCTTAAAAGAAAATAGAATGACATTAAATTTATAGACCATTCATCCAATGATATGTTATTGAGCTAATTCGAAATGAATAAGCTAAGAGGAATTAGGATAATTTCGTTTATAAATAAGAATCCAACGATGCTTCGATTAGCGAGAGTCAAAGTAATCTTATTTATACAATCTTCTTGTTTCATATTGTAAAAATACTAGTCTAAGGTGTCATCAATTGATGAACAGCTAGATGTTGCATATACAATATTTATCTTTCGAGATCTAACACTATTATGTATGTCTAATGGTGAAAATCCATTAGGGATTTATCTCATTAGATAAACAAACCAAGTTAGACCAACAATGAAGATTCGAAATTAAACTACAATTTAATAACAGAAAATAACATGGTTCAATATAAATTCATACACAATTCAGGAATTATTAAACATATAGCAAGTAGGAATGACAAGTGAAAATACTAAAACATACAATCCTAAATAATTTCAGAGGTTTCCAACAAACTGATACAGTGTCCCGGTAGGCGAGAGTCAAAGTATCATTCATTGAATAGAGTTGTCACCTCATCTAAAATGTAAACCATTCTAGCAACCTTTTATTCGATCAAAATAAGAATCCAACCTTTCATTTTATGAGCTTCCACCATTGTTTCATGTTTTATAAGTTTATCTCTAAGTAGTCACCGTAGGGGAGAGTCTAATAGAGACGAAAACTTACAAAATACTTATCAAATGAGATCTTACGGTGTTAAATGCGTTCAACGAATAACCATCCATAAGGGGGACGAAGTCTAGCGTCTCGAGGTTATATTGAAAACATTTAACTATTGTAAGACCAACAATGGAGATCGAATATCTTAATAATAAAGCTCATTCTTTAAAATGTATTTTCATTATTATTTACAATAAAACATATTCGTTAAATATCGAATTTAGAATTAAAATTCTAAATTATAATTTAATTTAATATTTATAAAATTATACTTAGATGGTAATTGAAATAAATTGAATTATTTTTATCTCAGTAGTAATTTTGATATATAAATATTAAGAAAATTATTTAAGTTGTATTAATTTAAATTAATTTGCAACTCAAAATAAATTTTCATGAGAATATATTTATTGTATTTTGAAAAAGAAAGTATAAAAACTTTATATTTTTCGAAATACTTAAATAATAATTACTTAGAAAAATACTTCAAGCAAAAATATCACCTATCTAGATTTTCCTTTGACTAATTAATTCAATTTCTAATAATATACTTTAATTCATTTATTTTAAATTAATAAATAAATGGAAAAATCATTGATTTAAGTTGGTCCAAGAATTAATTAAAATAAATAATTAATTTACAACTTAATCTATTTTTCAAGATAAATTCAAAATCATCTTGCATTATAAAATGCAATTTCGAAAATTGATTAATAAAATTAAAAAAATATATATATATTTTAAAAATTATTTAAATTTAGTTGAAAAAATAAATTTCAACTAAAAATAATTTTCTATTTAATTAAATGTCATGAAAAAGAAATATTTAAGTATCATGATGAAGATCAACTTAGATATTTAATTTTCAATTTAATTAAATGTATTAAATTCAAGAAATAAATAATTAAGTGTAGAGAAGGCTTAATTATTAATCTCTAGTTTAATACTAGGAAAAAATATACTTAAAATAAATTGTACCAAAATTAATTATTTAAATAATTAATTTCACAATGTATAATATTTTCCTATTTAATATTAGAAATAATAAGTAGTCTAGAAATAACTATCTAGAAAATATCTTATTTGACTAAGTATCTTTTTCACAAAATTTGAAAATATCTTGTTTAAGTTGTTTTAGAAGAATCTAAAAAATCAACTTAAATATCTTTCAAATTTAAATTTAACTAAATATCAAAAATTAAGTTGTAACCACTTAATTTGAAAATATTCCATTGTAAGTTAATATTTGAAAAAATATCAACTTAAAAAATATCTAAAGAATCCTAATAACCAATTCCTAAAATTCTTCAACTTAATTTTGAGATTTTAAATCCAAAAGATATTCAGATTTAAGCTGATTAGTTATAGATAACTAAATATCAACTTAAATAGAAATATTTCATAAAAAATTTAAATTAAGCTTCAGAAAGAATCAGATGGTTATAATTCTATATTTAATTAAATACAAGAAAATACATATAGTTTAGCTTAGAATAAAAATTCTTTAAACTATAGTTTTCTTAAATTAATTTTAAAATAAATGAAATTAATTATGTTGCTAATCAATTTTATTAGGTTAAACTAATTTAATTAACCTAGTACAGTTATTCAAATCAGGCAAATGGGCCGTCACAATTGGGGTAGCTCATGTGAGGGGGTTCTGGGTTCTATATGTCGTACCCACTACTATGGCTCCCAACTCTCACACAAGGCCCAAAAGAGAGGAATTTAACCTTAAAATGAACAATTGTTATTAATTGAATAGGCCCAAAGACTAAATGGGCCTAAATAAAATCTATCAAAAACTATGATATTTTATTTAGCAACAACAACCTATATGCATCTATAATAAAATTAAACATATAGGCTCACACAGGCACACAATTTGGATGGATCCTATCATGTTGCTAGGTCATACACAAATGAAAGAAGATTGTGAAAATTACCTGTTACAAATTATTTACTTGACCAAGGGAGCCATGAGTTAAAATCAGATCATTAGATCTGTCAACAAGTTAACCATGGCTATTTGCAATCAAGCAATAATAGGTTTTAAAAACATACAAACAAGCTAAAACACATACTCCTGCAACAAGGTTAGCTGGATAGTTGGATGTAGGATTTATTTAATTTTAAATAAATAATTTCGAAAAATTAATTAAATAAAAAAAAATTATTTTCGAAAAATAATAAAATAAAATGAAATTTATATATTTTCGAGATTATTAAAATAATATTTAAAATTAAACCTACAATTTTGAAAAATTAGGTTTCAACTAACTTAAATATCATTTCAAAATTTGCTAACTACCTTTAAAAATTTAATGTTATTTTATAAATTGAATATTCAATAAAAATAAAAAAAAGATAAATAAATATCTTTTTCAGATTTTATGATTTAATTTTAAAAAATAAAATAACAAAATTTAAAAGTTAGCAAAATATCTTACATCTATTTAAAATTACATGATTATAGTTATCTTATTTTAAATTTAAATAAGGTTAAATTAAAAAAAAAAATTAATTTAAAAAATTTAATATCTCACCTTAAATTTAAAAATAAAATAGATAATTAAGCAAAAAGATAGATATTTACTATTTTCAAATTCAAATTACACTAATATCATGAATTAATTTAAAAAAATTAATTAATTTAATTATGATATTTAGAATTGAACTAGGAATATTAAATGTCTAAATACAGAACTACACAAAAAATCGGAAGTTAAATCCATGAAATAGCATGAAAAATTGAAGAAAAACGAAAAAAATGTGAGCTGTACGGACGGTATGTTGTGCATACTTGTCCGCGCGCGCAGGAGAGTGCTCAGCCGAAGTTTCTCAGTGCAAGGGGGTTACCAGCATGATTTCCGCGCGTGGAAGCTGGTTTTCAGACACGAAACCATGTCTGAACTCTTGCTGTCCGAAGGTTGCCCTTCGTCCGCGCGCGCGTGTGGTGATGCACGATTCCTGATTTTTTTTCGAAACTTAAAAAAATTATAACTAATTCAAATTAAATCGAAATTGAGTTCTGTAAAAAAGTAAATTGCTTAATTTTTTCCATACTATCCAATAAAAATAATTGTAGAAACAGATATTCAATTATGTTTCACGAAAATTCACAAACATCAATCAATCATCATATAACACTCAATGCAACATGATACCATCCAAAACATCAAACAATCGTTTTAAGTCCAAATTTCTTGCAAGCAAATCAATTACCATGGCTCTGAGGCCAGTTGTTGGAAATTATTTTACCAGGATCTTAGATCTACTCACAAGTATGTTGATTAACACCCTAAATATGCACTTCTAAAACGATTACGAAATAAACACATATAAAGTATTAGAAACCTTACATTGGGTGCAGCGGAATAATATGACTCCTTCCGTTCAGATATCTAGCCCTTGATTCCTTTCTGTAGCAGAGAATTATCAATATCTGAACCTGGATCTCTTTCACTCCTTCTTTAGTGCTGAAACTCCTTCTTGTTGAAAGTCTTTCTTCACGATCTTCCTCACTATGATTGAGGTATCACTTGCTGTGTGTGGGCACTACTCTAATCACTAAGTATTTCAAAATTTCAAGGAAGAAGAAAGAGGAGAAGGTGGCGGCTAGGAATAGAGAGTGAAGGCTCAGGTTTTTCTCTGAAGGAAAGTCAGAAGTAAAGTGTAATTTTCCTGAAGCCTTCACTATCTATTTATAGCATTCCACTAGGGTTAGGTTTGAATTATTTGGAATTAAAATAATGAGAATATCAGTTTGAAAAACCATCCCAAGTGGCCGGCCATGGTGTGTAATGGGCCTTACTTGGATTTTGCAGTTTTCACAAATTTTATTTCTATATTCTCAAAAACGCCAATTTTCAAATTCAACCATCTAAATGCCAATTCTAACTATTTAATAACTATAAATAATTATTAAATAATATTGTCATTTATCATATTTATTAATCGAACCATACAAAGTATCATAATTAACAAATATGCCCCTAAAACTCTTTCTCAACTAGTGGGGGGACCGTGGGTCTATATAACCGAGCTTCCAATAAGCAGATCAAGAATTTATAACCTAAATTCACTGACTTATTAATTCTTCGTTGAATCCACGCATAGAACTTAGAATTGCACTCTCAGTATATAGAATGCTCTATATGTTCCACCATATAGACACATCATTAGTTATCCATTGTTATAAATCCTAATTTGATCAATGATCCTCTATATGAATGATCTACACTGTAAAGGGATTAGATTACCGTTACACCCTACAATGTATTTATCCTTAAAACACTTCCAGGTGTTGACCCCGATCTTGGTCTAGGTTCAGGTCCAGGTCCAAGTTCGGTTCCCATGTGCGGGTCCAAGTTTGGGTCAGGGTCAGGATCTCGGTCCAGATCTAGGTTCAGCATTTCGATCCCAGTCTGGGTCTTGGTTTTAGTCCAGGTTCGTATCCGGATCCCTGTCTAGGTCCAAGTCTGTGTTTGAGATCGGGTCCCAGATTTTTGGGTCTTATTTCTGTTCTGGGTAAATGACCGTGTCCGGGCCCGAGTTCTAGTCTCAATTTGGGTCTGAGGCTAGGTCTGTGTTCGGTTCTAGGTCTGGGTCTGGTTCCTGGTCTCGGTCCTAGTCTTGTTCTAGGGACCTGGTTCGACGATTCTTGTTCATGTTCTAATTTTTAGTCCCAGGTCTAGGTCTGGGTTCGGGTTTTGTTCTTCGTCTGGGTTCTGGTCCTAGTCTGAGTCCCAGATCTGGACACCAACTACTGGTCTATTCACGGCCCCGTTACTCGAATCCCGAGTCAAGATCTAGATCATTGTCACGGGTCTCAGTGTGGTTCTGGTTCAGGTCCCAGGTCCTGTTGGGTTTTATGCCCTAAATAAAACTCATTTCAATATAATCAGATTTACTTATTAATATAGATCAGAAATAACATTTAATGTTGCATGGTTCACATGATTTATTTCATGATTATATGTACATAATGTATAAATTCATCTGAAACCCTTTTCACATACTTGATCCTGTTTATTGTGCCGTCAACACATTGGAAAGTAAACATGACTATGTGAATAAAGTTTCCTAGATTTATCAGACAAGGGTTTTACTGATATGATAATCTACAACAGAGTTTACTTGCATTTGGAGAAGTGGTATGTTCTTTCCAGAGCATTGGTTAAAGTAAAGCTCAGGTTGGATGCATGGAGTATGCATCGGAAGGGACCGATATTGAACTTTGACTTAGATTTATTAAACTTACCGTAATATCTATTCAAGTCAATATCGCCTAGTTGATCCTAGATCAAATGATCTTAATCCTGGTATGATTAGGCTCAATCTTGAAAGGCTATTCGTGTTCTTTGATTTGTTAGTTAAGCCTACTTTTAGGTCAGGGTGATACGTACATTTTGGGAACACGGTAGTGCAATTGAGTGGGAGCGCTATCATAAACATGGAATCTATAGCTTCTATCTGGCGAATAGTAAGCAAAGGATGATCTCCTTCGAGCTTGACCAAACGAACATAAATGGTGGAGTACTCATTTCACATAAGCTGAAATATCATTTATACGGGGTCAAGTGTTTTAAGGATTAAATACATTGTAGGGTGTAACGGTAATTTAATCCCTTTACAGTGTAGATCATTCATATAGAGGATCAGTGATCACATTAGGATTATAACAATGGATAACTAATGATGCGTCTATATGGTGGAACATATAGAGCAATCTATATACTGAGAGTGCAATTCTAAGTTCTATGCGTAGATTCAACGAAGAATTAATAAGTTAGTGAATTTTAGTGCTAAATTCTTGATCTACTTATTGGAAGCTCGGTTATATAGACCCATGGTCCCCCCATTAGTTGAGATAATATTGCTTGTAAGACTCATGTAATTGGTTTTGATTAATCAATTATAATTCTCAAATTAGACTATGTCTATTTGTGAATTTTTCACTAAGTAAGGGCGAAATTGTAAAGAAAGAGTTTTAGGGGCATATTTGTTAATTATGATACTTTGTATGGTTCAATTTATAAATATGATAAATGACAATATTATTTAATAATTATTTATAGTTATTAAATAGTTAGAATTGGCATTTAAATGGTTGAATTAGAAAATTGGCATTTTTGAGAAAATCAGATGCAGAAAAGATAAAACTGCAAAATTGCAAAAAGTGAGGCCCAAATCCACTATGTAGGGCCGGCCACTTTTGTTGGGTTTTTCCCTCTGATATTTTCATTATTTTAATGCCAAATAATTCAAACCTAACCCTAGTGGAATGCTATAAATAGATAGTGAAGGCTTCAGGAAAATTACAGTTTTCTTCTGACACTTCTGATTCAGAAAAAATTGAGCCTCTCTCTCTCTCTCCCTGTCTTTGGCCGAACCCACTCTCTCCTCAAATTTCGAAATACTTAGTGTATGAGTAGTGCCCACACACAGTTGTTCTTATTAAGGTTAAATTCCTCTCTTTTGGGCCTTGTGTGAGAGTTGGGAGCCATAGTAGTGGGTACGACATACTGAACCCAGCACCCCCTCACATGAACCACCCCAATTGTGAAGGCCCATTTGCCTGATTTGAATAATTGTACTAGGTTAATTAAACTAGGTTAACCAAATAAAATTGATTAGCAACATAATTAATTTCATTTATTTTGAAATTAATTTAAGAAAATTATAGTTTAAAGAATTTTTTTATTCTAAGCTAAACTATATGTATTTTCTTGTATTTAATTAAATATAGAATTATAACCATCTAGATTCTTTCTGGAGCTTAATTTAAATTTTTCATTAAATATTCCTATTTAAGTTGATATTTAGTTATCTTTATCTAACCAACTTAAATCTTAATATCTTTTGGATTTAAAATTTCAAAATTAAGTTGAAGAATTTTAGGCATTGGTTATTAAGATTCTTTAGATATTTTTTAAGTAAATATCTTTTCGAATATTAACTTAAAATGGAATATTTTCAAATTAAGTGGTTACAACTTAATTTTTGATATTTAATTAAATTTAAATTTGAAAAATATTTAGGTTCTAGATTTTTTCTCATACAACCTAAATTAGATATTTTTTCAAATTTTGTGGAAAAGATACTTAGTCAAATAAGATATTTTCTAGATAGTTATTTCTAGACTACTTATTATTTCTAAAATTTAAAAGGAAAATATTATACATTGTGAAATTAATTATTTATATAATTAATTTTGGTACAATTTATTTTAAGTATATTTTTTGCTAGTATTAAACTAGAGATTAATAATTAATCATTCTCTACACTTAATTATTTATTTCTTGAATTTAATACATTTAATTAATTTGAAAATTAAATATCTAAGTTGATTTTCATCATGATACTTAAATATTTCTTTTTCATGACAGTTAATTAAATAGAAAATTATTTTTAGTTGAAATTTATTTTTTCAATTAAATTTAAATAATTTTCAAAATATATTTTTTCTTTATTTTATTAATCAAATTTCGAAATTGCATTTCTTAAATGCTGGAATTTCAAATTTTATTTGAAAAATAGATTAAAGTTGTAAATTATTTATTTTAATTTTGGACCAACTTAAATCAATGATTTTTTCATTAATTGATTAATTTTTTAAAATAAATGAAGTAAAATATATTTTATTAGAAATTTAATTAATTAGTCAAAGAAAAATCTAGATAGATGATATTTTTGCTTGAAGTATTTTTCTAGTGTATTTAATTAAATAGAAAATTAATATTTAAGTCGATTTTCATCATCATACTTAAATATTTGAAATTTTCTTATATATTTAATTAAATAGGAAAATTATATTTTTTGTTGTAAATTAATTTTATTAATTAATTTTGGGCCAACATTAAATTAGAATAATTTTTCCATGATTTATTTTTTATTTTAACATGCATTTTTGAAAATTGTATCCTTGAATACTTTAATTTTTCGAAATGCAATATATATTTATAGAAAATTAAATTTGAGTTGTAAATTAATTTAAATTAATTTTGTAACAACTTAAATTGAATATTTTCTAAATATTTATTGGAAATTATTACTAAGATGGAAATAATTCATGTTATTTTCATAACCATCTAAGTAAAATTTATAAATATTAAATTAAAATTTATATTTAGAATTTTTCATTCTAAATTGGAAATTTTAATTAAATAAATATATATTTAAAATAAATAGAATAAATAAAGAGAATCAAAGAAAATACAACCCTCTTTAAATAATGAGCTTTATTATTAAGACATTCGATCTCCATTGTGGGTTTTACACCGCGTTTATTTTAGTGAGTAATCCTCCCTAATGGAGGAACGTTCATTAGCAATTTTGCACCGTTTAATCTCGAATGCTAAGTAGTTTGTAAGTGTTTTGTATGGTATAGATCACCCTAATGGTGGCGACCATACTTGACTTGCAAATTATGAAACAATGGTGGAAGCTCGTAAGATAGAATTGCCTTGACTCTCGCCTAAACGGGACAACGCTGAATTCCAATCTTGATCTAATAAAAGGTTGCTAGAATGGTTATCATTTTAGATGAGCTGACAACTCTATTCAATGGATGATGCTTTGACTCTCGCCTAAACGGGACACTGTATCAGTTTGTTGAAAAACCTTGGAAATTATTTAGGATTGTAAGTTTTAGTATTTTCACTTGTCATTCCTACTTGCTATATGTTCATAATTTCTGAATTGTGTATGAATTTATATTGAACCATGTTATTTTCTGTTATTAAGTTGTAGTTTAATTTCGAATCTTCATTGTTGGTCTAACATGTTTGTTTTTCTAATGAGATAAATCCCTAATGGATTTTCACCATTAGACATACATAATAGTGTAAGATCTCAAAAAGATAAATATTGTATATGCAACATCTAGCTGTTCATCAATTGATGACACCTTAGACTAGTATTTTTACAATATGAAACAAGAAGATTACATAAATAAGATTACTTTATCTTTCGCTAATCGAAGTATCGTTGGATTCTTATTTATAAACGAAATTATCCTAATTCCTCTTAGCTTATTCACTTCGAATTAGCTCAATAATATATCATTGGATGAATGGTCTATAAATCATTTCATGTCATTATATTTTCTCTTAAGAAATTAAATGACGCATATGATTATAATCCCGAAATTCTATTCCCAATTGATATAAATCCTCAATCTTAGAAATCTCCTACTTGTATGGGCAAATCTGACTTAGAGTTTGTATTAGTAGTGCTGGTCCAAGATAGAATTACTCATTATATTTGGTATAAATTTAAGTCTTTGACTTTAATTTTAGATTCCAAATAGAAATTTTCTTATATTTCTAATTCCAGAATATAATACAGTTACACTTTCTCAAGTGTTTAATATCCATCTTCAATTAATGGATTAAAACTGTATGGAATATGAGTTAGGTATTCTGTGACCAGGATCCACTTGTAGTATTCTAAGAACTCTTTGATGTAACTAAACCGATGTCATCAAAAGACACTACCATTTTTTTTAATCTATGGCATTTGTATCTTGTTCATAGTGGATTTGACAAGATCAATCTCTGCAAAGAGTTAATATGCCTATATCCACTGAAAGTAGTTCATCTCATTCGCAGATGGATGTACATTCAGGGGTGGATATGAGTTTTTCGTTGTATTCTTAAAACGATAACTCTAGATTATACCTTAAGCAAAGAAATTTGAAATGTTTAAAAATTTCATTAATTTCTAGCAATGGTTAAAACCATTAAGGTAAGTGGTTAAAGATCTTGCGAACTGATAGGGGTGGAGAAATAGTTAGTAGATATGCAATTCCAAGATCATTAAATTGATTTTTGAATTATATCCAAACTTACCTCCCCAGAAATTTCGAGTTGCATGTTGATGATTAGTTACTAGTCGTTGCCTAATTCCTTCTATGGTAATACAATTTCAGAATGATGTAATGGTTGTATACTTAATGCAAATCATTACTAGATTCATGGATGACCTAATCAAAATCTTAAGAAAAGCTAGAACTGTTAACCATGGTTTGTTAGCTATTCTAAGAGATTAGGAGTGGACCATCCCATTGTCAATAGATAAGAAAGTGTTTGTTCAAACAAATACTACTTTTCTAAGATAATGACTAAGTCTGGAAAACAAGTAGCAAATAAAGGAGATATTTAATTCTTGATTCCAAAAGTGTTCTATCATCTTATTTGATATATGATGATCCCACTGCCTCTGTTGTCTTGTGACAACCGAAGAGATCAATACCATTTAGTTTTCTTAGACATAATTCACGGTACCTCGTCGTAGTGGGAGAGTTTCTAGGAACTCACCTTCTTATGACTTGGGAGACACTAGTGATTAAAATCCATTGTGAGTTTAAACAAGTAATGGATTGTCAAGATAAGAAACTAAGAAGAAAAGCCAATACAACTATGGTTTCATCCATTCACATGGAATAACCTAAAGTTTTCTATTACAAGGACATAAAAGGAAATTTTAGTTAATAAGTCTATTCTATGGACTTAACAAACTTCCTGTTCCTAGTATTATAGGTTTAAGTTTATCTAAACCTATGGCTTATGGTATACCTGGTAATTACTTACTCTAATGCAAGCAACTTACTTTAGTAAGATGCTGAAGCATTTTCTTTCTAATGGCAATCTATAGAAGCTTCACAACTTCTTACGTATAGATTTTATTTATCTAAGGAAAAGTCTCAACTATTCCAGAAAAGATAAAGCCATGAAAGAATTTCTTAAATCAACAGTGAGAGGTCTTAGATAGGCTTTTGTATGCCTTAGACCAGACACCTGCTGTTGAGTGAGAGTAATG
The DNA here is from genome assembly GCF_029168945.1 of Cannabis sativa. NCBI lineage: Eukaryota > Viridiplantae > Streptophyta > Magnoliopsida > Rosales > Cannabaceae > Cannabis > Cannabis sativa. The sequence goes on from NC_083602.1 coordinate 85,221,249, forward strand.
AGTAGGTATCAGATTAATCAAGGAGAAGAACATTGGAAGATAATCAAGTAAATCCTAAGATTAAGAAGAGGAACTATATGTTAGTCTATAAGAGTGTGTTTAAAACTCTTAGACTACACCACATCAGATTTCAAAATTTGCCTTTGTGCTAGAAAATCTTTCTGATAAGATGGTGGTTACTCTGGGGGTGGAATAGTGATTTTGGAGAAGTGTAAAAACCTATCTGAAGTCTCTAGGTCTACCAGAGAGAGACTGAATGTTAAAGTTGCAGGAAAGGTACTTATTCAGTCTAAGGAAAGTTCTATACATCTTTGGCACCATTCCAAATTGCCTTAAACTACTAGTGTTAATTTCCTGATTAACCAAAAGTAGTTGCCAAAGATATAGAATCCAGTATCCCAAGAGAGTAGACATATAGAGAGGAATTTCACATTATCAATGATTTTGTGATTAAGGAAGAGTAATGGTGGAGAAAATGTTGTGTTTAATTCAACCTTTCAGATCCTATTACGAGGAGTTTACTACTACTACACTTGATTTGTATATAAAGGTGTTGAGATTATTTGAAACGCACTTTTTGTTTTATATTAGTGCAAGTGGGAGTTTGTTGGGTTTTATGCCCTAAATAAAACTCATTTCAATATAATCAGATTTACTTATTAATATAGATCAGAAATAACATTTAATGTTGCATGGTTCACATGATTTATTTCATGATTATATGTACATAATGTATAAATTCATCTGAAACCCTTTTCACATACTTGATCCTGTTTATTGTGCCGTCAACACATTGGAAAGTAAACATGACTATGTGAATAAAGTTTCCTAGATTTATCAGACACAGGGTTTTACTGATATGATAATCTACAACAGAGTTTACTTGCATTTGGAGAAGTGGTATGTTCTTTCCAGAGCATTGGTTAAAGTAAAGCTCAGGTTGGATGCATGGAGTATGCATTGGAAGGGACCGATATTGAACTTTGACTTAGATTTATTAAACTTACCGTAATATCTATTCAAGTCAATATCGCCTAGTTGATCCTAGATCAAATGATCTTAATCCTGTTATGATTAGGCTCAATCTTGAAAGGCTATTCGTGTTCTTTGATTTGTTAGTTAAGCCTACTTTTAGGTCAGGGTGATACGTACATTTTGGGAACACGGTAGTGCAATTGAGTGGGAGCGCTATCATAAACATGGAATCTATAGCTTCTATCTGGCGAATAGTAAGCAAAGGATGATCTCCTTCGAGCTTGACCAAACGAACATAAATGGTGGAGTACTCATTTCACATAAGCTGAAATATCATTTATACGGGGTCAAGTGTTTTAAGGAATAAATACATTGTAGGGTGTAACGGTAATTTCATCCCTTTACAGTGTAGATCATTCATATAGAGGATCAGTGATCACATTAGGATTATAACAATGGATAACTAATGATGCGTCTATATGGTGGAACATATAGAGCATTCTATATACTGAGAGTGCAATTCTAAGTTCTATGCGTGGATTCAACGAAGAATTAATAAGTTAGTGAATTTTAGTGCTAAATTCTTGATCTACTTATTGGAAGCTCGGTTATATAGACCCATGGTCCCCATACTAGTTGAGATAATATTGCTTGTAAGACTCATGTAATTGGTTTTGATTAATCAATTATAATTCTCAAATTAGACTATGTCTATTTGTGAATTTTTCACTAAGTAAGGGCAAAATTGTAAAGAAAGAGTTTTAGGGGCATATTTGTTAATTATGATACTTTGTATGGTTCAATTAATAAATATGATAAATGACAATATTATTTAATAATTATTTATAGTTATTAAATAGTTAGAATTGGCATTTAAATGGTTGAATTAGAAAATTGGCGTTTTTGAGAAAATCAGATGCAGAAAAGATAAAACTGCAAAATTGCAAAAAGTGAGGCCCAAATCCACTATGTAGGGCCGGCCACTTTTGTAGGGTTTTTCCCTCTGATATTTTCATTATTTTAATGCCAAATAATTCAAACCTAACCCTAGTGGAATGCTATTAATAGATAGTGAAGACTTCAGGAAAATTACACTTTTCTTCTGACACTTCTGATTCAGAAAAAACTCAGCCTCTCTCTCTCCCTATCTTTGGCCGAACCCACTCTCTCTTTCTTCTTCCTCAAATTTCGAAATACTTAGTGTATGAGTAGTGCCCACACACAGCAAGTGATACCTCAATCATAGTGAGGAAGATCGTGAAGAAAGACATTCAGCAAAAGGAGTTTCAGCATCAAAGATTCAGAGAAAGAGATCCAGGTTCAGATATTGATAATGCTCTGCTACAGAAAGGAATCCAGGGCTAGATATCTGAACGGAAGGAGTCATATTATTCCGCTGCACCCGATGTAAGGTTTCCTAAACTTTATATGTGTTTATTTCATTGTTTTAGAAAGTTCATATTTAGGGTGTTAATCAACATACTTGTGAGTAGATCTAAGATCCTGGTAAAATAATTTCCAACAACACGGACTTGGACCTTAATCTGGGACCCGATCCCAAACACAGACTTGGACCTAGATAGGGATCCGGGATCCTAGTAAAATAATTTCCAACAGGTCCCATTTTTGAGTTTGGTCTAGATCTGGATCCCAACCTCAGGTCCCAGTCTGGTTCCATTTCTTGTGCCAGGTCACGAGCTGGGTCCTAGGTTGAAGTTCAGGTTTGGGTCGGGTACTAGGTCCCGGTCCTAGTTCGGTTTCCCATGTCCCTATCCTGATTCTCGGTCCAGGTCCCTGTTATTGTGTGGGTTTGAGTCCCGGTATAGGTTCGGGTTCGAGTCCAAGTCTCGGTTCGTGTTTAGGTCTTTGTCTGGGTTTTGATCTGGGTTTGGGTTTGGGTTTAGGTCTTGGTCCTGGTCCTAGTCCTAGTTCGGTTCTAGTTCCATTTGCGATTCTGAGTTCGAGTTTGGGTTTGAGTTCAGGTCGGAGTTCGAGTCCTGCTCTAAGTTTGGGTTCAGGTTCAGATTTTCATCTAGGTCCAGAACAGGCTCCGGGTGTGGGTCCGCGTCCTGGGTCCTTATCTAGGTTGGGTCCGAGTACCAAGTTCCAATCCCGATCTGAGTCTTGATTCAGTTTTGGGTCTAAGTCCTTGGTTCTGATCCTGGTTTAGGTTCGAGTTTGGGTCCGGGTCCGGGTCTAGCTTTGGGTCTGATTCTAGGTTTGGGTTTGAGTTCGGGTCCGAGTTTGTGTCTAGGTCTGGACCCCCATCTGGGCCTAGGTTCGGGTCCAGGTCCATGTTCGGGTCCCGAGTGCGGGTCGAAGTTTGGGTCTGGGTCAGGATCTCGGTCCAGATATAGGTCCAGCATTTCGATCCCAGTTTGGGTCTTTGTCCGAGTCCATGTTCGTATCTGGATCCCTATCGAGGTCCAAGTCTGTGTTCGGGATCGCGTCCCAGATTTAGGTCCATGTCCGGGTCTCAGTTGGGGTCTGCGTACACGACTGTGTCTGGGCTCGAGTGCCAGTCTCAGTTTGGGTCTGAGGATAGGTCTGTGTTCGGTTCTAGGTATGGTTCCTGGTCTTGGTCGAAGTCCTAGTCTTGTTATAGGGTCCTGGTTTGGCGATTCTTGTTCAGGTTGTAATTTTGGGTCCCAGGTCTAGGTCTGGGTTCGGGTTTGGTTCTTCGTCTTGGTTCTGGTCCTAGTCTGAGTCCCAGATCTAGACACCGACTACTGGTCTGTTCCAGGGCCCTTTACTCGAGTCGTGAGTCAAGATCTGGATCACTGTCACGGGTCTCGGTCTGGTTCTGGTTCAGGTCAAATTTCCCATTTCTTAGTTTGGGTTTGGGATCGAGATTAGGGTGCGGTTCTAGGTCCCAACCCTGGTTCTGTGTCCCTAGTCTTTTTCCATGTTTGGGTCTGAGTTCAGGTTCGGGTTCGGGTCCCGAGTCCAAGTTTGGGTTGGGATCCGGGCCCGGCTCCCAATTGGGGTCTAGGTCTAATTTGGAGTCCGGGTCCTGGTCAAGTTACGGTTCTAGATCTAGGTCCAATTTTAGTTATGATTCCAAGTCCAAGTCCTAGTTCTAGTCCCAGTCAACTTCTGGTTTTGGTTCCAATTTTGGGTCACAGGGTACGGGTTCGGGTACACTTTTCGGTTTGGACTGGGTTCAGATCCGGGTGTGGGTTCGGGTCCTTGTCAGGGTTCGGGTCCTTGTCAGGGTTCGGGTCCTTGTCAGGGTTCGGGTCCAGGGTTGGGTCCCATATCCAGACACCAACTACAGGTTTTGTCCAAGACCTGGGTCTAGATCTATATCCCAATCTTGGGTCACGAGCTGGGTCCTAGGTTGAAGTTCGGGTCTGGGTCGGGTACTAGGTCTCGGTCCTAGTTCTGTTTCCCAGGTCCCTCTCCTGATTCTGGGTCCAGGTCCCGGATATTTTGTTGGGTTTTGTCCCGGTCTAGGTTCAGGTTCGAGTCCATGTCTCGGTTTGGGTTTAGGTCTCTGTTTGGGTTTTGATCTTGGTACAGGTTTGGGTTTAGGTCCTTGTCCTGTTCCTAGTCCTAGTTCGGTTGTAGTTCCATTTGCGATTCTGATTTCTAGTTTGGGTTTTAGTTCGGGTCGGAGTTCGAGTCCTTGTTTTAGTTCAGGCTCCGGGTGTGGGTTCGCGTCCTGGGTCTTGGTCTAGGTTGGGTCCATGTCCCAAGTTCCAATTCTAATCTGAGTCTGGATTCAGTTCTGGGTCTATGTCCTTGGTTCTGATCCTGTTGTGGGTTCGAGTTTGGGTCTAGGTACACGACCGTGTCCAGGCCCGAGTTCCAGTAGTCTTAGTTTGGGTCTGAGGCTAGGTCTGTGTTCGGTTTTAGGTCTTGGTCCTGGTCCTAGTCTTGTTCTAGGGTCCTGGTTCGGCGATTCTTGTTCAGGTTCTAATTTTGGGTCCCAGGTCTAGGTCCCAGTTAGTATTTGGTTCTTCGTCTAGGTTCTGGTCCTAGTCTGAGTCTCAGATCTAGACACCGACTACTGGTCTGTTCCAGGCCCCGTTACCCGAATCACGAGTCAAGATCTGGATCACTGTCATGGGTCTCATTCTGGTTCTGGTTTAGGTCCCGGTCCAATTTCTGAGCTTGGGTTCGGGATTGAGATTGGGGTGGGGTTCTAGGTCCCGACCCTTGTTCTGCGTCCCTAGTCTGGTTCCATCTTTGGGTCTGAGTTAAGTTTCGGGTCCGGGTCCCGAGTCCAGGTTTGGGTTGGGAACCTTCTCCTGCTCCCAATTCGGGTCTAGGTATGATTTGGAGTCCGGGTCCTGGTCCGGTTACGGTTCTGGATCTAGGTCAAATTTAAGTTATGATTCCAAGTCAAAGTCCTAGTTCCAATCCCAATCAACTTCCATTTTTGTTTCCAATTTTGGGTCACAGGGTACGAGTTCGGGTCCACTTTTGGGTTGGGACTGGGTTCAGGTTTGAGTTTGTTTCGGGTCCTTGTTAGGGTTCGGGTCTAGGGCTGGCTCCCAAATCGAGACACTGACTACGGGTTTTGTCCAAGCCCTGGGTCCAGATCCGGATCCCAATCTCGGGTCCCACTCTGTTTCCATTTCTGGTTCCGGGTCATCAGCTGGGTCCTAGTTTCAAGTTCGAGTCTGGGTCGGGTACTAGGTCCCTGTCCTAGTTCTGTTTCCCAGGTCCCTATCGTTATTTTGGGTCCAGGTCCCACTTATTATGTGGGTTTGGGTCCCGGTCTAGGTCTCTGTCTGGGTTTTGATCTGGGTTTGGGTTTGGGTTTTGATCTGGGTTCGGTTCGAGTTCGGGTTTGGGTTTGGGTTTAGGTTTGGGTCTGATTCTAGGTGTGGGTGTTTGAGTTCGGGTCCGAGTCTATGTTGGGGTTTGTGTTCAGGTCTGGACCCCGATCTGGGTCTAGGTTTGGGTCCAAGTCCATGTTCGGGTCCCGAGTGCGGGTCCAAGTTTGGGTCTGGGTCAGGATCTAGGTCCAGCATTTCCATCTCAGTCTGGTTCTTGGTCCGAGTCTAGGTTCGTATCCGGATCCCTATCTAGCTCCAAGACTGTGTTTGAGATCGGGTCTCAGATTTAGGTCCAGGTCCGGGTCTCAGTTTTGGTCTGGGTACACGACCGTGTCTGGGCCTGACTTCCAGTCTCAGTTCGGGTTTGAGGCTAGGTCTGTGTTCGGTTCTAGGTCTGGGTCCGGGTCTTGGTCACGGTCCTAGACTTGTTCTAGGGTCATGGTTTGACGATTCTTGAACCTGTTCTAATTTTGGGTCCCAGGTCTAGGTCTGGGTTTTGGTTTGGTTCTTCGTCTGGGTTCCGGTCCTAGTCTGGGTCCCAGATCTAGACACCGACTACTTGTTTGTTCGAGGCCCCGTTACCCGAATCCCGAGTCAAGATCTGGATCACTGTCACGGGTCTCGGTCTTGTTCTAGTTAAGGTCCCAGATCCCATTTCTGAGTTTGGGTTCGGGATCGAGATTGGGGTGCGGCTCTATGTCCCGACCCTTGTATCGTGTCCCTAGTCGTGTTCCATGTTTTGGTCTGAGTTTAGGTTCGGGTTTGGGTACCGAGTCTAGGTTTGGGCTAGGATCCGGGTCCGGTTCCCAATTCGGGTCTAGGTTTGATTTGGAGTCTAGGTCCTGGTCCTGTTACGGTTCTGGATCTAGGTCAAATTTCAGATATGGTTCGGGTGTGGGTTTGGGTCCTTGTCAGGTTTCGGGTCCAGGATGGGTCCCAGACACCGAATACGGGTTTTGTCGAAGCCCTCGGTCCAGATCCGGATCCCTATCTTGGGTCCCAGTCTGGTTCGATTTCTGGTGCTGGGTCACGAGCTGGGTCTGAGGTTCAAGTTCAGGTCTGGGTCGGGTACTAGGTCCGGGTCCTAGTTCTGTTTCCTGGGTCCGTATCTTGATTTTGGGTCCAGGTGCTGATTATTGTGTGGGTTTGGGTCCCAGTATAGGTTCGGGTTCGAGCCCTAGTCTCGAATCGGGTTTAGGTCTCTGTCTAGGTTTTGATCTGGGTTCTGGTTTGGGTTTAGGTCCTGGTCCTGGTCGTAGTCCTTGTTCATTTCTAGTTCCATTTGCGATTCTGAGTTCAACTTTGGGTTTGAGTTCGGGTCGGAGTTCGAGTCCTGGTGTGAGTTTGGGTTCGGGTTCGAATTTTAGTGTAGGTCAAGATCAGGCTCTGGGTGTTGGTTCGCATCCTGGGTCTTGGTCTAGGTTGGGTCCGAGTCCCAAGTTCCAATCCCGATCTGAGTCTAGATTCAGTTCTGGGTCTAAGTCCTTTGTTCTTATCCTGGTCTGCGTTCGAGTTTGGATTCGGGTCCGGGTCTAGCTTTGGGTCTGATTCTAGGTGTGGGTGTTTGAGTTCGGGTCCGAGTCTGTGTTTGGGTTTGTGTCGAGGTCTCGACCCTGATTTGGGTCTAGGTTCGGGTCCAGGTCCAAGTTCGGGTCCCGAGTGCGGGTCCAAGTTTGCGTCTAGGGCAGGATCTCGGTCAAGATCTAGGTCCTGCAGTTCGATCTCAGTTTGGTTCTTGGTCCGAGTCTAGGCTCGTATCCGGATCCCTATCTAGGTCCAAAACTGTGTTTGGGATCGGGTCCCAGATTTAGGTCCAGGTCAGGGTCTCAGTTCCGGTCTGGGTACACGACCGTGTCTGGGCCTGAGTTCCAGTCTCAGTTTGGGTCTGGGGCTAGGTCTGTGTTTGGTTCTAGGTATGGGTCCGGGTCCTTGTCGCGGTCCTAGTCTTGTTCTAGGGTCATGGTTCGGCGATTCTTGTTCAGGTTCTAATCTTGGGTCCCAAGTCTAGGTCTGGGTTCGGGTTTGGTTCTTCTTCTGGGTTCTAGTCCTAGTCTGAGTCCCACATCTAGACACCGACTACTTGTCTGTTCCAGGCCCCGTTACCCGAATCCCGAGTCAAGATCTGGATCACTCTCACGGGTCTCGGTCTGGTTCTTGTTCAGGTCGCATTTCCCATTTCTGAGTTTGGGTTTGGGATAGAGATTGGGGTGCGGTTCTAGGACCCGAACCTTTTATCGTGTCCCTAGTCTCGTTCCATGTTTTGGTCTAAGTTCAGGTTTGGGTTTGGGTCCCGAGTCCAGGTTTGGGTTGGGATCTGGGTCTGGCTCCCAATTCGGGTCTAGGTCTTATTTGGAGTCTAAGTGCTTGTCTTGTTACGGTTCTGGATCTAGGTCCAATTTTAGTTATGGTTCGGCTGTGGGTTCGGGTCCTTATCATGGTTCGGGTCCAGGATGGGTCCCAAATCCAGACACCGAATACAGGTTTTGTCCAAGCCCTGGGTCCAGATTCGGATCCCTATTCTGGGGTCCCAGACGGGTTCCATTTCTGGTGCTGGGTCATGAGCTGGGTCCTAGGTTCAAGTTCGGGTTTGGGTCGGGTACTAGGTCCCGGTCCTAGTTCTGTTTCCCAGGTCCCTATCCTGATTTTGGGTCCAGGTGCTGATTATTTTGTGGGTTTAGGTCCCAGTCTAGGTTCTGGTCCTAGTCTCGGTCCAGATCTAGACACGGACTGCTGGTCTGTTCCAGGCCGCGTTACCCAAATCTCGTGTCAAGATCTTGATCATTATCACGGGTCTCAGTTTGGTTCTGGTTCAGGTCCAAAGTCCCATTTATGAGTTTGGGTTCGGGACCGAGACTAGGGTGTGGTTCTAGGTCCCAACCTTGGTTCTGTGTCCCTAGTCTGGTTCCATGTTTGGGTCTGAGTTCAGGTTCTAGTCGGGTCCCGAGTCCAAGTTTGGGTTGGGATCCGGGTCCGGCTCCCAATTCGGGTCTAGGTCTGATTTGCAGTCCGGGTCCTGGTCAGGTTACGATTCTGGATCTAGGTCCAATTTCAGTTATGATTCCAAGTCCAAGCCCTATTTCCAGTCCCAGTCAACTTCCGGTTTTGGTTCCAATTTTGGGTCATAGGGTACGGGTTCGGGTCAACATTTGGGTTTGGGAATGGGTTCAGGTCCGGGTGTGGGTTCGGGTCCTTGTCAGGGTTCGGCTCCAATGCTTTGTCCCAAATCCAGACACTTACTATGGGTTTTGTCCAAGCCCTTGGTCAAGATCAGGATCCCAATCTCGGGTCCTAGTCTGGTTCCATTTCTGGTGCCACGTCACGAGCTGGGTCCTAGGTTCAAGTTCGGGTCTGGGTTGGGTTCTAGCTCACGGTCCTAGTTTTGTTTCCCAGGTCCCTATCCTAATTCTGGGTCCAAGTCCCGGTTATTGTGTGGGTTTGGGTCCTGGTCTACGTTCTGGTTCGATTCCTAGTCTCGGTTTTGGTTTAGGTCTCTGTCTGGGTTTTTATCTGGGTTCAGGTTTCGGTTTGGTCCTTATCCTGGTCCTAGTCCTAGTTCGGTTTTAGTTCCATTAGTGATTCTGAGTTCGAGTTTGGGTTTGAGTTTGAGTCCTGGTCTGAGTTTGGGTTCGAGTCCGGATTTCAGTCTAGGTCCAGATCAGGCTCCGGGGTGGGTTCGTGTCCTGGGTCTTGGTTTAGGTTGGGTCTAAGTCCCAAGTTCCAATCCCGATCAGAGTGTGGATTCAGTTGTATGTCTAAGTCCTTGGTTCTGATCCTGGTCTGGGTTCGAGTTTGGGTCCGGGTCCGGGTCTAACTTTGGGTCTGATTCTGGGTGTGGGTGTTTGAGTTCTGGTCCGAGTCTTTGTCTGTGTGTACAGGTCTGGACCCTGATTTGGGTCTAGGATCGGATCCAGGTCCAAGTTCGGGTCCCGAGTGCGGGTCCAAGTTTGGGTCTAGGTCAGTATCTCGGTCCTGATCTAGGTCCAGCATTTTGATCCCAGTCAGGGTCTCGGTCCGAGTCCAGGTTCGTATCCAGATCCCTATATAGGTCCAAGTCTGTGTTTGGGATCAGGTCCCAGATTTCGGTCCAGGTCCGTGTCTCAGTTCCGGTCTGGGTACACGACCGTGTCCTGGCCCGATTCTTGACTCAGTTTGGGTCTGAGGCTAGGTCTTTGTTCGATTATAGGTCTGGGTCCGGCTCCTGATCACGGTCCTAGTCTTGTTCTAGGTTCCTGGTTCGACAATTCCTGTTCAGGTTCTAGTTTTGGGTCCCAGGTCTAGGTCTAGGTCTAGGTTCGGGTTTGGTTCTTCGTCTAGGTTCTGGTCCTAATCTGAGTCCCAGATCTAGACACCGACTACTGGTCTGTTCCAGGCCCCGTTACCCGAATCCCGAGTAAAGATCTGGATCACTGTCACGGGTCTCGGTCTGGTTCTGTTTCAGATCCCAGGTCCCATTTCTGAGTTTGGGTTTGGGATCGAGACTGGGGTGCGGTTCTAGGTCCCCACACTGGTTCTGTGTCCCTAGTCTGGTTCCATGTTTGGGACTGAGTTCAGGTTCGGGTTCGGGTCTCGAGTCCAGGTTTGAGTTGGGATCCGGGTTCGGCTCCCAATTCGGGTCTAGGTTTGATTAAGAGTCCGCGTCCTGGTCCGGTTACGGTTCTGGATCTAGGTCCGATTTCAATTATGATTCCAAATCCAAGTCCTAGTTCAAATCCCGGTCAACTTCCGGTTTTGATTCCAATTTCGGGTCACAGGGTACGGGTTCGGGTCCACTTTTGCGTTTGGGACTGGGTTCAAGTGCGGGTGTGGTATCGAGTCCTTGTCAGCTTTTGAGTCCAGGGCTGGGTCCCAAATCCAGACACCGACTACGGGTTTTGTCCAAGCCCTGGGTCCAGATACGGATACCAATCTCAGGCCTCAGTCTGGTTCCATTTCTGGTGACGGTCACGAGCTCGGTCCTAGGTTCAAGTTCGAGTTTGGGTCGGGTACTAGGTCCCGGTCCTAGTTCTGTTTCCCAGGTCCCTATCCTATATCTGGGTCTAGGTCCAAGTTATTGTGTAGGTTTGGGTCCCGATCTATGTTCGGGTTCGAAGCCTAGTCTCGGTTCGGGTTTAGGTATCTGTCTGGGTTTCGAACTGACTTTGGGTTTGGGTTTAGGTCACATCCTGGTCCTAATCCTAGTTCGGTTCTAGTTCCATTTGCGATTCTGAGTTCGAGTTTGGGTTTTAGTTCGGGTCGGAGTTCGTGTCCTGGTCTGAGTTTGGGTTCGAGTCCAGATTTTAGTCTAGGTCCAGATCAGGCTCCTGGTGTGGGTTCGCGTCTTGGGTCTCTGTCTAGGTTGGGTCCGAGTCCCAAGTTCCAATCCCGATTTGAGTCTGGATTCAGTTCTGGTCTGGGTTCAAGTTTGGGTCCGGGTCTAGCTTTGGGTCTGATTCTAGGTGCGGGTGTTTGAGTTCGGGTCCGAGTCTGTCTCCGGGGTTGTGTCCAGGTCTGGACCCTGATCATAGTGTAGGTTCGGGTCTAGGTCCATGTTCGGCTAACGAGTGCGGGTCAAAGTTTGGGTCTGGGTCAGGATCTACGTCGAGATATAGGTCAAGCATTTTAATCCCAGTCTGGGTCCTTGCCCGAGTCCATGTTCGTATCCGGATCCCTATCTAGGTCAAACTCCGTGTTTGGGATCGAGTCCCAGATTTAGGTCCAGGTTCGGGTCTCAGTTTCGGTCTGGGCACATGACCGTGTTCGGGACCGAGTTCCAGTCTCAGTTTTGGTTTCAGGCTATGTCAATGTTCGGTTCTAGGTCTGGGTCCAGGTCCAGGTCACGGTTCTAGTCTTGTTCTGGGGTCCTGGTTCGGCAATTCTTATTGATGTTCTAATTTTGGGTCCCAGGTCTAGGTCTTGGTTCGGGTTTGGTTCTTCGTCTGGCTTCTTGTCATAGTCTGAGTCCCAGATCTAGACACCGACTACTGGTCTGTACTAGGCCTTCGTTATGCGAATCTTGAGTCAAGATACGGATCACAGTCACGGTTCTCGGTCTGGTTCTGGTTCAGGTCCCAAGGTGCGGTTTTAGGTCCCGACACTGGTTCTGTGTCCCTAGTCCGGTTCTATGTTTGGGTCTGAGTTCAGGTTCGGGTTCGGGTCCCGAGTCCAGGCTTGGGTTGGGATCTTGGTCTGGCTCCCAATTCGGGTCTAGGTTTGATTTGGAGTTCGGGTCCTGGTCCGGTTACGGTTCTGGATCTAGGTCCAATTTCTATTATGATTCCAAGTCCAAGTCCTAGTTCCAGTCCCGATCAACTTCAGGTTTAGGTTCCAATTTTGGGTCACAGGGTACGGGTTCGGGTCCACTTTTGGGTTTGGGACTGGGTTCAGGTTTGGGTGTGGGTTCGGTTCCTTGTCAAGGTTCGGGTCCAGGGCTGAGTCCCAATCCAGACACCGACTATGGGTTTTGTCCAAGCCCTGGGTCCAGATCTGGATCCCAATCTCGGGTACCTGTCTGGTTCCATTTCTGGTGCCGGGTCACGAGCTTGGTCCTAGGTTCAAGTTCAGGTTTGGGTCGGGTACTAGGTCCTGGTCTTGGTTCCCTATCTTTATTCTAGGTCCAGGTCCCGGTTATTGTGTGGGTTTGGGTCTTGGTCTAGGTTCGGGTTTGAGTCCTAGTCTCGGTTCGTGTTTAGGTCTCTGTCTGGGTTTCGATCTGGGTTCGGGTTTGGGTTTAGGTCCTTGTCCTGGTCCTAGTCTTAGTTCAGTTTTAGTTCCATTTGCGATTCTGAGTTCGAGTTTAGGTTTTTGTTCGGGTCGGAGTTCGAGTCCTGGTCTGAGTTTGGGTTCGGGTCCGAATTTCAGTCTAGGTCCAGATCAGGCTCCGGGTGTGGGTTCGCTTCCTGGGGCTTGGTCTAGGTTGGGTCCGAGTCCAAAGTTCCAATGCCGATCTGAGTCTGGATTCAGTTCTGGTTCTAAGTCCTTGGTTCGTATCCTTGTCTTTGTTCGAGTTTGGGTCCGGGTCTGGGTCTAGCTTTGGGTCTGATTCTAGATATGGGTTTTTGAGTTCGGGTCCGAGTCTGTGTCTGGGTTTGTATCCAAGTCTGGACCCCGATCAGTTTCTAGGTTCGGGTCTAGGTCTAAGTTTGGGTCCCAAGTGCGGGTCCAAGTTTGGGGCTGGGTCAGGATCTCGGTCCAGATCTAGGTCCAGCATTTCGATCCCAGTCTGGGTCTTTGTCCAAGTCCAGGTTTGTATCCGGATCCCTATCTAGGTCCAAGTCAGTGTTTGGGATCGGGTACCAAATTTAAGTCCAGGTCTGGGTCTCAGTTTCGGTCTGGGTACACGACCGTGTCTGAACCCGAGTTCCAGTCTCAGTTTGGGTCTGACGCTAGGTCTGGGTCTGGGTCCTGGTCATGGTCCTAGTCTTGTTCTAGGGTCCTGGTTCGGCGATTCTTGTTCAGGTTCTTATTTATGGTCCCAGGTCTAGGTTTGGGTTCGGGTTTGGTTATTCGTCTGGGTTCTGGTCCTAGTCTGATTCACAGATCTAGACACCGACTACTGGTCTGTTCTAGGAAACGTCACCCGAATCCCGAGTCAATATCTGGATCACTGTCACGGGTCTCGGTCTGGTTCTGGTTCACGTCCCAAGTCTAATTTCTGAGTTTGGGTTCGGGATCGAGACTGGCTTGCGGTTCTAGGTCCCTACCCTGGTTCTGTGTCCCTAGTCTGGTTCCATGTTTGCGTCTGAGTTCAGGTTCGGGATCTGGTCCCGAGTCTAGGTTTGGGTCGGGATCCGGGTCCGGCTCGCAATTCGGGTCTAGGTTTGATTTGGAATCCGGGTCCTGGTCTAGTTACGATTCTGGATCTAGGTCCACTTTCAGTTATGATTCCAAGTCCAAGTCCTAGTTCCAGTCCCGGTCAACTTCCAATTTTGGTTCTAATTTTGGGTCACAGGGTATGGGTTCGTGTCCACTTTTGGCTTTGGGACTGGGTTCAGGTCTGGGTGTGGGTTCGGGTTCTTGTCAGGGTTCGGGAATAGGGCTGTGTCCCAAATCTAGACACGGAATACGGGTTTTGTCCAAGCCCTGGGTCCAGATCTGGATCCCAATCTCGGGTCCCAGTCTGGTTCCATTTCTGGTGCCGGGTCACAAGCTGGGTCCTAGGTTCAAGTTCAGGTCTGCGTCGGGTACTAGGTCCCGGTCCTTGTTCTGTTTCCCAGGTCCATATCCTAATTCTTTGTCTAGGTCCCGGTTATTGAGTTGGTTTGGGTCTCGGTCTATGTTCGGGTTCGAGTCCTAGTCTCAGTTCGGGTTTAGGTCTCTGTCTAGGTTTTAATCTGGGTTCGGGTTTAGGTTTAGGTCCTTGTCCTGGCCCTAGTCTTAGTTCGATTCTAGTTCCATTTGCGATTCTGAGTTCAAGTTTTGGTTTTAGTTCGGGTCGGAATTCGAGTCCTGGTCTGAGTTTGGGTTCCGGTCCAGATGAGGCTACGGGTGTGGGTTCGCATCTTGGGTCTTGTTCTAGGTTAGGTCCCAGTCCCAAGTTCCAATTCCAATCTGAGTCTGGATTCAATTCTGGATCTAAGTTCTTGGTTCTGATCCAGGTTTGGGTTCGAGTTTGGGTCCGGGTCCGGGTCTAGCTTTGGGTCTGATTCTAGGTGTGGGTGTTTGAGTTCCGGTCCGAGTCTGTGTCCGGGTTTGTGTCCATGCCTGGACCCCGATCTGGGTCTAGGTTCGGGTCTAGGTCCAAGTTTGGGTCCCGAGTGCGGGTCCAAGTTTGGGTCTGGGTCTGGATCTCGGTCCAGATCTAGGTCCAGTATTTCGATCCTAGTTTGGGTCTTTGTGCGAGTCAAAGTTCGTATCCAGATCCATATCTAGGTCCAAGTCAATGTTTGGGATCGGGTCCCAGATTGAGGTCCAGGTCTGGGTGTTATTTTCGTTCTGGTTACACGACCGTGTCCGGGCTCGTGTTCCAGTGTCAGTTTGGGTCTAAGGCTAGGTCTGTGTTCGGTTCTAGGTCTGGGTCCGAGTCCTGGTCATTGTCCTACTCTGGAAAGAACATGGCATTTCTCCAAATGCAAGTAAACTCTGTTGTAGATTATCATATCAGTAAAACCCTATGTCTGATAAATCTAGGAAACTTTATTCACATAGTCATGTTTACTTTCCAATGTGTTGACAGCACAATAAACAGGATCAAGTATGTGAAAAGGGTTTCAGATGAATTCGTACATTTTATACATATAATCTTGAAATAAATCATGTGAACCATGCAACATTAAATGTTATTTCTGATCTATATTAATAAGTAAATCTGATTATATTGCAATGAGTTTTATTTAGGGCATAAAACCCAACATCATGTCCTTGTCATGGTTTGGGTCAAGGCTGGGTCCCAAATCCAGTCACCGGATACGGGTTTTGTCCAAGCCCTTGGTCCAGATCCGAATCCCTATCTCAGGTCCCAGTCTGGTTCCATTTCTGGTGTCGGGTTATGAGCTGGGTCCTAGGTTTAAGTTCGGGTCTGGGTCGAGTACTAGGTCCCGGTCCTAGTTCTGTTTCCCAGGTCCCTATCCTGATTTTGGGTCCAGGTGCCGATTATTCTGTGGGTTTGGGTCCCGGTCTAGGTTCGGGTTCGAGTCCTAGTCTTGGTTCAGGTTTAGGTCTCTGTCTGGGTTTTGATCTGGGTTCGGGTACGGGTTTGCGATTCTGAGTTCGAGTTTGGGTTTGAGTTCGTGTCGGAGTTCAAGTCCTGGTCTGAGTTTGGGTTTGGGTCTGGATTTCAGTCTAGGTCCAGATCAGGCTCCTGATGTGGGATCGCGTCCTGGGACTTGGTCTGGGTTGGGTCCGAGTCCCAAGTTCCAATCCTGATCTGAGTCTGGATTCAGTTTGTTGGAAATATTTGACCAGGATCTAGATTTACTACCATGTATGTTTCATTAACATCCTAATATGAATTCTAAAACAATGAAATTAAAAACATATAAAGTTTAGGAAACCTTACATTGGTGTTGTGAAAATTGTGTACGCAAGTATACGCAATCGTAACAAGTAATAAAGTGATAAATCGAGTATCGTCTCCACAGGGATTGAAAATTAGAAATTAATTTATAAAACTAATTACTCACAAATTGGTTTCAACAAAAATAACATAAAGTGATGAGAATATGTAAAAAAATTAACAAACACAAACTATGAAGAAAACAAGCTAGAATTATTAAATTGGCCTAAAAATGCAAAGTTGATATAATGGTGCTAATGAGTATTGTTGTAAATTGATAATGTCAACTAGGAATTTAAAATGTCATAATCCTTTTCCAAAGTGTTTATGGTTTGATTCTCTAATTAATTAACATATTCCTATACCCAATTAATTTTAAGAATACCAATTTAAGCACAATTCCTTCAAGTCATACAAGGTAAATAACACATTCCTATGCTATTTACAAATCACACTTTTCCAAGTTGATATGCATGCATCACTCAAGCAATTACACTAACACTATTTTTTCCAAAATCAAGATTAGCTACTACTTACTAATGGTGATCAAGCAAAAGTAAGCAATTGCACAATAAACACTCTTGAATGAACAAAACCAATTCACTAAACATAGCAATAAAATACCAAATCACAATTTAAGTCCACAAAATAATTCTAGCAAAATAAAAATTAACTCATAATGGATTGTGCAAAAATTACAAAGTTTAAAATAAAAGAAAGAGGAAAAGAAAAACCGATATTGGAGTTGTCACAATACTCCAAGCTTTTTCTTGCCAAAATCTTCTTCTTCTTCCTTTGAATATTTGCCAATCTCCAAAATAAAAATGCTAAATTAAAACCCTAAATAAAACTCTCTCTCTTTTTCTTTTTCTTCTTTTTCTTCATTTTTCTCTTTGGTGTGAAGCTCTGTAGCAGCCGCCTCTTCTCCAATCTCTATCACGCCTCTTTGTTGATGTTATATATCTTTAGATCATATAGGTAATACCTTGCAATATCACGTTGCCTATTTTTTTCCCTTCATTCTTTGTTTTTTTTTTCTTTTTCTTTTAGTGAGCCCAAATCTCATTCTTTTGTACAATAGCCCAATTAAAGTCATGATAATATTTCTTAATAAATCAAATGGGCTTTTAGTAAATCCATGGATTTTAACATCATTTCTCTCAATTTTGACAATAAGTTCAAAATATACATTTAATCTTTTTACAAAAATACACAACATGAAGAATTACACTTATAAAAAGGGAAACTAAACTAAATTGATAAAATATTATAAAATTTAACCAAAACTAATCTAAAAAGTATTAAAATTAATATTTATTTAAAACTAAACAAAACTAATTAAAATTCACTAAAATAAGCTAAAAATACTTGAAAACAAAGCTACTTTAATACCCAAAAAGTTATAAATAACTCTATTTTCGTAGAGTTATCACACCCCAAACTTAAAACTTTGCTTGTCCTCAAGCAAAAAGAAAAATAAACAAAATAAAATAAGAACAAGAGGCCATATGACACTAAAGTTGGCGATTTCTAAATTTTCCATAGAGATTGATCGGTGAACATAGCTTAGAGAAAAATAAAAAGATTGCCCAATGATTGTGAAAAATTCAAGAACAAGTTTCATTCCAATTTTAATTACTCCAAGTGTGTGTGTGAAATGCCTTTTCTCAAAAGTTTGCTTGCAATTTAGATCAATTTATGCAAATATGAATTAAGCACAAAATCTCTAAAATGGCAAAGTCTCATAGGTTTATTTTTCATCCCTCTCTCCACTAATGTAGACAAACACAAAACTAAAGATCAAAAGGACTTTTACAAGCTTGTAATCTAAGGGATAGGTGAAGGTGGTTAAGAGAAGTCATTTTTGGCTCAAATCACCTAAAAGCACCTTAATTTTCCTAAGACCAAAATGAGACCTCACACTTACTTCCTCAAAGAATATCCCACAAAAAATTGGAGTATTAATATTGCCATTATTTATTGCCCCAAAATTTTCCAAAATAATGTGCTCCCAGGAGTTATAGCAATGCCTTAGCATAGCATTTTTTTTGCGTCTCTGCTCCAGAATACTGAAGCAATGCTATAACACCTGAGACTTCTAGCTTCTAAGAAAAACTTTCCTTTTTTTTTTTTACAAGGGGTGGCACACCCCAAACTTAATTTCAAACACTCTTTTTTTTTTTTTGCAAGGGGTGGCACACCCCAAACTTAATTTTAAACAATCTTTTTTCTTTTTTTTCAAGAGGTAGCACACCCCAAACTTAATTTTAAACACTCTTTGTTTTTCTTTTTTTTTTTTTTTTTGAATAACTAACAATACAAATATAATAATGGCAATGTACAAAAAATATGGTAACTCTCCCCCAACTTAACATTCAGCATTATCCCTAATGGTGAAAATAATAAAATTACACAATGAAAACACTCACCCAATTACCACTCTACCAAAATTACACTTCTCACATCCCCTTCATGACACAACAAACAAATATCTTAGAATAATAAGGTGCTCAAAGGGTATATGGTGGAAAATTTGTATTTAGCTAGGCTTACATGTGGTAAAAAAATAAAGGGATCAATTATGCGCAAAGGGGGTGACTAGGGATGAAATAATACTATGGTTGGCTCGAAAGACTCAAACGGTCTAAAAATGGCCTAAATCATGTCTTTGGTTAAGCATTGTCTAGGATTTCGCCTCAAGAGAGAATCAAACAAAATTCTAAGACTTGTGAGATTACAAAATCATATATTTACACAAACTTTCACCAAATCACACACAATAAAATGATCAAGGCATTCGTGCTCAAAATTAGACATATCTCAATCAAAATGAAACTAGCACAAGAATTAGTCACAAGCTCAAACAATATTTACATTTTTCAACAAGCTATGCACACTATCAATCATGTATTAGAATGTGGAAAATCACCAAACCAAAGCACATATGCCTCAAAAAAAAAATTCAAACAAGCAAAATAAAAGTAAAGAAAAAAAATATTTAGTTTCCCAAAACATGTTTAAGCACAAAATTCTCAAATATGTGTAAGCAAGTTTAAAAATAAATAAAGAAGAGTTAAAGAAGAACTCCCCAAGTCAATGATGTGCAAACTTGCTTGTGTCAACCTCCATAAGTGCGTCCAATTCTATTTGACTTTATGCTTGCACCTACAAGAGAGAAAAAGAAAAGAAAGAGAGAAAAAACTACAATGCAATTGTCAAAGCCATTTAACATTGCATGTTTATTGAATTTGAAACAAAATAAAGACAAAGTTTAGAAAGCTTGGGTTGCCTCCCAAGAAGCGCTTGATTTAAAGTCGTCGGCTTGACTTTTTGAGAAGCACTCATCAAAGAGCGGCTTCCGCCCATAGAGAGTGGCATATGCCCTCACAAATGGGTCTTTGTCATGAACACCCTCAAGCTTGGCGAGATATGAAATTGAATAGCCCAAATGTTTAACTTTTCTTGAATTCGATGAATGCACATGATGGATGCCAAGGTACCATGCCAATGGTGGAGGAGGAGGTTGTTAGGTTTTATGCCCTAAATAAAACTCCACTTCAATGTAATCTATTTTATTCAACATCAATAAAGAAACAGAAGTATTTTTCATTCATTTGTGTATGTTTTGGTTCACTTAATCAAATGCTTGTCTATTTGATTTATAAATTCATCTTAAACCCTTTTCACATACTTGATCATGTTTATTGTGCTGTCATCACATTGGAAAGTAAACATGACTATGTGAATAAAGTTTCCTAGATTTATCAGACACAGGGTTTTACTGATATGATAATCTACAACAAGAGTTTACTTGTATTTGGAGAAATACTATGTTCTTTCCAGAACATTGGTTAAAGTAAAGCTCAGGTTGGATGCATGGAGTATGCATCGGAAGGGACCGATATTGAACTTTGACTTAGATTTAATTAAACTTACCGTAGAATCTATTCAAGTCAATATCGCCAAGTTGATCCTAGATCAAATGATCTTAATCCTGTTATGATTAGGCTCAATCTTGAAAGGCTATTCGTGTTCCTTTGAATTGTTAGTTAAGCCTACTTTTAGGTCAGGGTGATACATACTTTTTGGGAACACGGTAGTGCAATTGAGTGGGAGCGCTAGCATAAACATGGAATCTATAGCTTCTACCTGGCGAATAGTAAGCAAAGGATGATCTCCTTCGAGCTTGACCAAACGAAAATAAATGGTGGAGATCTCATTTCACATAAGCTGAAATATCATTTATACGGGGTCAAGTGTTTTAAGGATAAAATACATAGTAGGGTGTTACGGTAATTTAATCCCTTTACTGTGTAGATCATTCATATAGAGGATCATTGATCACATTAGGATTATAACAATGGATAACTAATGATGTGTCTATATGGTGGAACATATAGAGCATTCTATATACTGAGAGTGCAATTCTAAGTTCTATGCGTGGATTCAACGAAGAATTAATAAGTTAGTGAATTTTAGTGCTAAATTCTTGATCTACTTATTGGAATCTCGGTTATATAGACCCATGGTCCCCCCACTAGTTGAGATAATATTGTTTGTAAGACTCATGTAATTGATTTTGATTAATCAATTATAATTCACAAATTAGACTATGTCTATTTGTGAAATTTTCACTAAGTAAGGGCGAAATTGTAAAGAAAGAGTTAATAGGGGCATATTTGTTAATTATGATACTTTGTATGGTTCAATGAATAAATATGATAAATGACAATATTATTTAATAATTATTTATAGTTATTAAATAGTTAGAATTGGCATTTAAATGATTGAATTAGGAAATTGGCATTTTTGAGAAAATCAGATACAAAAGGTGTTAAAATTGCAAAATTGCAAAAAGCAAGGCCCAGTCCACTAAAGCCATGGCCGGCCACCTATTGTAGCTTTTTAAGTTGATTTTTTCATTATTTTAATGCCATATAATTCAAATCTAACCCTAGTGGAATGCTATAAATAGATAGTGAAGGCTTCAGGAAAATCACACTTTTTGAATCAGAAAAACCTAAGCCTCCACTCTCTCTTCTCTAGCCGCCACTCTCTCTCTTGCTTCTTCCTTTGAATTTCGAAATTACCTTAGTGATTAGAGTAGTGCCCACACACATCAAGCAATACCTCAATCATAGTGAGGAAGATCGTGAAGAAAGATCATCAGCAAAGGAGATTCAGCATCAAGGATTCAGAGAAAGAGATCCAGGTTCAGATCTTGATAATACTCTGCTACAGAAAGGATTCAAGGGTTAGAGATCTGAACGGAAGGATTCATTTAATTCCGCTGCACCCAATGTAAGGTTTCTTAAACTTTATATGTGTTTAATTTATCGTTTTAGAAAGTTCTTATTTAGGATGTTAATAAACATACTTGTGAGTAGATCTAAGATCTTGGTAAAATAATTTCCAACAACTGGCCTCAGAGCCATGGTAATTGATTTACTTGCAAGAAATTTGGACTTTAAAACGATTGTTTGTATGTTCTTTGGATGGTATCATGTTGTATTGAGTGTTATTTGATGATTGATTGATGTTTGTAAAATTTTCGTGAAAAATAATTGCGATTTTATCTCTGGAATAATTTTTATTGGATAGTATGAAAAAAATTAAGCAAGTTAGCCTTTTACAGAACTTAATTTGGATTTAATTTGAATTAGTTATGATTTTTTGAAGATTTGAAAAAATCGGGGTTGTGCTGATATTTTCCTGCGATCGCAAATCTGTCCGTACAGTTCACAATTTTTTCGTTTTTCTTCGATTTTTCATGCTTTTCATATAATTAACTTCCCATTTTTTGTATAGTTTTGTATTTATACTATTACTATTCCTAATTCAATTCTAATTATCATTTTGAATTAATTTAATATTTTTTAAATTTAATTCAAGATATTAGTGTAATTTGAATTTGAATAGAATTAGTATCTATCTTCTTGCTTAAAATATCTATCTTATTTTAAAATTTGATTATATCTTATCTTATTTTAAATTTAAAATAAGATATTTATAATCATGTAATTTTTAAATGATATAATATATTTTGCTAATTTTTTAAATTTTGTTATTTTATTTATTTAAATTACATTTAAAATTTGAAAAAGATATTTATTTATCTTTTCTAATTTTTTATTTAATTTTTATTTATACAATAACATTTAAAATTTAAAAGTAGTTAGCAAATTTTTGAAATGATATTTAGGTTGGTTGAAACCTAATTTTTCAAAAATTGTAGGTTTAATTTTAAATTTTTATTTAAAATTTCGATTTTTTCAAATTTTTCTTTTAAATTTTCGAATTTTTTTTTTATTTAATTATTTTCGAAATTAAATATTTAATTTAAAATTAAATAAATCCTACATCCAACTATCAAACTAACCTTGTTGCAGGAGTATGTGTTTTAACTTGTTTGTAAGTTTTCAAAACCTATTATTACTTGGTTGCAAATAGCCATGGTTACTTTTTGCCAGATCTAATGATCTGATGGCTCCCTTGGTCAAGATAATAATTTGTAGCAGGTATTTTTACAATCTTCTTTCATCTGTGTATGACCTAGCAACATGATAGGACCCATCCAAAGTGTGCCTGTGTGAGCCTACGTGTTTAATTTTATTATAGATGCATATAGGTTGTTGTTGCTAAAATAAATTATCATAGTTCTTGATAGAATTATTTAGGCCCATTTAGTTATTGGGCTTATTCAATTAATAACAGTTGTTCTTATTAAGGTTAAATTCCTCTCTTTTGGGCCTTGTGTGAGAGTTGGGAGCCATAGAAGTGGGTACGACATACTGAACCCAGCACCCCCTCACATGAACCACCCCAATTGTGAAGGCCCATTTGCCTTATTTGAATGACTGTACTAGGTTAATTACACTAGTTTAACCTAATTAAAATTGATTAGCAACATAATTAATTTCATTTATTTTGAAATTAATTTAGAAAATCATAGTTTAAAGAATTTTATATTCTAAGCTAAACTATATGTATTTTCTTGTATTTAATTAAATATAGAATTACAACCATCTAGATTCTTTCTGAAGCTTAATTTAAATTTTTCATTAAATATTCCTATTTAAGTTGATATTTAGTTATCTACAACTAACCAACTTAAATCTGAATATCTTTTGAATTCAAAATTTCAAAATTAAGTTGAGGAATTTTAGGCATTGGTTATTAAGATTCTTTAGATATTTTTTAAGTTAATATCTTTTCGAATATTAACTTAAAATGGAATATTTTAGATACTTTTTAGGTTAATATCTTTTGGAATATTAACTTAAAATGGAATATCTTCAAAATTAAGTGGTTACAACTTAATTTTAAATTTAATTAAATCTGATTTGAAAGATTGATTTTTTAGATTCTTCTAAAACAACTTAAACAAGATATTTTCAAATTTGTTCCATTTTATATTCAAATTTATTTTTTGAATTTAATTAATAATTGAAAATTAATTAAAGTTGATTTTTTATTTAAATCAATTTTGATTTGTAATTTTTCATTATTATATTATGGAACTTGTTCGATATTTATTTGAATTTATTTTTCAATTTAAATAATAATTGAAAATTAATTAAAGTTGATTTTTTATTTAAACCAACTTTAGTTTGTAATTTTTCATTATTATAATATCGAATTTAAATGATTATACAAAATACATATATTATTTTTAAATAATGAGCTTTTAATCAAAAGATATTCGATCTCCATTGTTGGTCTTACAATAGTTAAACTTTTTCAATATAACCTCGAGACGCTAGACTTCGTCCCCCTATGGATGGTTATTCGTTGAACACTTTTAACACCGTAAGATTTCATTTGATAAATGTTTTGTGAGTTTTCGTCTCTGTTTAGACTCTCCCCTACGGTGACTACTTAGAGATAAACTCATAAAACATGAAACAATGGTGGAAGCTCATAAAATGAGAATAACCTTGACTCTCGCCTACCGGGACAACGTTGGATTCTCATTTTGATCGAATAAAAGGTTGCTAAAATGTTTAATTTTAGATGAGCTGCCAACTCTATTCAACTAATGTTATCTTTGACTCTCGCCTACCGGGACACTGTATTTCATTATGTTGGAAACCTTGGAAAATAAACTATGTTAGATTTAGTATTTCTATAACATATGTCATTACTTGTTATTTTCTGAAGTTGTGTATGAATTTTGAACCAAAACCTTACTTCTGTTTTATTGATGTGTTGTAGTGTCTATAATCCCCTTCTCATTCCACTCCTAGTTAATATCTTAGCAATT
Organism: Cannabis sativa; assembly: GCF_029168945.1. Lineage (NCBI taxonomy): Eukaryota > Viridiplantae > Streptophyta > Magnoliopsida > Rosales > Cannabaceae > Cannabis > Cannabis sativa. The sequence continues at coordinate 85,245,244 of NC_083602.1, forward strand.
GAACTTGAAGTTATAAACTCCTTGTCAGAGTAATACTTCACATATGCTCATGATGGACTTTAAATTCCGTAAAGGAGTCACTGAATTGTTCACTCTGAAGAGCAAATAGTTCATAACTCCATAAATCCTACTACTTCAAGCTTAGTTGAGAAGATAAGAGAAAGTGATTCCACTTCCTCAAGTTATACTTCACAAAATGAACTAGCAAGAACAACAATTAACAAACGAATAAGCAGTAATGCTTTAGTCTTCAAATCATGTGTGTTAGAGAATGATAAATCCATTTGGATTCTTGATTCTGGGTCTACAAACCATGTAAGTTGTTCATTGCAATTGCTTGAGAATTGGAATTATTTGAAATCCGGAGAGTTGAAACTTAAAGTTGGTAATGGCGAAATGGTTTCGGTTAGAGCTAGAGGAAAAGCCAAACTCAAGTTTCAAAACAGAATTTTGGAATTAGACAATGTCTTATACATTCCAAATTTCAGTAGAAACTTGCTTTCTGTTTCATGCTTAAAATTGCAACAATACAAATTAGATTTTTCGAATTCTGGTACTACCATTTCTCGAAATGACATTTAGATTTGTGTTGCATCCACGGAACAGGGGCTTTATGTTCTTAGACTAGAAACACCATTTGCCCTACATAACAAACTGTTTAAAGTAGCTAAACCTAGAAACCACAAAAAGCAAAAGATCGTTGATGATAATGAAACATATCTATGGCATTTACGTTTAGGTCATATAGGCTTTGATAGACTCAATAGGCTAACCAAAGACGGTCCATTGAAAAATGTGGTCTTAGGTGAATTGCCAGTATGCGAGTCCTGCCTGGAAGGAAAAATGACTAAACGTTCTTTCTCTGCAAAGGGAGAGCGTGCCAAAATCCCTCTAGGGTTAGTGCATTCCGATATCTCCGGACCTTTGAATGTCAAAGCCCGAGGTGGTTATGAGTACTTTGTCACTTTCATTGACGATTACTCTAGATATGGACATATTTACCTTATGCATAAGAAATCTGAAACATTTGCAAAGTTTCAAGAATTTCATGCTTTGGCCCAAAACCAATTAGGTAAATCATTAAAGATCTTGCGAACTGATAGGGGTGGAGAATATATGGATATACAGTTCAAAGATCATTTAGTTGAACTTGGAATTGAATCCCAATTAACCGCCCCTAGCACTCCACAGAAAAATGGAGTTGCAGAAAGAAGGAATCGCACGCTTTTGGAAATGGTTAGGTCTATGCTTAGTTTTTCAACTCTACCTACGTCCTTCTGGGGATATGCAATTCAGATGGCAACCGACATTTTAAATGTTGTTCCATCTAAATCAATCCCTAAGACACCTTTAGAACTTTGGAATGGTCGTACACCTAGTTTACGCCATTACAGAATCTGGGGGTGCCCTTCTCATTTCTTAAGAAAGAAAGACGGCAAACTTGAGTCACGTACTGAAGTTTGCATGTTTGTCGGTAATTCTAAAGAGACTAGGGGTGGTCTATTTTATAGTCGCAAGGATGATAAAGTGTTTGTTTCTACAAATGCCACTTTCCTTGAAGATGACTATATTAAGAATTTCAAATCACAAAGTAAAGTAGTGTTGGAGGAAATGCTTTCAGATATAAGTCCTTCCAATGTTCCGTTCTCTTCCACACGTGAAGAGGACAATCCCACTTCCTCAGTTGAACAAACTGAGAAATCTACTACTAAAGTTTCTGTTCAGAAGACAACCGTACCTCGTCGTAGTGGGAGGGTTTCAACAAAACCTGCTTGTTATGGCTTGGATGGTGAAATCAATATGGTCGTAGGTGACGGTATTGATGACGATCCATTAACCTATAAACAGGCAATGGCTAGTCCGCAACGGAAACGATGGTCAGCCGACATGGATTCAGAAATGGATTCCATGAAAAAGAACAAAGTCTGGGAATATGTAGACGCACCTGACGACTATCATCCGATAGGATCCAAGTGGGTTTACAAGAAGAAAAGAGGAGCTGGAGGCGAAGTCGAAACTTTTAAAGCTAGACTTGTAGACATGGGTTATACCCAAAGAGAAGGCGTGGACTATGAGGAAACTTTTAGTCCTGTTGCCATGCTCAAATCCATCCGAATTCTTCTCTCCATAGCTGCTGCTTTCGATTATGAAATCTGGCAAATGGATGTCAAGACTGCCTTCCTTAATGGGGTACTTGAAGAACCCATCTATATGGAGCAACCAGAAGGTTATGTTCTTCCCGGCGGGAAAAGAAAGTTTGCAAGTTAAAAACAGTCTATCTATGGACTTAAGCAAGCTTCTCGCTCATGGAACAAGAGGTTTGATGAAATCATCAAGACCTACGGCTTTCTTCAGAATGAAGATGAACCTTGTGTTTACCAACTCAAGGAAGACCAAATAGTAGTATTCCTGGTCCTTTATGTTGATGACATTTTGATCATTGGAAACAATGTCAAGAAAATGACTCACATTAAGGAATGGCTCAACACTCAATTCGAAATGAAAGATTTAGGTGAAGCAGCCTATGTTCTTGGTATTCAAATTATCAGAAACCGGAAGAACAGATCTCTTGCTCTCTCTCAAACAGCCTACATAGACAAAGTCTTAGAGAGATTCTTCATGAACAATGCCAATGGGGCAAACATGCCCTCTAGATTTGGTATTCGTCTATCTAAAGAATCGGGCCGATCGATCTCAAGAGATAGAGGACATGGCAAATATCCCCTATGCCTCTGCAGTTGGAAGTCTAATGTATGCAATGTTGTGCACTAGACCTGACATCTGTTATGCTGTTGGAATCGTGAGCAGGTATCGATCTAATCCAGACAAGAACATTGGAATGCGATTAAGTATATTCTGAAATACTTAAAGAGTACAAGGAATCTTGTGTTAGTCTACAAGGGTGGTGCTTTAAATCCCATAGGCTACACCGATTCGCATTTCCGAGCAAGTCTTGAAGACAGAAATCTACATCCGGGATGGTGTTTACTCTTGGGGGTGGAGCCGTGGTTTGGAGAAGTGATAAACAAACCTCGATATCGGACTCAACTATGGAAGCTAAATACATAACGAGGGCGAAGCCGCTAAAGAACTTGTCCGGCTAAGAAAGTTCTTCACCAAAGATAGGAGTTGTTCCCTGGAATGGAAAAGCCTGCGGTACTACTCGTGATAACAATGGAGCAATAGCAAACAGTAAGAACCTCGAAGCCACAAGAGAAGCAAACACATTGAAAGGAAAGTATCACATTATCAGAGAATACGTGGCAAGAGGGGATGTACTAGTTGAGAAAGTTGACACAGAGGATAGCACAGGTGATCCATTTACCAAAGTCTTGGCCGTGACAGCCTTTGAAAAGCACCGTCAGAATTTAGGATTAATTGATATGTACTAATTAGTTTTATATTAGTGCAAGTGGGAGTTTGTTAGGTTTTATGCCCTAAATAAAACTCCACTTCAATGTAATCTATTTTATTCAACATCAATAAAGAAACAGAAGTATTTTTCATTCATTTGTGTATGTTTTGGTTCACTTTATCAAATGCTTGTCTATTTGATTTATAAATTCATCTTAAACCCTTTTCACATACTTGATCATGTTTATTGTGCTGTCATCACATTGGAAAGTAAACATGACTATGTGAATAAAGTTTCCTAGATTTATCAGACACAGGGTTTTACTGATATGATAATCTACAACAAGAGTTTACTTGTATTTGGAGAAATACTATGTTCTTTCCAGAACATTGGTTAAAGTAAAGCTCAGGTTGGATGCATGGAGTATGCATCGGAAGGGACCGATATTGAACTTTGACTTAGATTTAATTAAACTTACCGTAGAATCTATTCAAGTCAATATCGCCAAGTTGATCCTAGATCAAATGATCTTAATCCTGTTATGATTAGGCTCAATCTTGAAAGGCTATTCGTGTTCCTTTGAATTGTTAGTTAAGCCTACTTTTAGGTCAGGGTGATACATACTTTTTGGGAACACGGTAGTGCAATTGAGTGGGAGCGCTAGCATAAACATGGAATCTATAGCTTCTACTTGGCGAATAGTAAGCAAAGGATGATCTCCTTCGAGCTTGACCAAACAAAAATAAATGGTGGAGATCTCATTTCACATAAGCTGAAATATCATTTATACGGGGTCAAGTGTTTTAAGGATAAAATACATAGTAGGGTGTTACCGTAATTTAATCCCTTTACTGTGTAGATCATTCATATAGAGGATCATTGATCACATTAGGATTATAACAATGGATAACTAATGATGTGTCTATATGGTGGAACATATAGAGCATTCTATATACTGAGAGTGCAATTCTAAGTTCTATGCGTGGATTCAACGAAGAATTAATAAGTTAGTGAATTTTAGTGCTAAATTCTTGATCTACTTATTGGAAGCTCGGTTATATAGACCCATGGTCCCCCCACTAGTTGAGATAATATTGTTTGTAAGACTCATGTAATTGATTTTGATTAATCAATTATAATTCACAAATTAGACTATGTCTATTTGTGAAATTTTCACTAAGTAAGGGCGAAATTGTAAAGAAAGAGTTAATAGGGGCATATTTGTTAATTATGATACTTTGTATGGTTCAATGGATAAATATGATAAATGACAATATTATTTAATAATTATTTATAGTTATTAAATAGTTAGAATTGGCATTTAAATGATTGAATTAGGAAATTGGCATTTTTGAGAAAATCAGATACAAAAGGTGTTAAAATTGCAAAATTGCAAAAAGCAAGGCCCAGTCCACTAAAGCCATGGCCGGCCACCTATTGTAGCTTTTTAAGTTGATTTTTTCATTATTTTAATGCCATATAATTCAAATCTAACCCTAGTGGAATGCTATAAATAGATAGTGAAGGCTTCAGGAAAATCACACTTTCTGAATCAGAAAAACCTAAGCCTCCACTCTCTTCTCTAGCCGCCACTCTCTCTCTTGCTTCTTCCTTTGAATTTCGAAATTACCTTAGTGATTAGAGTAGTGCCCACACACATCAAGCAATACCTCAATCATAGTGAGGAAGATCGTGAAGAAAGATCATCAGCAAAGGAGATTCAGCATCAAGGATTCAGAGAAAGAGATCCAGGTTCAGATCTTGATAATACTCTGCTACAGAAAGGATTCAAGGGTTAGAGATCTGAACGGAAGGATTCATTTAATTCCGCTGCACCCAATGTAAGGTTTCTTAAACTTTATATGTGTTTAATTTATCGTTTTAGAAAGTTCTTATTTAGGATGTTAATAAACATACTTGTGAGTAGATCTAAGATCCTGGTAAAATAATTTCCAACAACTGGCCTCAGAGCCATGGTAATTGACTTACTTGCAAGAAATTTAGACTTTAAAACGATTGTTTGTATGTTCTTTGGATGGTATCATGTTGTATTGAGTGTTATTTGATGATTGATTGATGTTTGTAAAACTTTCGTGAAAAATAATTGCGATTTTATCTCTGGAATTATTTTTATTGGATAGTATGAAAAAAATTAAGCAAGTTAGCCTTTTACAGAACTTAATTTGGATTTTATTTGAATTAGTTATGGTTTTTTGAAGATTTGAAAAAATCGGAGTTGTGATGATATTTTCCTGCGATCGCAAATCTGTCCGTACAGTTCACAATTTTTTCGTTTTTCTTCGATTTTTCATGCTTTTTCATATAATTAACTTCCCATTTTTTGTATAGTTTTGTATTTATACTATTACTATTCCTAATTCAATTCTAATTATCATTTTGAATTAATTTAATATTTTTTAAATTTAATTCAAGATATTAGTGTAATTTGAATTTGAATAGAATTAGTATCTATCTTCTTGCTTAAAATATCTATCTTATTTTAAAATTTGATTATATCTTATCTTATTTTAAATTTAAAATAAGATATTTATAATCATGTAATTTTTAAATGATATAAGATATTTTGCTAATTTTTTAAATTTTGTTATTTTATTTATTTAAATTACATTTAAAATTTGAAAAAGATATTTATTTATCTTTTCTAATTTTTTATTTAATTTTTATTTATAAAATAACATTTAAAATTTAAAAGTAGTTAGCAAATTTTTGAAATGATATTTAGGTTGGTTGAAACCTAATTTTTCAAAAATTATAGGTTTAATTTTAAATTTTTATTTAAAATTTCGATTTTTTCAAATTTTTCTTTTAAATTTTCGAAATTTTTTTTTATTTAATTATTTTCGAAATTAAATATTTAATTTAAAATTAAATAAATCCTACATCCAACTATCAAACTAACCTTGTTGCAGGAGTATGTGTTTTAACTTGTTTGTAAGTTTTCAAAACCTATTATTACTTGATTGCAAATAGCCATGGTTACTTTTTGCCAGATCTAATGATCTCGATGGCTCCCTTGGTCAAGATAATAATTTGTAACAAGTATATTTACAATCTTCTTTCATCTGTGTATGACCTAGCAACATGATAGGACCCATCCAAAGTGTGCCTGTGTGAGCCTATGTGTTTAATTTTATTATAGATGCATATAGGTTGTTGTTGCTAAAATAAATTATCATAGTTCTTGATAGAATTTATTTAGGCCCATTTAGTTATTGGGCTTATTCAATTAATAACAGTTGTTCTTATTAAGGTTAAATTCCTCTCTTTTGGGCCTTGTGTGAGAGTTGGGAGCCATAGAAGTGGGTACGACATACTGAACCCAGCACCCCCTCACATGAACCACCCCAATTGTGAAGGCCCATTTGCCTGATTTGAATGACTGTACTAGGTTAATTACACTAGTTTAACCTAATTAAAATTGATTAGCAACATAATTAATTTCATTTATTTTGAAATTAATTTAGAAAATCATAGTTTAAAGAATTTTATATTCTAAGCTAAACTATATGTATTTTCTTGTATTTAATTAAATATAGAATTATAACCATCTAGATTCTTTCTGAAGCTTAATTTAAATTTTTCATTAAATATTCCTATTTAAGTTGATATTTAGTTATCTACAACTAACCAACTTAAATCTGAATATCTTTTGAATTCAAAATTTCAAAATTAAGTTGAGGAATTTTAGGCATTGGTTATTAAGATTCTTTAGATATTTTTTAAGTTAATATCTTTTCGAATATTAACTTAAAATGGAATATTTTAGATACTTTTTAGGTTAATATCTTTTGGAATATTAACTTAAAATGGAATATCTTCAAAATTAAGTGGTTACAACTTAATTTTAAATTTAATTAAATCTGATTTGAAAGATTGATTTTTTAGATTCTTCTAAAACAACTTAAACAAGATATTTTCAAATTTGTTCCATTTTATATTCAAATTTATTTTTTGAATTTAATTAATAATTGAAAATTAATTAAAGTTGATTTTTTTATTTAAGTCAATTTTGATTTGTAATTTTTCATTATTATATTATGGAACTTGTTCGATATTTATTTGAATTTATTTTTCAATTTAAATAATAATTGAAAATTAATTAAAGTTGATTTTTTATTTAAACCAACTTTAGTTTGTAATTTTCCATTATTATAATATCGAATTTAAATGATTATACAAAATACATATATTATTTTTAAATAATGAGCTTTTAATCAAAAGATATTCGATCTCCATTGTTGGTCTTACAATAGTTAAACTTTTTCAATATAACCTCGAGACGCTAGACTTCGTCCCCCTATGGATGGTTATTCGTTGAACACTTTTAACACCGTTAAGATTTCATTTGATAAGTGTTTTGTGAGTTTTCATCTCTGTTTAGACTCTCCCCTACGGTGACTACTTAGAGATAAACTCATAAAACATGAAACAATGGTGGAAGCTCATAAAATGAGAATAACCTTGACTCTCGCCTACCGGGACAACGTTGGATTCTCATTTTGATCGAAGAAAAGGTTGCTAAAATGTTTAATGTTAGATGAGCTGACAACTCTATTCAACTAATGTTATCTTTGACTCTCGCCTACCGGGACACTGTATTTCATTATGTTGGAAACCTTGGAAAATAAACTATGTTAGATTTAGTATTTCTATAACATATGTCATTACTTGTTATTTTCTGAAGTTGTGTATGAATTTTGAACCAAAACCTTACTTCTGTTTTATTGATGTGTTGTAGTGTCTATAATCCCCTTCTCATTCCACTCCTAGTTAATATCTTAGCAATTGAACTTGAAGTTATAAACTCCTTGTCAGAGTAATACTTCACATATGCTCATGATGGACTTTAAATTCCGTAAAGCGAGTCGAGTGGGAATTGTTCACTCTGAAGAGCAAATAGTTCATAACTCCATAAATCCTACTACTTCAAGCTTAGTTGAGAAGATAAGAGAAAGTGATTCCACTTCCTCAAGTTATACTTCACAAAATGAACTAGCAAGAACAACAATTAACAAACGAATAAGCAGTAATGCTTTAGTCTTCGAATCATGTGTGTTAGAGAATGATAAATCCATTTGGATTCTTGATTCTGGGTCTACAAACCATGTAAGTTGTTCATTGCAATTGCTTGAGAATTGGAATTATTTGAAATGGAGAGTTGAAACATAAAGTTGGTAATGGCGAAATGGTTTTGGTTAGAGCTAGAGGAAAAGCCAAACTCAAGTTTCAAAACAGAATTTTGGAATTAGACAATGTCTTATACATTCCAAATTTCAGTAGAAACTTAGTTTCTGTTTCATGCTTACAATTGCAACAATACAAATTAGATTTTTCAAATTCTGGTTCTACCATTTCTCGAAATGACATTCAGATTTGTGTTGCATCCATGGAACAGGGGCTTTATGTTCTTAGACCAGAAACACCATTTGCCCTACATAACGAACTTTTTAAAGTAGCTAAACCTAGAAACCACAAAAAGCAAAAGATCGTTGATGATAATGAAACATATCTATGGCATTTACGTTTAGGTCATATAGGCTTTGATAGACTCAATAGGCTAACCAAAGACGGTCCATTGAAAAATGTGGTCTTAGGTGAATTGCCAGTATGCGAGTCCTGCCTGGAAGGAAAAATGACTAAACGTTCTTTCTCTGCAAAGGGAGAGCGTGCCAAAATCCCTCTAGGGTTAGTGCATTCCGATGTCTCCGGACCTTTGAATGTCAAAGCCCGAGGTGGTTATGAGTACTTTGTCACTTTCATTGACGATTACTCTAGATATGGACATATTTACCTTATGCATAAGAAATCTGAAACATTTGCAAAGTTTCAAGAATTTCATGCTTTGGCCCAAAACCAATTAGGTAAATCATTAAAGATCTTGCGAACTGATAGGGGTGGAGAATATATGGATATACAGTTCAAAGATCATTTAGTTGAACTTGGAATTGAATCCCAATTAACCGCCCCTAGCACTCCACAAAAAAATGGAGTTGCAGAAAGAAGGAATCGCACGCTTTTGGAAATGGTTAGGTCTATGCTTAGTTTTTCAACTCTACCTACGTCCTTACGGGGATATGCAATTCAGATGGCAACCGACATTTTAAATGTTGTTCCATCTAAATCAATCCCTAAGACACCTTTAGAACTTTGGAATGGTCGTACACCTAGTTTACGCCATTACAGAATCTGGGGGTGCCCTGCTCATGTCTTAAGAAAGAAAGACGGAAAACTTGAGTCACGTACTGAAGTTTGCATGTTTGTCGGTAATTCTAAAGAGACTAGGGGTGGACTATTTTATAGTCGCAAGGATGATAAAGTGTTTGTTTCTACAAATGCCACTTTCCTTGAAGATGACTATATTAAGAATTTCAAATCACAAAGTAAAGTAGTGTTGGAGGAAATGCTTTCAGATATAAGTCCTTCCAATGTTCCGTTCTCTTCCACGCGTGAAGAGGACAATCCCACTTCCTCAGTTGAACAAACTGAAAAATCTACTACTAAAGTTTCTGTTCAGAAGACAACCGTACCTCGTCGTAGTGGGAGGGTTTCAACAAAACCTGCTCGTTATGGCTTGGATGGTGAAATCAATATGGTCGTAGGTGACGGTATTGATGACGATCCATTAACCTATAAACAGGCAATGGCTAGTCCGCAACGGAAACGATGGTCAGCCGCCATGGATTCAGAAATGGATTCAAATGAAAAAGAACAAAGTCTGGGAATATGGAGACGCACCTGACGACTATCATCCGATAGGATGCAAGTGGGTTTACAAGAAGAAAAGAGGAGCTGGAGGCGAAGTCGAAACTTTTAAAGCTAGACTTGTAGCCAAGGGTTATACCCAAAGAGAAGGCGTGGACTATGAGGAAACTTTTAGTCATGTTACCATGCTCAAATCCATCTGAATTCTTCTCTCCATAGCTGCTGCTTTCGATTATGAAATCTGGCAAATGGATGTCAAGACTGCCTTCCTTAATGGGGTACTTGAAGAACCCATCTATATGGAGCAACCAGAAGGTTATGTTCTTCCTGGGCAGGAAAAGAAAGTTTGCAAGTTAAACAGGTCTATCTATGGACTTAAGCAAGCTTCTAGCTCATGGAAGAAGAGGTTTGATGAAATCATCAAGACCTACGGCTTTCTTCAGAATGAAGATGAACCTTGTGTTTACCAACTCAAGGAAGACCAAATAGTAGTATTCCTGGTCCTTTATGTTGATGACATTTTGATCATTGGAAACAATGTCAAGAAAATGACTCACATTAAGGAATGGCTCAACACTCAATTCAAAATGAAAGATTTGGGTGAAGCAGCCTATGTTCTTGGTATTCAGATTATCAGAAACCGGAAGAACGGATCTCTTGCTCTCTCTCAAATTCCTACATAGACAAAGTCTTTGAGAGATTCTTCATGAACAATGCCAATGGGGCAAACATGCCCTCTAGATTTGGTATTCGTCTATCTAAGGAACGATCGGCGGCGGATCCTCAAGAGATAGAGGACATGGCAAATATTCCCTATGCCTCTGCAGTTAGACGTCTAATGTATGCAATGTTGTGCACTAGACCTGACATCTGTTATGTTGTTGGAATCGTGAGCAGGTATCAGTCTAATCCAGGATAAGAACATTGGAATGCAGTTAAGTATATTCTGAAATACTTAAAGAGTACAAGGAATCTTGTGTTAGTCTACAAGGGTGGTGCTTTAAATCCCATAGGCTACACTGATTCAGAGTTCCAGGCAAGTCTTGAAGAAAGGAAATCTACATCTAGGATGGTGTTTACTCTTGGGGGTGGAGCCGTGGTTTGGAGAAGTGCTAAACAAACCTCGATATCGGACTCAACTATGGAAGCTGAATACATAGCGACGTAGAAGCCGCTAAAGAACTTGTCTGGCTAAGAAAGTTCTTCACCAGCATAGGAGTTGTTCCTGGAATGGAAAAGCCTCTGGTACTACTCTGTGATAACAATGGAGCAATAACAAACAGTAAAGAACCTCGAAGCCACAAGAGAAGCAAACACATTGAAAGGAAGTATCACATTATCAGAGAATACGTGGCAAGAGGGGATGTACTAGTTGAGAAAGTTGACACAGAGGATAGCCTGGCTAATCCATTTACCAAAGTCTTGGCCTTGACAGCCTTTGAAAAGCACCGTCAGAATTTAGGATTAATTGATATGTACTAATTAGTTTTATATTAGTGCAAGTGGGAGTTTGTTAGGTTTTATGCCCTAAATAAAACTCCACTTCAATGTAATCTATTTTATTCAACATCAATAAAGAAACAGAAGTATTTTTCATTCATTTGTGTATGTTTTGGTTCACTTTATCAAATGCTTGTCTATTTGATTTATAAATTCATCTTAAACCCTTTTCACATACTTGATCATGTTTATTGTGCTGTCATCACATTGGAAAGTAAACATGACTATGTGAATAAAGTTTCCTAGATTTATCAGACACAGGGTTTTACTGATATGATAATCTACAACAAGAGTTTACTTGTATTTGGAGAAATACTATGTTCTTTCCAGAACATTGGTTAAAGTAAAGCTCAGGTTGGATGCATGGAGTATGCATCGGAAGGGACCGATATTGAACTTTGACTTAGATTTAATTAAACTTACCGTAGAATCTATTCAAGTCAATATCGCCAAGTTGATCCTAGATCAAATGATCTTAATCCTGTTATGATTAGGCTCAATCTTGAAAGGCTATTCGTGTTCCTTTGAATTGTTAGTTAAGCCTACTTTTAGGTCAGGGTGATACATACTTTTTGGGAACACGGTAGTGCAATTGAGTGGGAGCGCTAGCATAAACATGGAATCTATAGCTTCTACCTGGCGAATAGTAAGCAAAGGATGATCTCCTTCGAGCTTGACCAAACAAAAATAAATGGTGGAGATCTCATTTCACATAAGCTGAAATATCATTTATACGGGGTCAAGTGTTTTAAGGATAAAATACATAGTAGGGTGTTACCGTAATTTAATCCCTTTACTGTGTAGATCATTCATATAGAGGATCATTGATCACATTAGGATTATAACAATGGATAACTAATGATGTGTCTATATGGTGGAACATATAGAGCATTCTATATACTGAGAGTGCAATTCTAAGTTCTATGCGTGGATTCAACGAAGAATTAATAAGTTAGTGAATTTTAGTGCTAAATTCTTGATCTACTTATTGGAAGCTCGGTTATATAGACCCATGGTCCCCCCACTAGTTGAGATAATATTGTTTGTAAGACTCATGTAATTGATTTTGATTAATCAATTATAATTCACAAATTAGACTATGTCTATTTGTGAAATTTTCACTAAGTAAGGGCGAAATTGTAAAGAAAGAGTTAATAGGGGCATATTTGTTAATTATGATACTTTGTATGGTTCAATGGATAAATATGATAAATGACAATATTATTTAATAATTATTTATAGTTATTAAATAGTTAGAATTGGCATTTAAATGATTGAATTAGGAAATTGGCATTTTTGAGAAAATCAGATACAAAAGGTGTTAAAATTGCAAAATTGCAAAAAGCAAGGCCCAGTCCACTAAAGCCATGGCCGGCCACCTATTGTAGCTTTTTAAGTTGATTTTTTCATTATTTTAATGCCATATAATTCAAATCTAACCCTAGTGGAATGCTATAAATAGATAGTGAAGGCTTCAGGAAAATCACACTTTCTGAATCAGAAAAACCTAAGCCTCCACTCTCTCTTCTCTAGCCGCCACTCTCTCTCTTGCTTCTTCCTTTGAATTTCGAAATTACCTTAGTGATTAGAGTAGTGCCCACACACATCAAGCAATACCTCAATCATAGTGAGGAAGATCGTGAAGAAAGATCATCAGCAAAGGAGATTCAGCATCAAGGATTCAGAGAAAGAGATCCAGGTTCAGATCTTGATAATACTCTGCTACAGAAAGGATTCAAGGGTTAGAGATCTGAACGGAAGGATTCATTTAATTCCGCTGCACCCAATGTAAGGTTTCTTAAACTTTATATGTGTTTAATTTATCGTTTTAGAAAGTTCTTATTTAGGATGTTAATAAACATACTTGTGAGTAGATCTAAGATCCTGGTAAAATAATTTCCAACAACTGGCCTCAGAGCCATTGTAATTGACTTACTTGCAAGAAATTTAGACTTTAAAACGATTGTTTGTATGTTCTTTGGATGGTATCATGTTGTATTGAGTGTTATTTGATGATTGATTGATGTTTGTAAAATTTTCGTGAAAAATAATTGCGATTTTATCTCTGGAATTATTTTTATTGGATAGTATGAAAAAAATTAAGCAAGTTAGCCTTTTACAGAACTTAATTTGGATTTTATTTGAATTAGTTATGGTTTTTTGAAGATTTGAAAAAATCGGAGTTGTGATGATATTTTCCTGCGATCGCAAATCTGTCCGTACAGTTCACAATTTTTTCGTTTTTCTTCGATTTTTCATGCTTTTTCATATAATTAACTTCCCATTTTTTGTATAGTTTTGTATTTATACTATTACTATTCCTAATTCAATTCTAATTATCATTTTGAATTAATTTAATATTTTTTAAATTTAATTCAAGATATTAGTGTAATTTGAATTTGAATAGAATTAGTATCTATCTTCTTGCTTAAAATATCTATCTTATTTTAAAATTTGATTATATCTTATCTTATTTTAAATTTAAAATAAGATATTTATAATCATGTAATTTTTAAATGATATAAGATATTTTGCTAATTTTTTAAATTTTGTTATTTTATTTATTTAAATTACATTTAAAATTTGAAAAAGATATTTATTTATCTTTTCTAATTTTTTATTTAATTTTTATTTATAAAATAACATTTAAAATTTAAAAGTAGTTAGCAAATTTTTGAAATGATATTTAGGTTGGTTGAAACCTAATTTTTCAAAAATTATAGGTTTAATTTTAAATTTTTATTTAAAATTTCGATTTTTTCAAATTTTTCTTTTAAATTTTCGAAATTTTTTTTTTATTTAATTATTTTCGAAATTAAATATTTAATTTAAAATTAAATAAATCCTACATCCAACTATCAAACTAACCTTGTTGCAGGAGTATGTGTTTTAACTTGTTTGTAAGTTTTCAAAACCTATTATTACTTGATTGCAAATAGCCATGGTTACTTTTTGCCAGATCTAATGATCTGATGGCTCCCTTGGTCAAGATAATAATTTGTAACAGGTATATTTACAATCTTCTTTCATCTGTGTATGACCTAGCAACATGATAGGACCCATCCAAAGTGTGCCTGTGTGAGCCTATGTGTTTAATTTTATTATAGATGCATATAGGTTGTTGTTGCTAAAATAAATTATCATAGTTCTTGATAGAATTTATTTAGGCCCATTTAGTTATTGGGCTTATTCAATTAATAACAGTTGTTCTTATTAAGGTTAAATTCCTCTCTTTTGGGCCTTGTGTGAGAGTTGGGAGCCATAGAAGTGGGTACGACATACCGAACTCGGCACCCCTCACATGAACCACCCCAATTGTGAAGGCCCATTTGCCTTATTTGAATGACTGTACTAGGTTAATTACACTAGTTTAACCTAATTAAAATTGATTAGCAACATAATTAATTTCATTTATTTTGAAATTAATTTAGAAAATCATAGTTTAAAGAATTTTATATTCTAAGCTAAACTATATGTATTTTCTTGTATTTAATTAAATATAGAATTATAACCATCTAGATTCTTTCTGAAGCTTAATTTAAATTTTTCATTAAATATTCCTATTTAAGTTGATATTTAGTTATCTACAACTAACCAACTTAAATCTGAATATCTTTTGAATTCAAAATTTCAAAATTAAGTTGAGGAATTTTAGGCATTGGTTATTAAGATTCTTTAGATATTTTTTAAGTTAATATCTTTTCGAATATTAACTTAAAATGGAATATTTTAGATACTTTTTAGGTTAATATCTTTTGGAATATTAACTTAAAATGGAATATCTTCAAAATTAAGTGGTTACAACTTAATTTTAAATTTAATTAAATCTGATTTGAAAGATTGATTTTTTAGATTCTTCTAAAACAACTTAAACAAGATATTTTCAAATTTGTTCCATTTTATATTCAAATTTATTTTTTGAATTTAATTAATAATTGAAAATTAATTAAAGTTGATTTTTTTATTTAAGTCAATTTTGATTTGTAATTTTTCATTATTATATTATGGAACTTGTTCGATATTTATTTGAATTTATTTTTCAATTTAAATAATAATTGAAAATTAATTAAAGTTGATTTTTTATTTAAACCAACTTTAGTTTGTAATTTTCCATTATTATAATATCGAATTTAAATGATTATACAAAATACATATATTATTTTTAAATAATGAGCTTTTAATCAAAAGATATTCGATCTCCATTGTTGGTCTTACAATAGTTAAACTTTTTCAATATAACCTCGAGACGCTAGACTTCGTCCCCCTATGGATGGTTATTCGTTGAACACTTTTAACACCGTTAAGATTTCATTTGATAAGTGTTTTGTGAGTTTTCATCTCTCGTTTAGACTCTCCCCTACGGTGACTACTTAGAGATAAACTCATAAAACATGAAACAATGGTGGAAGCTCATAAAATGAGAATAACCTTGACTCTCGCCTACGGGACAACGTTGGATTCTCATTTTGATCGAAGAAAAGGTTGCTAAAATGTTTAATTTTAGATGAGCTGACAACTCTATTCAACTAATGTTATCTTTGACTCTCGCCTACCGGGACACTGTATTTCATTATGTTGGAAACCTTGGAAAATAAACTATGTTAGATTTAGTATTTCTATAACATATGTCATTACTTGTTATTTTCTGAAGTTGTGTATGAATTTTGAACCAAAACCTTACTTCTGTTTTATTGATGTGTTGTAGTGTCTATAATCCCCTTCTCATTCCACTCCTAGTTAATATCTTAGCAATTGAACTTGAAGTTATAAACTCCTTGTCGCAGTAATACTTCACATATGCTCATGATGGACTTTAAATTCCAGAAAGCGTGTCACTGAATTGTTCACTCGAAGAGCAAATAGTTCATAACTCCATAAATCCTACTACTTCAAGCTTAGTTGAGAAGATAAGAGAAAGTGATTCCACTTCCTCAAGTTATACTTCACAAAATGAACTAGCAAGAACAACAATTAACAAACGAATAAGCGTAATGCTTTAGTCTTCGAATCATGTGTGTTAGAGAATGATAAATCCATTTGGATTCTTGATTCGGGTCTACAAACCATGTAAGTTGTTCATTGCAATTGCTTGAGAATTGGAATTATTTGAAATCTGGAGAGTTGAAACATAAAGTTGGTAATGGCGAAATGGTTTTGGTTAGAGCTAGAGGAAAAGCCAAACTCAAGTTTCAAAACAGAATTTTGGAATTAGACAATGTCTTATACATTCCAAATTTCAGTAGAAACTTAGTTTCTGTTTCATGCTTACAATTGCAACAATACAAATTAGATTTTTCAAATTCGGTTCTACCATTTCTCGAAATGACATTCAGATTTGTGTTGCATCCATGGAACAGGGGCTTTATGTTCTTAGACCAGAAACACCATTTGCCCTACATAACGAACTTTTTAAAGTAGCTAAACCTAGAAACCACAAAAAGCAAAAGATCGTTGATGATAATGAAACATATCTATGGCATTTACGTTTAGGTCATATAGGCTTTGATAGACTCAATAGGCTAACCAAAGACGGTCCATTGAAAAATGTGGTCTTAGGTGAATTGCCAGTATGCGAGTCCTGCCTGGAAGGAAAAATGACTAAACGTTCTTTCTCTGCAAAGGGAGAGCGTGCCAAAATCCCTCTAGGGTTAGTGCATTCCGATGTCTCCGGACCTTTGAATGTCAAAGCCCGAGGTGGTTATGAGTACTTTGTCACTTTCATTGACGATTACTCTAGATATGGACATATTTACCTTATGCATAAGAAATCTGAAACATTTGCAAAGTTTCAAGAATTTCATGCTTTGGCCCAAAACCAATTAGGTAAATCATTAAAGATCTTGCGAACTGATAGGGGTGGAGAATATATGGATATACAGTTCAAAGATCATTTAGTTGAACTTGGAATTGAATCCCAATTAATCGCCCCTAGCACTCCACAAAAAAATGGAGTTGCGTAAAGAAGGAATCGCACGCTTTTGGAAATGGTTAGGTCTATGCTTAGTTTTTCAACTCTACCTACGTCCTTCCGGTGGATATGCAATTCGGATGGCAACCGACATTTTAAATGTTGTTCCATCTAAATCAATCCCTAAGACACCTTTAGAACTTTGGAATGGTCGTACACCTAGTTTACGCCATTACGAGAATACGGGGTGCCCGCTCATGTCTTAAGAAAGAAAGACGGAAAACTTGAGTCACGTACTGAAGTTTGCATGTTTGTCGGTAATTCTAAAGAGACTAGGGGTGGACTATTTTATAGTCGCAAGGATGATAAAGTGTTTGTTTCTACAAATGCCACTTTCCTTGAAGATGACTATATTAAGAATTTCAAATCACAAAGTAAAGTAGTGTTGGAGGAAATGCTTTCAGATATAAGTCCTTCCAATGTTCCGTTCTCTTCCACACGTGAAGAGGACAATCCCACTTCCTCAGTTGAACAAACTGAAAAATCTACTACTAAAGTTTCTGTTCAGAAGACAACCGTACCTCGTCGTAGTGGGAGGGTTTCAACAAAACCTGCTCGTTATGGCTTGGATGGTGAAATCAATATGGTCGTAGGTGACGGTATTGATGACGATCCATTAACCTATAAACAGCAATGGCTAGTCCGCAACGGAAACGATGGTCACCGCCATGGATTCAGAAATGGATTCAAATGAAAAAGAACAAAGTCTGGGAATATGGAGACGCACCTGACGACTATCATCCGATAGGATGCAAGTGGGTTTACAAGAAGAAAAGAGGAGCTGGAGGCGAAGTCGAAACTTTTAAAGCTAGACTTGTAGCCAAGGGTTATACCCAAAGAGAAGGCGTGGACTATGAGGAAACTTTTAGTCATGTTACCATGCTCAAATCCATCTGAATTCTTCTCTCCATAGCTGCTGCTTTCGATTATGAAATCTGGCAAATGGATGTCAAGACTGCCTTCCTTAATGGGGTACTTGAAGAACCCATCTATATGGAGCAACCGAAGGTTATGTTCTTCACCGGGCGGGAAAAGAAAGTTTGCAAGTTAAATGTGTCTATCTATGGACTTAAGCAAGCTTCTCGCTCATGGAAGAAGAGGTTTGATGAAATCATCAAGACCTACGGCTTTCTTCAGAATGAAGATGAACCTTGTGTTTACCAACTCAAGGAAGACCAAATAGTAGTATTCCTGGTCCTTTATGTTGATGACATTTTGATCATTGGAAACAATGTCAAGAAAATGACTCACATTAAGGAATGGCTCAACACTCAATTCAAAATGAAAGATTTGGGTGAAGCAGCCTATGTTCTTGGTATTCAGATTATCAGAAACCGGAAGAACAGATCTCTTGCTCTCTCTCAAACGGCTACATAGACAAAGTCTTAGAGAGATTCTTCATGAACAATGCCAATGGGGCAAACATGCCCTCTAGATTTGGTATTCGTCTATCTAAGGAACAGTCAGCGACTGATCCTCAAGAGATAGAGGACATGGCAAATATTCCCTATGCCTCTGCAGTTAGACGTCTAATGTATGCAATGTTGTGCACTAGACCTGACATCTGTTATGTTGTTGGAATCGTGAGCAGGTATCAGTCTAATCCAGGATAAGAACATTGGAATGCAGTTAAGTATATTCTGAAATACTTAAAGAGTACAAGGAATCTTGTGTTAGTCTACAAGGGTGGTGCTTTAAATCCCATAGGCTACACTGATTCAGAGTTCCAGGCAAGTCTTGAAGAAAGGAAATCTACATCTAGGATGGTGTTTACTCTTGGGGGTGGAGCCGTGGTTTGGAGAAGTGCTAAACAAACCTCGATATCGGACTCAACTATGGAAGCCGAATACATAGCAAGACGGCCGAAGCTGCTAAAGAACTTGTCTGGCTAAGAAAGTTCTTCACCAGCATAGGAGTTGTTCCTGGAATGGAAAAGCCTCTGGTACTACTCTGTGATAACAATGGAGCAATAACAAACAGTAAAGAACCTCGAAGCCACAAGAGAAGCAAACACATTGAAAGGAAGTATCACATTATCAGAGAATACGTGGCAAGAGGGGATGTACTAGTTGAGAAAGTTGACACAGAGGATAGCCTGGCTAATCCATTTACCAAAGTCTTGGCCGTGACAGCCTTTGAAAAGCACCGTCAGAATTTAGGATTAATTGATATGTACTAATTAGTTTTATATTAGTGCAAGTGGGAGTTTGTTAGGTTTTATGCCCTAAATAAAACTCCACTTCAATGTAATCTATTTTATTCAACATCAATAAAGAAACAGAAGTATTTTTCATTCATTTGTGTATGTTTTGGTTCACTTTATCAAATGCTTGTCTATTTGATTTATAAATTCATCTTAAACCCTTTTCACATACTTGATCATGTTTATTGTGCTGTCATCACATAGGAAAGTAAACATGACTATGTGAATAAAGTTTCCTAGATTTATCGGTACACGGTGGTTTTACCGATATGATAATCTACAACAAGAGTTTACTTGTATTTGGAGAAATACTATGTTCTTTCCGTAACATTGGTTAAAGTAAAGCTCAAAGTTGGATGCATGGAGTATGCATCGGAAGGGACCGATATTGAACTTTGACTTAGATTTAATTAAACTTACCGTAGAATCTATTCAAGTCAATATCGCCAAGTTGATCCTAGATCAAATGATCTTAATCCTGTTATGATTAGGCTCAATCTTGAAAGGCTATTCGTGTTCCTTTGAATTGTTAGTTAAGCCTACTTTTAGGTCAGGGTGATACATACTTTTTGGGAACACGGTAGTGCAATTGAGTGGGAGCGCTAGCATAAACATGGAATCTATAGCTTCTACCTGGCGAATAGTAAGCAAAGGATGATCTCCTTCGAGCTTGACCAAACAAAAATAAATGGTGGAGATCTCATTTCACATAAGCTGAAATATCATTTATACGGGGTCAAGTGTTTTAAGGATAAAATACATAGTAGGGTGTTACCGTAATTTAATCCCTTTACTGTGTAGATCATTCATATAGAGGATCATTGATCACATTAGGATTATAACAATGGATAACTAATGATGTGTCTATATGGTGGAACATATAGAGCATTCTATATACTGAGAGTGCAATTCTAAGTTCTATGCGTGGATTCAACGAAGAATTAATAAGTTAGTGAATTTTAGTGCTAAATTCTTGATCTACTTATTGGAAGCTCGGTTATATAGACCCATGGTCCCCCCACTAGTTGAGATAATATTGTTTGTAAGACTCATGTAATTGATTTTGATTAATCAATTATAATTCACAAATTAGACTATGTCTATTTGTGAAATTTTCACTAAGTAAGGGCGAAATTGTAAAGAAAGAGTTAATAGGGGCATATTTGTTAATTATGATACTTTGTATGGTTCAATGGATAAATATGATAAATGACAATATTATTTAATAATTATTTATAGTTATTAAATAGTTAGAATTGGCATTTAAATGATTGAATTAGGAAATTGGCATTTTTGAGAAAATCAGATACAAAAGGTGTTAAAATTGCAAAATTGCAAAAAGCAAGGCCCAGTCCACTAAAGCCATGGCCGGCCACCTATTGTAGCTTTTTAAGTTGATTTTTTCATTTTTTAATGCCATATAATTCAAATCTAACCCTAGTGGAATGCTATAAATAGATAGTGAAGGCTTCAGGAAAATCACACTTTCTGAATCAGAAAAACCTAAGCCTCCACTCTCTCTTCTCTAGCCGCCACTCTCTCTCTTGCTTCTTCCTTTGAATTTCGAAATTACCTTAGTGATTAGAGTAGTGCCCACACACATCAAGCAATACCTCAATCATAGTGAGGAAGATCGTGAAGAAAGATCATCAGCAAAGGAGATTCAAAGATCAAGGATTCAGAGAAAGAGATCTAGGTTCAGATCTTGATAATACTCTGCTACAGAAAGGATTCAAGGGTTAGAGATCTGAACGGAAGGATTCATTTAATTCCGCTGCACCCAATGTAAGGTTTCTTAAACTTTATATGTGTTTAATTTATCGTTTTAGAAAGTTCTTATTTAGGATGTTAATAAACATACTTGTGAGTAGATCTAAGATCCTAGTAAAATAATTTCCAACAACTGGCCTCAGAGCCATGGTAATTGACTTACTTGCAAGAAATTTAGACTTTAAAACGATTGTTTGTATGTTCTTTGGATGGTATCATGTTGTATTGAGTGTTATTTGATGATTGATTGATGTTTGTAAAATTTTCGTGAAAAATAATTGCGATTTTATCTCTGGAATTATTTTTATTGGATAGTATGAAAAAAATTAAGCAAGTTAGCCTTTTACAGAACTTAATTTGGATTTTATTTGAATTAGTTATGGTTTTTTGAAGATTTGAAAAAATCGGAGTTGTGATGATATTTTCCTGCGATCGCAAATCTGTCCGTACAGTTCACAATTTTTTCGTTTTTCTTCGATTTTTCATGCTTTTTCATATAATTAACTTCCCATTTTTTGTATAGTTTTGTATTTATACTATTACTATTCCTAATTCAATTCTAATTATCATTTTGAATTAATTTAATATTTTTTAAATTTAATTCAAGATATTAGTGTAATTTGAATTTGAATAGAATTAGTATCTATCTTCTTGCTTAAAATATCTATCTTATTTTAAAATTTGATTATATCTTATCTTATTTTAAATTTAAAATAAGATATTTATAATCATGTAATTTTTAAATGATATAAGATATTTTGCTAATTTTTTAAATTTTGTTATTTTATTTATTTAAATTACATTTAAAATTTGAAAAAGATATTTATTTATCTTTTCTAATTTTTTATTTAATTTTTATTTATAAAATAACATTTAAAATTTAAAAGTAGTTAGCAAATTTTTGAAATGATATTTAGGTTGGTTGAAACCTAATTTTTCAAAAATTATAGGTTTAATTTTAAATTTTTATTTAAAATTTCGATTTTTTCAAATTTTTCTTTTAAATTTTCGAAATTTTTTTTTTATTTAATTATTTTCGAAATTAAATATTTAATTTAAAATTAAATAAATCCTACATCCAACTATCAAACTAACCTTGTTGCAGGAGTATGTGTTTTAACTTGTTTGTAAGTTTTCAAAACCTATTATTACTTGATTGCAAATAGCCATGGTTACTTTTTGCCAGATCTAATGATCTGATGGCTCCCTTGGTCAAGATAATAATTTGTAACAGGTATATTTACAATCTTCTTTCATCTGTGTATGACCTAGCAACATGATAGGACCCATCCAAAGTGTGCCTGTGTGAGCCTATGTGTTTAATTTTATTATAGATGCATATAGGTTGTTGTTGCTAAAATAAATTATCATAGTTCTTGATAGAATTTATTTAGGCCCATTTAGTTATTGGGCTTATTCAATTAATAACAGTTGTTCTTATTAAGGTTAAATTCCTCTCTTTTGGGCCTTGTGTGAGAGTTGGGAGCCATAGAAGTGGGTACGACATACTGAACCCAGCACCCCCTCACATGAACCACCCCAATTGTGAAGGCCCATTTGCCTTATTTGAATGACTGTACTAGGTTAATTACACTAGTTTAACCTAATTAAAATTGATTAGCAACATAATTAATTTCATTTATTTTGAAATTAATTTAGAAAATCATAGTTTAAAGAATTTTATATTCTAAGCTAAACTATATGTATTTTCTTGTATTTAATTAAATATAGAATTATAACCATCTAGATTCTTTCTGAAGCTTAATTTAAATTTTTCATTAAATATTCCTATTTAAGTTGATATTTAGTTATCTACAACTAACCAACTTAAATCTGAATATCTTTTGAATTCAAAATTTCAAAATTAAGTTGAGGAATTTTAGGCATTGGTTATTAAGATTCTTTAGATATTTTTTAAGTTAATATCTTTTCGAATATTAACTTAAAATGGAATATTTTAGATACTTTTTAGGTTAATATCTTTTGGAATATTAACTTAAAATGGAATATCTTCAAAATTAAGTGGTTACAACTTAATTTTAAATTTAATTAAATCTGATTTGAAAGATTGATTTTTTAGATTCTTCTAAAACAACTTAAACAAGATATTTTCAAATTTGTTCCATTTTATATTCAAATTTATTTTTTGAATTTAATTAATAATTGAAAATTAATTAAAGTTGATTTTTTTATTTAAGTCAATTTTGATTTGTAATTTTTCATTATTATATTATGGAACTTGTTCGATATTTATTTGAATTTATTTTTCAATTTAAATAATAATTGAAAATTAATTAAAGTTGATTTTTTATTTAAACCAACTTTAGTTTGTAATTTTCCATTATTATAATATCGAATTTAAATGATTATACAAAATACATATATTATTTTTAAATAATGAGCTTTTAATCAAAAGATATTCGATCTCCATTGTTGGTCTTACAATAGTTAAACTTTTTCAATATAACCTCGAGACGCTAGACTTCGTCCCCCTATGGATGGTTATTCGTTGAACACTTTTAACACCGTTAAGATTTCATTTGATAAGTGTTTTGTGAGTTTTCATCTCTGTTTAGACTCTCCCCTACGGTGACTACTTAGAGATAAACTCATAAAACATGAAACAATGGTGGAAGCTCATAAAATGAGAATAACCTTGACTCTCGCCTACCGGGACAACGTTGGATTCTCATTTTGATCGAAGAAAAGGTTGCTAAAATGTTTAATTTTAGATGAGCTGACAACTCTATTCAACTAATGTTATCTTTGACTCTCGCCTACCGGGACACTGTATTTCATTATGTTGGAAACCTTGGAAAATAAACTATGTTAGATTTAGTATTTCTATAACATATGTCATTACTTGTTATTTTCTGAAGTTGTGTATGAATTTTGAACCAAAACCTTACTTCTGTTTTATTGATGTGTTGTAGTGTCTATAATCCCCTTCTCATTCCACTCCTAGTTAATATCTTAGCAATTGAACTTGAAGTTATAAACTCCTTGTCAGAGTAATACTTCACATATGCTCATGATGGACTTTAAATTCCAGAAAGCAGGTCAGCTGGGAATTGTTCACTCTGAAGAGCAAATAGTTCATAACTCCATAAATCCTACTACTTCAAGCTTAGTTGAGAAGATAAGAGAAAGTGATTCCACTTCCTCAAGTTATACTTCACAAAATGAACTAGCAAGAACAACAATTAACAAACGAATAAGCAGTAATGCTTTAGTCTTCGAATCATGTGTGTTAGAGAATGATAAATCCATTTGGATTCTTGATTCTGGGTCTACAAACCATGTAAGTTGTTCATTGCAATTGCTTGAGAATTGGAATTATTTGAAATCTGGAGAGTTGAAACATAAAGTTGGTAATGGCGAAATGGTTTTGGTTAGAGCTAGAGGAAAAGCCAAACTCAAGTTTCAAAACAGAATTTTGGAATTAGACAATGTCTTATACATTCCAAATTTCAGTAGAAACTTAGTTTCTGTTTCATGCTTACAATTGCAACAATACAAATTAGATTTTTCAAATTCTGGTTCTACCATTTCTCGAAATGACATTCAGATTTGTGTTGCATCCATGGAACAGGGGCTTTATGTTCTTAGACCAGAAACACCATTTGCCCTACATAACGAACTTTTTAAAGTAGCTAAACCTAGAAACCACAAAAAGCAAAAGATCGTTGATGATAATGAAACATATCTATGGCATTTACGTTTAGGTCATATAGGCTTTGATAGACTCAATAGGCTAACCAAAGACGGTCCATTGAAAAATGTGGTCTTAGGTGAATTGCCAGTATGCGAGTCCTGCCTGGAAGGAAAAATGACTAAACGTTCTTTCTCTGCAAAGGGAGAGCGTGCCAAAATCCCTCTAGGGTTAGTGCATTCCGATGTCTCCGGACCTTTGAATGTCAAAGCCCGAGGTGGTTATGAGTACTTTGTCACTTTCATTGACGATTACTCTAGATATGGACATATTTACCTTATGCATAAGAAATCTGAAACATTTGCAAAGTTTCAAGAATTTCATGCTTTGGCCCAAAACCAATTAGGTAAATCATTAAAGATCTTGCGAACTGATAGGGGTGGAGAATATATGGATATACAGTTCAAAGATCATTTAGTTGAACTTGGAATTGAATCCCAATTAACCGCCCCTAGCACTCCACAAAAAAATGGAGTTGCAGAAAGAAGGAATCGCACGCTTTTGGAAATGGTTAGGTCTATGCTTAGTTTTTCAACTCTACCTACGTCCTTCTGGGGATATGCAATTCAGATGGCAACCGACATTTTAAATGTTGTTCCATCTAAATCAATCCCTAAGACACCTTTAGAACTTTGGAATGGTCGTACACCTAGTTTACGCCATTACAGAATCTGGGGGTGCCCTGCTCATGTCTTAAGAAAGAAAGACGGAAAACTTGAGTCACGTACTGAAGTTTGCATGTTTGTCGGTAATTCTAAAGAGACTAGGGGTGGACTATTTTATAGTCGCAAGGATGATAAAGTGTTTGTTTCTACAAATGCCACTTTCCTTGAAGATGACTATATTAAGAATTTCAAATCACAAAGTAAAGTAGTGTTGGAGGAAATGCTTTCAGATATAAGTCCTTCCAATGTTCCGTTCTCTTCCACACGTGAAGAGGACAATCCCACTTCCTCAGTTGAACAAACTGAAAAATCTACTACTAAAGTTTCTGTTCAGAAGACAACCGTACCTCGTCGTAGTGGGAGGGTTTCAACAAAACCTGCTCGTTATGGCTTGGATGGTGAAATCAATATGGTCGTAGGTGACGGTATTGATGACGATCCATTAACCTATAAACAGGCAATGGCTAGTCCGCAACGGAAACGATGGTCAGCCGCCATGGATTCAGAAATGGATTCAAATGAAAAAGAACAAAGTCTGGGAATATGGAGACGCACCTGACGACTATCATCCGATAGGATGCAAGTGGGTTTACAAGAAGAAAAGAGGAGCTGGAGGCGAAGTCGAAACTTTTAAAGCTAGACTTGTAGCCAAGGGTTATACCCAAAGAGAAGGCGTGGACTATGAGGAAACTTTTAGTCATGTTACCATGCTCAAATCCATCTGAATTCTTCTCTCCATAGCTGCTGCTTTCGATTATGAAATCTGGCAAATGGATGTCAAGACTGCCTTCCTTAATGGGGTACTTGAAGAACCCATCTATATGGAGCAACCAGAAGGTTATGTTCTTCCTGGGCAGGAAAAGAAAGTTTGCAAGTTAAACAGGTCTATCTATGGACTTAAGCAAGCTTCTCGCTCATGGAAGAAGAGGTTTGATGAAATCATCAAGACCTACGGCTTTCTTCAGAATGAAGATGAACCTTGTGTTTACCAACTCAAGGAAGACCAAATAGTAGTATTCCTGGTCCTTTATGTTGATGACATTTTGATCATTGGAAACAATGTCAAGAAAATGACTCACATTAAGGAATGGCTCAACACTCAATTCAAAATGAAAGATTTGGGTGAAGCAGCCTATGTTCTTGGTATTCAGATTATCAGAAACCGGAAGAACAGATCTCTTGCTCTCTCTCAAACAGCCTACATAGACAAAGTCTTAGAGAGATTCTTCATGAACAATGCCAATGGGGCAAACATGCCCTCTAGATTTGGTATTCGTCTATCTAAGGAACAGTCAGCGACTGATCCTCAAGAGATAGAGGACATGGCAAATATTCCCTATGCCTCTGCAGTTAGACGTCTAATGTATGCAATGTTGTGCACTAGACCTGACATCTGTTATGTTGTTGGAATCGTGAGCAGGTATCAGTCTAATCCAGGATAAGAACATTGGAATGCAGTTAAGTATATTCTGAAATACTTAAAGAGTACAAGGAATCTTGTGTTAGTCTACAAGGGTGGTGCTTTAAATCCCATAGGCTACACTGATTCAGAGTTCCAGGCAAGTCTTGAAGAAAGGAAATCTACATCTAGGATGGTGTTTACTCTTGGGGGTGGAGCCGTGGTTTGGAGAAGTGCTAAACAAACCTCGATATCGGACTCAACTATGGAAGCTGAATACATAGCAGCAGCCGAAGCTGCTAAAGAACTTGTCTGGCTAAGAAAGTTCTTCACCAGCATAGGAGTTGTTCCTGGAATGGAAAAGCCTCTGGTACTACTCTGTGATAACAATGGAGCAATAACAAACAGTAAAGAACCTCGAAGCCACAAGAGAAGCAAACACATTGAAAGGAAGTATCACATTATCAGAGAATACGTGGCAAGAGGGGATGTACTAGTTGAGAAAGTTGACACAGAGGATAGCCTGGCTAATCCATTTACCAAAGTCTTGGCCGTGACAGCCTTTGAAAAGCACCGTCAGAATTTAGGATTAATTGATATGTACTAATTAGTTTTATATTAGTGCAAGTGGGAGTTTGTTAGGTTTTATGCCCTAAATAAAACTCCACTTCAATGTAATCTATTTTATTCAACATCAATAAAGAAACAGAAGTATTTTTCATTCATTTGTGTATGTTTTGGTTCACTTTATCAAATGCTTGTCTATTTGATTTATAAATTCATCTTAAACCCTTTTCACATACTTGATCATGTTTATTGTGCTGTCATCACATTGGAAAGTAAACATGACTATGTGAATAAAGTTTCCTAGATTTATCAGACACAGGGTTTTACTGATATGATAATCTACAACAAGAGTTTACTTGTATTTGGAGAAATACTATGTTCTTTCCAGAACATTGGTTAAAGTAAAGCTCAGGTTGGATGCATGGAGTATGCATCGGAAGGGACCGATATTGAACTTTGACTTAGATTTAATTAAACTTACCGTAGAATCTATTCAAGTCAATATCGCCAAGTTGATCCTAGATCAAATGATCTTAATCCTGTTATGATTAGGCTCAATCTTGAAAGGCTATTCGTGTTCCTTTGAATTGTTAGTTAAGCCTACTTTTAGGTCAGGGTGATACATACTTTTTGGGAACACGGTAGTGCAATTGAGTGGGAGCGCTAGCATAAACATGGAATCTATAGCTTCTACCTGGCGAATAGTAAGCAAAGGATGATCTCCTTCGAGCTTGACCAAATGAAAATAAATGGTGGAGATCTAATTTCACATAAGCTGAAATATCATTTATACGGGGTCAAGTGTTTTAAGGATAAAATACATAGTAGGGTGTTACCGTAATTTAATCCCTTTACTGTGTAGATCATTCATATAGAGGATCATTGATCACATTAGGATTATAACAATGGATAACTAATGATGTGTCTATATGGTGGAACATATAGAGCATTCTATATACTGAGAGTGCAATTCTAAGTTCTATGCGTGGATTCAACGAAGAATTAATAAGTTAGTGAATTTTAGTGCTAAATTCTTGATCTACTTATTGGAAGCTCGGTTATATAGACCCATGGTCCCCCCACTAGTTGAGATAATATTGTTTGTAAGACTCGTGTAATTGATTTTGATTAATCAATTATAATTCACAATTTAGACTATGTCTATTTGTGAAATTTTCACTAAGTAAGGGCGAAATTGTAAAGAAAGAATTAATAGGGGCATATTTGTTAATTATGATACTTTGTATGGTTCAATTAATAAATATGATAAATGACAATATTATTTAATAATTATTTATAGTTATTAAATAGTTAGATTTGGCATTTAAATGATTGAATTAGGAAAGTGGCATTTTTGAGAAAATCAGATACAAAAGGTGTTAAAATTGCAAAATTGCAAAAAGCAAGGCTTAGTCCACTAAAGCCATGGCCGGCCACCTATTGTAGCTTTTTAAGTTGATTTTTTCATTATTTTAATGCCATATAATTCAAATCTAACCCTAGTGGAATGCTATAAATAGATAGTGAAGGCTTCAGGAAAATCACACTTTCTGAATAAGAAAAACCTAAGCCTCCACTCTCTCTTCTCTAGCCGCCGCTCTCTCTCTTGCTTCTTCCTTTGAATTTCGAAATTACCTTAGTGATTAGAGTAGTGCCCACACACATCAAGCAATACCTCAATCATAGTGAGGAAGATCGTGAAGAAAGATCATCAGCAAAGGAGATTCAGCATCAAGGATTCAGAGAAAGAGATCCAGGTTCAGATCTTGATAATACTCTGCTACAGAAAGGATTCAAGGGTTAGAGATCTGAACGGAAGGAGTCATTTAATTCCGCTGCACCCAATGTAAGGTTTCTTAAACTTTATATGTGTTTAATTTATCGTTTTAGAAAGTTCTTATTTAGGATGTTAATAAACATACTTGTGAGTAGATCTAAGATCCTGGTAAAATAATTTCCAATAGAGGTAATGGCCAAAAAGGATCCTCATAAACATAGTATTCCATTACCATGGGCTCTTTGACTTGAGGAATGCAAAAATGCTCTTGCTGAATTTTTTCAAAAGCTGACGGATTTCTTTGTGATAATGCTACAGCATTATGAGCAGCAATAAATGTTGACCAACTTGAAATGCTTGCTTCCTTATCTTTTTTTTCACTACTTTGGATTGAAGTGAGCTCTTGTAATTGCTCAAAATTTTCCCCAAGTATCTCCAACTCATTACCACTCCTCAAAATGACATTTTCACTTTCTTCTTTCTCCCTTGAATTTTCCATATCAATACCCAAAGTTTCATGGGGTTTAGCATACAACTCATTGACCAAAAGCTCAAATTGATTCTCCAATTTTTCAAGGATGAAGCTTGGCTTTGAATTAAGGCATCATTTTTCGCCATGAACTCCATCATCAATGCCTCAAGTGAGCTTGGTTGAACCATTTGATGAGGCTCTTCTTCTATGCTGAACTCTTGAAAATCTTCTAAAATCTCATCATTTGGTCCTTGAGTGTAAGTGTCAAAATTTGGCTCCAAATTATTGTAGTTGTCCTCCCAAACATGGTCTTTGTTTGGAAAATTACAACACCACTCATTGTACTCCGCCATCCAATAGGCTTCATCGATTGATAGTTGGTAGAAATTGGTGGTACCATTTCCTCTTTCTACCCATTTTCGTGTGCTTGGATTCAACCCATTGAGGAAGACCTCTAATTGACACTCTTTGGACAACCCATGATATGGAAACCTCATTAGAAGTGTCTTGTATCTCCACCATGCATCATACAAGAACTCCAAGTCATGTTGAACAAAATTCATAAGGACTTGTCGATGAGACATCCCAAGTACCTTGAAAAAGGAACCAAGACAAACAAACAAAGCGTAAAATAGAACAAGGAAAATAAAACGAAACAAATGAAAAACTAAAAAAAAAATCAAATTGATAGTAATTAAGTTCCACAAACAAAATTTCACTAAATCAATCCCCGGCAACGGCGCCAAAAACTTGTTGTGAAAATTGTGTACGCAAGTATACGCAGTCGTAACAAGTAATAAAGTGATAAATCAAGTATCGTCTCCACAGGGATTGAAAATTAGAAATTAATTTATAAAACTAATTACTCACAAATTTGTTTCAACAAAAATAACATAAAGTGATGAGAATATGTAAAAAATTAACAAACACAAACTATGAAGAAAACAAGCTAGAATTATTAAATTGGCCTAAAAATGCAAAGTTGATATAATGGTGCTAATGAGTATTGTTGTAAATTGATAATGTCAACTAGGAATTTAAAATGTCATAATCCTTTTTCCAAAGTGTTTATGGTTTGATTCTCTAATTAATTAACATATTCCTATACCCAATTAATTTTAAGAATACCAATTTAAGCACAATTCCTTCAAGTCATACAAGGTAAATAACACATTCCTATGCTATTTACAAATCACACTTTTCCAAGTTGATATTCATGCATCACTCAAGCAATTACACTAACACTATTTTTTCCAAAATCAAGATTAGCTACTACTTACTAATGGTGATCAAGCAAAAGTAAGCAATTGCACAATAAACACTCTTGAATGAACAAAACCAATTCACTAAACATAGCAATAAAATACCAAATCACAATTTAAGTCCACAAAATAATTCTAGCAAAATAAAAATTAACTCATAATGGATTGTGCAAAAATTACAAAGTTTAAAATAAAAGAAAGAGGAAAAGAAAAACCCATATTGGAGTTGTCACAATACTCGAAGCTTTTTCTTGCCAAAATCTTCTTCTTCTTCCTTTGAATATTTGCCAATCTCCAAAATAAAAATGCTAAATTAAAACCCTAAATAAAACTCTCTCTCTTTTTCTTTTTCTTCTTTTTCTTCATTTTTACTTTGGTGTGAAGCTCTGTAGCAGCCGCCTCTTCTCCAATCTCTATCACGCCTCTTTGTTGATGTTATATATCTTTAGATCATATAGGTAATACCTTGCAATATCACCTTGCCTATTTTTTTCCCTTCATTCTTTGTTTTTTTTTTCTTTTTCTTTTAGTGAGCCCAAATCTCATTCTTTTGTACAATAGCCCAATTAAAGTCATGATAATATTTCTTAATAAATCAAATGGGCTTTTAGTAAATCCATGGATTTTAACATCATTTCTCTCAATTTTGACAATAAGTTCAAAATATACATTTAATCTTTTTACAAAAATACACAACATTAAGAATTACACTTATAAAAAGGGAAACTAAACTAAATTGATAAAATATTATAAAATTTAACCAAAACTAATCTAAAAAGTATTAAAATTAATATTTATTTAAAACTAAACAAAACTAATTAAAATTCACTAAAATAAGCTAAAAATACTTGAAAACAAAGCTACTTTAATACCCAAAAAGTTATAAATAACTCTATTTTCATAGAGTTATCAATTGGGTGCAGCGGAATATAATGACTCCTTCCGTTAAGATCTCTAGCCCTTGATTCCTTTCTGTAGCAGAGCATCACCAAGATCTGAACCTGGATCTCTTTCTCTCCTTCCTTGATGCTGATTCTCCTTCTTGTTGGATTCTACACAATCTTCCACACTATGATTGAGATACAGCTTGATGTGTGTGGGCACTACTCTATCACTCAAGGTTCAAAATTGAAGAGAAGAAAAGAGAAGAAGAGAGTGGCGGCTGTGAGGCTTAGGTTTTTCTCTGAAAAAGAATAAGATGCAAGTCATAGTTTCCTAAAGCCATCACTTTATATTTATAGAAAGCCATCTAGGTTTAGGTTAGAATTGTATGACATTAAAATAATGAAAATATAAATGGTAAAATTCTTGCATAGTGGGCGGCCAGGATATTGATAATGGGCCTCACTTTGCAATTTTGCCATTTGGTCATTTTTAATCCCATTTTCTCAAAATTGCCCATTTTCTAATTTAACCACTCAAATGCCAATTCTAATTATTTAATAACTAAAAATTAATTATTAAATAATATTATCATTTAATATATTTATTAATTTAGACATATAAAGTCTCTTAATTAATAAATAAACCTAGAATCTCATTTCTTTACAATTTCGCCCTTGCTTAGTGAAAATTCATAAACTAGACATAGTCTAACTTTAGAATTATAATTGATTAATCAAAATCAATTAACTGAGTCTTACAAGCAGTATGGTCTCAACTAGTATGGGGACCATGGGCCTATATAACCGAGCTTCCAATAAGCCGAACCGAATTTACCAAGTAAATTCACTAACTTATTAATTCCTTATTGAATCCACACTTAGAAGTTAGAATTGCACTCTCAGTCATATAGAACAACAATCTATATGTTCCACGATATGATAGGCTATTAATTATCCATTGTTATAATCCTAATTTGATCAATGACCCTCTAATAGATGATCTACATTGAATAGGAACTAAATTACCGTTACACCTTCAATGTATTTTATCCTTAAAACACTTAGCTCCGTATAAATGATATTTCAGTGAAGTGAAATGAGATCTCAACCATTTATCTCTGTTTAGCCAAGCTCGAAGGATATCATCATTTCACTTCTAAATTCCTATAGAAGTTATAGACTCCATATTTATGTTAGCGCTCCCACTCAATTATACTATCATGTTCCCAAAATGTACGTATCACCCTAACTGTCAAAAGTAGGCTTAACTAACAAATCAAAGAACATGTATAATACTCTTGAGATCGAACCTAACCATATCAGGATTAAGATCATTTGATCTAGGATCAACAGGTGATATTGAATTGAATAGATATTACGGTAAATTTTAACAAATCTAATCAAAGTTCACATCGATCCCTTCCGATGTATACTCCATACATCCGATACTGGTAAACTTTGCCAATGCCCTAGAAAGGACATAACACTTATCCAAGGTGTAAGAATACCTATTGCTGATTATATCATGCCAGTCTAAATCCATTAAACTAACAAATCAGGGAATAAACTTTCGAACATATAATTAAGATTATATTCCACTGTGCTGACAGCACTATAATCATTAATAAATTCATATGTTCTGGACTTAAAAAGAATTCATACATTATACGTATATAATCATGAAATAAATCATGTGTACCATACAACATAAAATGTTATTTCTAATCTTTATTAATAAGTAAATTTGATTATATTGAAATGGGTTTTATTTAGGGCACAAAACCCAACACAGTTCTGGGTCTAAGTCCTTGGTTCTGATAGTGGTTTGGGTTCGAGTTTTGGTTCGGGTCCGGGTCTAGCCTTGGGTCTGAACCTAGGTGTGGGTGTTTGAGTTCGAGTCTGTGTCCGGGTTTGTGTCCAGGTCTGGACCCCGATCTGGGTCTAGGTTCGGGTCCACGTCCAAGTTTGGGTCCCGAGTCCGAGTCCAAGTTTGGGTCAGGGTCAGGATCTCGGTCCAGATCTAGGTCCAGCATTTCAATCCCAGTCTGGGTCTTGGTCCGAGTCCAGGTTCGTATCCGGATCCCTATCTAGGTCCAAGTCTGTGTTTGGAATCGGGTCCAAGATTTAGGTCCAGGTCTGGGTCTCAATTCCGGTCTGGGTGCACGACCGTGTCCGGGCTCGAGTTCCAGCCTCAGTTTGGGTCTGAGGCTAGGTCTGTTTTTGGTTCTAGGTCTGGGTCCGGGTCCTGGTCACGGTCCTAGTCTTATTCTAGGTTCTTGGTTTGGCGATTCTTCTTCGGGTCTAGGTCTGGGTTCGGGTTTTGTTCTTCGTCTGGGTTCTGGTCCTAGTGTGAGTCCCAGATCTAG
This sequence comes from Cannabis sativa, assembly GCF_029168945.1. Classification (NCBI taxonomy): domain Eukaryota; kingdom Viridiplantae; phylum Streptophyta; class Magnoliopsida; order Rosales; family Cannabaceae; genus Cannabis; species Cannabis sativa. The sequence continues at coordinate 85,279,867 of NC_083602.1, forward strand.
ACACCGACTACTGGTCTATTCCAGCCCAGTTACCTGAATCCCGAGTCAAGATCTGGATCACTATCACGGGTCTCTGTCTGGTTCTGGTTTAGGTCTCAGGTCCCATTTCTGAATTTGGGTTTGGGATCGAGACTGGGGTGCGGTTCTAGGCCCCGACCCTGGTTCTATGTCCCAAGTCTGGTTCCATGTTTAGGTCTGAGTTCAGGTTTGGGTTCAGGTCACGAGTCCAGGTTTGGGTAGGGATCCGGGTCCGGCTCCTAACTCGGGTCTAGGTCTGATTTGGAGTCTGTGTCCTGGTCCGGTTACGGTTCTATATCTAGGTCCAATTTCAGTTATGATTCCAAGTCCAAGTCCTAGTTCCAGTCCCGGTCAACTTCTGGTTTTGGTTCTAATTTTGGGTCACATGGTACGGGTTCGGGTCCACCTTTGGGTTTGGGACTGGGTTCAGGTCCGGGTGTTGGTTTGGGTCCTTGTCAGTGTTTGGGTCCAAGGCTGGGTCCCAAATCCAGACACCAACTACGGGTTTTGTCCAAGCCCTGGGTCCTTATCTGGATCCCAATCTCGTGTCCCAGTCTGGTTCCATTTCTGGTGCCGGATCACGAGCTGGGTCCTAGGTTCAAGTTCAGGTCTGGGTCGAGTACTAGGTCCCGGTCCTAGTTCTGTTTCCCAGGTCCTTATCCCGATTCTGGCTCCAGGTCACGGTTATTATGTGGGTTTGGCTCCCGGTCTAGGTTCAGGTTCGAGTCCTAGTCTCGGTTCAGGTTTAGGTCTGTGTATGTTTTTGGATCTGCGTTTGGGTTTCAGTTTAGGTCCTTGTCCTTGTCCTAATCGTAGTTCGGTTCTAGTTTCATTTGTGATTCTGAGTCCGAGTTTGGGTTTTAGTTCAGGTCAGAGTTCGAGTCCTGGTCTGAGTTATGGTTCGGGTCTGGATTTCTGTCTAGGTCTAGATCAGGCTCCGGGTGTGGGTTCCCATCCTAGGTCTTGGTCTAGGTTGGGTCCGAGTCCCAAGTTTCAATCCCAATCTCAGTCTGCATTCAGTTGTGGGTCTAAGTCCTTGGTTTTTATCCTGGTGTGGGTTCGAGTTTGGGTTCGGGTCCGGGTCTAGCTTTGGGTCTGATTCTAGGTGTGGGTGTTTAAGTTTGGGTCTGAGTCTATGTCCGGGGTTGTGTCCAGGTCTGGACCCTGATCTGGGTCTAAGTTTGGGTCCCGAGTGCGGGTCCAAGTTTGGCTCTGGTTTAGGATCTTGGTCCAGATCTAGTTCCGGCATTTCGATCCCAGTCTGGGTCTTGGTCCGAGTCCAGGTTCGAATCTGGATCCCTATCTAGGGTCCAAGTCTATGTTTGGGATCGGGTCCCAGTTTTAGGTCCAGGTCCGGGTCTCAATTTCTGTCAGGGTATACGACCATGTCCGGGCCCGAGTTCCAGTCTTAGTTTGGGTCTGAGGCTAGGTCTGTATTCGGTTCTAGGTGTGGGTTCGCGTCCTGGGTCTTTGTCTAGGTTGGGTCCGAGTCCCAAGTTCCAATTCCGACCTGAGTCTGGATTCAGTTCTGGGTCTAAGTCCTTGGTTCTGTTCTTGGCCTGGGTTCGAGTTAGGGTCCGCGTCTGGGTCTAGCTTTGGGTTTGATTCTAGGTGTGGGTGTTTGAGTTCGGGTCCGAGTATGTGTTCAGGTTTGTGTCCAGGTCTGGACCCCGATCTGGGTCTAGGTTCAGGTCTAGGTCTAAGTTGGGGTCCCGAGTGTGGGTCCAAGTTTGGGTCTAGGTCTGATTTTGAGTCTGGGTCTTGGTCCGATTACGGTTCTAGATCTAGGTCCAATTTCAGTTATGATTCCAAGTCCAAGTCCTAGTTCCAGTCCCAATCAACTTCCGATTTTGGTATCAATTTTGGGTCACAGGGTACGGGTTCGGGTCCACTTTTGGGTTTGGGACTGGTTTCAGGTCCGGGTGTGGGTTCGGGTCCATGTCAGGGTTCGAGTCTAGGGCTGGGTCCAAAATCCACAAACCGACTACGCGTTTTGTCCAAGCCCTGGGTCCAGATCTGGATCTCAATCTCGGGTCCCAGTCTGGTTCCATTTCTGGTGCGGGTCACGAGCTGGGTCCTAGGTTCAAGTTCGGGTCTGGGTCGGGTACTAGGTCCCGATCCTAGTTCTGTTTCCCAGGTCCCTATGCTGATTCTGGGTCCAGGTCCCGATTATTATGTGGGTTTGGGTTCCGGTTCCAATCCCAATCTGAGTCTTGATTCAGTTCTGGGTCTAAGTCCTTGGTTCTGATCGTGGTGTGGGTTCGAGTTTGGGTCCGGGTCCGGGTCTAGCTTTGGGTTTGATTCTAGGTGTGGGTGTTTAAGTTCGGGTCCGAGTCTGTGTCCGAGTTTGTGTCTAGGTCTGGACCCCGATCTGGGTCTAGGTTCGGGTCTAGGTCAAAGTTCGGGTCCCGAGTGCGGGTCCAAGTTTGGGTTGTTGATAATTATTTTACCAGGATCTTAGATCTACTCACAAGTATGTTGATTAACACCCTAAATATGAACTTTCTAAAACGATGAAATAAACACATATAAAGTTTAGGAAACCTTACATTGGGTGCAGCGGAATATAATGACTCCTTCCGTTCAGATATCTAGCCCTTGATTCCTTTCTGTAGCAGAGCATTATCAATATCAGAACCTGGATCTCTTTCTCTGAATCTTTGATGCTGAAACTCCTTTGCTGATGATCTTTCTTCACGATCTTCCTCCCTATGATTGAGGTATCACTTGCTGTGTTTGGGCACTACTCATACACTAAGAATTTCGAAATCTCAATGAGGAAGAGAACGAGAGTGGATTCGGCCAAAGATAGGGAGAGAGAAGGCTCAGGTTTTTCTCTGAAGGAAAAATAGAAAATTTAAGTGTAATTTACCTGAAGCCTTCACTATCTATTTATAGCATTCCACTAGGGTTAGGTTTGAATTATTTGGCTTTAAAATAATGAAAATATCAATTTAAATTGCCTACAAAAGAGGTTGGCCATGCTTAGTGGATTTGGGCCTCACTTTTTGCAATTTTGTAGTTTTACCTTTTCTGCATCTGATTTTCTCAAAAACGCCAATTTTCTAATTCAACCATTTAAATGCCAATTCTAACTATTTAATAACTATAAATAATTATTAAATAATATTTTCATTTATCATAATTATTAATTGAACCATACAAAGTATCATAATTAACAAATATGCCCCTAAAACTCTTTCTTTACAATTTCGCCCTTACTTAGTGAAAAATTCACAAATAGACATAGTCTAATTTGAGAATTATAATTGATTAATCAAAACCAATTATATGAGTCTTACAAGCAATATTATCTCAACTAGTGCGGGGACCATGGGTCTATATAACCGAGCTTCCAATAAGTAGATCAAGAATTTAGCACTAAAATTCACTAACTTATTAATTCTTCGTTGAATCCACGCATAGAACTTAGAATTGCACTCTCAGTTATATAGAATGCTCTATATATTCCACCATATAGATGCATCATTTGTTATCCATTGTTATAATCCTAATGTGATCAATGATCCTATATATGAATGATCTACACTGTAAAGGGATTAGATTACCGTTACACCCAATGTATTTATTCCTTAAAACACTTGACCCCGTATAAATGATATTTCAGCTTATGTGAAATGAGTACTCCACCATTTATGTTCGTTTGGTCAAGCTCGAAGGAGATCATCCTTTGCTTACTATTCGCCAGGTAGAAGCTATAGATTCCATGTTTATGCTAGCGCTCCCACTCAATTGCACTACCGTGTTCCCAAAATGTACGTATCACCCTGACCTAAAAGTAGGCTTAACTAACAAATCAAAGAACACGAGTAGCCTTTCAAGATTGAGCCTAATCATATAAGGATTAAGATCATTTGATCTAGGATCAACTAGGCAATATTGACTTGAATAGATATTACGGTAAGTTTAATAAATCTAAGTCAAAGTTCAATATCGATCCCTTCCGATGCATACTCCATGCATCCAACCTGAGCTTTACTTGAACCAATGCTCTGGAAAGAACATAGCACTTCTCCAAATGCAAGTAAACTCTATTGTAGATTATCATATCAGTAAAACCCTATGTCTGATAAATCTAGGAAACTTTATTCACATAGTCATGTTTACTTTCCAATGTGTTGACAGCACAATAAACAGGATTAAGTATGTGAAAAGGGTTGCAGATGAATTTATACATTATGTACATATAATCATGAAATCAATCATGTGAACCATGCAACATTAAATGTTATTTCTGATCTATATTAATAAGTAAATCTGATTATATTGAAATGAGTTTTATTTAGGGCATTAAACCCAACATGGGTCTGGGTCAAGATCTCGGTCTAGATCTAGTTGCGGCATTTCGATCCCAGTCTGGGTCTTGGTCCGAGTCCAGGTTCGTATCTTGATCCCTATCTAGGTCCAAGTTTATGTTTAGGATCGGGTCCCAGATTTAGGTCCAGGTCCAGGTCTCAGTTTTGGTCTGGGTGCACGACCATGTCCGGGCCCGAGTTCCAGTCTCAGTTTGGGTCTAAGGCTAGGTCTGTGCTCGGTTCTTGGTCAGGGTTCGGGTCCTGGTCACGTTCCTAGTCTTGTTCTAGAGTCCTAGTTCGACGATTCTTGTTCAGGTTCTAATTTTGGGTCCGAGGTGTAGGTCTGGGATCGGGTTTGGTTCTTCGTCTGGGTTCTACTCCAAGTCTGAGTCCTAGATCTAGACACCGACTACAGGTCTGTTCCAGGCCCCGTTACCCGAATGCCGAGTGAACATCTAGATCACTGTCACGGGTCTTGGTATTGTTCTAGTTCAGGTCCCAAGTCCCATTTCTGAGTTTGGGTTCGGGATCAAGACTGGGGTGCGGTTCTAGGACCCGACCTTGGTTCTGTGTCCCTAGTCTGGTTCCATGTTTGGGTATGAGTTCAGGTTCGGGTTCGGGTACCTAGTCCAGGTTTGGGTTGGGATCCGGGTGCGGCTCCCAATTCAGGTCTAGGTCTAATTTGGAGTCCTGGTCCTGGTCCGGTTAGGGTTCTGGATCTAGGTCCAATTACAGTTATGATTCCACGTCCAAGTCCTAGTTCCAGTCCCGGTCAACTTCTGGTTTTGGTTCTAATTTTGGGGCACAGGGTACGGGTTCTGGTCCACTTTTGGGTTTGGGACTGGGTTCAAGTCCGGATGTGGGTTCAGGTCCTTGTCAGGGTTCGGGTCCAGGGCTGGGTCCCAAATCCAAACACCCACTACGAGTTTTGTCCAAGCCTTGGGTCCAGATCTGGATCCCGATCTCAGGTCCCAGTCTAGTTTCATTTCAGGTGCTGGGTCACGAGCTGGATCCTAGGTTCAAGTTCGGGTCTAGGTCAGGTACTAGGTCTCGGTCCTAGTTATGTTTCCCAGGTCCCTACCCTGATTTTGGTCCAGGTCCCGGTTATTGTGTGGGTTTTGGTTCCAGTCTAGGTCCCGGTCTCTATCTAGGTTTTGATCTGTGTTCGGGTTTGGGTTTAGGTCCTTGTCCTGGTCGTAGTCCTACTTCGGATTTAGTTCCATTTGAGATTCTGAGTTCGAGTTTGGGTTTTAGTTCGGGTCAGAGTTCAAGTCCTGGTCTGAGTTTGGGTTGGGGTTTGGATTTCAGTGTATGTCCAGATCAGGCTCTAGGTGTGGGTTCGCGTCCTGGGTCTTGGTCTAGGTTGTGTCCGAGTCCCAAGTTCCAATTCTAATCTCAGTCTGGATTCAGTTCTAGGTCTAAGTCCTTGGTTCTGATCTTTGTCTGGGTTCGAGTTTGGGTCCGGGTCCGGGTCTCGCTTTCGGTCTGATTCTAGGTGTGGGTGTTTGAGTTCGTGTCCGAGTCTGTGTCTGGGTGTGTGTCCTGGTCTGGACCCCGATCTGGGTCTAGGTTCGGGTCTAGGTCCAGGTCCCGAGTGCGGGTCCAAGTTTGGGTCTAGGTTTGATTTGGAGTCCGGGTCATGGTTTGGTTACGGTTCTGGATCTAGGCCTGATTTGGAGTCCGGGTCCTCGTCTGGTTACGATTCTGGATCTAGGTCCAATTTCGTTATGATTCCAAGGCCGAGTCCTAGTTCCAGTCCCGGTCAACTTCCAGTTTTTCTTCCAATTTTGGGTCACAGGGTACGGGTTAGGGTCCACTTTTGGGTTTGCGACGGGGTTCAGGTTCGGGTGTGGTTTTGGGTCCTTGTCAGGGTTCGGGTCCAGGGCTGGGTCCCAAATCAAGACACCAACTACGGGTTTTGTCCAGGCCTTGGGTCCAGATCCGGATCCCAATCTCGGGTCCCAGTTGTTGGGTTTTATGCCCTAAATAAAACTCATTTCATATAATCAGATTTACTTATTAATAAAGATCAGAAATAACATTTTATGTTGCATGGTTCACATGATTTATTTCATGATTATATGTATATAATGTATGAATTCCTTTTAAGTCCAGAACATATGTGTTTGTTAAAGATTATAGTGTTGTCAGCACAGTGGAATATAATCTTTAATTATATGTTCAAAAGTTGATTCCCTGATTTGTCAGAACACTGGATTTAGACTGACATGGTATAATCAGCGATAGGTATTCTTACACCTTGGAAAAGTGTTATGTCCTTTCCAGGACATTGGTAAAGTTTACCAGTATCGGATGTATGGAGTATACATCGGAAGGGACCGATATTGAACTTTGATTAGATATGTTAAAACTTACCGTAATATCTATTCAATTCAATATCACCTGTTAATCCTAGATCAAATGATCTCAATCCTGATATGGTTAGCCTCAATTTCAAGAGTGTTACTCGTGTTCTTTGATTTGTTAGTTAAGCCTAGTTTTGTGTCAGGGCAATACATACATTTTGGGAACACGGTAGTGCAATTGAGTGGGAGCGCTAACATAAATATGGAATCTATAGCTTCTATCTGGCAAATAGAAGTAAAGGATGATTTCCTTCGAGCTTAACCAAACGAAGATAAATGGTGGAGATCTCATTTCACTTAGGTGAAATATCATTTATACAGGGTTAAGTGTTTTAAGGATAAAATACATTGTAGGGTGTTACGGTAATTTAATCCCTGTACAGTGTAAATCATCTATATAGAGGATCATTGATCACATTAGGGTTATAACAATGGATAACTAATGACGTGTCTATATCGTGGAACATATAGAGCGTTTCTATATGACTGAGAGTGCAATTCCAAGTTCTAAGTGTGGATTCAATGAGGAATTAATAAGTTAGGGAATTTACTTGGTAAATTCGGTTTGACTTATTGGAAGCTCGGTTATGATATGAACCACACCAACTTGTGATGAAACCCGACACCAAATATGGAACAGCCACCAAGAACAAACGATGTTGGAATGGAACCTCGACCCAATGCTTAGCGAAGCACGAACCTTGGTATAAGGAAGACGCCACAAACGGGGATGGAAATCCGTTTGATAAGTCAAGTTGAACGCCACAAGGATACCTCCTTGATAAGTTCACAAGTTTCTTCAAGAACTCTAGAAGATAAAACTCACAATTTGCATATATCATAATCTGGTTTTTACAATGGAAAGGTAGTCCCTTTTATAGGACGAAAATGACACCTACAAGACCTTTGGACTTCAACATTAACACACCTAAGACCTTTGGTCTTTCCAATAAAAGCATACTAAATAAGACTCTTGGTCTTCATAATGAAAGCTCCATAATGAAGACCTTTTGACTCCACTCTTGTAACTCCCAAACAAAAGAACTTGTAACTTCCACTCTTGTAACTCCCACACAAAAGAACTTGACACATATAAATGAAGCTTCAAAATTCAGCCCACTTTGATGAGTATGACCAATCTTTGTTCTCCTTCCGTGTTGACCACGGTCTCTTCTTGATTTAAGACTTTGTGTACTAGGCTTTTAAGCTCTTCCTTGAATCTCTTAGCTCGTGCCCTAGTCACTGGACCCACTGGAATTGGACTTGATACTTGGTCCTTGATGTCCTCATCATTCCCCCCTTCTTTAGAAGGATTTGTCCTCAAATCTTCACCTGTATCAAATGGACTTAAATCAGAAACATTAAAGGTAGCACTAACATTATATTCACCTGGCAAATCGAGTTTGTAGGCATTGTCATTGATCCGTTCAAGTACTTGAAATGGACCATCTCCGCAAGGCAGCAATTTAGAACGCCTTTGTGTTGGAAATCTCTCTTTCCTCATGTGTAACCATACCCAATCACCTGGCTCAAAAACCTGCTTGTGACGACCCTTGTTAGCCTGCTTAAGGTATTGTTCAGTCCTCCTTTCTATGTTGAGTCAAGCCCTCTCATGGAATTTCTTCACAAATTATGCCTTCTTCTCGCCATCTAAATTCAAATGCTCAGAAACAGGTAAAGGTGATAAATCCAAAGGAGTTAGAGGATTAAAACCATACACAATTTCAAATGGTGAAAATTTAGTAGCAGAATGCATTGCACGATTATAGGCAAACTCAACATGTTGCAAACAATCTTCCCAAGTCTTAATGTTTTTACTTATGATTGCCCTTAACAAGGTGGATAGGGTCCTATTAACTACTTCTGTTTGACCATCTGTTTGAGGGTGACAAGTAGTAGAAAATAACAATTTTGTCCCAAGTTTTCCCCACAATGTTTTCCAAAATTAACTTAGGAACTTAGCATCCCTATCTGATACAATTGTTCTAGGCATACCATGTAATCTCACAATTTCCCTAAAGAACAAATCTGCAACATTAGATGCATCATCAGTTTTATGACAAGGGATAAAATGAGCCATTTTAGAAAATCGGTCTACTACCACAAAGATTGAATCCCTCCCACGCTTACTTCTTGGTAGACCTAACACAAAATCCATAGAAATGTCAACCCATGGTGAACTAGGGATAGGTAGGGGTGTGTAAAGGCCATTTGGCTGCACTCTTGATTTAGCTTGCCTACAAGTGACACACCTACCACAAATTCGCTCAACGTCCCGTTTCATATGGGGCCAAAAGAAATGCTCTTGCAACATAGCTAGAGTTTTAGCAACTCCAAAATGTCCCATCAACCCTCCCCCGTGGGACTCTCTAACAAGCAAATCTCTCACAGAACAATTAGGCACACACAATCTATGTTCCCTAAATAGAAAATCCTCATGCCTATAAAACTTTCCTTCAGCAGTCTTTTCACAAAGAGCATAAATTTCCCCAAAATCATGGTCAGCAGAATACAACTCTTTTATATGTTCAAACCCAAGCAATTTAGCATCAAGAGTAGAGATTAGAGCATACCTGCGAGAAAGGGCATCAGCAACCACATTCTCCTTACCTTGTTTATACCGAATGACATAAGGAAAGGTCTCAATGAACTCAACCCATCGTGCATGTCTCTTGTTGAGTTTGTGTTGGCTTTTCAAATGTTTCAAGGATTCATGATCCGTGCGAATCACAAACTCCTTTGGCCACAAATAGTGCTGCCATGTTTCTAAGGCACGCACTAGTGCATACAATTCTTTGTCATAAGTGGGGTAATTGAGGGCAGCCCCACTTAGCTTTTCACTAAAGTATGCAAGCGGTCTCCCATCCTGCATAAGAACAGCGCCAATACCAAGCCCAAAAGCATCACATTCAATTTCAAAAGTGTTAGAAAAGTTAGGCAAAGCAAGTAAAGGAGCATGCGTAAGCTTGTATTTCAGCAGCTGAAATGCCTCCTCTTGAGCTTCACCCCATTTGAATGACACATTTTTTCTTATTACTTCTGTAAGTGGAGCGGCAATTGTGCTAAAATTTTGCACAAACCTCCTGTAGAAGCTAGCAAGTCCATGAAAACTTCTAACATTACCTATCGATGTAGGGGTCGGCCACTCTTGGATGGCTTTGATCTTTTCCTCATCCACCTGAATACCTGTAGCACTTACAACAAAACCTAGGAATACAAGCTTATCGGTGCAGAATGTACACTTGCTAAGGTTAGCGTATAAACTTTGTTTCCGAAGGACTTCCAAAAAAGATTGCAAATGCAACACATGGTCATGCAAATTCTTACTGTAAATAAGAATATCATCAAAATACACAACCACAAATTTGCCAATGAAAGCACGCAATACATGATTCATTAAGCCCATGAAAGTACTAGGTGCATTAGTTAATCCAAAAGGCATGACTAACCACTCATACAAACCATGTTTAGTTTTAAAAGCAGTTTTCCATTCATCCCCTTCTTTCATACGTATCTGATGATACCCACTTTGGAGATAAATTTTTGAAAACACACAAGAACCATGCAATTCATCTAGCATGTCATCTAAACGAGGAATGGGATGTCGATACTTTACCGTTATATTGTTGATGGCTCCACAGTCAACACACATCCTCCATGTTCCATCCTTCTTTGGAACTAGAATCACTGGAACAGCGCAAGGACTCATGCTTTCTCTCACATGTCCTTTCTCCATCAATTCTTCAATTTGCCTTTGCAATTCCTTTGTTTCATCAGGATTGCTTCTGTAGGCTGGTCGGTTTGGGATGGAAGCACCTGGAACAAAATCAATTTGATGTTCTATTCCTCTAATAGGTGGTAACCCATGTGGTACCTGCTCAGGAAATACATCATCGAATTCCTGCAAAAGAGACACAATGGTACTTGGCAGCGAAGAATCAAGTTGGTTAGCATTTAAAAGAGCCTCCTTATACACTAGTAAAATCATAGGCTGTTTTGTGCACAATGCTCTCTTAATCTCACTTTTGTTTGCATAAAAGTGTTGTTTTCTCTCACTTGATTCCACACTTTTCTCTCTTTTGCTCTCATTCTGTTTCCTCTCACTCATCTTTCCACTCTCTTTTTGCTCACTCAGCTTCTTTTTGTCACTCAATTTTTGCAACCTCGCTTGATCTTCATACACTTGTTTTGGTGTCAAAGGTGCTAGAGTGATTGCCCGCTGACGGAAAGTAAATGAGTACTTGTTGGTGAAGCCATCATGTTGTACTCGTCGATCAAATTGCCAAGGCCTTCCTAGAAGGAGGTGTCCAGCTTGCATTGGAACGACGTCACACAACACCTCATCTTCATACTTGCCAATGCGAAATGAAACAAGTACTTGTTTTGTAACCTTCACTTCACCACTATCATTCAACCATTGCAACTTGTATGGACAAGGATGCTTAATCGTTGTAAGCCCAAGCTTGTTAACCATAGAAGCACTTGCAACGTTAGTACAACTACCTCCATCAATAATGACACTACATACCTTGTCCCTCACATGACATCGAGTGTGAAAGATGTTCTCCCGCTACACTTCTTCTGCCTCTTCTTTTGCTTGCAAATTCAGGACTCGCCTTGTAACTAGTGCAAGCATCTCTCCAGATTCTGGGCCATATTCATTGTCAGAAGCATCTTCCAATGGTGGCATGTCAGCAAGATCATCTTCATCTTCAGAATCTATTTCTCCACTTTCCCGAATCACCATAACTCTTTGGTTTGGACACTGGCTGGCTATATGTCCCCGCCCCTGGCATTTGAAACACCTTATCTCACTAGAATGAGACTTAGTTTGAGTTGTTTTACCTTGAGGTGGCGTGGCTGTAGTGGATGGTTTTGGTGTAGATGCTGAACTGGGTTGGTCATCCTTCTTTGGATAGTTCGACCTCCAAGGTGTTGTACTTGGCTTGTGTGTGCTCGGCCTTGATCTCGAACTTGAACTACCCTTCTTGAGCTGTCTCTCAACTTTGATTGCCATGTGAACCAAATCTTCTAACTCCACATAATGGTGTAGCTCGATTGGGTCAGCAATCTCTCGGTTCAACCCATTTAAAAACCTCGCCATTGTTGCCTCCCGATCCTCTTCAACATTGGCTCTAATCATAGCCATCTCCATCTCCTTGTAATACTCATCAACACTGCTGTAGCCTTGACGAAGGCCTTGCAACTTAAGATAGAGATCACGATAATAATGAGGTGGTACAAACCGTCGCCTCATTACCCTCTTCATTGCCTCCCATGTTTCAATAGGGCGATCTCCACTCCGTCTCCTGTTAGTGCACAACTGATCCCACCAAATAATAGCATAATCAGTAAACTCAGTGGCAGCAAGTTTTACCTTCTTCATGTCTGAATAGTTGCGACAATAAAAGACTAACTCCATTTTCTTCTCCCACTCTAGGTATGCTTCAGGATCACTCTTCCCTTGAAAGGCTGGGATTCTCATCTTTATATTCCCCAAATAATTGTCTACTTGGTTCCTATCTTCTCTATTCCCACCATACCTCCTATTGGTACCCGTCGACATCCTATCAACCTCTTCATCAGAAACTACTCCTTCGAAATCTCCTTCATTTTCATTCCCCCTTTGGTGTACTCTTCTCCCCCTTGGTCTCCGTTGTGCTCCTTCTTCCACCCTATTCAACCGCTCATGTATTTGCTCACACTCCTCCCTCAACAATCTCCTCATCTCCCCCATAATGGCTTGAAGTTGTAGATTTGGAACTGTAGGTTGTTGATTGTTATCACCCATGTTTTGTGACATGATTAAAAATTCTGCAAAACAATAAAGTTAGACAAGTATAGAAAGGACCTCACTACACTCCCTCACATGTTCCACTCAAAGAAAAGTGGTCACTCAAAGTCACTCGTGTTTCACTCAATGATGGCTTTTACCCTCAAATAAGCTCACACCTCTGCCTTTTTCCACTCTTTATCTTCTTTAAGCTCTTTGAAAACTAGTGAAATGGAGGTTCAAGCAGTCAATTCTACCCAATAAAGCAAACGAAAATCGATGAAAAAGTGGCGAAAAGTGGTGATTTTTTTTTTGGTGATTTTGGAACACTAGAGTGGGGTTTAGGCAACAGGGCCTTTAGACTATAAGGAACAAAAATATAACAAAAAAAATTTAAGATGGGTTTCCAGACTCTTTTATTTTTTTTTTTTTGCTCTTGGAACCCTTTCCTCTTCCTTCCTTTTTCCTTTACCTTTCCTTTGATTTTTTTTTTTAATACCAAAAGCCAACCTGAATTCAAGTACGAATTAATACCAAAACGCTTCAATAACAATGCTTCCAAAACTCTTTGACACTAGAGTAAACAATGGGAACAAGGGAAAACAAATGAGTTGAAATGAAGACAGATTAGGACTTAGCAATATCAAACAGATTTGAATTTCAAGGAATTTCACAAGGACAAGAAAAAAAAAATAAGGAAACGATTGAACAAGGAAACGAGTGTGACAAAGAAATAAACAACAATGGTTATGGATTTTAAGAAAGAGAACAAGAACAAGACTAACAACAAAAAAAAATAATAAAGAACACGAATAGAGTTTTTTTTTTTTTTTTGAAATATTGAGACACTAAAAGAATAAAAAGGATAAGCCAAACCGGATGAACCTTTTCTCTGATACCAACTGATATGAACCACACCAACTTGTGATGAAACCCGACACCAAATATGGAACAGCCACCAAGAACAAACGATGTTGGAATGGAACCTCGACCCAATGCTTAGCGAAGCACGAACCTTGGTATAAGGAAGACGCCACAAACGGGGATGGAAATCCGTTTGATAAGTCAAGTTGAACGCCACAAGGATACCTCCTTGATAAGTTCACAAGTTTCTTCAAGAACTCTAGAAGATAAAACTCACAATTTGCATATATCATAATCTGGTTTTTACAATGGAAAGGTAGTCCCTTTTATAGGACAAAAATGACACCTACAAGACCTTTGGACTTCAACATTAACACACCTAAGACCTTTGGTCTTTCCAATAAAAGCATACTAAATAAGACTCTTGGTCTTCATAATGAAAGCTCCATAATGAAGACCTTTTGACTCCACTCTTGTAACTCCCACACAAAAGAACTTGTAACTTCCACTCTTGTAACTCCCACACAAAAGAACTTGACACATATAAATGAAGCTTCAAAATTCAGCCCACTTTGATGAGTATGACCAATCTTTGTTCTCCTTCCGTGTTGACCACGGTCTCTTCTTGATTTAAGACTTTGTGTACTAGGCTGTTAAGCTCTTCCTTGAATCTCTTAGCTCGTGCCCTAGTCACTGGACCCACTGGAATTGGACTTGATACTTGGTCCTTGATGTCCTCATCAGGTTATATAGACCCATGGTCCCCATACTAGTTGAGACCATACTGCTTGTAAGACTCAGTTAATTGATTTTAATTAATCAATTATAATTCTAAAAGTTAGACTATGTCTACTTTATGAATTCTCACTAAGTAAGGCTGAAATCGTAAATAAAAGGGTTTCTAGGTTTAATTATTAATTAAGAGACTTTGTATGTCTAATTAATAATTATTTTAAATGACAATATTATTTAATAATCTATTTTAGTTATTAAATAATTAGTTTTGGCATTTAAATGATTAGAATTGGAAAAATGACATTTTTGGAGAAATTGAAATAAAATTGAGGAAACTGCAAAATCCAAGTGAGGCCCATTTCACCCGATGGCCGGCACCTCTTTGTGTGTTTCCCAATTATTATTTTCAATTTTAATTGCCATGTAATTGCTAATCAAAGCCTAGCAAAAATAGGAAAGTGGTGGATCACACTAAATAAGGCAGTTAATTGATTACACAGTAATTAAGGAAACTGTTTATTTGTAAAGTTGTATTCTCCCTTTTCCCTATATAAAGCAACCTTGTTCTCTTCTCTTGTATGCATGATAAGCCACGAAATTCAAGAGAGAAAATTTCGAAATCCTTGTGAGATGAGTAGTGCCCACACACATCAAGTGGTATCTCAATCATAGTATGGAAGACTATGGAATTTCTGCATCAAAGAAGGAGAAAAGAAGATCCAGGTTCAGATCTTGGTGATGCTCTGCTACAGAAAGGAATCAAGGGCTAGAGATCTGAACGGAAGGAGTCATATTATTCCGCTGCACCCACTGTAAGGTTTTCTAACTTTATATGTATTTATTTTCATTGTTTTAGAATTCATATTAGGTTGTTAATCCAACATACTTGTTAGTAAATCTAGATCCTGGTAAAATAATTTCCAACAACTGGTATCAGAGCCATGGTAATGATTTACTTTCATGTAATATGAATTAAAACGATGATTGATTGTTTTTGTGTTGATTTGGATGGTTTCATGTTGGTTTATGTGCTTATGTGATGAATGTTAATGTTGTACCAAATTTTTCCATGAGATATATTTTTTCAATTTTTAAAAATATTTTATTTGGATTCTTGTGAAAAATTGAGCAATTTTTGTTTTTACGGAACTCGATTCCGATAAAAATTGAGAAAGATATGAATTTTGGAAGATTGGAAATCATAGTTGCTGCATGCAGCCTATCCTGGCAGTTCCCACAAATTGCGAATTTTTGAGGGGTTTTCTCCAAAAATCCAATTTTTTCATGGGATTGTTTCCCAAAATTTATTTTTCTAATTTTAAATATTTCTAAATTGAAATGTTTCCAATTTTAAATATTTTCAATTTGGAATTTTTCCAATTTTTAAATATTTCTATTTTGGAATGTTTCCAATTTTAAATATTTCCTATTATGGTCAGATTTAAAAATTTGTTAACTTCTTTGATATTTATTTATTATTTAGTTATAAGATTAGATATTTTGATATTTAAGATATTTTAAATTAAAAGATAACTTTGTCTTTTTATTTAAAATATTATATTAAAATTATCTTGTATGACAAATTAAATAATTAATAAATTTGAAATTAACATAGATATTTTTATAGATATACTTACCATAATAATTTCAAATTCAAAATTTGTTATTTTGTTAAATATTTAATTATTTATAAATTATAAGTTTAAAAATGATATTTTTTCTATATATATCATTTTTTCCTTATTAGAAATTTATAAATCATATCTTAAATATTTAAATAACATAGATATTTTTGTAGAGATTTGAATATTGCTTAATTTGAGATATTTTGACATATAATTATGGTAATTATTATTCATTTATTATTTTATTCCTAAAATAATAGTTATCTAACCAGATCTATTTTAAAATTAGTTTATTTTATTAAATTATAAGATCTGAAAGTGATTGAAGATTCTTTCCTTTCAAATCATTGATCTTATTAGATATTTAATTTAATTTGATTCAAATAAACCTAGATATTTTAAAATTAGTTTCCTTTATTTGGTTAGATTAAGAATAATAATTTAATTATATTAATATCTTGATTCACATCTGTTACATGGACAATGTTTGTTTATTTATATTGTTTATTCAAAACTTTTTAACAAACCTATTATTTATCTGATCTAAATTGCTATGATTAACTTGTTGACAGATCCAATGATCTGATTTTAATCATAGTCCAATTGACGATAGATCTTATAAATAATTTGTAACAGGTAAATTTTGTACTTCTTTCATCTGTGTAAACCTAGTAACATGATAGGGTCCATCCAAATCATTTGACCTGTGTGAGCCTATATGTTTGCTTTTGGGCTTAGATGCATATAGGAAGCCCATTTAAGTTTTTTTACTAAGTAAATGGACTAGGTTGCTAAAATAAATTTTGACATAAGGAAATTTATTTAGGTCCAATTAGATTTGGGCTTATTCAATGAATAACAATTGTTTATTTAAAGGTTAAATTCCTCTCTTTTGGGCCTTGTGTGAGAGTTGGGGGCCATAGAAGTGGGTACGACATACTGAACCCAGCTCCCCCTCACATGAACTACCCCAATTGTGAAGGCCCATTTGCCTCATTTAAATAATTGTATTAGGTTAATTATATTAGTCTAACCTAATTAAAATTGAATTAGCAACATAATTAACTTTTAAAATATATGAAATTTATTTTTCATTGTAATATTTTAAAGTTAATTTTAGAAAAACACTTAGTCAATGATATATTCTAGATAGTTATTTCTAGTACTACTTATTATTTCTAATATTAAATAGGAAAATATCATTGATTGTGAAATTAATTGTCTCATAATTAATTTTGGTACAATCTAAGTTTAGAATATTTTCCTAGTATTAAACTAGAATTAATAATTAAGTTTCCTCTTTACTTAATTATTTATTTCTTGAATTTAATACATTTAATTAAATTGAAAATTTCAACATCTAAGTTGATTTTCATCATGATACTTTAATATTGTTATTTTCATGTTATGTAATTAAAGTTGAAAATTATTTTAAGTTTGGAATCTTATTTCAGAATAACTTAAGTTTGAATAATTTTCAGAATATATTTTATTTTATTTTATTAATCATTTCCCAAAATTTCGAAATTACATTTCTTTAATGTAGAAATTTCGAATTTTATTTGAAAAATAGATTAAAGTTGAAAATTATTTATTTAATTTTGGACCAACTTAAATCAGTGACTTTTTCATTTGATGGTTAATTAAAATAAATGAACTAAAATATATAATAATTAGAAATTGAATTAATTAGTCTATGAAAGGTCTAGATAGATATTATCTGTTTTGCTTGAAGTATTTTTCTAGTGTATTTAATTAAATAGAGAATTAATATTTAAGTTAATTTTTTAATCATGATACTTAAATATTTGAAATTTTTCTTAGATATTTAATTAAATAGGAAAATTATATTTTTTTTGTTGAAAATTAATTTTTATTAATTTTGGGCCAACATAAAATTAGAGTAATTTTCCAGGATTTATTTTATTTTATTTTAAAGCACTTTCGAAAGTAGTATTCTTATACAGTTCATTTTTCGAAATGCAATATATATTTATAGAAAATTAAATTTGAGTTGTGAATTAATTTAAATTAATTTTGAAACAACTTAAGTTGAATAATTTTCTAAATATTTATGGAAATTATTACTAAGATGGAAATAATTCACGTTATTTTCATATCCATCTAAGTATAATTTATAAATATTAAATTAAAATTTATATTTGGAATATTCATTCTAAATTGGAAATTTTAATTAAATAAATATATATTTAAAATAAATGGATTAAATAAATATTAGAAGAAAATACAACCTTCATTAAAATTCCACACTTGAGAGAATATTTTTCTCATAAATACAGAGAATGTTCTTGGTGAGTATTTTCTCTTCTTGCTCTTATGCAACCCAAGATTCTCGACCCCATTAAATGAGCTTTGAGGGGGTATTTATAGTGTTTTGGTGGGGTAATCCCAAGAATTGTTCTTACACATGTATCTGTAAGTATCCATAAAGTTGGGTATTTCCAATGAATATACCATGGGTGATGCATGGTCAAATCCCTAGGTGCTGTAGGGTTTTTATGAAGAATGTCCTTTTTGCCTTGTGATTGACGTGACTCTTCGCAGAGTAGCCGTCGCTAGACTTAAATGATCATTACTGTAGCGCTGCTGTTTGGGGGTTGTGCCGTCAGACTTTATTGCGTGTTACAGTCCCAACACGCTTCCTCCCATGCGGCATTAAATGCGACTTGATTGCTCGGGAGAGACCTGACACATCCCGGAGAGCCTTCACGATATGCGAGCTTCCTGGAGTACCTTGTACTCCGGGTGCCTCCTCCGGGACCCATGCTAACGGCGCTTCCTTGTGGCACACAAAGACTTATCAAATATTTACAAGTTATCTGATCCACGTGTCCCATTTCGACTGGTCCACGTATTTTGGGCGAATTCAGGGGCAACATTTACCCCCCAAGCCTTGTTTACTTAGTAAAAATAAACCAAGGCTTGTTTAAGTGCCTCCGGTCGACTCCTCGTTTCCCTGGCTCAAGCCTCGAGCGCGTGGGGGCACATTTAATGATGTCATTTAATGCAGCGATTTGCTTTTTGCAGGAATGTCTCCGGCCGCCTCCTCGGTCCTCTGACACGAACTCGGGGCGCGTGGAGGTGCGTCTATTAATGGCATTAAATGCAGCGATTCGCTTTTGCAGAGGTCGATTCGTTTCACGCCCTTTGATTGATGCGGCGCATTAATGGTGTCAGACGGATACTCAAACGTTTCCACCGCCTTTATGGCAGATTGATCTGATCCTTTGATTTTCGGGAATTCGAATCGTGCATCTCCCCCACCGTGCGATTGGTAGGTGATGGCGCCTGTTCCTCATGCGTTTTTGCCTATAAAAGCCACCACCTTTCCTTCATTTCGGTTACTTTCCATTCCTTGCCATTTCTGCTCGAATTTCCCAGAGAGAAAATTCCCCAAAGTAGCACGAACTGTCTTAGCACTTAGACACTTCTTTCAGTTTTCCAGTTTTTGCCTTCGCCAGTTCTTCTCAACTTTCACTTGACCACATTCAGTACCCCCAGTTCAACGATCTACTGTAAGTTTCTTGCATCCTTAGATAATAACATGCTTTCATTTACTTCGTTCGTTTTCTGGGTTCGTACTTCGAGTTCTGAGTGAGCGTTTTAAGTTCTTTGAGTGTTCTGCTTTATGTTTACTGCGTTAGTTGTAGAATCGCCATTATCATGCCTCTGTTATAATCGCACAGCTTTGTTGAAGAGAGTCATGTGTTCTTCGTTCAACAGTTGCTTAGGGCATAGAATGGTTTTTCTTTTTTTTTTGTTGCAAAACCACTTTCTGCGATTTCACTGCACCCGACACTTGTTCAGGGATTCTCTCTAGGGTTTCTCATGTGACACGTGTCCGGAGGGGGCCTCTTTCCAGCGGTTAGGGGACCCCCACTCCCTTTTTCTTGACTTAGGGTTTGGTATGGGACCTAACTGCTGGAATTTTCTTTTTTTCCCTTTTTGTCTCTCGCAGAACACAAAATGTCTGCTTCTGGTTCGAAATCTTCGAAGAAGAAGGGAAAAGACATGGCCACGTTGGATGAGGTTTCCCTAGGGCCTGTTGCCCAGGAGGGGTACAAATCCAGAGCGACCGGGTGGGAAGCGGCGGAGCTTCGATCCACCCTGACTTGTCCTCACCAGCTGGAGAACATTATTGAAGTTGCTGGGATCAAACCCTCCACCTCAGGGACTTACCACCGGCCTCCTCGTGACTCGGAGACGCCTAATCATAACTATGACGGCTTCGGGGCTTGGAGTCAGACCCATTTGATGGCCGGTGCCATGCTCCCGCTCCAAGATTACTTTGTTAATTTCCTTGTATTTGTCGGCCTTGCGCCATACCAACTTATTCCTCAAGCTTACCGCCTGCTCTCAGGCTTATTTATTTTTTACACCGCCCGCGGCTGGGGGTCTCCCAGCCCGGCGGAAATTTTATATTTTTATGAACTTGTATCCGTCCCCAAGAAAGGGGACAAACTTAAGGATGGTTTTTATGGGTTCCGGATCCACCCTGCTAACGAGGGGGTTGTTCCGTACAATAGGCAGACTCACGTTAAGGAGTACCGCCACCGCTTTTTCTTCTCCTCCGGGTTCAGGGCCGTGGACCACCCGGAGCTTCTCACGGAGTGGGTGCGGATCCCACCTTACCAGCGGACGCCTCCTACTCAGGCTTTCCTCCGAAGGGCCCAAGCCTTTGCCTCCTATGACCGCGCCGATCTTGACGTCGGGGGCCTAGTCACCACGGAGAATTGTAGGAAGGCCAAACTTATCCTTTCTCACCAATCCGTGGAGGACTCCAACCTCTCACGGGTCATCTGCCCCAATGTGAGGGCGCCGGTTGCGGAGAAGGCCTTCCGGGATGAGCTCATTGCCACGGCAGAGAATAAGTACCAAGATTATCTCTACCGGAAGGCCCAGGAGAAAGCATACTCTAAGGCCCAGGCTGCCTCTGGGAGAGGACTTCGCGTGGGGAGTCCGGTGGTGCGAAGGAGCCAAGCCATTGCCGGGAAGTCCGAGGCTAAATTTTTTGACAAGATTCTTCAAGAAGAGATTGGGGATCGTCCTGCCAGGAGGCCCCTTCGTATTGAAGACTCTTCCGACAAGCAAACTTCCCGGCCACAGCCTTCAGCCCCCGAACCAAACTCGGGGGCTCCCGGTGCTAGCACCTCCGGTGCCGGCGGTAAGTCTCCCTTGATAATTCGCTATGTTCCTTCCGTTGATGAATACACCAGTCATAGGCCCGTAGGGTTCGACGAGCGTCTCCGTAGATTTAAGATGCCGTTGACCCGGTGGGGGGATCGTTTGAAGGAATTTTATTTTTCGAACTTAGGAGATTACCTAGGTCGGTCCCGGATGGGCTCCGGCCCTCCGGAACCTATTCCCTTAGGTCCATCAGCTTACATAACGTCCAGCTGGTTCCGGCCCTCGGACAGTTATCTCGGAGATGACGCCGCCAGCATTAAAGTACAGACTTTGCTAGGGCTGAATTAGGAAGTTCGGGTAGGAGTAGCTTATTTGTTATGTCTTGTATAAGCGGTTCCTCACGGTCTTCTAACACGTGCTTATTTTGTGAATCAGGTATCTCCATGGATGCCATCCTGGACCAGCTTGCTGGAGTTCATACTCCCGTGGCTCCTCCGGCCTTTACCTCCTCTCCCCCGGCACCTTCATTGAAGGTTTCTTCCAGCGCTCCCCCCGACACTATTGACTTAGTGGATGACGAGGAAGTGCTTCCGGGAGAAGGCCAAGGGAAGGGGTGGGACTTCTCGGAGGAAGCCGCTGAGGGTGCGAGAGAGCCTCGAGCCCTTCCGGAGGAAGCAGAGGAGGGCAAGGAGGAGTCTGAGGTGGCTCTGATTCGTAAGCGCAAGGGCAAGATGATTGCCCAGGATGAGCCGAAGAGGCCTCGGAGAGCCGACACTCCTGCCCATGGTCTGGACGGCGGGGTCTCCCCGATGGAGGAAAATCCTGCTCCTCCCCACATCGAGCTTACCCCGATTCCGGGGGACGAGGTGAGGCAGGAGCTTCGCATAGCCAAACACAACTATGCTATGGATGAGTACTCCCGGGGGTATGCCGAAGTGGAAGCCCTTAGGAGGATTCTGCGACCTGAGGTTGAGGCGAGCATCAAGCACCCGGAATACCAGGATCCGTGGGACCTTAATCTGGACCCCTTATCGGACTGGTTTCGTCGCTTTCTAGGGCCTACCTTGGCTCCTTTTGCTGCGGAGATGACCGGCGATTTCGCATCTCAGCTCACCCGTTGCGCGCCTAAGCGGTTTGCCACTTGCGCTTCCCTGAACTCCATCTTCCAGGTCCAGGACCTCAGCCATTCTCTTACGGTGGTAAGTACTTTGCAATTTTTGCTTTTCCTTTTATTGTTTGTATTCTATTTATTTCCTTTGGGGAACTTCTCCTTCTTATCCTTGCATTATGGTTCAGCTTGCTGCTGAGGGTAGCCGCCTTTCCAAGAACATCATAAACCATGGCTTCACTCTGTCCGACTTTGGGGACATGAATGATGTCAGGAAGGTCCTTCAGGACCTCACAGCGGAGAGGCAGATTTACCAGGAGGCTGCCGAGCGCCAGGAGGCGGCCGCCAAGGCCAAGGAAGAGGAGGCCAAACGGAGGGAGGCCCAGGCCGAGGCCATGATCCGGGACGAGGCCCAGCGGAGGGACAGGATGGAGGCCCATCATCAGGAGGAACTAAGGGCTCAAACCGAGGCTGCTGAGAAGGCCATGCGAGACCTCCGGGAGGCCAGGGAGGCTTTGGATGAAATGGTCGCCAAAGTGAGATCTTTAGAGGAAACTCACCAGGCGGACATAGAGTCCAAGGCCGCTCTAGCTGCGGAGCTGAAGGAGCTGAGGGACTTCAAAGATCAATCCATCAGGAAGGCCAAGAGGGCCGAGCTCCTCTCTCCCGTTTCTTGCGCCCGGTGCCCGAAGCGTTCGATGATGGTGTCTACATGGCTTGGTCCACCAATGATCAGAATATCAAGCTTACATTCTATCCCAAACCCGAGGAAATGATTGCCAAATTTTGGGAAAAGAAGAAGAATCTTGATGCCGCGCTAGAGGCGCGTATTGGACCTCGCCTTCCTCCGCGGGCTGACTAAGCTGCCATACAACTGACCAAGATTCCACCCGTTTCTTTTATAACTCTTTTTTTTTTGTTTGTACATATTTGCTGCTGCCTTAGAACAATTTACATATAGGTAGCAGCTTTCATTTGAAGGGGAGACAATTATATTTTAAGGCCTGTCCCCGGGCCGTTTATATGTATATGACCTGCCCTTTGGGCTAGGATATTTTTTATGCGATCTTTTTTTTGTCACACTTATGCTTTTTAACCTGTCCTTTGGATCAGGGTTTTTATACTTATGCTTTTTATTTTTGTGCATACTCTTTGACCTGCCCTTTGGGTCAGGATATTTTACTTAGTTTGCTTTTTGTTTGTCCGTGCGGTATACCCTAGTACCCCCCTGAGTGGCATAGAAACTTTGTTTTTAAGGCACTGAGTTTTATTTAATATAGAGGAGGTATACATTTGGACGGTACAAACACTTTGAACAAAATCTAAGTTTTAATTCGCTACTGGTAATATTTTCTGAGGTGATCGGCATTCCAGGCTCTTGGGACAGTGGTTCCGTCCATTCTTTTTAGTTTGTAAGTGCCAGAACCGATCTCGTCCTCGATCTCATATGGTCCTTCCCAATTTGGTCCAAGTACCCCCACTCCGGGTTCTTGGGTGGCTGGAAAAACCCTTCTTAGGACCATATCCCCAATAGCGAATTTTCTGCTTTTAACCTTGGAGTTAAAATACTTTGTCACCTTCTTTTGATAAGCAGCCATCCGTATTTGAGACTCATCCCGGAGTTCTTCGACTTGATCCAAAGCTTCTTGGAGCAGTGCCTGATTAGTGGCAGGATCATAAGTCGTCCTCCTGTGGGATGGGAATAATGTTTCC
Organism: Cannabis sativa; assembly: GCF_029168945.1. NCBI lineage: Eukaryota > Viridiplantae > Streptophyta > Magnoliopsida > Rosales > Cannabaceae > Cannabis > Cannabis sativa. The sequence continues at coordinate 85,303,533 of NC_083602.1, forward strand.
ACCGGGACCATTGCTTCACAACCGTACGCCATTGAGAATGGCGAGTGGCCGGTCGTGGTTCTGGGGGTCGTCCGGTAAGCCCATAATACCCTTGGCAATTCTTCAGGCCAGATATTTTTACAGGCCAGCAGCTTCTTTTTCAAGGTGACTTTTAGGATTTTATTGACTGCTTCTGCCTGGCCATTTGTTTGAGGCCTCGCTACCGCGGAGAAGCTTTTTACTACTCCGTGGTGGTTGCAGAAGTCAGTAAATTCCTCGCAATCGAATTGCTTTCCATTGTCTGAGACTATTTTGTGAGGCAAGCCATATCGACACACTATGTTTTTGATAACAAAGTCCAATGCCTTCTTAGCAGTTATTGTCTTCATAGGCTCAGCCTCTGTCCATTTGGTGAAGTAGTCTACTGCTACTATTGCATACTTTACCCCTCCTTTTCCCGTAGGTAGAGACCCGATGAGATCTATTCCCCAGACCGCGAAGGGCCAGGGGCTGGTCATCAAGGTGATCTCATTTGGAGGAGCTCTCGGTATGTTCGCGTACCTTTGGCACGAGTCACACTTTTGGACATAGTCTATACAATCTTTTTTCATTGTTGGCCAGAAGTACCCTTGCCTCAATATTTTCTTTGAGAGGCTGGGTCCTCCCGTATGATCTCCACAGAACCCTTCATGGACCTCCAGCATGATTTGTCTAGCTTCAGGGTCCGATACACACCTTAAATAAGGCATGCTGAGTCCTCTCCGGTAGAGAATTTGGTCCATCATTACATAACGATGAGCCTGATACTGAATCTTTCGAGACAGTGCCCTCTCTTGGGGCAACTCACCTGTGGTTATGTATTTTATGATGGGGACCATCCAGCTGGGTTCTTGCCCAACCGTTAGTGTGGTCTCTTTTATTTTGATGCTTGGCTCTGCCAAGCGTCCCACTGGTACTACCCCCAGCTCTTCGATTTCACTGTCCGAGGCTAACTTAGCCAGACAGTCTGCATGAGCGTTCTTCTCTCGAGGGATTCTTTCTATCTTATAGTCCGTGAACTCGTGGAGCAGTTCTCGGACTATTGTTACGTACGTGGCCATCCGCTCACCGCGAGTTTGGTATTCTCCGGATACCTGGTTTACGACCAGTTGAGAGTCACTGTAGACTTCCACTCTTTTGGCTCCCACAGCTTTGGCCAATTTCAGCCCTGCTATCAAGGATTCATATTCGGCTTCATTGTTTGAAGCTGTGAAGTTGAATCGGAGTGCAGCCTGGAGCCGTAATCCAGTAGGTGATATCATAGCCACTCCGGCTCCCGACCCGTTCTCATTAGAAGCTCCGTCTACAAATACCCTCCAAGTGGGGATTGGTGGTATCGGCGTATTGGCTGTTGCCTCGGCTTCATTACATTCGGTGATGAAGTCTGCCAAGGCTTGGCCTTTTATGGAAATCCGGGGTACGTAATGTAAGTCGAATTGACTCAGCTCCATCGCCCACTTGAGGAGTCTTCCGGATGCGTCAGGCTTCTGGAGAACTTGCCGGAGCGGATGATTGGTCAAGATTTTGATCGGATGGGCTTGGAAGTATGGCCTCAGCTTCCTTGATGCCATCAGGAGGCAGAATACTAATTTTTCAATGACCGGGTACCTTGTCTCGGCCCCTATCATGCGCTTACTGACATAGTACACGGGGTGCTGAGTTTTTTCTTCCTCCCGGACCAGGGCAGCGCTGACCGCGTGCTCGGAGACGGCCAAGTAAAGGAACAAGTCTTCTCCAAGGACGGGTTTCGATAGGATAGGAGGTTTGGCCATGTGGTCTTTTAACCTCTTGAATGCCTCCTCGCATTCATCCGACCATTCGAACTTTTGGCACTTCTTCAGTATGTTGAAGAAGGGTATGCACCTGTCCGTGGAGCGTGAGATAAAACGGCTCAGTGCAGCTACCTTTCCGGTCAAGCTCTGCACGTCTTTATGTTTCTTGGGGGATGGCATGTCCAGGAGAGCTTGGATTTTCTCCGGGTTTGCTTCGATCCCCCTTTGGCTGACTATGAAGCCTAGGAATTTTCCCGACTTGACCCCGAAGGTGCATTTTTTCGGGTTGAGCTTCATGCCGTATCTCCGGACGACTTCGAAACATTCTTCTAAGTCGCTTGCATGGCTGTTGCACGCTTTGGATTTGACGAGCATGTCGTCCACATATACCTCCATGTTCCGTCCCAGGAGGCTTTTAAACATCCGGTTAACCATTCTTTGATAGGTTGCTCCGGCGTTTTTCAGTCCGAAAGGCATGACTAGGTAGCAGTATACCCCCTTATCGGTCCTGAAGCTAGTGCACTCCTGGTCTGCCGTATGCATTTTTATTTGGTTGTACCCCGCATAGGCATCCATGAAGGACAACAGTTTAAATCCAGACGTGGCGTCTACCATTTGGTCGATTCTGGGTAGCGGGAAGCAGTCCTTTGGGCAAGCTTTGTTTAGATCTGTGAAATCTATACAAACTCGCCAAGTCCCGTTCGGCTTGGGCACCAGGACCGGATTGGCCAGCCATTCCGGATAGTACACGTCGCGGATCATGCCATTGGACAAAAGTTTGTCCACCTCTTTCTCTAAGGCCTCGGCTTTCACCGAGTCGAGCGGGCGTCTCTTTTGCTGTACAGGGGGCATGTCCGGGTTGACATTGAGTACATGGGTGATGACATGAGGGCTTATGCCGGTCATGTCTTCTTGGCGCCATGCAAAGATGTCGATGGCGCCCTTCAGTGTTTTTATTATTTTTTCTTTTTCCTCCGGATCCAGGCTCTTCCCTATCCGGAGTACTTTAGTGGAGTCGTCGTCGCACACTGGTATTTCTTCGACGTCCTCCATTGGTTCCACGACCCTTTCGGATCCTATGCGAGGATCCAACTCATCCTCTTCAGCCTTCTCTATTCCAGGGGATTCCCGGAGCATGAGTACAGGTAGGTGGGTGGCAACATTGTAACATTGCCTGGCCTCTCCCTGATTTCCCCTCACAGTTCCGACTCCGGCTTCCTGGGTAGGAAATTTCAGGCACAGGTGTCGGATTGAAGTAATCGCACCAAAGTCCACTAGGGCCGGTCGGCCTAGGATCGCGTTGTAGGCTGTTGGACAGTCTACCACTACGAAGGTGCAATACTTAAATGTGCTCTGGGGGGTATCCGGGCACAGGGTAACCGGGAGCCTTACTTTTCCCATCGGGATTAGCGTCGTCCCGTTAAACCCCGTGAGCTGTGACCCACTAGGCGAGAGGTCCCGGTCGGTCAACCCTATCGCAGTGAAGGCTTCTTTGAAGAGCAAGTTCACGGAACTCCCATTGTCAATCAGGACCCTAGCCACCACTTTATTTGCGATGGGGGTCTCTATGACCAGCGGGTCGTGGTGAGGAAAACGCACCGTCTTGGCGTCTTCTTCCGTGAACGTTATGGGTTGGTCCATTAGCCGAGGCCTTTGAGCTGGGAGTTGAGTAACCTCCCACACCTCACTGTGTTTTGCGGCCTTGGCATATCGTTTTCGCTCCTTGCGAGTGTTTCCTCCGATATGGGGAATCCGGAGATCATGGCTACCCGTCCATTAGGCCGGGGCGGTAGCCCGGGGATATGCTGGGTGTCGCCTGCGGGAGCAGCTGGAGGCAATACTCCTGCTGTACCCCCTGGCGTTCCCGGAGGCATACCTCCAGCCACCTGCCCTGGATTAAGGTGGGGCAACCTATTTTTGATCCACTCATAGAGGCGGCCCAAGCGGATCAGATTTTCAATCTCGTCTTTGAGATTCTTACACTCATTGGTGCTATGACCAATGTCGTTGTGGTACTCGCATCTTGTACTCGGATCTCTCCGGGAGCTATCCTTGTACAATGGCTGTGGTCTCCGGTAGTGCGTATTTTGCCTAGTGGCAAAATATACACGTTCCTGGGAGTCCGTGAGCTCTGTGTACTGAGTATATTGGGGTGTGTACCCCTTCTTTTGGCGCTTCTCTCCCGTTCGGGTGCTGCCCTTGGAGGACCTTTTGCTCCTCGACCCCTGGGTAGGGCCTGTCAAGCTAACAGTCGGGGCCGTCTGTGAAGGAGCTCGTCCATTCACCCCGGACGGGTTGCCGTAATGGGAAGATGTCGGTGCCAAAGCTTGGCCCTGGCTGTATCCGGGAGTAGCGGAGAACTGTATGCCACTTACTTGTGGAGTTGCAGTCGGGACAGCACCCGAGGGCGACACTCCTGGCATGTATCCTGCTATCCCGGTGGGATAATAGCCTCCGTAAGCCACGATCTGGGCTTCTTCGAGGTTAATATATTTTTGGACTCTCTTCTGGAAGTCCTGAAGGCTAGCAGCGCCTTCTTGCTGCAACTCGTTCCAGAAGGGAGTCCCAGTGCGGATTCCTGCTTGGAGAAGCGCAAGCTGTTGTCCGTCGTCGACCTTCTTGGTCTTCGAGGCTTCCTCTCGGAACCTCTTGATGTAATTCTTCAAGGTTTCGGTGGACAGTTGCTTGATGTTGGTCAAGGCACTAACCTCCAAGTTAACCTTCCTGGCGGCGACAAACTGTCTCCGGAAGTTGGTTTGGAGTTTGTTCCAACAACCCACGGATCCTGGTTCCAGCTTTTTGAACCATTCCTCCGCTGATCCGCTCAGAGTGAGGGGGAAGCACAAGCATTTGGCGTCATTGCTGACCCGCATGACTGTCATGACACGGTTGAACCGTGACAAGTCATCACTGGGGTCGGAGTTCCCAGTATACGCTGCCATTTCGGGCATCTTGAAGTTTTTAGGGAGCTCCGCCTCCAGGATATGCTTGGCACATGGCTCCCGATCCTCACTGTCCGAGTCGGAGTCGTCTCCCTTCTGCCTCCGGGAGACTCGAGCAATATCTTTTCGAAGTATGGCAAGTTCCGCCATGATCCCTTCGTTTACAGTACCCGAGGAGACCACGGGCCTGTATCTTTTTTGGTCAAGGTGATCCCGGAGGTCACCTTGATTCCCATTGATTTGATTTCTCAGATCAATGGGAGGACATCTCTGTCCTCTTCTTCCTCTACCCCCTGGTTCCTGGTGCACAGAAACGCTTTTCGGTCCCCTCGATCCTGAGGGCCAAGACTCCCTCTCTGGGGCTTGCCCCTCTGCGGACCTTTCCCTTTAGGGAAATCTGAGCGGACCCTTCGCGGATCCTGCACCTTTTTCTTTCGCCCAGGGGTAGAAGTAGGGTTTTTTGTTTGATTTTCCTCAGCAGGGTGCCTTATAGGGCTAGGTTCCCTAGGTCTTTCTTCGGGAATTAGGCGAAGACGTCGCTGGCTCCCCGTCGAGCCCAGCGGCCATTGCCTTGGGATGCACGTGAATACCAGCTGCCTCCATGGCTTTCTGCATGGCTAGCATCACTTCCTGCATTTTTTGATTTTGCGCTTTCTGAGCTTCGATCTCAGCTTCATGATCGATAGCTTTCTATCTAAGGAGCACCAATTCCGAGTAACTTCCTCCGTCGTAGGCATACTCGTCGAGGTTTTCCTCGTAGTTCTCGTCGGGAACTATTTCTTCTTCTTCTTCCTCGGACTCCTCTGCTGCTCTTGAGGCCACATCTTCCTCATTGGGATCTTGAGCATCTTCTAGGGGGCGAGGATGACGTGTACTTCTTGTCTCCACCATTGTTGTGAAGTCAGATGCTTGTTATGTAGCAGCTTTCCTCAGCTCTCAATGAAAGCACCAAAATGTTGACCGAGATTTTCGGCAACTATTAGATATGATTATATTAAAGAGCTGTAAGAAAGTGAGACGAAGATTTTTACGTGGTTGGGGCGTTAATGAGCCTTAGTCCACGAGTCTTTGTTATTAATGGATGTATTTAATACAGATTCCACACTTGAGAGAATATTTTTCTCATAAATACAGAGAATGTTCTTGGTGAGTATTTTCTCTTCTTGCTCTTATGCAACCCAAGATTCTCGACCCCATTAAATGAGCTTTGAGGGGGTATTTATAGTGTTTTGGTGGGGTAATCCCAAGAATTGTTCTTACACATGTATCTGTAAGTATCCATAAAGTTGGGTATTTCCAATGAATATACCATGGGTGATGCATGGTCAAATCCCTAGGTGCTGTAGGGTTTTTATGAAGAATGTCCTTTTTGCCTTGTGATTGACGTGACTCTTCGCAGAGTAGCCGTCGCTAGACTTAAATGATCATTACTGTAGCGCCGGCTAGCATTTTGGGGGTTGTGCCGTCAGACTTTATTGCGTGTTACAGTCCCAACACGCTTCCTCCCATGCGGCATTAAATGCGACTTGATTGCTCGGGAGAGACCTGAAACATCCCGGAGAGCCTTCACGATATGCGAGCTTCCTGGAGTACCTTGTACTCCGGGTACCTCCTCCGGGACCCATGCTAACGGCGCTTCCTTGTGGCGCACAAAGACTTAACAAATATTTACAAGTTATCTGATCCACGTGTCCCATTTCGACTGGTCCACGTATTTTGGGCGAATTCAGGGGCAACAATATAGATATGCTATCTCATTTAATCATTGTTATAATCTTATTGTGATTTAAAGATCCTCTATATAGATGATCTACATCGAGATGGGATTTCTTTACCGTTCTCACCCCTCAATGTATTTTGCCCCTTAAAACACTTAGCTAACTGTAAATGGTGTTTAGTGATCTAATAATTAGTCAGTTAAACAAGAGCTCATCCATTTACTTCTATTTGCTAAGCTCGAAGGGAATCATCACTTAACTTCTATACACCAGTAGAAGCTATAGATTCCATATTTATGTTCAGCACTCCCACTCAATCATGCTATCATGTTCCCAAAATATACGTATCACCCTGACCCAAAAGTAGGCTTAACTAATAAATCAAAGAACATGAATAGTACTCCTGAGTTGAGCCTAAGCATATCAGGATTTAGATTCTTTTAATCTTAAGATCAACTACTGATATTGACTTGGAAAGATATAACGGTAAGTTTGTAATATCTTAACTAAGTTGCAATATCGGTCCAGTCCAATGTATACTCCACACATTCGAAACTAGTATACTTTACTAATGTCCTGGAAAGAACATAACACTTACTCCACCCCTAAGTATATACATATAGGGTATTGTGGATAAACTCCACCCCTAAGTATATAGAGATTATGATCCACCCCTAAAGGTTGTAAAGATCATGATTCCCTAAGTGTGATAGAGTTAATGTAGAGTTGAATACTATTTAGAGTTCATTAGATATAAAAGATCGTTGAACTGCATAGTTTTCTTAACTTTTCTCCACCCCTATCAGATCAAAAGATCCTTTTATTAAACAAATTCTTAATAATTGTATTAGAATTAACAATTACTAATAAACATAGAAATAATTTTTATTGTTTATTTAATATAACTCTATGAAGAGTTGTAAATATTATAGAATTTGCATCAATAATAAAAACACTTACACATACAAACATATAAATATAATGTGGTAATTGTTGATTAAGATAAAGTAAATGAAGCTCAATCTCATAAATTGCAATTGGTTTGAATTCGAAAATAAAACTTTATTAATAATAAAAAAAATATTGCAACAATATGAGAAAAACAGGGATAAATATCCCTAACTAAAATTCGAAATCCAAATTGTCTTTAAACTAAAACAATCAATTCAAAATTAGATAGAAGAGCTTCATCTTCATCTTGACGATTTCACCCTTGGTCCAGCTTTCCAATCCAACTCATCTGAGTTCAAGTAGCTTGGCCTATAAGAAGAAGAAAACAAATAAACAAAGTTACTCTAGAATCATAAATCCAATTGGATAATAATTCACTAAAACTCTTAAAGTTTATAAATAAAAATACCTTGTTTCTTTGCAAGAAGTTTAGGACATTGGGGTTTCCAATGACCTTTCTCATTGCAGTAGAAACACTTTCCTTTAAGTGTAGCATCACCAGAAGCAACAGCCTTTTCGTTTTTCATGACTTTTGCACGCTTCTTGGTGTTCTTCCACTTCTTCTTCGATTTGGGTTTAGAAGCAGATGCAATATTTGCTTCAGGTTTTACCGTCCCATTACCATTCCCAGAATTGTGAGGCTTACTCCCTTTCTTCTTGGGTCCTCCAATCAAATTTTCATAAGTTTGAAGATCATTGACTAACTCATGAAAGTCTATGTCCTTATTCATGACATAATTTGATGTGTATGGTAGAAATGCTAGAGTCAGACTATTTAAGATAAGACTTACTTGAGTAGTGTGATCCATTTCAGCACCATGATCCTGGGCTTCTTGGAAATAACTTGCCATGAGGAGAACATGATCACACACGTTTTGATGGGGTTCTATCTGTGCATTGATATACTTCTTAGTCGCGTCAAAGCGAGACTGAAGTGATGCCCTACCGAATAGCTCAGTTAACTTTGTCATAATTTCAGCAGCCTTTTCGGTTTTAGAAAACCGAGTTTTGAGGGTGTCAACCATGCTGGAAAGCATAAAGTATAGAGCTTTATGATTTGCTTTCTGCCAACGCTCATACTTTTCTTTCACAGCTTTGGATGCATTGTCCCCAGGCACTTCAGGTGACGGCTCAGTTAAAACAATCAAGGCACTTTCTCCTATGAGAGCAATGTTAATGTTCTCATTCAATTTGGGAAAGTTAGATCCATTTAGCTTATTTTCAGTCAACAGTGATAACATGGAATTCATCATGATAAAACAGGATACTACAAAATAATAGAAATCAATAATGGTTTAACACAAAATCAATTCAGAAATTATAAGCACATAGCAAGTAGGAATGATATGAGAAAATACTAAAAAAAAATTCAATCCTAAATAATTTCCAAGGTTTTTCAACAAAATGATATCAGTGTCCCGTTTAGGCGAGAGTCAAAGCTACCATCTATTGAATAGAGTTGTCAGCTCATCTAAAATGTTAAACATTCTAGCAACCTTTTATTAGATCAAGATTGGAATCCAGCGTTGTCCCGTTTAGGCGAGAGTCAAGGCCATTCTATCTTATGAGCTTCTTCCATTGTTTCGCAATTTGCAAGTCAAATATGGTCGCCACCATTAGGGTGATCTATACCATATAAAACACTTACGAACTACTTATCTTTCGAGATTAAACGGTGCGAAATTGCTAATGAACGTTCCTCCATTAGGGAGGATTACTCACTAAAATAAACGCGATGTAAAACTAACAATGGAGATCGAATATCTTAATAATAATAAAGCTCATTCTTTAAAATGTATTTTCTTTATTATTCTAATAAATATATTCATTAAATTCGAATTTTAGAATTAAAAAAAATTCAAAATAAGAATTTAATATAATATTTATAAAATTATACTTAGATGATGATTGAAATAAAATGAATTATTTCCGTAATTTTAAATATAAATATTAAGGAAATTAATTTAAGTTGTATTAATTTAAATTAATTAGAAACTTAAAAATTTCCAGAAGAATATATTTATTGTATTCGAAAAATAAAGTATAAACTATACAAATTTTTGAAAAGATAATAAATACTCAGAAAAAATACTTCAAGCAAAAATATCACCTATCTAGATTTTTCTTTGACTTATTAATTCAATTTCTAATAATATATTTAAATTCATTTATTTTAAATTAATCAATAAATGAAAAAATCATTGATTTAAGTTGGTCCAAGAGTTAATTAAAATAAATAATTAATTTACAACTTAATCTATTTTTCAAGAAAAAATTCAAAAAATATTGCATAATTAAAATGTAATTTTCGAAATTCATTAATAAAATGAAGAAAAATATATATGAAAATTATTTAAATTTAAGTTGAAAAAATTAAATTTCAACCTAAAAATAATTTTCTATTTAATTAAGTGTCATGAAAAATAAATATTTAAGTATCATGATGAAAATATCCTTAGATATTTAATTTTTTAATTTAATTAAATGTATTAAATTCAAGAAATGAATAATTAAGTGTAGAGAAAGCTTAATTATTAATCTCTAGTTTAATACTAGGAAAAAATATACTTAAACAAAATTGTACCAAAATTAATTATTTAAATAATGAATTCCACAATGTATAATATTTTCTTATTTAAATATTAGAAATAATAAGTAGTCTAGAAATAACTATCTAGAAAATATCTTATTTGACTAAGTATCTTTTCAACAAAAATTTGAAAAAAAAAATATCTAATTTAAGTTGTATAGAAAAAATCTAAAACTTAAATATTTTCAAATTTAGATTTAATTAAATATCAAAAAAATTAAGTTGTAACCACTTAATTTAAAAAATATTCCATTTTAAGTTTAAAACTAACTTAAAAAATATCTTAAGAATCTTTAATAACTAATGCCTAGGATTCCTCAACTTAATTTTAAATTTAAATAAAATATTCAAATTTAAGTTAGATATGAAAAATTAGTTAAAATAACTAATTTATAACTTAAATAGGAATATTTAATTAAATAAGCTCTAGAAAGAATCTAGTTAGTTAAAATTCTTTATTTAATTAAATACAAGAAAAATAGAAATAGTTTGTCTAGAAAAAATATCTAAAACTAAAAGTGTTTTTCTTAAAATTAACTTTAAAATATTAAAATGAAAATAAATTTTCATATATTTTAAAAGTTAATTATGTTGCTAATTCAATTTTATTAGGTTAAACTAATATAATTAACCTAGTACAGTTATTCAAATCAGGCAAATGGACCTTCACAATTGGGGTAGTTCATGTGACGGGATGCTGGGTTCAGTATGTCGTACCCACTTCTATGGCTCCCAACTCTCACACAAGGCCCAAAAGAGGAGAATTTAACCTTAAAATAAATAACTGTTATTAATTGAATAGGTCCAAAAACTAAATGGACCTAAATAAAATATATCATAGTGTGACATTTTATTTAGCAACAACCTATATGCATCTATATAATAAAATAAACATATAGGCTCACACAGGCACACACTTGGATGGATCCTATCATGTTGCTAGGTCATACACAGATGAAAGAAGAGTGTAAAATTTACCTGTTACAAATTATTTACTTGACCAAGGGAGCCATGAGTTAAAATCAGATCATTGGATCTGTCAACAAGTTAACCATGGCTATTTGCAATCAAGCAATAATTTGAAAACTTACAAACAAGCTAAAACCACATACTCCTGCAACAAGGTTAGCTGGATAGTTGAAAGTAGGATTTATTTAATTTTAAATAATTAAATTTCGAAAATAAAATAATTAAATAAATAAATAATTAAATAAAAAATATTTAATTTTCGAAAAATTAAAAAAAAAATATTTATTTATTTTCGAAAATAATAATAAAATAATATTTATAATTAAACCTACAATTTTGAAAAATTAGGTTTCAACTAACCTAAATATCATTTCAAAATTTGCTAACTATTTTTAAAAATTAAATGTTATTTTATAAATAAAAATTAAAAAAGATAAATAAATATCTTTTTCAGATTTTAAATTTAATTTAAATAAATAAAATAACAAAATTTAAAAGTTAGCAAAATATCTTACATCTATTTAAAATTACATGATTATAGTTATCTTATTTTAAATTTAAATAAGGTCAAATTATTTTAAAACATTTAATTAAAAAAAATTAATATTTGACCTTAAATTTAAAAATAAGATAAGATATAATCAAATTTAAAAATAAGATAGATAAATAAGCAAAAAGATAGATATTTACTATTTTCAAATTCAAATTACACTAATATCATGAATTAAATTAAAAAAATATTAAATAATTTAATTATGATAATTAGAATTGAAATAGGAATAGTAAATGTCTAAATACAAAACGAAACAAAAAAATCGGAAGTTAAATCCAAGAAAAAGCATGAAAAAACGAAGAAAAACGAAAAAAATGTGAGCTGTACGGACAGTATGCGTTGCATACTCGTCCAGGCGCGCTCACAGGGGTGTACGCTGAGAAACCTCGGCGCAGGGGGGAATGCGCAAGATTTTTGCGCGCGGAGGGGGGTGTCTTCAGACACCTATGCGTGTTGCTCGGACAAAATGCTGTCCAAACACGCGTATGACCGAGGTGCACTCGGTTCCGCGCGCGCGTGGGTGATGCAACATCCTTATCTTTTTTTTGAATCTTCAAAAAATCATAACTAATTCAAATTAAATCGAAATTGAGTTCTGTAAAAAAGTAACTTGCTTAATTTTTTCCATACTATCCAATAAAAATAATTCCAGAAACAAAATTTCAATTATTTTTCACCAAAATTCACAAACATCAATCAATCATCAAATAACACTCAATACAACATGAAACCATCCAAATAACAAACAATCATTTTAAAGTCCAAATTTCTTGCAAGCAAATCAATTATCGTGGCTTTGATACCAGTTGTTGGATATTATTTTACCAGGATCTTAGATCTACTCACAAGTATGTTGTTTAACACCCTAAATATGAACTTTCTAAAACGATAAAATAAACGCATATAAAGTTAAGAAAACCTTACATTGATGCAGCGGAATTAATGTCTCCTTCCACTCAGATCTCTAACCCTTGTATCCTTTCTGTCGCAGAGTATTATCAAGATCTGAGCCCGAATGTCCTTCTCTTTGAGTTTGATCCTTCACAGTCTTCCAATCTATGATTGAGTTACCACTTGCTGTGTGTGGGCACTTACTCTATCACTAAGTTCGAAAATTAGAAGAGGAAAAGAGAGTGAGAGGTTTCGGCCGAGGTATAGAAAAGGGAAGGCTCAGTTTTCTGAAGAGAGAATTTTCTGTCAGAAGAATAATGAAAACTTTTATTTTTGACTGAGCCATCACTTTCTATTTATAGGCAACTACTAGGTTTAGGTTAGGAATTACTTGGCATTAAAATAATGAAAATATCAATTTGAAATTCCACTATAAGTGGCCGGCCAAGGTGTAGATAATGGGCCCCACTTGATTTTGCAGTTTTCACAAATTTTATTTCTATTTTCTCAAAAACGCCAATTTTCCAATTCTAACCACTTAAATGCCAAAACTAATTATTTAATAACTAAAATAGATTATTAAATAATATTGTTATTTAATTTAATTATTAACTAGACATATAAAGTCCATTAATAAATAAATAAACCTAGAATCTCTTTTCCTTACAATTTCGCCGCTGCTTAGTGAAAATTCACAAATTAGACATAGTCTAACTTTAGAATTATAATTGACCAATCACGAATCAATTATTGAGTCTTACAAGCAGTATGTTCTCAACTACAATGGGGACCATGGATCTATATGATGAGCTTCCAATAAGTGAACCGAATTTACTAAGTAAATTCCTACTTATTAATTCTTCGTTGAATCCACTCTTAGAACTTAGAATTGCACTCTCAGACTTATATAGAGCATATTATATGTTCCACGATATAGATATGCTATCTCATTTAACCATTGTTATAATCTTATTGTGATTAAAGATCCTCTATGTAGATGATCTACATCGAGATGGAATAATTTTACCGTTCTCACCCCTCAATGTATTTTGCCCCTTAAAACACTTAGCTACCTGTAAATGGTGTTTATTGATCTAAGAATTAGTCAGTTAAACAAGAGCTCATCCATTTACTTCTATTTGCTAAGCTCGAAGGGAATCATCACTTAACTTCTATACACCAGTAGAAGCTATAGATTCCATATTTATGTTCAGCACTCCCACTCAATCATACTATCATGTTGCCAAAATATACGTATCACCCTAACCCAAAAGTAGGCTTAACTAATAAATCAAAGAACATGAATAGTACTCCTGAGTTGAGCCTAAGCATATCAGGATTTAGATTCTTTTAATCTTAAGATCAACTACTGATATTGACTTGGAAAGATATAACGGTAAGTTTGTAATATCTTAACTAAGTTGCAATATCGGTCCAGTCCAATGTATACTCCACACATTCGAAACTAGTATACTTTACTAATGTCCTGGAAACAACATAACACTTACTCCAAGTGTAAGTACACATCATCGTTGATTATCACATCAGTGTAAATCTAAAACACTGATGAAACAGGGACTTAGTCTTTTGATTCATATGATCACAATCACATTCCACTGTGTTGACGATACTGTAATTGTGAATAAACATATGATCTGGATTTAACTGATTTTTTGTGTATAAATGTAATAAACATATTAAACCATTAGAATGTAAAATTCATGCAAACATAAATCACTTCAAATTTCTTATATTGATAACTAATCAGATTGTAAAGAGTTTTATTTAGGGCATAAAACCCAACAGGTTTGAGTTTGGGTCCGACTCTGTGTCTGGGTTTGTGTCCAGGTCTGGATCCCGTTCTGGGTGTAGGTTCGTTTCCAGGTCCAAGTTCGGGTCCCGAGTGCGGGTCCAAGTTTGGGTTTGGGTCAGGATCTCGATCCAGATCTAGGTCCAGCATTTCGATCCCACTTTGGTTCTTGGTCCGAGTCAAGGTTCGTATCCAGATCCCCATCTAGGTCCAAGTCTGTGTTTGGGATCGGGTCGCAGATTTAGGTCCAGGTCCGGGTCTCAGTTTCGGTCTGGGTACATGACCGTGTCTGGGCCCTAGTTCCAGTCTCAGTTTGGGTCTGAGGCTAAGTCTGTGTTCGGTTTTAGGTCTTGGTCCGGGTCCTGGTCACCGTCCTAGTCTTGTTCTAGGGTCCTAGTTCGGCGATTCTTGTTCAGGTTCTAATTTTTGGTCCAAGGTCTAGGTCTGGGTTCGGGATTGGTTCTTCATCTGGTTTCTGGTCCTAGTCTAAGTCCCATATCTAGACACCGACTACTAGTCTATTCAAGGCCCCGTTACCCGAATCCCGAGTCAAGATTTGGATCACTTTCACTGGTCTTGGTCTGGTTCTTGTTCAGGTCCCATTTCTAAGTTTGGGTTTGGGATCGAGATTGGGGTGCGGTTCTAGGTCCCCAACCTAGTTTTGTGTCCCTAATCTGGTTCCTTGTTTGGGTCTGAGTTCATGTTCGGGTTCAGGTCCCGAGTCCAGGTTTGGGTTGGAGCCGGGTTCGGCTCCCATTTCGGGCCTAGGTCTAATTTTGATTCCGGGTCCTGGTCCGGTTTCGGTTCTGGATCTAGGTCCTATTTCAGTTATGATTCCAAGTCCAAGTCCTAGTTCCAGTCACGGTCAACTTTCGGTTTTGGTTCCAATTTTGGGTCGCAGGGTACAGGTTCGGGTCCACTTTTGGGTTTGGGACTGTGTTCAGGTCTGGGTGTGGGTTCAAGTCCTTGTCTGGGTTCGGGTCCAGGGTAGGGTCCCAAATCCAGACACTGACTACGGGTTTTGTCCAAGCCCTGGGTCCAGATCCAGTTCCCACTTTCGGGTCCCTGTCTGGTTCCATTTCCGGTGTCCGGTCACGAGCTGGGTCCTATGTTCAAGTTCGGGTCTGGGTCGGGTACTAGATCCCAGTCCTAGTTTTGTTTCCCAGGTCCGTATACTGATTATCGGTCCAGGTCTAGGTTATTGTGTGGGTTTGGGTCTCGGTCTAGGTTCGGGTTCGAGTCCTAGTCTCGGTTCGGGTTTAGATATTTGTCTGTGTTTTGATCTAGTTCCATTTGCGATTCTGAGTTTGATTTTGGGTTTGAGTTCGAGTCAGAGTTCGAGTCCTGGTCTGAGTTTGGGTTCGGTTCTGGATTTCAGTCTAAGTCCAGATCAGCCTCCGGGTGTGGGTACGCCTCCTGGGTCTTGCTCTAGGTTGGGTCTGAGTCCCAAGTTCCAATCCCGATCTGAGTCTGGATTCAGTTCTGGGTCTAAGTCCTTGGTTCTGATCCTGATCTGGGTTCGAGTTTGAGTCCAGGTCTAGGTCTAGCTTTGGGTCTGATTCTAGGTGTGGGTGTTTGAGTTCGGGTCCGAGTCTGCGTTTGGGTTTGTGTCCAGGTCTGGACCCTGATCTGGGTCTAGGTTCAGGTCCACGTCCAAGTTCTGGTCCTGAGTGCGAGTCCAAGTTTGGTTCTGGGTCAGGATCTCGGTCAAGATCTAGGTCCAGCATTTCGATCCCAGTCTTGGTCTTCGTCCGAGTCTAGGTTCGTATCCGGATCCCTATCTAGGTCGAAGTCGGTGTTTGGGATCGGGTCCCATATTTAGGTCCAGTTCCGTGTCTCAGTTCCGGTTTGGGTACACGACCGTGTCCGGGCCCGAGTTCTTGTCTCAGTTTTGGTTTGAGGCTAGGGCTGTGTTCGGTTCTAGGTTTGGGTCTGGATCCTGGTCACGGTCCGAGTCTTTTTCTAGGGTCCTGGCTCGGCGATTCTTGTTCAGGTTCTAATTTTGGGTCCCAGGTCTTGGTTTGGGTTCGGTTTGGGTTCTTCGTCTTGGTTCTTGTCCAAGTCTGAGTCCTAGATCTAGACACCGACTACTAGTCTATTCCAGGCCCCATTACCCGAATCCCGAGTCAAGATCTGGATCACTATAACGGATCTTGGTCTAGTTCTGGTTCAGGTCCTAGGTCCCATTTCTGAGTTTGGGTTCGAGATCGAGATTGGGATGCGATTCTATGTCCCGACCCTGGTATCGTGTCCCTAGTCTGGTTCCATGTTTTGGACTGAGTTCATGTTGGGGTTCGGGTCCCGAGTCCAGGTTTGGGTTGGGATCCGAGTCCGGTTCCCAATTCGGGTCTATGTCTGATTTGGAGTCTGGGTCCTAGTCCGGTTACGGTTTTGGATCTAAGTCCAATTTAAGTTATGATTCCAAGTCCAAGTCCTAGTTCCAGTCCCAGTCAACTTCCAGTTTTGGTTCAAATTTTTGGTCACAGCGTACGGGTTCGGGTATACTTTTGGGGTTAAGACTGGGTTCACGGCCGGGTGTGGGCGGGTCCTTGTCAGGGTTCGGGTCCATGGCAAGGTCCCAAATCTAGACACCGACTACGGGTTTTGTCCAAGCCCCGAGGCCAGATCCGGATCCCACTTTCGAGTCCCAATTTGGTTACATTTCTTGTGCCGGGTCACGAGCTGGTCCTATGTTCAAGTTCGAGTCTAGGTCAGGTACTAGGTCCCTGTCCTAGGTTGTTTCCAGGGTCCCTATCCTGTTTTTTGCTCCATGTCCCTGTTATTGTGTGGGTTTGTGTCCTGGTCTAGGTTTGGGTTCGAGTCTTAGTCTCGGTTCGGGTTTAGGTCTTTGCCTGGGTTTTGATCTGGGTTCGGGTTTGGGTTTAGGTCCTGGTCCTGGTCCTAGTCCTAGTTCGGTTCAAGTTCCATTTGCAATTCTGAGTTCGAGTTTGGGTTTGAGTTCGGGTCGAAGTTGGAGTCCTGGTTTGAGTTTGGGTTCGGGTCCGGAGTTCAGTCTAGGTCCAGATCAGGCTCCTGGTGTGGGTTCGCCTCCTTGGTCTAGGTTGGGTCCGAGTCCCAAGTTCCAATCCGATTTTAGTCTGGATTATGTTCTGGGTCTAAGTCCTTGGTTCTGATCCTGGTCTGGTTTCGAGTTTCGGTCCGGGTACTGGTCTATCTTTGGTTCTGATTCTAGGTGTGGGTTTTTGAGCTGGGGTCCGAGTCTGTGTCTGGGTTTGTGTCCAGGTCTCGACCTCAATCTTGGTCTAGGTTCGGGTCCAAGTCCAAGTTCGGGTCCCGAGTGTGGGTCCAAGTTTTGGTCTGGGTCAGGATCTCGGTCCATATCTAGGTCCAGCATTTCGATCCCAGTCTGGGTCTTGTTCCGAGTCTAGGTTCGTATCTGGATGCCTATCTAGGTCCAAGTCTGTTTTTGGGATCGGGTCCTACATTTAGGTCCAGGTCCGGGTCTCACTTTCGGTCTGGGTACATGACCGTGTTCGGGCCTGAATTCTAGTCTCAGTTTGGGTCTGAGGCTAGGTATGTGTTCGGTTCGAGGTCTGGGTCTAGGTCCTACTCACGGTCCTAGTCTTGTTCTAGGGTCCTGGTTCGGCGATTCTTGTTGAGGTTCTAATTTTGGGTTCCAGGTCCAGGTCTGGGTTCGGGTTTGGTTCTTCGTCTGGGTTCTGGTCCTAGTTTCAGTGCCACATCTAGACACAGACTACTGGTCTGTTCCAGGCCCCGTTACCCGAATCCCGAGTTAAGATCTTTATCATTGTCACGGGTCTCGGTCAGGTTCTAGTTCAGGTCCCAGGTCCTGGTTCGAGTTCGGATTTCAGTCTAGGTCCAGATCAGGCTCCGGGTGTGGGTTCGCATCCTATGTCTTGGTCTAGGTTTGGTTCGAGTCCCAAGTTCCAATCCCGATCTGAGTTTGGATTCAGTTCTGGGGCTAAGTCCTTGGTTCCGATCCTGGTCTGGGTTCGAGTTTGGGTCTGGGTCCGGGCGTAGCTTTGGGTTTAATTCTAGTTGTGGGTGTTTCAGTTCGGGTCCGAGTCTGTGTCTGGGTTTGTGTCTAGGTCTGGACCCCGATCTGGGTCTAGGTTTGGGTCAAGTCCAATTTAAGGTACCGAGTGCGGGTCCAAGTTTCGGTCTATTTCAGGATCTCGGTCCAAATCTAGGTCCACCATTTTGATCCCAGTCTGGGTCTTGGTCCGAGTCCATGTTCGTATGCGGTTCCCTATCTAGGTCCAAGTCTGTGTTTGGGATCGGGTCCCGGATTTAGGTCCAATTCCAAGTCTCAATTCCTGTCTGGGTATACGACCGTGTCTGGGCCCGAGTTCTAGTTTCAGTTTCGGTCTATTGCTAGGTTTGTGTTCGGTTCTAGGTCTGGGTCCGGGTCATGGTCACGGTCCTAGTCTTGTTCTGGGGTCTTGGTTCGGCGATTCTTGTTCAGGTTCTAATTTTGGATCCCAGGTCTAGGTCTGGCTTCGGGTTTGGTTCTTCTTTTTTGTTCTGGTCCTAGTCTCTGTTCTAGATCTAAACACCGACTACTTGTCTGTTCCAGGCCCCGTTGCCCAAATCTCGAGTCATGATTTGGATCACTGTCACGGGTCTCGGTCTGGTTTTGGTTCAGGTCCCAAGTCCCATTTCTGAGTTTGGGTTCGGGATCGAGACTGGCGTGCGGTTCTAGGTCCCGACCCTGGTTATGTGTCCCTAGTCTGGTTCCATGTTTGGGTCAGAGTTCAGGTTCGGTTTCGAGTCTCGAGTCCAGGTTTAGGTTGGGATACGGGTCTGGCTCCCAATTCGGGTCTAGGTCGGATTTGGAGTTCGGGTCCTGGTCTGGTTACGGTTCTGGATCTAGGTCCAATTTCAGTTATGATTCCAAGTCCAACTCCTAGTTCCAGTCCCGGTCAACTTCCAGTTTTGGTTCCAATTTTGGGTCACACGGTACGGGTTCGGGTCCACTTTTGGGTTTGGGACTGGGTTCAGGTCCGTGTGTGGGTTCGGGTCCTTGTCAGGGTTTGGGTCCAGGGCTGTGTCCCAAATCCAAACACCGACAATGGGTTTTTTCTAAGCCCTGGGTCCAGATCCGGATCCCAATCTTAGGTCCTAGTCTTGTTCCATTTCTAGTGGCGGGTCACGAGCTGGGTCCTAGGTTCAAGTTCGTGTCTGGGTCGGGGTCTAGGTCCCAGTCGTAGCTATTTTTCCTAGGTCCCTATCCTTATTCTGGGTCTATGTCTAGGTTATTGTGTGGGTTTAGGTCACGGTCTAGGTTTGGGTTTGAGTCCTAGTCTAAGTTTGGGTGTAGGTCTCTGTCTGGGTTTTGATCTGGGTTCTGCTTTGGGTTTAGGTCCTGGTCCTGGTCCTAGTCCTAGTTTAGGTTTAGTTCCATTTGCGATTCTGAGTTCGAGTTTGGGTTTGAGTTCGAGTCCTTGTCTGAGTTTGGGTTTTGGTCCGGATTTCAGTCTAGGTCCGGATTTCAGTGAGTTCGTGTCCTGGGTCTTGGTCTAGGTTGGGTCTGATCCTGGTTTGGGTTCGAGTTTGGGTCCGAGTTCGGGTTTAGCTTTGGGTCTGATTCTAGGTGTGGGTTTTTGAGTTCGAATCCGAGTCTGTGTCCTGGTTTGTGTCAAGGTCTGGATCACGATCTAGGTCTATGTTCGGGTCCAGGTCCAAGTTCAGGTCCCGAGTGTGGGTCCAAGTTTAAGTCTGGGTTAGGATCTCGGTCCTGATCTAGGTCCAGCATTTCGATCCAAGTCTGGGTCTTGGTCCAAGTCCAGGTTCGTATCCAGATACCTATCTAGGTCCAAGTCTGTGTTTGGGATCGGGTCCCAGATTTAGGTCCTGGTCGGGGTCTCAGTTCCGGTCTGGGTACACGATTGTGTCCTGGCCCGAGTTCCAGTCTCAGTTTGGGTCTGAGGCTAGGTCTGTGTTCGGTTCTAGGTGTGGGTCCGGGTCCTTGTCACGGTCCTTGTCTTGTTCTAGGTTCATGGTTCGGCGATTCTTGTTCAGGTTCTAATTTTGGGTCCCAGGTCTAGGTCTGGGTTCAGGTTTGGTTGTTCATCTAGGTTTTGGTCCTAGTCTGAGTCCCAGATCTTCATACCGACTACTGGTCTGTTCCAGGCCCCGTTACCCGAATTCCGAGTCAAGATATGGATCACTGTCAAATTTCTCAGTCTGGTTCTGGTTCAGGTCCTAGGTCCCATTTCTGAGTTTGGGTTCGGGATCGAGACTGGGGTGCGGTTCTAGGTCCCGACCCTAGTTCTGTGTCCCTAGTCTAGTTCTATGTTTGGGTCTGAGTTCAGGTTCAAGTTCGGGTCCCGAGTCCAGGTTTGGGTTGGGATCCGGGTTCGGCTCCCAATTCGGGTCCAGGTCTGATTTGGAGTTCGCATCCTGGTCCAGTTACAGTTCTGGATTTCTGTCCAATTTTCGTTATGATTCCAATTCCAAGTCCTAGTTCCAGTCCCGGTCAACTTCCGGTTTTGGTTCCACTTTTTGGTTGTGGACTAGGTTCAGGTTTGGGTGTCGGTTCGGGTCCTTGTCAAGGTTCGGGTCCAGGGCTGGGTCCCAAATCCAAACACCGACTACGGGTTTTGTCCAAGCCCTGGGTCAAGGTCCGGATCCCAATCTCTTGTCCTAGTATGGTTCCATTTCTGGTGCCGGGTCACGAGCTGGGTTCTAGGTTCAAGTTCGGGCTATGTCAGGTACAAGGTCCTGATCCTAGTTCAGTTTCCTAGTTCCCTATCCTGATCTGGGTCCAGGTCCCGGTTATTGTGTGGGTTTGGGTCCCGGTCTAGTTTCGGGTTTGAGTCCTAACCTTGGTTCGGGTTTAGGTCTCTGTCTGGGTTTTGATCTAGGTTCGGGTTTGGGTTTAGGTCCTGGTCCTTGTCCTAGTCCTAGTTCGGTTCTAGTTCTTCTGGCGATTCTGAGTTCGAGTTAAGGTTTGAGTTCGAGTCGGAGATCGAGTCCTTGTCTGAGTTTGGGTTCGGGTCTGGATTTTAGTCTACGTCCAGATCAGGCTCGGGGTGTGGGTTCGTGTCCTATGTCTTCGTCTAGGTTGGGTCAGAGTCCCAAGTTCCAATACCGATCTGAGTCTGGATTCAGTTCTGGGTCTAAGTCCTTGGTTCTGATCCTGGTCTTGGTTCGAGTTTGGGTCCGGGTCCGGCGCTAACTTTGGGTCTGATTCTAGGTGTGGATGTTTCAGTTCGTGTCCGAGTCTGTGTCCTGGTTTGTGTCCAGGTCTGGACACCGATCTGGGTCTAGGTTCAGGTCCAGGTCAAAGTTCAAGTCCCAAGTGCTGGTCCAAGTTTCGGTCTGGGTCAGGATCTCAGTCCAAATCTAGGTCCACCATTTCGATCCCAGTCTTGGTCTTGGTCCGAGTCCAGGTTCGTATCCGGATCCCTATCTAGGTCCAAGTCTGTGTTTGGGATCGGGTGCCAGATTTAGGTCCAAGTCCGGATCTCAGTTCCGGTCTGGGTACACGACCGTGTCAATGCCCGAGTTCCAGTCTAAGTTCTGGTCTGAGGCTAGGTCTGTGTTCGGTTCTAGGTCTGGGTCCGGGTCCTGGTCACGGTTGTAGTCTTATTCTAGGGTCCTCGTTCGGCGATTCTTGTTCAGGTTCTAATTTTGGGTCCCAGGTCTAGGTCTGGGTTCAGGTTTGGTTCTTCGTCTGGGTTCTGGTCCTAGTCTGAGTCCCAGATCTGGACACCGACTACTGGTCTGTTCCAGGCCCCGTTACCCGAATCCCGAGTCAAGATCTGGATCGCTGTCACGGGTCTGGGTCTGGTTCTAGTTCAGGTCCCAGGTCCCATTTTTGAGTTTTGGTTCGGGATCGAGACTCGGTGCGGTTCTAGGTCCTGACCCTTGTTTTTTGTCCCTAGTCTGGTTCCATGTTTGGGTTTGAGCTTAGGTTCGTGTTCGGGCCCCGAGTCCAAGTTTGGGTTAGGATCCGGGTTCGGCTCCCAACTCGACTCTAGGTCTGATTTGGAAGCCGGGTCCTGATCAACTTCCGGCTTTGGTTCCAATTTTGGGTCACAGGGTACTAGTTCTGGTCCACTTTTGGGTTTGGGACTGGGTTCAGGTCCGGATGTGGGTTCAGGTCCTTGTTAGGGTTCGGGTCAGGGCTGGGTCCCAAATCCAGACACCAACTACGGGTTTTGTCCAAGCCTTAGGTCCAGATTCGGATCCCAATCTCGGGTCCCGAGTCACGGTCCTAGTTCTGTTTCCCAGGTCCCTATCCTGATTCTGGGTCTAGGTCTCGGTTATTGTGTGGGTTTGGGTCCCAATCTAGGTTCGGGTATCAGTCCTAGTCTCCGTTCGGGTTTGGGTTTAGGTCCTGGTCCTGGTCATAGTACTACTTCGGTTCTAGTTCCATTTGCGATGCTGAGTTTGCGTTTGGGTCTTGATTTCAGTCTAGGTCCAGATCAGGCTTCGGGTGTGGGTTCGCGTCTTGGGTCTTGGTCTAGGTTGGGTGCGAGTCCCAAGTTCCAATCCCAATCTAAGTCTGGATTCAGTTCTTAGTCTAAGTCCTTGGTTCTGATCTTGGTCTTGGTTCGAGTTTGGGTCCAGGTCTGGGTCAAGCTTTTGGTCTGGGTCAGGATCTCGGTCCAGATCTAGGTCCAGCATTTCCATCCCATTCTGGGTCTTGGTCCGAGTCCATGTTCGTACTGGATCCCTATCTAGGTCCAAGTCTGTGTTTGGGATCGGGTCCAAGATTTAGGTCCAGGTCCGAGATTTAGGTCCAAGTCCGGTCTAAGTTCATGTCTAGTTACACGACCGTGTCCGGGAACGAGTTCAAATCTCAGTTTGTGTTCGGTTCTAGGTCTGGGTGCGGGTCCTGGTCACGGTCCTAGTCTTCTTCTAGGGTCATGGTTCAACGATTCTTGTTCAGGTTCTAATTTTGGGTCCAAGGTCTAGGTCTGGGTTTGAGTTTGGTTCTTCGTCTGGGTTCTAATCCTAGACACCGACTACTGGTCTGTTCCAGGCCCCATTACCCAAATCTCGAGTTAAGATATGGATCACTGTCACGGGTCTCCGTCTAGTTCTAGTTCAGGTCCCAGGTCCCATTTCTGAGTTTGGGTTCGGGATCGAGACTGGGGTACGGTTTTAGGTCCCGACCCTGGTTATATGTCCCTAGTCTGGTTCCATGTTTGGGTCTGAGTTCAGGTTAAAGTTCGGGTCCCGAGTCCAGGTTTTTGTGGGGATCCGGGTCTGGCTCCCAATTCGGGTCTAGGTCTTATTTGGAGTTCAATTCCTGTTCATGTTACGGTTCTGGGTCTTTGTCCAATTTCAGTTATGATTCCAAGTCCAAGTCCTAGTTCCAGTCTCGGTCAACTTCTGGTTTTCGTTCCAATTTTGGGTCACAGGGTACGGGTTCGGGTCCACTTTTGGGTTTGGGACTGGGTTAAGGTCCGCATGTGGGTTCGGGTCCTTGTCAGGGTTCGGGTCCAGGGCTGGGTCCCAAATCCAAACACCGACTACGGGTTTTGTCCAAGCCCTGGGTCCAGATCTGAATCCCAATCTTGGGTCCCAATCTGGTTCCATTTCTGGTGCCGGGTCACGAGCTTCGTCCTAGGTTCAAGTTCGGGTCTGGGTCAGGTACTAGGTCTCGGTCCTACTTCTGTTTCCTAGGTCCCTATCCTGATTCTCGGTCTAGGTCCCGATTATTGTGTGAGTTTGGGTCACGGTCTAGGTTCGGGTTCGAGTCCTAGTCTCGGTTCGGGTTTAGGTCTCGATCTGTGTTTTTATTTGGGTTCGGGTTTGGGTTTAGGTCCTGGTCCTGCTTCTAGTCCTAGTTGTGTTCTACTTCCATTTGCGATTTTGAGTTCTAGTTTAGGTTTGACTTCGGGTTGGGGTTTGGGTTCAGGTTCCAATTTCAGTCTAGGTCCAGATCAGGCTCCGAGTGTGGGT
The DNA here is from genome assembly GCF_029168945.1 of Cannabis sativa. Lineage (NCBI taxonomy): Eukaryota > Viridiplantae > Streptophyta > Magnoliopsida > Rosales > Cannabaceae > Cannabis > Cannabis sativa. The sequence goes on from NC_083602.1 coordinate 85,327,647, forward strand.
TCGCATCCTGGGTCTTCGTCTAGGTTGGGTCCGAGTCCCAAGTTCCAATCCCGATCTGAGTTTGGATTCAGTTCTGAGTCTAAATCCTTGGTTCTGATCCTGGTCTGGGTTCGATTTTGGGTCCGGGTCTAGCTTTGGGTCTGATTCTAGGTGTGGGTGTTTGAGTTGGGCGCCGAGGCTGTGTCCAGGTCTGGCCCTGATCTGGGCCTAAGTTCGGGTCCAGGTCCAAGTTTGGGTCCCGAGTGCAAGTCAAAGTTTGGGTCTGGGTCAGGATCTCGGTCCAGATCAAGTTCAAGAATTTCGATCCCAGTCTGGGTCCTTGTCCGAGTCCAAGTTCGTATCCGGCTCACTATCTAGGTCCGAGTCTGTGTTTGGGATCGGAACCAAGATTTAGGTCAAGGTCCGGGTCTCAGTTTCGGTCTGGGTACACGACCGTGTCCGGGCCCGGTCTAGGTCTGTGTTAGGTTCTAGGTCTGGGTCCGGGTCCTAGTTACGGTCCTAGTCTTGTTCTAGGGTCTTGGTTCGGCGATTCTTGTTCAAGTTCTAATTTTGGGTCCATGGTCTAGGTCTGCGTTCGGGTTTGGTTCTTCATCTGGGTTCTGGTCCTAGTTTTTGTCGCAGATCTAGACACCAACTACTGGTCTGTTCCAGGCCCCGTTACCCGAATCCCGAGTCAAGATCTGGATCACTGTCACGGGTCTCGGTCTGGTTCATGTTCAGGTCCCAGGTCCCATTTCTGAGTTTGGGTTCGGGATCGAGACTGGGTGTGGTTCGGGGTCCCAACCCTGGTTCTGCGACCCTAGTCTGGTTCCATGTTTGTGTTGGGTTTTATGCCCTAAATAAAACTCATTTCAATATAATCAGATTTACTTATTAATATAGATCAGAAATAACATTTAATGTTGCATGGTTCACATGATTTATTTCATGATTATAGGTACATAATGTATGAATTCATCTGAAACCCTTTTCACATACTTGATCCTGTTTATTGTGTCGTCAACACATTGGAAAGTAAACATGACTATGTGAATAAAGTTTCGTAGATTTATCAGACATAGGGTTTTACTGATATGATAATCTACAATAGAGTTTACTTGCATTTGGAGAAGTGCTATGTTCTTTCCAGAGCATTGGTTAAAGTAAAGTTCAGGTTGGATGCATGGAGTATGCATCGAAGGGACCGATATTGAACTCTGACTTAGATTTATTAAACTTACCGTAATATCTATTCAAGTCAATATCGCCTAGTTGATCCTAGATCAAATGATCTTAATCCTGTTGTGATTAGGCTTAAACTCAAGAGGCTATTCGTGTTCTTTGATTTGTTAGTTAAGACTACTTTTAGGTCAGGGTGATATCAACGTACATTTTGGGAACACAGTAGTGTAATTGAGTGGGAGCGCTAACATAAAAATGAAATCTATAGCTTCTATCTGGCGAATAGTAAGTAAAGGATGATCTCCTTCGAGCTTGACCAAATGAAAATAAATGGTGGAGATCTCATTTCACATAAGCTGAAATATCATTTATACGGGGTTAAGTGTTTTAAGGATTAAATACATTGTACGGTGTAACAATAATCTAATCCCTTTACAGTGTAGATCATTCATATAGAGGATCATTGATCAAATTAGGATTATAACAATGGATAACTAATGATGTGTCTATATGGTGGAACATAGAGAGCATTCTATATACTGAGAGTGCAATTCTAAGTTCTATGCGTGGATTCAACGAAGAATAAATAAGTTAAGGAATTTTAGTAATAAATTCTTGATCTACTTATTGGAAGCTCGGTTATATAGACCCATGGTCCCCGCAATATTTGAGATAATATTGCTTGTAAGACTCATATAATTGGTTTTGATTAATCAATTATAATTCTCAAATTAGACTATGTCTATTTGTGAATTTTTCACTAAGTAAGGGCGAAATTGTAAAGAAAGAGTTTTAGGGGCATATTTGTTAATTATGATACTTTGTATGGTTCAATTAATAAATATGATAAATGAAAATATTATTTAATAATTATTTATAGTTATTAAATAGTTAGAATTGGCATTTAAATGGTTGAATTAGAAAATTGGCGTTTTTGAGAAAATCAGATGTAGAAAAGATAAAACTGCAAAATTGCAAAAAGTGAGGCCCAAATCCACTATGCATGGCCGGCCACTTTTGTAGGGAATTTAAACTGATATTTTCATTATTTTAATGCCAAATAATTCAAACCTAACCCTAGTGAAATGCTATAAACAGATATTGAAGGCTTCAGGAAATTTACACTTAAATTTCTGACTTTCCTTCTGACTTTTCATTCAGAAAAACTGAGCCTCTCTCTCTCCCTATCTTTAGCCGCCACCTTGCTCTCTTCCTTCCCTCTTCAATTTTGAAATTCTTAGTGTGAGAGTAGTGCCCACAAACAGCAAGTGATACCTCAATCATAGTGAGGAAGATCGTGAAGAAAGGCTTTCAGCAAGAAGGAGTTTCAGCACTAAAGAATCAAAGAAAGAGATCCAGGTTCAGATATTGATAATGCTCTGCTACAGAAAGGAATCAAGGGCTAGATATCTGAACGGAAGGAGTCATTTAATTCCGCTGCACCCAATGTAAGGTTTACTAAACTTAATATTGTTAGGTTTTATGCCCTAAATAAAACTCCATTTCAATGTAATCTATTTTATTCAACATCAATAAAGAAACAGAAGTATTTTTCATTCATTTGTGTATGTTTTGGTTCACTTTATCAATAGCTTGTCTATTTGATTTATAAATTCATCTTAAACTCTTTTCACATACTTGATCATGTTTATTGTGCTGTCATCACATTGGAAACTAAACATGACTATGTGAATAAAGTTTCCTAGATTTATCAGACACAGGATTTTACTGATATGATAATCTACAACAAGAGTTTACTTGTATTTGGAGAAATACTATGTTCTTTCCAGAACATTGGTTAAAGTAAAGCTCAGGTTGGATGCATGGAGTATGCATCGGAAGGGACCGATATTGAACTTTGACTTAGATTTAATTAAACTGACCGTAGAATCTATTCAAGTCAATATCGCCAAGTTGATCCTAGATCAAATGATCTTAATCCTGTTATGATTAGGCTCAATCTTGAAAGGCTATTCGTGTTCTTTGATTTGTTAGTTAAGCCTACTTTTAGGTCAGGGTGATACGTACATTTTGGGAACACGGTAGTGCAATTGAGTGGGAGCACTAGCATAAACATGGAATCTATAGCTTCTACCTGGCGAATAGTAAGCAAAGGATGATCTCCTTCGAGCTTGACCAAACGAAAATAAATGGTGGAGATCTCATTTCACATAAGCTGAAATATCATTTATACGGGGTCTAGTGTTTTAAGGATAAAATACATAGTAGGGTGTTACGGTAATCTAATCCCTTTACTGTGTAGATCATTCATATAGAGGATCATTGATCACATTAGGATTATAACAATGGATAACTAATGATGTGTCTATATGGTGGAACATATAGAGCATTCTATATACTGAGAGTGCAATTCTAAGTTCTATGCGTGGATTCAACGAAGAATTAATAAGTTAGTGAATTTTAGTGCTAAATTCTTGATCTACTTATTGGAAGCTCGGTTATATAGACCCATGGTCCCCCCAGTAGTTCAGATAATATTATTTGTAAGACTCATGTAATTGGTTTTGATTAATCAATTATAATTCACAAATTAGACTATGTCTATTTGTGAAATTTTCACTAAGTAAGGGCGAAATTGTAAAGAAAGAGTTAATAGGGGCATATTTGTTAATTATGATACTTTGTATGGTTCAATTAATAAATATGATAAATGACAATATTATTTAATAATTATTTATAGTTATTAAATAGTTAGAATTGGCATTTAAATGGTTGAATTAGGAAATTGGCATTTTTGAGAAAATCAGATACAAAAGGTGTTAAAATTGCAAAATAGATAGTGAAGGCTCCACTAAGCCATGGCCGGCCACCTTTGTAGGCTTTTTAAGTTGATTTTTTCATTATTTTAATGCCATATAATTCAAATCTAACCCTAGTGGAATGCTATAAATAGATAGTGAAGGCTTCAGGAAAATTACACTTCTGAATCAGAAAACCTGAGCCTCTCTCTCTACCTTGGCCGCCACCCTCTCTCTCTCTTCTTCCTTGATAATTTTGACTTACCTTAGTGATTAGAGTAGTGCCCACACACATCAAGCAATACCTCAATCATAGTGAGGAAGATCGTGAAGAAAGATCATCAGCAAAGGAGATTCAGCATCAAGAATTCAGAGAAAGAAGATCCAGGTTCAGATCTTGATAATACTCTGCTACAGAAAGGATTCAAGGGTTAGAGATCTGAACGGAAGGAGTCATTTAATTCCGCTGCACCCAATGTAAGGTTTCTTAAACTTTATATGTGTTTAATTTATCGTTTTAGAAAGTTCTTATTTAGGATGTTAATAAACATACTTGTGAGTAGATCTAAGATCCTGGTAAAATAATTTCCAACAAATATGTGTTTATTTCATCGTTTTAGAAAGTTCATATTTAGGGTGTTAATCAACATACTTGTGCGTAGATCTAAGATCTTGGTAAAATAATTTCCAACAACTAGCCTCAGAGCCATGGTAATTGATTTTCTTGCAAGAAGTTTGGACTTTAAAACGATTGTTTGATGTTTTGGATGGTATCATGTTGTATTGAGTGTTATTTGATGATTGATTGATGTTTGTGAATTTTCGTAAAAAATAATTGAATATCTGTTTCTAGAATTATTTTTATTGGATAGTATGGAAACAAAAAGCAAGTTACTTTTTTACAGAACTCAATTTCGATTTAATTTGAATTAGTTATGATTTTTTGAAGTTTCGGAAAAATTTCGGGATTGAGCAACAAAGTTGCGCCCGCGGAAATCATTCTAATTTCCCCTGTGCCGAGTTTGCACGCCCAAATCACCTGTGCACGTGCGCGGACGGGTATGCACAGCATCCCGTTCGTACATCTTGCAATTTTTTCGTTTTTCTTCGTTTTTTCATGCTTTTTCATGGAATTAACTTCCGATTTTTTGTGTAGTTCTGTATTTATACATTTACTATTCCTAATTCAATTCTAATTATCATAATTAATTTTTAAATATTTTTTAAATTAAATTCATGATATTAGTGTAATTTGAATTTGAAAAATAGTAAATAACTATCTCTTTTGCTTAATTATCTATCTTATTTTTAAATTTGATTATATCTTATCTTATTTTTAAATTTAAGGTCAGATTTTAAATTTTTAAATTAAATCTTTTTTTTTAAATAATTTGACCTTATTTAAATTTAATATAAGATAACTATAATCATGTAATTTTAAATAGATGTAAGATATTTTTGCTAACTTTTAATTTTTTTTTTAATTTTATTTATTTAAATTACATTTAAAATCTAAAAAAGATATTCATTTCAATTTTTTATTTAATTTTTATTTATAAAATAACATTAAATTTTTTAAAGTAGTTAGCAAAATTTTGAAATGATATTTAGGTTGGTTGAAACTAATTTTTCAAAATTGTAGGTTTAATTTTAAACATTTTTTTTTTAAATTTCGAAATTTTTCAAATTTTTTTTTTAAAATTTTTGAAAATAAATTTTTTTATTTATTTAATTAATTATTTTTCGAATTTATTTATTTAAAATTAAATAAATCCTACATCCAACTATCCAGCTAACCTTGTTGCAAGAGTATATGTTTTAGCTTGTTTGTAAGTTTTCAATACTTATTATTGCTTGATTGCAAATAGCCATGGTTAACTTTTTGCCAGATCTAATGATCTGATGGCTCCCATGGTCAAGTAAATAATTTGTAACAGGTATATTTACAATCTTCTTTCATCTGTGTATGACCTAGCAACATGATAGGACCCATCCAAAGTGTGCCTCTGTGAGCCTATGTGTTTAATTTCATTATAGATGCATATAGGTTGTTGTTTATTGTGTTGTCAAGCTCGAAGGAGATCATCCTTTACTTACTATTCGCCAGATAGAAGCTAAGATTCCATGTTTATGTTAGCGCTCCCACTCAATTGCACTACCGTGTTCCCAAAATGTACGTATCACCCTGACCTAAAAGTAGGCTTAACTAACAAATCAAAGAACACGAATAGCCTCTTGAGATTAAGCCTAATCACAACAGGATTAAGATCATTTGATCTAGGATCAACTAGGCGATATTGACTTGAATAGATATTACGGTAAGTTTAATAAATTTAAGTCAAAGTTCAATATCGGTCCCTTCCGATGCATCCAACCTGAGCGTTACTTTAACCAATGCTCTGAAAAGAACATAGCACTTCTCCAAATGCAAGTAAACTCTGTTGTAGATTATCATATCAGTAAAACCCTATGTCTGATAAATCTAGGAAACTTTATTCACATAGTCATGTTTACTTTCGAAATTATTTATTTAAAATTAAATAAATCCTACATCCAACTATCCAGCTAACCTTATTGCAAGAGTATATGTTTTAGCTTGTTTGTAAGTTTTCAATACCTATTATTGTTTGATTGCAAATAGCCATGGTTAACTTTTTGCCAGATCTAATGATCTGATGGCTCCCTTGGTCAAGTAAATAATTTGTAACAGGTATATTTACAATCTTCTTTCATCTGTGTATGACCTAGCAACATGATAGGACCCATCCAAAGTGTGCCTGTGTGAGCCTATGTGTTTAATTTCATTATAGATGCATATAGGTTGTTGTTGCTAAATAAAATGTCATAGTTCTTGATAGATTTTATTTAGGCCCATTTAGTTTTTGGGCCTATTCAATTAATAACAGTTGTTCATTGTAAGGTTAAATTCCTCTCTTTTGGGCCTTGTGTGAGAGTTGGGAACCATAGAAGTGGGTACGACATACTGAACCCAGCACCCCCTCACATGAACCACCCCAATTGTGAAGGCCTATTTGCCTGATTTGAATAACTGCACTAGGTTAATTAAAAGTTTAACCTAATAAAATTGATTAGCAACATAATTAATTTCATTTATTTTGAAATTAATTTAAGAAAACTATAGTTTAAAGAATTTTTTATTCTAAGCTAAACTATATGTATTTTCTTGTATTTAATTAAATATAGAATTATAACCATCTAGATTCTTTCTGAAGCTTAATTTAAATTTTTTCATTAAATATTCCTATTTAAGTTGATATTTAGTTATCTCCAACTAACCAACTTAAATCTGAATATCTTTTGGATTTAAAATTTCAAAATTAAGTTGAGGAATTTTAGGCATTGGTTCTTAAGATTCTTTAGATATTTTTTTTAAGTTAATATCTTTTCGAATATTAACTTAAAATGGAATATTTTAGATATTTTTTAAGTTAATATCTTTTCGAATATTAACTTAAAATGGAATATTTTCAAATTAAGTTGTTATAACTTAATTTTTGATATTTAATTAAGTTTAAATTTGAAAATATTTAAGTTCTATATTTTTTCTAATACAACTTACTAGATATTTTTTCAAATTTTGTGGAAAAGATACTTAGTCAAATAAGATATGTTCTAGATAGTTATTTCTAGACTACTTATTATTTCTAATATTAAATAGGAAAATATTATACATTGTGAAATTAATTATTTAAATAATTAATTTTGGTACAATTTATTTTAAGTATATTTTTCCTAGTATTAAACTACAGATTAATAATTAAGCATTCTCTACACTTAATTATTTATTTCTTGAATTTAATACATTTAATTAAATTGAAAATTAAATATCTAAGTTGATTTTCATCATCATACTTAAATATTTCTTTTTCATGACACTTAATTAAATAAAAAATTATTTTTAGTTGAAATTTATTTTTTCAACTAAATTTAAATAATTTTCAAAATATATTTTTCTTTATTTTATTAATCAAATTTCGAAATTGCATTTCTTAAATGCTGGAATTTCGAATTTAATTTGAAAAATAGATTAAAGTTGTAAATTATTTATATTAATTTTGGACCAACTTAAATCAATGATTTTTTCATTTAATGATTAATTAAAATAAATGAAGTAAAATATATTTTATTAGAAATTTAATTAATTAGTCAAACGAAAATCTAGATAGGTGATATTTTTGCTTGAAGTATTTTTCTAGTGTATTTAATTAAATAGAAAATTATATTTTTTGTTGTAAATTAATTTTATTAATTAATTTTGGGCCAACATTAAATTAGAATAATTTTTCCAGGATTAATTTTTTATTTTAACATGCATTTTCGAAAATTGTATCCTTGAATACTTTAATTTTTCGAAATGCAATATATATTTATAGAAAATTAAATTTGAGTTGTAAATTAATTTAAATTAATTTTGTAACAACTTAAATTGAATATTTTTCTAAATATTTATTAGAAATTGTTACTAAGATGGAAATGATTCATATTATTTTCATATCCATCTAAGTAAAATTTATAAATATTAAATTAAAATTTATATTTAGAATTTTTCATTCTAAATTGGAAATTTTAATTAAATAAATATATATTTAAAATAAATAGATTAAATAAAGAGTATCAAAGAAAATACAACTCCCTTTAAATAATGAGCTTTATTATTAAGATATTCGATCTCCATTGTTTGTTTTACATCGCGTTTGTTTTAGTGAGTAATCCTTCCTAATGGAGGAACGTTCATTAGCAATTTTGCACCGTTTAATCTCGAAAGATAAGTAGTTTGTAAGTGTTTTATATGGTATGGATCACCCTAATGGTGGCGACCATATTTGACTTGCAAATTGCGAAACAATGGTGGAAGCTCATAAGATAGAATTGCCTTGACTCTCGCCTAAATGGGACAACGCTGAATTTCAATCTTGATCGAATGAAAGGTTGCTAGAATGTTTAACATTTTAGATGAGCTGACAACTCTATTCAATGGATGATAGCTTTGACTCTCGCCTAAACGGGACACTGATATCAGTTTGTTGAAAACCTTGGAAATTATTTAGGATTGTATGTTTTAGTATTTTCACTGGTCATTCCTACTTGCTATATGTTTAATAATTAAATGACGCATATGATTATAATCCCGAAATTCGATTCCCAATTGATATAAATCCTCAATCTTAGAAATCTCCTACTTGTATGGGCAAATCAGACTTAGAGTTAAATTAGTAGTGGTGGTCCAAGATAGAATTACTCATTTTATTTGGTATAAATTAAGTCTTTCACTTTAATTTTAGAATCCGAACAGAAATTTTCTTATATTTCTAATTCCAGAATACAATACAGTTACACTTTCAAGTGTTTAATATCCATCTTCTATTAATGGATTCAAAACTGTATATTAAAGTATGGAATATGAGTTTAGTATTCTGTGACCAGGATCCACTTGCACTATTCTAAGAACTCTTTGATGTAACTATACCTAAGTCATCAAAAAGACACAACCACATTTTTATTAATCTATGGCATTTGTATCTTGTTTGTAGTGGATTAGACAAGATCAATCTCTGCCAAGAGTTAATATGCCTATATCCACTGAAAGTAGCTCATCTCATTCGCAGATGGATGTACATTCAGGGGTGGATATGAGTTTTTCGTTGTATTCTTAAAGCGATCACTCTAGATTATACCTTATGCAAAGAAATTTGAAATGTTTAAATTTCATTAATTTCTAGCAATGGTGGAAAACCATTAAGGTAAGTGGTTAAAGATCTTGCGAACTGATAGGGGTGGAGAAATAGTTAGTAGATATGCAGTTCAAAGATCATTAAATTGATTTTTGAATTATATCCAAACTTACCTCCCCAGAAATTTCGATTTGCATATTGATGATTAGTTACTAATCGTTGCCTAAATCCTTCTATGGTGATAAAATTTCAGAATGATGTAATGGTTGTATACTCAATGTAAATCATTACTAGATTCATGGATGACCTAATCAAAATCTTAAGAAAAGCTAGAACTATTAACCAGGGTTTGTTAGCTACTCTAAGTGATTAGGGGTGGACCATCCCATAGTCAATAGATAAGAAAGTGTTTGTTCAAGCAAATACTACTTTTCTAAGAAAATGACTAAGTCTGAAAATAAAGTTGCAAATAAAGGAGATATTTTTCTTGCTTCAAAAAGTGTTCTATCATCTCATATGACATATGATGATCCCACTGCCTCTGTTGTCTTGTCACAACCAAAGAGGTTAATACCATTTAGTTTTCTTAGACATAATTCACGGTACCTTGCTGTAGTGGGAGAGTGTCTAGGAACTCACCTTCTTATGACTTGGAAGACACAATTGATTAAAATCCATTATGAGTTTAAACAAGTAATGGATTGTCAAGATAAGAAACTAAGAAGAAAAGCCAATAGAACTTTGGTTTAATCCATTCACATGGAATAATCTAAAGTTTTCTATTACAAGGACCTAAAAGGAAATTTTAGTTAAAAGTCTATTCTATGGACTTAACAAACTTCCTGTTCCTAGTATTATAGGTTTGAGTTTATCTAAACCTATGGCTTGTGGTATACCTGGTAATTACTTACTCTAATGCAAGCAACTTACTTTAGTAAGATGCTGAAGCATTTTCTTTCTAATGGCAATCTATAGAAGCTTCACAACTTCTTAGACATAGATTTTATTTATCTAAGGAAAAATCTCAACTATTCCAGAAAAGATAAATCCATGAAAGAATTTCTTAAATCAACAGTGAGAGGTCTTAGATATGCTTTTGTATGCCTTAGACCAGACACCTGCTGTTGAGTGGGAGTAATGAGTAGGTATCAGATTTATCCAGGAGAAGAACATTGGAAGACAATCAAGTAAATCTTAAGATTAAGAAGAGGAACTATATATTAGTCTATAAGGATGTGTTTAAAACTCTTAGACTACACCATATCAGATTTCGAAATTTGCCTTTGTGCTAGAAAATCTTTTTGATAAGATGGTGATTACTCTGGGGGTGGAATAGTGATTTTGGAGAAGTGTAAAAACCTATCTGAAGTCTCTAGGTCTTCCTGAATAACCAAGTAGTAGTTGCCAAAGGTATAGAATCAAGGATCCCAATAGAGTAGACATATAGAGAGGAATTTCACATTATCAATGACTTTGTGATTAAGGAAGAGTAATGGTGGAGAAAAGGTTGTGTTTAATTCAACCTTTCAGATCCTATTACGAGGAGTTTACTACTACTACACTTGATTTGTATATCAAGGTGTTGAGATTATTTGAAATGCACATTTTGTTTTACATTATTGCAAGTGGGAGTTTTTTGGGTTTTATGCCCTAAATAAAACTCATTTCAATATAATCAAATTTACTTATTAATATAGATCATAAATAACATTTAATGTTGCATGGTTCACATGATTTATTTCATGATTATATGTACATAATATATGAATTCATCTGAAACCCTTTTCACATACTTGATCCTGTTTATTGTGTTGTCAACACATTGGAAAGTAAACATGACTATGTGAATAAAGTTTCCTAGATTTATCAAACATAGGGTTTTACTGATATGATAATCTACAACAGAGTTTACTTGCATTTGGAAAAGTGCTATGTTCTTTCCAGAGCATTGGTTAAAGTAACGCTCAGGTTGGATGCATGGAGTATGCATCGAAAGGGACCGATATTTAACTTTGACATAGATTTATTAAACCTACCGTAATATCTATTCAAGTCAATATCGCCTAGTTGATCCTAGATCAAATGATCTTAATCCTGTTGTGATTAGGCTTAATCTCAAGAGGCTATTCGTGTTCTTTGATTTGTTAGTTAAGCCTACTTTTAGGTCAGGGCGATACGTACATTTTGGGAACACGGTAGTGCAATTGAGTGGTTGCGCTAACATAAACATGGAATCTATAGGTTCTATCTGGCGAATAGTAAGTAAAGGATGATCTCCTTCGAGCTTGACGAAACGAAAATAAATGGTGGAGATCTCATTTCACATAAGCTGAAATATCATTTATACAGGGTTAAGTGTTTTAAGGATTAAATACATTGTAGGGTGTAACGGTAATCTAATCCCTTTACAGTGTAGATCATTCATATAGAGGATCATTGGTCAAATTAGGATTATAACAATGGATAACTAATGATGTGTCTATATGGTGGAACATATAGAGCATTCTATATACTGAGAGTGCAATTCTAACTTCTATGCGTGGATTTAACGAAGAATTAATAAGTTAGTGAATTTTTGTAATAAATTCTTGATCTACTTATTGGAAGCTCGGTTATATAGACCCGTGGTCCCTGCACTAGTTGAGATAATATTGCTTGTAAGACTCATATAATTGGTTTTGATTAATCAATTATAATTCTCAAATTAGACTATGTCTATTTGTGAATTTTTCACTAAGTAAGGGCGAAATTGTAAAGAAAGAGTTTTAGGGGCATATTTGTTAATTATGATACTTTGTATGGTTCAATTAATAAATATGATAAATGACAATATTATTTAATAATTATTTATAGTTATTAAATAGTTAGAATTGGCATTTAAATGGTTGAATTAGAAAATTGGCATTTTTTTGAGAAAATCAGATGCAAAAAAGATAAAACTGCAAAATTGCAAAAAGTGAGGCCAAAATCCACTATGCATGGCCGGCCACTTTTGTAGGAAATTTAAACTTATATTTTCATTATTTTAATGCCAAATAATTCAAACCTAACCCTAGTGGAATGCTATAAATAGATAGTGAAGGCTTCAGGAAATTTACAATTAAATTTAAGACTTTCCTTCCGACTTTTCATTCAGAAAAATTGAGCCTCTCTCTCTCCGTATCTTTAGCCGCCACCTTGCTCTCTTCCTTCCCTCTTCAATTTTTAAATTCTTAGTGTGAGAGTAGTGCCCACACACAGCAAGTGATACCTCAATCATAGTGAGGAAGATCGTGAAGAAAGACTTTCAGCAAGAAGGAGTTTCAGCACTAAAGAATCAGAGAAAGAGATCCAGGTTCAGATATTGATAATGCTCTGCTACAGAAAGGAATCAAGGGCTAGATATCTCAACGGAAGGAGTCATTTAATTCCGCTGCACCCAATGTAAGGTTTACTAAACTTTATATGTGTTTATTTCATCGTTTTAGAAAGTTCATATTTAGGGTGTTAATCAACATACTTGTGAGTAGATCTAAGATCCTGGTAAAATAATTTCCAACAGTTTGGGTCTGAGTTTAGGTTCAGGTTCTGGTCTTGAGTCCAGGTTTGGGTTGGGATCCGGGTCTGGCTCCCAATTCGAGTCTAAGTCTGATTTGGAGTTCAAGTCCTGGTCCGGTTACAGTTCTGGATCTATGTCCAATTTCAGTTATGATTCCAAGCCCAAGTCCTAGTTCCAGTCCTGGTCAACTTCCGGTTTTGGTTCCAATTTCGGGTCACACGGTACGGGTTCGGGTCCACTTTTGGGTTCGGGACTAGGTTCAGGTTTGGGTGTGGGTTCGGGTCCTTGTCAGGGTTCGGGTCCAGGGCTGGGTCCCAAATCCATACACCAACTATGGGTTTTGTCCAAGCCCTGGGTCCAGATCCGGATCCCAATCTCGGGTCCCATTCTCGTTCCATTTCTGGTGCCGGGTCACGAGCTGGGTCCTAGGTTCAAGTTCGGGTCTAGGTCGTGTACTAGGTCCTGGTTCTAGTTCTGTTTCCCAGGTCCCTATCCTGATTCTGGGTCCAAGTCCCGGTTATTGTGTGGGTTTGGGATCCCGGTCTAGGTTCGGGTTCGAGTCCTAGCCTCGGTTCGGGTTTAGGTCTCTGTCTGGGTTTTGATCAGGGTTCGAGTTTGGGTTTAGGTCCTGGTCATGGTCCTATTCCTAGTTCGGTTCTAGTTCTATTTGCGATTCTGAGTATGAGTTTAGGTTTGAGTTCGGGTCGGAGTTCGAGTCCTGGTCTGAGTTTGGGTTTGGGTCTAGATTTCAGTCTAGGTCCAAATCAAGCTCCGGGTGTGGGTTCGCGTCCTATGTCTTGATCTAGGTTGGGTTCGAGTCCCAAGTTCCAATCCAGATCTGAGTCTCGATTTAGTTTTGGGTCTAAGTCATTGGTTCTGATCCTGGTCTGGGTTCGAGTTTGGGTCTGGGTACGGGCCTAACTTTGGGTCTGATTCTAGGTGTGGGTGTTTGAGTTCAGGTCCGAGTCTGTGTCCGGGTTTGTATCTAGGTCAGGACCCCGATCTCAGTCTTGGTTCGGGTCCATGTCCAAGTTCGGGTCCCGAGTGTGTGTCCAAGTTTCGGTTTCGGTCAGGATCTCGATCCAAATCTAGGTCCACCATTTCGATCCCAGTCTGGGTCTTGGTCTGAGTCTAGGTTCGTATCCGGATCCCTATCTAGGTCCAAGTCTGTGTTTGGGATCGGGTCCCAGATTTAGGTCCAAGTCCGTGTTGTTGGAAATTATTTTACCAGGATCTTAGATGTACTCACAAGTATGTTGATTAACACCCTAAATATGAACTTTCTAAAACGATGAAATAAACACATAAAGTTTAGTAAACCTTACGTTGGGTGCAGCAGAATATAATGACTCCTTCTATTCAGATATCTAGCCCTTGATTCCTTTCTGTAGCATAGCATTATCAATATCTGAACCTGGATCTCTTTCTCTGAATCTTTGAAGCTGAAACTCCTTTTGCTGAAAGTCTTTCTTCACGATCTTCCTAACTATGATTGAGGTATCACTTGCTGTGTGTGGGCACTACTCTAACACTAAGTAATTTTCGAAATTGAAGAGGGAAGGAATAGAGCAAGGTGGCGGCTAAAGATAGGGAGAGAGAGAGGCTCAGTTTTTTCTGAATGAAAAGTCATAAGAAAAGTGTAGAAATTTAGTGTTAATTTCCTGAAGCCTTCACTATTGATTTATAGCATTCCACTAGGGTTAGGTTTGAATTATTTGGCATTAAAATAATAAAAATATCAGTTTAAATTCCCTACAAAAGTGGTCGGCCATGCATAGTGGATTTGGGCCTCACTTTTTGCAATTTTGCAGTTTTATCTTTTCTGCATCTGATTTTCTCAAAAAAACGCCAATTTTCTAATTCAACCATTTAAATGCCAATTCTAACTATTTAAGAACTATAAATAATTATTAAATAATATTGTCATTTATCATATTTATTAATTGAACCATACAAAGTATCATAATTAACAAATATGCCCCTAAAACTCTTTCTTTACAATTTCGCCCTTACTTAGTGAAAAATTCAAAAATAGACATAGTCTAATTTGAGAATTATAATTGATTAATCAAAACCAATTATATGAGTCTTACAAGCAATATTATCTCAACAAGTGCGGGGACCATGGGTCTATATAACCGAGCTTCCAGTAAGCATATCAAGAATTTATAACCTAAATTCATTGACTTATTAATTCTTCGTTGAATCCACGCATGGAACTTAGAATTGCACTCTCAGTATATAGAATGCTCTATATGTGCCACCATATAGACACATCATTAGTTATCCATTGTTATGATCCTAATTTGATCAATGATCCTCTATATGAATGATCTACACTGTAAAGGGATTAGATTACCGTTACACCTTACAATGTATTTAATCCTTAAAACACTTAACCCTGTATAAATGATATTTCAGCTTATGTGAAATGAGATCTCCACCATTTATTTTTCGTTTGGTCAAGCTCGAAGGAGATCATCCTTTACTTACTATTCGCCAGATAGAAGCTATAGATTCCATGTTTATGTTAGCGCTCCAACTCAATTGCACTACCGTGTTCCCAAAATGTACGTATCACCCTGACCTAAAAGTAGGCTTAACTAACAAATCAAAGAACACGAATAGCCTCTTGAGATTGAGCCTAATCAAAACAGGATTAAGATCATTTGATCTAGGATCAACTAGGCGATATTGACTTGAATAGATATTACGGTAAGTTTAATAAATCTAAGTCAAAGTTCAATATCGGTCCCTTTCGATGCATACTCCATGCATCCAACCTGAGCTTTACTTTAACCAATGCTCTGGAAAGAACATAGCATTTCTCCAAATGCAAGTAAACTCTGTTGTAGATTATCATGTCAGTAAAACCCTGTGTCTGATAAATCTAGGAATCTTTATTCACATAGTCATGTTTACTTTCCAATGTGTTGACAACACAATAAACAGGATCAAGTATGTGAAAAGGGTTTCGGATGAATTCATACATTATGTACATATAATCATGAAATAAATCATGTGAACCATGCAACATTAAATGTTATTTCTGATCTATATTAATAAGTAAATCTGATTATATTGAAATGAGTTTTATTTAGGGCATAAAACCCAAAAACTCCCACTTGCACTAATCTAAAACAAAAAGTGCGTTTCAAATAATCTCAACACCTTGATATACAAATCAAGTGTATTGGTAGTAAACTCCTCGTAATAGGATCTGAAAGGTTGAATTGACCACAACCTTTTCTCCACCATTACTCTTCCTTAATCACAAAATTATTGATAATGTGAAATTTCTCTCTATATGTCTACTCTCTTGGGATACTGGATTCTATACTTTTGGCAACTACTTTTGGTTAATAGGGAAATAACACTAGTAGTTTAGGCAATTTGGAATGGTGCCAAAAATGTATAGAACTTTCCTTAGACTGAATAAGTACCTTTCCTGTAACTTTAACATTCAGTCCCTTTCTAGTAGACCTAGAGACTTCAGATAGGTTTTTACACTTCTCCAAAATCACTATTCCACCCCAAGAGTAATCACCATCTTATCAGAAAGACTTTCTAGCACAAAGGCAAATTTCGAAATCTGATGTGGTGTAGTCTAAGAGTTTTGAACACACTCTTATTGACTAACATATAGTTCCTCTTCTTAATCTTAAGATTTACTTGATTGTCTTCCAATGTTCTTCTCCTGGATTAATCTGATACCTACTCATTACTCCCACTCAACAGCAGGTGTCTGGTCTAAGGCATACAAAAGCATATCTAAGACCTCTGACTGTTGATATAAGAAATTCTTTCATGGCTTTATCTGAACTAGAATAGTTGAGACTTTTCCTTAGATAAAATCTATGCCTAAGAAGTTGTGAAGCTTCTATAGATTGCCATTAGAAAGAAAATGCTTCAGCATCTTACTAAAGTAAGTTGCTTGCATTAGAGTAATTAATTACCAGGTATACCAAAAGCCATAGGTTTAGATAAACTCAAACCTATTGTTACGAAAATTCTGTTTATTACGCAAGTGTACGTATCAAGTAGTATCTCACGCAAGTGAGGTCGAACCACAGGGAATTGGATTGAGTACTACTAAATTATAATTATGATTCTATTTGGTAGAATAATAAGTTGCAATTTTAAAAGTAAATAACGCAGAAATTAAAGAGAAAATAAACGAAGATTAATCAAGATGAGAGATTAGGGAGGTGAATCCTGTTGATAAGTTACCTATGTTATTACCTAACTGCTATCCTTATCTCAATGTGAAAGACAGATTATAAATTAACCTAACTCTTTTCAGATCTTTTAGGTTCTAAATAATATGTCCTCTAATTAACTTCTTAATTAGATCAACACAAAATCAGCATTAAGCAATAATCTATTAGTCACTAGGCTATGTAAATACTTTCGTTTTACATCAAAACCTAGACTATCCAAATTTTAGCATTCCTAATTCTCACTTTTCAGATTTCGAATTAGGATCATAGAGCATGTAAAAGGTGATCAAGCTTACACATGTAATTAAACACAAATAAAGATAGTATTCACACATAAGATGAAGGAATGGCAATTATTTATTAACTAGGCATAAACTTAAACAACATTCATCATCCTCCCTTATTGGGAAATTTAGCTCATAATAACTCTAAAAACATCCATGATTAATTCAGAATTAAAAACAAACATAAAGATGAATAAAAAGGGTAAAAGAAAGAAACTAGAAGTTGGTATCGCTCCGGGTCTTCAAGATAGCTTCCTCTCCACTTTGCCTCCACTATTAGGTCTGTGTTTGCTTGCCTTTGACCTTCAATGTCGTATTCCTTATATAGGGATAAGTGGTGAGCCTCCAATTGAGTGAAAAATCAAAATTAGGTCAAATCTGCGATTTCCGTACATAGTCGCGACTAGCACACAAGCTGGTCGCGACTACAGGCAAAACTCGAAAAACCGAGTTTCTGCCAATCTTACGAAGTCGCGACCTGGGTCGCGACCAGGAAAAAGGGTCGCGACCAGGCTCATCAGAGGTCGCGACTACTGATGCTTCAGGAACCAAATTTTCCAATTTTTCCAGGTTTTTCCCAGTTTTTCGCCATTTGACTGAATTCGAACTTTAACACCCCGGGAACCTGAAATAATGAAAATCAAGCGTAAAACTGCTCCAAAAGACACCAATAGACGAAATAATGCTAACTTTAAAGACCCGAAATATAGGTTAATTATAACCTAACAAATTCCCCCAAACTAGATTCTTACTCGCCCCCGAGTAAGATAAAAAAAAACTAACTACACTATCAGATAATCACTACACTGCCGACTCATGCTCTGTTTCCTTCCTTGCATAAACTAGAATTTTGTTCTTACTAACTCTAACAATTAACTCGGATGCTCAATTAATAACACTATGTACCACTGCAACAATCTACTCAAGTATGAAACATTGTTATAAAAGTTTTACTCTTGCCATTAGTTCCACAACCCGATAACTCATAAGCTTGCATGCTTACCTTTCTCCACTAATGTTGACAGTATTCTTTGGAATCATTAGGTCTTTTCAAGGTCTAGGTAGTATGGCTTAGATATTCAGGGATAGGCGAAAGATAATTTTTGGCTCAAGATATCATAAGCACACAAACAGAACCCACAAGCTTCTTACTTTTTTTTTTCAATCCCCCATAGCGTTCCCACATCTACCAAGATTGAGAGAAGATATCTCTATTATTTTTCCCAACATCACTGAAATTTTTTTTCAAACACATTCTTACTTTTTATTGTGTTTTTTTTTTTCTTTTTTTTCATCATTCATATTTCCTCATCATCTCAACTTTTTTCAGTGACATTGAATTACACATTTGTTTCTTTTCTCAATCTTACAAGTTCTTTTCCCTCTAACTATTTTCTCACACTAAATATTTCTCTCCCCCAAACTAATTATTTGGCTTATGATATCTTGCATATAATGGTGAAGAAAAATCAATAGTATGGTTAAAAATTTTCAGATCAATGGGTGAAAAACATAACGGGTTTAGGCTCAATAGGGTTAACTAGGGATAAACATTATTATGGTAGGCTTGAAAGGCTCAAACTATCCAACAAATGCCTAAATCATATTCCAATTGAACACTACCAAGGATTTCGCCTCAAAAGAATAAACATGCAAGTTCTAAGCTATCCTGTCAATCTTACCACAAACCATAGTAAAACAGCTTATAACAAGCTTTTCACAACTTGAGTATTTGCAAAAGACACAGTTCCTAAGCATCCAAACTAATCCAAAGAGTTAACAAAATCAAGCACACAGTTATTTTGCAGTTTCAGATCACATCACACTAATCAGCAGCATACAACTATCATCAAGCTTATTGCCATTCCTTAACTAAAACAAAAAAAAACTAAAACAGAAAATTAAAATGCAGAATTTAAAGTGCAGAAATTTTAAAATTTTAAGCTTTCTCCCCCCAAACTAAATATTACATTGTCCCCAATGTATACAATAAAATGCAGAGAGAAGAAACTTACCTGAAACCCTTTCAGAAAGGGTTGGGTGGTGGCGGCTGGTCATAGGGATAGAACCGAGGAGGTTGTGCCAAGTAGATCGGGTCATCAATCCCAATGTTCATTCTGTTGATGAGAGAGTTGAGTTGCTGAACTTGTCCCTCATCATAGATACTCCTTTGCACCATGTATTGTTGCATGTGGTTGTTTTGCTGAATTATGTAACTCAGCTGTGCATGAGTATATTGTGTTGTAGGATCGATGGGCCCAGGCAATTGAAGTGTTTGCTCCTCTTCTTCTTCTTCAACACTAGGTTCACGTTGCCGCCTACGCCCTTGCGGTGCATCAGGTGGTGGCTGCCCATAGGGGTGTGGCTCTTTCAGCCTGTTGACAAAGGCGATGTCCATCTTACGAAGTGGCAACACCGTATTGTCAAACTCTAACTGGGGAACTTCATATGCCCCGCAGAGTTCTGTAATAACCCCTGCCAAACCGAAACCACCTCCCATGGCTCCTTGCACGATTTGGTCAATGCTTTGCCGTATGACTTGTCCAATGTTAATGTTGTACCCTTTCATTATGGCGTACACATATTTAAGGCGATCCATTTGGACATCGGAAAAATGCTTGTTGGGCACTAACCGAGCACTCACAAAGTACAGCCATGTTTTTGCCACCGGGTTAATCTCACACCGGTACAGAATATTGGGCGACCCCTCGGTACCATCATTGTCATGGAACCTCAACCCAGGAAATCCCACTGTCTCCGCGACATCCACCATGTCAAATTTCTCTTCTTCCTCAATAATTCGGAGGCGTTGTTCCTCCCTAGTGTAATCTGGGACAGAAAACATCACATTGAATGCGTCAGCAGTGGCGGGAACCTTCTTTCCACGAACCTTCACTTCCCCATTTCGACGGTCGGGCCAATTTGCAAGGAATTCACAGGCCATAGTAACATTAGCCCGACCCCGAGTATCCACGAAACTTCCCCACTTCATTCTTTCAATTTGCGCTCTGATTGTCTCAAACCGAGGTTGGCGCCTCAATGGATTTTCAGGGAATTCAATACCCCTATCTTCAATATAGGCTCTATTCTTCAACCTTACGAAGCGATTGTGAGCCTCGATGCTACCAAAGCGTGTTCTATCAAAACCCGTTGGTGGTGGGTTCGAAGACGAACCTTCTTCAACATTCCTTGTCCTCTTTGGTGCCATTTTTTTTTCTTTTTTTTTCTTTTCGAAATTACTTTTTTTTTCTTTTTTTTTTTTTTCTGAAACTTTTTTTTTTCTGAAACTTTTTTTTTTTCTAAGAAAAAAAATTGGGCAGCACCTCCCCTTAAATTTCCTCTATCCCAAAATTACAAAATTCATTCAATCAATGTTCCTAACCACTTAATACCACAATATAATAATAAACCCAATATTATCAATTTTTACCCCACACACAATTATATCACTCAAAACTTAAAATAATTAATCAACTTTTTAAGAGCATGAAGAAAGTGATACTTACAACCCGAAAACGCTTAACTCCACCTCCATTGTTGAATGTCTTGAAAGCTTGAGTTTGAGGGTGACAACAATGGTGATTTTTTTTTTGGTTTTGGGTATTCTTTGGTGTGGGTTTTGAAGATATGTGTAGATTATAGAGTGAAATTGGGTTTTTGATTGGATTGGGTTTAAGAAATTTGAGAAAAGATGAAAAGATTGAAGTTTGAAGATGAAAAATTGAATTTTTGAGAGGAAAAGAGTGTAGGGTCGGCTGAGAGGATTTGAAATTTGAATTTGGTTTGTGTAGGGTTGAATGAGGGGGAAAGTGTGAATTTATAGAATTTTTTCGTCAGCAAGTCGCGACCTGGCCACAGGCTAGTCGCGACTTGCTAATCGAGGAAAATTGGGCGTTTCTGGAAAATCAGCAAGTCGCGACTGAGGTCGCGACTTGAGAAATAGGTCGCGGCTAGGCTTAATGCTAGTCGCGACCTCTGGGCTTCAGGTCGAATTTTTTTTTTTTTTTTCACGCTTTTCACGATTCAATTAAAAAGAAATAATGTCTGGTACGAAACTAAAAATTGAAAATACTAACAAAACAATCAAAAAAAAATAAAACTTGGGCTGCCTCCCAGAAGCGCTGTGTTTATCGTCATGCAGCTAGACGCTGAGCCTTGGATTTCAGAGTGGCGCCAGGATCATGGCGGACTTGGCTTGGTCAAACTGACCTCCCAAGTAGAGCTTTAACCTTTGTCCATTGACTTTGAAAGTTGTTGGACTTTCACCTTTTAACTCCACCGCTCCATAAGGAAACACCTTGACCACCGTAAATGGTCCCGACCATCTTGATTTCAGCTTTCCAGGAAACAGTTTCAGCCTTGAATTGAAGAGTAGCACTTGCTGTCCTGGTTGAAACTCTTTCCGTATTAGACCTTTATCGTGCCACTTTTTAGTTCTCTCTTTGTATATCTTGGCGTTTTCATATGCTTCGTTCCGAAACTCATCTAACTCATTCAAATTCGTAACATGCTTTTTTCTTTCCCCTGCAGCTTTTAGTTCCATGTTAAGAGTCTTCATGGCCCAAAAAGCTCTATGCTCTAACTCCACCGGTAAATGACAAGCCTTTCCAAACACCAACCGATATGGGGACATGCCAATTGGTGTTTTGAAAGCTGTTCTGTACGCCCACAGTGCGTCATCCAACTTCCTTGACCAATCTTTCCTTGATCTTTGCACTGTTTTCTCCAGAATCATCTTAATCTCTCGGTTAGAGATTTCAGCTTGGCCATTACTTTGGGGATGGTATGGTAAAGCAGTTCGATGTCGAACACCATATCTTGAGAGGAGTGCTTCAAACTGCTTGTTACAGAAATGGCTCCCTTCATCGCTTACTATTGCTCGAGGAGTACCAAACAAAGTAAAAATGTTCTTTTGTAAGAAGCGGAGAACTGTCTTTCCATCATTTTGAGGTGTCGCTGAAGCTTCGACCCATTTAGACACATAATCAACAGCCAAAAGAATGTACTGATTGCTAAAGGATGAAGGAAAAGGACCCATAAAGTCTATTCCCCATACATCAAACAATTCAACTTCTAAAACTCCTGTTAAAGGCATCTCGTTTCTTCTTGAGATATTACCTGTTCGTTGACAACGATCACATGCCTTTACAAAAGTAGTAGCATCCTTGAATAGCGTTGGCCAAAAGAATCCACTTTGCAACACTTTTGCAGCTGTTCTATTCCCACTAAAATGTCCCCCACATGGTAAAGCATGACAGTGATTTAGGATAGAATACATCTCCTCTTCAGGAACACATCTCCTTATGATCTGATCGGCGCAGTGCTTGTAGAGGATTGGTTCTTCCCAATAGTAATGTTTCACCTCAGAAAAGAATTTCTTCAATTGTTGACGCGAACACTCGGGTGGAGTTATTTTAGCAGCCAAGAAATTAACATAGTCAGCGTACCAAGGTACCATCAGGTTTTCCCTCACACTAAAGAGTTGTTCATCAGGAAATTGCTCATTTATTTGTACCTCTTTTGTATTCTGACTCTCTTGCAGCTCTAATCTTGACAAATGGTCTGCTACCAGGTTCTCGGTGCCCTTTTTATCTTTTATCTCTAAGTCGAACTCTTGAAGTAAAAGTACCCACCGAATCAGTCTTGGTTTTGCATCCTTCTTGGTCATAAGGTATTTGATTGCTGAATGATCTGTGTAAACAATTACCTTATTTCCAATTAGGTAGGGCCGAAATTTGTCACAAGCAAACACTATTGCCAGCATTTCCTTCTCTGTAGTGGCGTAGTTTAATTGAGCGTCATTCAGAGTTCTACTAGCATAGTAGATTGTGTGGAATACTCTGTCAACTCTTTGACCCAGAACCGCTCCAATGGCATAGTCACTAGCATCACACATCAACTCAAACGGCAGTTCCCAATTTGGTGAAGTTACTATCGGTGCTGTAATCAATTTCTCCTTTAAAATCTTGAAAGCTTTTAAACAATCTTCTCCGAACTCAAATGGAACTCCATTTACAAGTAAGCTCGATAAAGGTTTTGAGATTTTAGAGAAGTCCTTGATAAATCTGCGGTAGAAGCCAGCATGTCCCAGGAAACTCCTCACTCCTTTTACGTAAACTGGAGGTGGCAAATTTTCTATTGTTGAGACCTTTGCCTTATCCACCTCAATTCCTGCTTTTGAAATTTTGTGCCCAAGAACAATTCCTTCTGTTACCATAAAGTGACACTTCTCCCAGTTTGACACCAAGTTAGACTTCTCGCACCTTGTTAGTACTTTTTCCAGATTTTCCAAACAATGATCAAAGGAAGAACCAAACACTGAGAAATCATCCATAAAAATTTCAATACAAGATTCAATCAAATCTGAAAAGATAGCCATCATACACCTTTGAAAAGTGGCAGGGGCGTTGCACAAGCCGAAGGGCATTCTTCTAAAGGCAAAGGTACCATAAGGACATGTGAAAGTAGTCTTCTCCCCGATCTTCAGGCGCTATAGCTATCTGGTGGTACCCAGAATATCCATCAAGAAAACAGTAGTACTCTTGCCCCGCTAATCTGTCTAGCATTTGATCGATGAAGGGCAAAGGGAAGTGATCTTTTCTTGTTGCCTTGTTGAGTTTCCTATAATCGATGCAGATCCTCCAACCTATGATCGTTCTTGTAGGAATCAACTCATTCTTTTCATTCTTTATCACCGTCATTCCACCTTTCTTCGGGACCACTTGCACCGACTAACCCACTTACTATCCGAAATAGGATAAGCAACTCCAAAGATCCAACCACTTAACTACTTCTTTTCTGACTACTTCTTTCATGGGTGGATTGAGTCTTCTTTGAGCATCAATAGTTGGTTTGGCGTTGTCTTCCATGAGAATTCGATGCATCACTGTTGAAGGACTGATTCCTTTAACATCTCCTAGTGTCCAAGCGATTGCCTTGTTGTGAGCCCGAAGTACCCTCAAAAGTCTATCAGTTTCCACATCAGAGAGAGAAGCTGAAACAATAACTGGCAGCTTTTTATCTTGACCCAAAAACTCATACCTCAAGTGACTAGGAAGCACCTTCAATTCAAGTTCGGGGCTTTTCGCAGATGGCTTCGGCTCTTTTGGAACTGCTCCCAATTCCTCAAAGTATCTTCTGTTCAAAGGCCCATAGGAGTCGAGCCACTTCACATACCCCATGACCTCTTGTCCTTCTTGCTCCGTCAATTCATCTTCAGTTAGACTTAGTTCAAGAGGATCATCTAGCAGCTTTTTCTCACTCACCATTTCATCAATCAAATCAATGAAGAAGCAGTTATCACTTGCCTTTGGGTACGTCATAGCCTTTAGCACATTAAAGATCACTTCTTCTCCTTGGACTCTCAGCTTTAATTCACCTTTCTGAACATCGATTAAGGCTTGGCCAGTTGCCAAGAATGGTCTCCCAAGAATAATTGGGACATTGCTATCTTCTTCCATATCCAAGACGATGAAATCACTGAAAGATGAACTTATCAACCTTAACTAACACATCCTCAATGACTCCTCTAGGATGGGCTAGTGATCGGTCCGCCAATTGGAGAGTTACTGTTGTTGGCTTTGCTTCACCCAACTGCAGTCTTTTAAACACCGATAGAGGCATCAAGTTAATGCTAGCTCCCAAGTCACAAAGTGCATTAATTCCCTCAATTTTTCCTATAGTACAAGGAATAGTAAAACTCCCTGGATCTCTTAGTTTAGGAGGGAGTTTCTTCTGTAGGATGGCACTGCACTCTTCAGTTAGAGCCACTGTCTCATAGTCCTCCATCTTTCTCTTCTTTGACAGGATTTCCTTCATAAACTTCACATAACTTGGCATCTGCTCTAAAGCTTCAGCAAAGGGAATGTTAATGTGAAGTCTTTTGAACACTTCCAGAAATTTGGTGAACTGTTTGTCCAGACTTGACTTTCTGAGCCTCTGAGGATAGGGTATTTTCACATGGTAATCTATATTAATTGGTGGAGACTGCTGTGGCTGTGGTTGACTATCAGTAGCCTTCGTTGGAGTGGGTGTTGGGGTCGACATCGGTTGCTCTTTATTCTCCTTTTCTCCATTCACTAGTTGTGGCAATTCGGGACCATCATAATTTTTACCGCTTCTCGTGGTAATTGCCTTGCGTTTTCCTTGGGGTTTACTTCAGTTGTGCTAGGCAAATTCCCTTGAGGACGGGTTGCTACTTGAGTTGCTAGTTGGCCCATCTGTGTCTGCAGGTCTTTGATTGAAGATCTAGTTTCAGTCATGAATTGAAGCAGTAAATCTGTCTGCAAACTAGAATTTCCACCAGAGGTTTGTTGCTGATTAAACTGTTGATTCTGATTCTGGTTCTGATTTCGTTGCTGATAGAACCCACTGTTTCTTCGGTTGTTACCCTGGTTGAACCCATAATTGTTGTTGTTGTTCTGTGAATAATTTCCAATGGCTTTAGCTTCATCCATTGGCAAATCATCCACATCAGCTTGGCATTCTGAAAAGTGATGGCTTCCCCCACATAATTCACACACAACTTGGGCTTGTTTAGCTTGCCCTGCAATTATCTTTGTCAATGCCTCAACCTGTGCTGTCAACTTGGTGATGGCATCGACCTCTAACACACCAGCTACTTTCTTTGATTGACTCCTCTCTGTTGGCCACTGTTGATTGTTTAGAGCCATCTCCTCTAATAGATCATATGCCTCATTAGCACTCTTCCTCATAAAGGCTCCCCCAGCTGCAGCATCTATTAAAGTTCTTGTATTTCCTACCAACCCATTGTAGAAGTTGTGGACCAAAGATCCACTTCTCTATACCATGGTGAGGGCACTTTCTGATCAAATCTTTAAACCTCTCCCAAGCCTCATGGAGAGATTCATTATCTTGTTGGAGAAAATTATTAATTTCTCCTCTCGCCTTTGCGTACTTGGTCTGGAGGAAAGAACTTTGACAAGAATTTCGTTGCCGCATCATTCCAGTGGCAATAGAGTTGGGTGGCAAGGAGTTTAGCCAACTCTTGGCTCGCTCTCTAAGAGAGAATGGGAACAAGCTCACGAATAGCATCATCACTAACTCCATTAACTTTAAAGGTTTCACAAAGTTCCATGAAATTAGAGAGATGCAGTTAGGATCTTCGAAGGGAGGCCACCAAACTGAACTGAAGATTGCACCATCTGCAGTATGGCAGGTTTGATCTCAAAGTTGTTTGCTTCCACTGCCGGTGGTCTGATACATGACTGCACTCCCGTCAGAGTAGGGAGAATGTAATCTCTCAAGCTGCGGCCATTAGCTTGATCTTCTACTGCGCCACCATTGTTACCGTTATTGCCTCCATTGTTTGCAGCATTGGCAGCCATGATGTCTGAAGTTTCAGCAGTTGCTGAAACTCCCTCTTGCCTCTTGTTCTTTCTGTTTCTTCTACAAGTTTTCTCGATTTCGGGATCAACTGGCAATATCACTGCTTGTCCTTGACGGCGCATACACTTATGATTCCTGAAATAAATCAAGAAAATATTGCAAGAAAAAGGTTAGAAAAATCAGCAAGAGAAAATATACCAAAGTAGAAGTTAGTATAATTTTGTGTAATATCAATCTTTAAACAATTCCCCGGCAACGGCGCCAAAAACTTGTTACGAAAATTCTGTTTATTACGCAAGTGTACGTATCAAGTAGTATCTCACGCAAGTGAGGTCGAACCACAGGGAATTGGATTGAGTACTACTAAATTATAATTATGATTCTATTTGGTAGAATAATAAGTTGCAATTTTAAAAGTAAATAACGCAGAAATTAAAGAGAAAATAAACGAAGATTAATCAAGATGAGAGATTAGGGAGGTGAATCCTGTTGATAAGTTACCTATGTTATTACCTAACTGCTATCCTTATCTCAATGTGAAAGACAGATTATAAATTAACCTAACTCTTTTCAGATCTTTTAGGTTCTAAATAATATGTTCTCTAATTAACTTCTTAATTAGATCAACACAAAATCAGCATTAAGCAATAATCTATTAGTCACTAGGCTATGTAAATACTTTCGTTTTACATCAAAACCTAGACTATCCAAATTTTAGCATTCCTAATTCTCACTTTTCAGATTTCGAATTAGGATCATAGAGCATGTAAAAGGTGATCAAGCTTACACATGTAATTAAACACAAATAAAGATAGTATTCACACATAAGATGAAGGAATGGCAATTATTTATTAACTAGGCATAAACTTAAACAACATTCATCATCCTCCCTTATTGGGAAATTTAGCTCATAATAACTCTAAAAACATCCATGATTAATTCAGAATTAAAAACAAACATAAAGATGAATAAAAAGGGTAAAAGAAAGAAACTAGAAGTTGGTATCGCTCCGGGTCTTCAAGATAGCTTCCTCTCCACTTTGCCTCCACTATTAGGTCTGTGTTTGCTTGCCTTTGACCTTCAATGTCGTATTCCTTATATAGGGATAAGTGGTGAGCCTCCAATTGAGTGAAAAATCAAAATTAGGTCAAATCTGCGATTTCCGTACATAGTCGCGACTAGCACACAAGCTGGTCGCGACTACAGGCAAAACTCGAAAAACCGAGTTTCTGCCAATCTTACGAAGTCGCGACCTGGGTCGCGACCAGGAAAAAGGGTCGCGACCAGGCTCATCAGAGGTCGCGACTACTGATGCTTCAGGAACCAAATTTTCCAATTTTTCCAGGTTTTTCCCAGTTTTTCGCCATTTGACTGAATTCGAACTTTAACACCCCGGGAACCTGAAATAATGAAAATCAAGCGTAAAACTGCTCCAAAAGACACCAATAGACGAAATAATGCTAACTTTAAAGACCCGAAATATAGGTTAATTATAACCTAACACCTATAATACGAGGAACATGAAGTTTTGTTAAGTCCATAGAATAGACTTATAAACGAAAATTTCCTTTTATGTCCTTGTAATAGAAAACTTAAGGTTACTCCATGTGAATGGATTAAACAATAGTTCTTTTGGCTTTCTTCTTAGTTTCTTATCTTGACAATCCATTACTTGTTTAAACTCACAATGGATTTTAATCACTAGTGTCTCCCAAGTCATAAGAAGGTGAATTCCTAGAAACTCTCCCACTACGACAAGGTACTTTGAATTATGTCTAAGAAAACTAAATGGTATTAACCTCTTCGGTTGTGACAAGACAACAGAGGTAGTGGGATCATCATATGTCAAATAAGATGATAGAACACTTTTGGAATCAAGAATTAAATATCTCCTTTATATGCTACTTTATTTTCAGACTTAGTCATTTTCTTAGAAAAGTAGTATTTGTTTAAACAAACACTTTCTTATCTATTGACTATGGGATGGTCCACCCCTAATCACTTAGAATAGCTAACAAACCATGGTTAACAGTTCTAGCTTTTCTTAAGATTTTGATTAGGTCATCCATGAATCTAGTAATGGTTTACATTAAGTATACAACCATTACATCATTCTGAAATTGTATTACCATAGAAGAATTTAGGCAACGCTAGTAACTAATCATCAATATGCAACTCGAAATTTCTGGGGAGGTAAGTTTGGATATAATTCAAAAATCAATTTAATGATCTTTGAACTGCATATCTACTAACTATTTCTCCACCCCTATCAGTGCGCAAGATCTTTAACCACTTACCTTAATGGATTTAACCATTGCTAGAAATTTAAGAAATTTTTCAAACATTTCAAATTTCTTTGCATAAGGTATAATCTAGAGTGATCGTTTTGAGAATACAACGAAAAACTCATATCCACCCCTGAATGTATATCCATCTGTGAATGAGATGAACTACTTTCAGTGGATATAGGCATATTAACTCTTTGTAGAGATTGATCTTTTCAAAACCACTATGAACAAGATACAAATGCCATAGCTTAAAAAAAATGTGGTAGTGTCTTTTGATGACTTAGGTTTAGTTACATCAAAGAGTTCTTAGAATACTACAAGTGGATCCTGGTCACAGAATACCTAACTCATATTCCATACAGTTTTAATTCATTAATAGAAGATGGATATTAAACACTTGAGAAAGTGTAACTGTATTGTATCCTGGAATTAGACATATAAGAAAATTTCTGTTTGGAATCTAAAATTAAAGCCAAAGACTTAAATTTTTACCAAATATTATGAGTAATTCTATCTTGGACCACCACTACTAATTTAACTCTAAGTCTGATTTGCCCATACAAGTAGGAGATTTCTAAGATTGAGGATTTATATCAATTGGGAATAGAATTTCGGGATTATAATTGTTGACCGAGGTTTTCGGCAACTATTAAAATATGATTATAATAAAGAGCTGTAAGAAAGTGAGATGAAGATTTTTTACGTGGTTGGGGCGTTAATGAGCCTTAGTCCACGAGCCTCTGTTATTAATGGATGTATTTAATACAGATTCTACACTTGAGAGAATGTTTTTCTCTTAAATACAGAGAATGTTCTTGGTGAGTATTTTCTCTTCTTGCTCTTTTGCAAACCAAGATTCTCGACCCCATTAAATGAGCTTGAGGGGGTATTTATAGTGTGTTGGTGGGGTAATCCCTAGAATTGTTCTTACACATGTGTCTGTAAGTATCCATAAAGTTGGGCATTTCCGATGAATATACCATGGGTGATGCATGGTCAAATCCCTAGGTGTTGTAGGGCTTTTATGAAGAATGTCCTTTTTGCCTTGTGATTGACGTGACTCTTCACAGAGTAGCCGTCCCTAGAGTTAAATGATCATTACTGTAGCGCTGCTGTTTGGGGGTTGTGCCGTCAGACTTTATTGCGTGTTACAGTCCCAACACGCTTCCTCCCATGCAGCATTAAATGCGACTTGATTGCTCGGGAGAGACCTGACATATCCCGGAGAGCCTTCACGCTATACTAGCTTCCTGGAGTACCTTGTACTCCGGGTGCCTCCTCCGGGACCCATGCTAACAGCGCTTCCTTGTGGCGCACAAAGACTTAGTAAATGTTTACAAGTTATCTGATCCACGTGTCCCCTCTCGACTGGTCCACGTATTTTGGGCGAATTCTGGAGCAACATTTACCCCCCAAGCCTTGTTTACTTAGTAAAAATAAACCAAGGCTTGTTCAAGTGTCTCCGGTCGACTCCTCGTTTCCCTAGCTCAAGCCTCGAGCGCGCGGGGGCGAATTAAATGATGTCATTTAATGCAGCGATTGGCTTTTTGCAGGAATGTCTCCAGCCGCCTCCTCGGTCTTCTGATACGAACTTGGGGCGCGTGGAGGTGCGTCTGATAATGGCATTAAATGCAGCGATTCGCTTTTGCAGAGGTCGATTCGTTTCACGCCCCATGATTGATGCGGCGCATTAATGGTGTCAGACGGATACTCAAACGTTTCCACCGCCTTAATGGTAGATTGATCTAGTCCGTTGATTTTCAGGAATTCGAATCGTGCGTCTCCCCCACCGTGCGATTGGTAGGTGATGACGCCTGTTCCTCATGCGTTTTTGCCTATAAAAGCCACCACCTTTCCTTCATTTCGGTTACTTTCCATTCCTTGCCATTTCTGCTCGAATTTCCCAGAGAGAAAATTCCTCAAATTAGCATGAACTGCTTTAATACTTAAACACTTCTTTCAGTCTTCCAGCGTTTGACTTCGCCAGTTCTTCTCAACTTTCACTCAACCACATTCAGTACCCCCAGTTCAACGATCTACTGTAAGTTTCTTGCATTCTTAGATAATAACATGCTTATATTTACTTCGTTCGTTTTCTGGGTTCGTACTTAGAGGCTTCTGGGTGTGTGAGTGTTTAAGTTCTTTGAGTTCTGCTTTATGTTTACTGTGTTAGTTGTAGAATCGCCATTATCATGCCCCTGTTGTAGTTATACAGCTTTGTTTGAAGAGGGCCATGTGTCCTTCGTTTAACAATTGCTTAGGGCATAGGAAGGCTTTTCTCTTTTCTTTTTCTTTTTGCAAAACCACTTTCTGCGATTTCACTGCACCCGACACATGTTCAGGGATTCTCTCCAGAGTTTCCCATGTGACACGTGTCCGGAGGGGGCCTCTTTCCAGCGGTTAGGGGACCCCCACTCCCTTTTTCTTGATTTAGGGTTTGGTATGGGACCTAACTGCTTGACTTTTCTTTTTCCCTTTTTGTCTTTCTCAGAACACAAAATGTCTGCTTCTGGCTCAAAATCTTCGAAGAAGAAAGGGAAAGGCATGGCCACGCTGGAAGAGGTTTCTCTGGGACCCGTTGCCCAGGAGGGGTATAAATCCCGTGCAACTGGTTGGGAAGCGGCCGAGCTTCGATCAACCCTGACTTGTCCTCACCAGCTGGAGAACATTATTAATGTGGCTGGGATCAAACCCTCCACCTCAGGGACCTTTCATCGGCCTCCTCGTGACTCGGAGACGCCTAATCATAACTATGACGGCTTCGGGGCTTGGAGTCAGACCCATTTGATGACCGGTGCCATGCTCCCGCTCCAAGATTACTTTGTTAATTTTCTTGTATTTGTCGGCCTTGCGCCATACCAACTTATTCCTCAAGCTTACCGCCTGCTTTCAGGCTTATTTATTTTTTACACCGCCCGTGGCTGGGGATCTCCCAGCCCGGCGGAGATTTTATATTTTTATGAACTTGTATCCGTCCCCAAGAAAGGGGACAAACTTAAGGATGGTTTTTACGGGTTCCGGATCCACCCTGCTAACGAGGGGGTGGTTCCGTATAATAGGCAGACTCACGTTAAGGAGTACCGCCACCGCTTTTTCTTCTCTTCCGGGTTCAGGGCCGTGGACCACCCGGAGCTTCTCATGGAGTGGGTGCGGATCCCACCTTACCAACGGACACTTCCTACTCAGGCTTTTCTTCGAAGGGCCCAAGCCTTCGCCTCCTATGACCACGCCGATCTTGATGTCGGGGGCTTAGTCACCACGGAGAATTGTAGGAAGGCCAAACTTATCCTTTCTCACCAATCCGTGGATGACTCCAACCTCTCACGGGTCATCTGCCCCAATGTGAGGGCGCCGGTTGCGGAGAAGGCCTTCCGGGATGAGCTCATTGCTACGGTGGAGAAGAAGTACCAAGATTATCTCTACCGGAAGGCCCAGGAGAAGGCGTACTCTAAGGCCCAGGCTGCCTCTGGGAGAGGGCTCCGCGTGGGGAGTCCGGTGGTGCGAAGGAGCCAAGCCATTGCTGGGAAGTCCGAAGCTAAATTTTTTGACAAGATACTTCAAGAAGAGATTGGGGATCGTTCTGCCAGGAGGCCCCTTCGTCTTGAAGACTCTTCCGAGAAGCAGACTTCCCAGCCTCAGCCTTCAGCCCCCGAACCAAACTCGGGTGCTCCCGGTGCTAGCACTTCCGGTGCCGGCGGTAAGTCTCCCTTGATAATTCGCTATGTTCCTTCCGTTGATGAATATACCAGTCATAGGCCCGTAGAGTTCGACGAGCGTCTTCGTAGATTTAAGATGCCGTTGACCCGGTGGGGGGATCGTTTGAAGGAATTTTATTTTACGAACTTAGGAGATTACCTAGGTCGGTCCCGGATGGGCTCCGGCCCTCCGGAACCTATTCCCTTAGGTCCATCACCATAGCGTCCAGCTGGTTTCGGCCCTCGGACAGTTATCTTGGAGATGACGCTGCCAGCATTAAAGTACAGGACTTTGCTAGGGCCGAATTAGGAAGTTTGGGTAGGAGTAGCTTATTTGCTGTATCTTTTATAAGCGGTTCCTCACGAACTTCTAACACTTGCTTATTTTTTGGCACAGGTACCTCCATGGATGCCATCCTGGAACAGCTTGCCGGGGTTCATACTCCCGTGGCTCCTCCGGCTTTCACCCCCTCTCCCCCGGCCCCTTCCTTGAAGGTTTCTTCCGGCGCTCCGCCCGAAACCATTGACTTAGTGGATGACGAGGAGGGGCTTCCGGGAGAAGGCCAAGGGAAGAGGTGGGACTTCTCGGAGGAAGCCGTCGAGGGCGCAGGAGAGCCTCAGGCCCTTCCGGAGGTAGCAGAGGAGGACGAGGAGGAGCCTGAAGCGGCTCTGATTCGCAAGCGTAAGGGCAAGATGATTGCCCAGGACGAGCCGAAGAGGCCTCGGAGGGCCGACACTCCTGCCCATGGCTTAGACGGCGGGGTCTCCCCGATGGAGGAAAATCCTGCTCCTCCCCATATCGAGCTTACCCCGATTCCGGGGGATGAAGTGAGGCAGGAGCTTCGCATAGCCAAACACAACTATGCTACGGATGAGTACTCCCGGGGGTATGCCGAAGTGGAGGCCCTTAGGAGGATTCTGCGAGCTGAGGTTGAGGCGAGCATCAACCACCCGGAATACCATGATCCGTGGAACCTTAATCTGGACCCCTTAACGGACTGGTTCCGTCCCCTCCTAGGGCCTACCTTGGCTCCTTTTGCCGCGGAGATGACCGGCGAGTTCGCTTCTCAGCTCACACGCTGCGCGCCCAAGCAGTTTGCCACTTGTGCTTCCCTGAACTCCATCTTCCAGGTCCAGGACCTCAGCCATTCTCTCACGGTGGTAAGTACTTTGCAATTTTTGCGTTTCCTTTTTGTTGTTTGTATTTTGTTTTCCTCCTTTGAGAAATTTTTTCTTATACTTTGTTATGGCTCAGCTTGCTGCTGAGGCTGGCCGCCTCTCCAGGAACATCATAAACCATGGCTTCACTCTGTCCGACTTTGGGGACATGAATGACGTCAGGAAGGTCCTCCAAGACCTCACAGCGGAGAGGCAGATCTACCAGGAGGCTGCTGAGCGCCAGGAGGCAGCGGCCAAGGCCAAGGAAGAGGAGGCCAAACGGAGGGAGGCTCAGGCGGAGGCCATTATCCAGGATGAGGCTCAGCGGAGCGACAGGATGGAGGCCCATCACCAGGAGGAACTAAGGGCTCAAACCGAGGCTGCTGAGAAGGCCAGGCGAGACCTCCGGGAGGCCAGGGAGGCTTTGGATGAAATGGTCGCCAAGGTGAGATCTTTAGAAGAGACTCACCAATCGGACATTGAATCCAAGGCCGCTCTAGCTGCGGAGTTGAAGGAGCTTAGGGACTTCAAAGAACAATCCACCAGGAAGGCCAAGAGGGCCGAGCTCCTTTCTCCTGTTTCCTGCGCCCGGTGCCCGAAGCGCTTTGATGATGGTGTCTATATGGCTTGGGCCACCAATGACCAGAGTATCAAGCTTACTTTTTATCCCAAACCCGAGGAGATGATTGCCAGATTTCGGGAAAAGAAGAAGAAGCTTGATGCTGCGCTTGAGGCACGGATTGGGCCTCGTCTTCCTCCGCGGGCTGACTGAGCTGCCGTGTTATTGACCCAGATTCTACCCGTTTCTTTTATAGCTCCCTTTTTTTCTTTTTGTTTGTACATATTTGCTGCTGCCTTAGAACAATTTACATATAGGCGGCAGCTTTCATTTGAAGGGGAGACAATTATATTTTAAGTCCTGTCCCCGGGCCATTTATATGTATATGACCTGCCCTTTGGGCCAGGATATTTTTTATGCGATCTTTATTCGTCATACTTATATATTTTAACCTGTCCTTTGGCTCAGGGTTTTTACACTTATGCTTTTTATTTTTGTGCATACTTTTTGACCTGCCCTTTGGGTCAGGATATTTTACTTTTGACCTGCCCTTTGGGTCAGGATATTTTACTTAGTTTGTTTTTGTTTGTCCGTGCGGTATACCCTAGTACCCCCCTGAGTGGCATAGAAACTTTGTTTTTAAGGCACTCAGTTTTATTTAATATAGAGGAGGCATACATTTGGACGGTACAAACCCTTTGAACAAAATCTAAGTTTAATTCGCTACTGGTAATATTTTCTGAGGTGATCGGCATTCCAGGCTCTTGGGACAGTAGTTCCGTCCATTCTTTTCAGTTTGTAAGTGCCAGAACCGATTTCGTCCTCGATTTCATATGGTCCTTCCCAATTTGGTCCAAGTACCCCCACTCCGGGTTCTTGGGTGGCTGGAAAAACCCTTCGTAGGACCAAATCCCCAATAGCGAATTTTCTATTTTTAACCTTGGAGTTAAAATACTTGGTCACCTTCTTTTGATAAGCAGCCATCCGTATTTGAGACTCATCCCGGAGTTCTTCGACTTGATCCAAAGCCTCTTGGAGCAGTGCCTGATTGGTGGCCGGATCATAAGTCGTCCTCCTGTGGGATGGGAATAATGTTACCACCGGGACCATTGCTTCACAACCGTACGCCATTGAGAACGGCGAGTGACCGGTTGTGGTTCTGGGGGTCGTCCGGTAGGCCCACAATACCCTTGGCAATTCTTCAGGCCAGTAGCTTCTTTTTCAAGGTGACCTTTAGGATTTTATTGACTGCTTCCGCCTGGCCGTTTGTTTGGGGCCGGGCTACCGCGGAGAAGCTTTTTACCACTCCGTGTTGGTTGCAAAAGTCAGTAAATTCCTCGCAATCAAATTGCTTTCCATTGTCTGAGACTATTTTGTGAGGCAAGCCGTATCGACACACTATGTTTTTAATAACAAAGTCCAATGCCTTCTTAGCAGTTATTGTCTTCATAGGCTCAGCCTCTGTCCATTTGGTGAAGTAGTCCACTGCTACTATTGCATACTTTACCCCTCCTTTTCCCGTAGGTAGAGATCCGATGAGATCTATTCCCCAGACCGCGAAGGGCCAGGGGCTGGTCATCAAAGTGATCTCATTTGGAGGAGCTCTCGGTATGTTCGCGTACCTTTGGCACGAGTCACACTTTTGGACATAGTCTATACAATCTTTTTTCATTGTTGGCCAGAAGTACCCTTGCCTCAATATTTTCTTTGAGAGGCTGGGTCCTCCCGTATGATCTCCACCGAACCCTTCATGGACCTCCAGCATAATTTGTCTAGCTTCAGGGTCCGATACACACCTTAAATAAGGCATGCTGAGTCCTCTCCGGTAGAGAATTTGATCCATCATTACATAACGATGAGCCTGATACTGAATCTTTCGAGACAGTGCCCTCTCTTGGGGCAACTCACCTGTGGTTATGTATTTTATGATGGGGACCATCCAGCTGGGTTCTTGCCCAACCGTTTGTGTGGTCTCTTTTATTTTGATGCTTGGCTCTGCCAAGCGTTCCACTGGTACTACCCCCAGTTCTTCGATTTCACTGTCCGAGGCTAACTTAGCCAGACAGTCCGCATGAGCATTCTTCTCTCGGGGGATTCTTTCTACTTTGTAGTCCGTGAACTCGTGGAGCAGTTCTCGGACTATTGCTACGTACGCGGCCATCCGCTCGCCGCGAGTTTGGTATTCTCCGGAAACTTGGTTTACGACCAGCTGAGAATCACTGTAGACTTCCACTCTCTTGGCTCCTACAGCTTTAGCCAATTTTAGCCCTGCTATCAGGGCCTCATATTCGGCTTCATTATTCGAAGCTGTGAAGTTGAATCGGAGTGCCGCCTGAAGCCGCAATCCAAAGAGGGTGATATCATAGCCACTCCGGCTCCGAACCGTTCTCATTAGAAGCTCCGTCCACAAATACTCTCCAAGTGGGGATTGGTGGTTCCTGTATTGGTCGTTGCCTCGGCTTCATTGCATTCGGTGATGAAGTCTGCCAAGGCTTGGCCTTTTATGGAAATCCGGGGCACGTAATGTAAGTCGAACTGACTCAGCTCCATCGCCCACTTGAGGAGCCTTCCGGATGCTTCAGGCTTCTGGAGAACTTGCCGGAGCGGATGATTGGTCAAGATTCTGATCGGATGGGCTTGGAAGTATGGTCTCAACTTCCTTGATGCCATCAGGAGGCAGAATACTAATTTTTCAATGACCGGGTACCTTGTCTCGGCCCCTACCATGCGCTTACTAACATAATACACGGGGTGCTGAATTTTTTCTTCCTCCCGGACCAGTGCAGCGCTGACCGCGTGCTCGGAGACGGCCAAGTAAAGGAACAAGTCTTCTCCAAGGACGGGTTTTGATAGGATAGGAGGTTTGGCCATGTGGTCTTTTAACCTTTTGAATGCTTCCTCGCATTCATCTGACCATTCGAACTTTTGGCATTTCTTCAGTATGTTGAAGAAGGGTATGCACTTGTCCGTGGATCGTGAGATAAAGCGGCTCAATGCGGCTACCTTTCCGGTCAAGCTCTGCACGTCCTTATGTTTCTTGGGGGATGGCATGTCCAGGAGAGCTTGGATTTTCTCCGGGTTCGCTTCGATCCCCCTTTGACTGACTATGAAGCCCAGGAATTTTCCCGACTTGACCCCGAAGGTGCATTTTTTCGGATTGAGCTTCATGCCGTATCTCCGGACGACTTCGAAACATTCTTCTAAGTCACTTGCATGGCTGTTGCATGCTTTGGATTTGACGAGCATGTCGTCTACATATACCTCCATGTTTCGTCCCAGGAGGCTTTTAAACATCCGGTTAACCATTCTTTGATAGGTTGCTCCGGCGTTTTTCAGTCCGAAAGGCATGACTAGGTAACGGTATACCCCCTTATCTGGTCCCGAAGCTAGTGCACTCTGGTCCGCCGTATGCATTTTTATTTGGTTGTACCCGCATAGGCATCCATGAAAGACAGCAGCTTAAATCCGGACGTGGCGTCTACCATCTGGTCGATCCTGGGCAGCGGAAAGCAGTCCTTTGGGCAGGCTTTGTTTAGATCTGTGAAATCTATACAAACCCGCCAAGTCCCGTTCGGCTTGGGCACCAGGACCGGATTGGCCAGCCATTCCGGATAGTATACGTCGCGGATCATGCCATTGGACAAAAGTTTGTCCACCTCTTTCTCTAAGGCCTCGGCTTTCACCGAGTCGAGCGGGCGTCTCTTTTGCTGTACAGGGGGCATGTCCGGGTTGACATTGAGTACATGGGTGATGACATGAGGGGCCGATGTCTGGTCATGTCTTCTTGGCGCCACGCAAAGATGTCGATGGCGCCCTTCAGTGTTTTTATTATTTTGTCTTTTTCCTCCGGATCTAGGCTCTTCCCTATCCGGAGTACTTTGGTGGAGTCGTCGTCGCACACTGGTATTTCTTCGACGTCCTCCATTGGTTCCACGACCCTTTCGGACCCTATGCGAGGATCCAACTCATCCTCTTCAGCCTTCTCTATCTCAGGGGGCCCCCGGACCGTGAGTACAGGTAAGTGGGTGGCAACATTGTAACATTGCCTGGCCTCTCCCTGATTTCCCCTCACCGTTCCGACTCCGGCTTCCCGGGTAGGGAATTTTAGGCACGTATGCTCGGATCGAAGTAATTGCGCCAAAGTCGACGAGGGCCTGGTCGGCCTAGGATTGCGTTGTAGGCCGTTGGACGGCCTACCACCACGAAGGTGCAATACTTGAATGTGCTTTGGGGGGTATCCGGGCACAGGTAACCGGGAGCTCGACTTTTCCCATCGGGATTAGCGTCGTCCCGTTAAACCCCGTGAGCTGCGATCCACTAGGCGAGAGGTCCCGGTCGGTCAACCCTATCGCAGTGAAGGCTTCTTTGAAGAGCAAGTTCACGGAACTCCCATTGTCAATCAGGACCCTAGCCACCACCTTATTTGCGATGGGGGTCTCTATGACCAGCGGGTCGTGGTGAGGAAAACGCACCGTCTTGGCGTCTTCTTCCGTGAACGTTATGGGCTGGTCCATTAGCCGAGGCCTTTGAGCCGGGAGTTGAGTAACCTCCCACACCTCACTGTGTCTTGCGGCCTCGGCATATCTTTTTCGCTCCTTGCGAGTGTCTCCTCCGATATGGGGACCTCCGGAGATCATGGCTACCCGTCCATTAGGCCGGGGCGGTAGCCCGGGGATATGCTGGGTGTCACCTGCGGAGCAGTGGAGGCAATACTCTGCTGTACCCCCGGCGTTCCGGAGGCATACCCCCGCCACCTCGCCCCCGGATCTCGTGGGGCAACCTATTTTTGATCCACTCATAGAGGTGGCCCAAACGGATCAAATTTTCAATCTCGTCTTTGAGATTTTTACACTCATTGGTGCTATGACCAATGTCGTTGTGGTACTCGCATCTTTTACTCGGATCTCTCCGGGAGCTATCTTTGTACAACGGCTGGGGCCTCCGGTAGTGTGTATTTTGCCTAGTGGCGAAATATACACGTTCCTGGGAGTCCGTGAGCTCCGTGTACTGAGTATATTGGGGTGTGTACCCCTTCTTTTGGCGCTTCTCTCCCGTTCGGGTGCTGCCCTTGGAGGACCTTTTGCTCCTCGACCCCTGGGTAGGGCCTGTTAAGCTAGCAGTCGGGGCAGCCTATGAAGGAGTTCGTCCATTCACCCCGGACGGGTTGCCGTAATGGGAAGATGCCGGCGCCACAGCTTGACCCTGGCTGTATCCGGGACTAGCGGAGAACTGTATGCCACTTACCGGTGGAGTTGCAGTCGGGACAGTACCCGAGGGCGACACTCCTGGCATGTATCCCGCTATCCCGGTGGGATAGTAGCCTCCGTAAGCCACGATCTGGGCTTCTTCGAGGTTAATATATTTTTGGACTCGCTTCTGGAAGTCCCGAAGGCCGGCGCCGCCTTCTTGCCGCAACTCGTTCCGCAGGGAGTCCCGGTGCGGATTCCCGCTTGGAGAAGCGCAAGCCGTTGTCCGTCGTCGACCTTCTTGGTCTTCGAGGCTTCCTCTCGAACCTCTTGATGTAATTCTTCAAGGTCTCGTGGGCGCTTGCTTGATGTTGGTCAAGGCACTAACCTCCAAGTTGACCTTCCTGGCAGCGACAAATTGTCTCCGGAAGTTGGTTTGGAGTTTGTTCCAGCAACCCACCGATCCTGGTTCCAGTTTTTTGAACCATTCCTCTGTTGATCCGCTCAGAGTGAGGGGGAAGCACAAGCATTTGGCGTCATTGCTGACCCGCATGACTGTCATGACTCGGTTGAACCGTGACAAGTGATCACTGGGGTCGGAGTTCCCAGTATATGCCGCCATTTCGGGCATCTTGAAGTTTTTAGGGAGCTCCACCTCCAGGATATGTTTGGCACAAGGCTCCCGATCCTCACTGTCCGAGTCGGAGTCATCTCCCTTCTGCCTCCGGGAGACTCGAGCAATATCTTTTCAAAGTATGGCAAGTTCCGCCATAATCCCTTCGTTTACAGTACCCGAGGAGACCACGGGCCTGTATCTTTTTTGTTCAAGGTGATCCCGGAGGTCACCTTGATTCCCATTGATTTGATTTCTCAGATCAATGGGAGGACATCTCTGTCCTCTTCTTCCTCTACCCCCTGGTTCATGGTGCACGGAAACGCTTTTCCGGTCCCCTCGATCCTGAGGGCCAAGACTCCCTCTCTGGGGCTTGCCCCTCTGCGGACCTTTCCCTTTAGGGAAATCTGAGCGGACCCTTCGCGGATCCTGCACCTTTTTCTTTCGCCCCGGGGTAGAAGTAGGGTTTTTTGTTTGGTTTTCCTCAGCAGGGTGCCTTATAGGGCTAGGTTCCCTAGGTCTTTGCTGCTGGGAGTTAGGCGAAGACGTCGCTGGCTCCCCGTTGAGCCCAGCTGCCATCGCCTTGGGGTGCACGTGAATACCAGCTGCCTCCATGGCTTTCTGCATGGCTAGCATCACTTCCTGCATTTTTTGATTTTGCACTTTCTGAGCTTCGATCTCTGTTTCATGATCGATAGCTTTTTGTCTAAGGAGCACCAACTCCGAGTAGCTTCCTCCGTCATATGCATACTCGTCGAGGTGTTCCTCGTAGTTCTCGTCGGGAACTATTTCTTCTTCTTCTTCCTCGGACTCCTCTGCTGCCCTTGAGGCTACATCTTCCTCATTGGGGTCTTGAGCGTCTTCTAGAGGGCGAGGATGACGTGCAGCTCTTGTCTCCACCATTGTTGTGAAGTCAAATGCTTGTTATGTAGCAGCTTTCCTCAGCTCTCAATGAAAGCACCAAAATGTTGACCGAGGTTTTCGGCAACTATTAAAATATGATTATAATAAAGAGCTGTAAGAAAGTGAGATGAAGATTTTTTACGTGGTTGGGGCGTTAATGAGCCTTAGTCCACGAGCCTCTGTTATTAATGGATGTATTTAACACAGATTCTACACTTGAGAGAATGTTTTTCTCTTAAATACAGAGAATGTTCTTGGTGAGTATTTTCTCTTCTTGCTCTTTTGCAAACCAAGATTCTCGACCCCATTAAATGAGCTTTGAGGGGGTATTTATAGTGTGTTGGTGGGGTAATCCCTAGAATTGTTCTTACACATGTGTCTGTAAGTATCCATAAAGTTGGGCATTTCCGATGAATATACCATGGGTGATGCATGGTCAAATCCCTAGGTGTTGTAGGGCTTTTATGAAGAATGTCCTTTTTGCCTTGTGATTGACGTGACTCTTCGCAGAGTAGCCGTCGCTAGACTTAAATGATCATTACTGTAGCGCTGCTGTTTGGGAGTTGTGCCGTCAGACTTTATTGCGTGTTACAGTCCCAACACGCTTCCTCCCATGCAGCATT
This sequence comes from Cannabis sativa, assembly GCF_029168945.1. Lineage (NCBI taxonomy): Eukaryota > Viridiplantae > Streptophyta > Magnoliopsida > Rosales > Cannabaceae > Cannabis > Cannabis sativa. The sequence goes on from NC_083602.1 coordinate 85,369,675, forward strand.
AAATGCGACTTGATTGCTCGGGAGAGACCTGACATATCCCGGAGAGCCTTCACGCTATACTAGCTTCCTGGAGTACCTTGTACTCCGGGTGCCTCCTCCGGGACCCATGCTAACAGCGCTTCCTTGTGGCGCACAAAGACTTAGTAAATGTTTACAAGTTATCCGATCCACGTGTCCCCTCTCGACTGGTCCACGTATTTTGGGCAGATTCTGGAGCAACAATAATCATATTTGTCATTTAATTTCTTAAGAGAAAATATAGAATGACATGAAATGATTTATAGACCATTCATCCAATGATATGTTTTGAAGCTAATTCGAAATGAATAAGCTAAGAGGAATTAGGATAATTTCGTTTATAAATAAGAATACAACGATGCTTCGATTAGCGAATGTCAAAGTAATCTTATTTATGCAATCTTCTTGTTTCATATCGTAAAAATACTAGTCTAAGGTGTCATCAATTGATGAACAGCTAGATGTCGCATATATAATATTTATCTTTCGAGATCTAACACTATTATGTATGTCTAATGGTGAAAATCCACTAGGGATTTATCTCATTAGATAAACAAGCCAAGTTAGACCAACAATGAAGATTCGAAATTAAACTACAACTTAATAACAGAAAATAACATGGTTCAATATAAATTCATACACAATTCAGAAATTATAAACATATAGAAAGTAGGACTGACAAGTGAAAATACTAAAACATACAATCCTAAATAATTTCCAAGGTTTTCAACAAACTGATAGCAGTGTTCCGTTTAGGCGAGAGTCAAAGCTACCATCCATTGAATAGAGTTGTCAGCTCATCTAAAATGTTAAACATTCTAGAAACCTTTTATTCGATCAAGATTGGAATTCAACGTTGTCCCGTTTAGGTGAGAGTCAAGGCAATTCTATCTTATGAGCTTCCACCATTGTTTCGCAATTTGCAAGTCAAATATGGTCGCCAGCATTAGGGTGATCCATACCATATAAAACACTTACAAACTACTTATCTTTCGAGATTAAACGGTGCGAAATTGCTAATGAACGTTCCTCCATTAGGGAGGATTACTCACTAAAACAAACGCGATGTAAAACCAACAATGGAGATCGAATATCTTAATAAGAAAGCTCATTATTTAAAGAGAGTTGTATTTTCTTTGATTCTCTTTATTTAATCTATTTATTTTAAATATATATTTATTTAATTAAAATTTCCAATTTAGAATGAAAAATTCTAAATATAAATTTTAATTTAATATTTATAAATTTTACTTAGATGGATATGAAAATAATATGAATTATTTCCATCTGAGTAATAATTTCCAATAAATATTTAGAAAAATATTCAATTTAAGTTGTTACAAAATTAATTTAAATTAATTTACAACTCAAATTTAATTTTCTATAAATATATATTCCATTTTGAAAAATTAAAGTATTCAAGGATACAATTTTCAAAAATGCATGTTAAAATAAAAATTAATCCTGGAAAAATTATTCTAATTTAATGTTGGCCCAAAATTGATTAATAAAATTAATTTACAGCAAAAAATATAATTTTCCTATTTAATTAAATATATATAAGAAAAATTTCAAATATTTAAGTATGATGATAAAAATCAACTTAAATATTATTTTTCTATTTAATTTAATACACTAGAAAAATACTTCAAGCAAAAATATCACCTATCTAGATTTTCCTTTGACTAATTAATTAAATTTCTAATAAAATATATTTTACTTCATTTATTTTAATTAATCATTAAATGAAAAAAATCATTGATTTAAGTTAGTCCAAAATTAAAATAAATAATTTACAACTTTAATCTATTTTTCAAATAAAATTCGAAATTCCAGCATTTAAGAAATGCAATTTCGAAATTTGATTAATAAAATAAAGAAAAAATATATTTTAAAAATTATTTAAATTTAGTTGAAAAAATAAATTTCAACTAAAAATAATTTTCTATTTAATTAATTGTCATGAAAAAGAAATATTTAAGTATGATGATGAAAATCAACTTAGATATTTAATTTTCAAGTTAATTAAATGTATTAAATTCAAGAAATAAATAATTAAGTCTAGAGAAGGCTTAATTATTAATCTCTAGTCTAATACTAGGAAAAATATACTTAAAATAAATTGTACCAAAATTAATTATTTAAATAATTAATTTCACAATGTATAATATTTTCCTATTTAATATTAGAAATAATAAGTAGTCTAGAAATAACTATCTAGAAAATATCTTGTTTGACTAAGAATCTTTTCCACAAAATTTGATAAAATATCTATTTTAAGTTGTATTAGAAAAAAAAAATCTAGAACTTAAATATTTTCAAATTTAAATTTAATTAAATATCAAAAATTAAGTTATAACCACTTAATTTGAAAATATTTCATTTTAAGTTAATATTCGAAAAGATATTAACTTAAAAAATATCTATAATATTCCATTTTAAGTTAATATTCGAAAAGATATTAACTTAAAACATATCTAAAGAATCTTAATAACCAATGCCTAAAATTCCTCAACTTAATTTTGAAATTTTAAATCCAAAAGATATTCAGATTTAAGTTGGTTAGTTGTAGATAACTAAATATCAACTTAAATAGGAATATTTAATGAAAAATTTAAATTAAGCTTCAGAAAGAATCTAGATGGTTATAATTCTATATTTAATTAAATATAAGAAAATACATATAGTTTCGCTTAGAATATAAAATTCTTTAAACTATGGTTTTCTTAAATTAATTTCAAAATAAATGAAATTAATTATGTTGCTAATCAATTTTATTAGGTTAAACTAGTTTAATTAACCTAGTACAGTTATTCAAATCAGGCAAATGGGCCTTCACAATTGGGGTGGTTCATGTGAGGGGGTGCTGGATTCAGTATGCCGTACCCACTACTATGGCTCCCAACTCTCACACAAGGCCCAAAAGAGAGGAATTTAACCTTAAAATGAACAACTGTTATTAATTAAATAGGCCCAAAAACTAAATGGGCCTAAATAAAATCTATCAAGAACTATGATATTTTATTTAGCAACAACAACCTATATGCATCTATAATGAAATTAAACACATAGGCTCACACAGGCACACTTTGGATGGGTCCTATCATGTTGCTAGGTCATACACAAATGAAAGAAGATTGTAAATATACATGTTACAAATTATTTACTTGACCAAGGGAGCCATCAGATCATTAAATCTGGCAAAAAGTTAACCATGGCTATTTGCAATCAAGCAATAATAGGTTTTGAAAACTTACAAACAAGCTAAAACACATACTCCTGCAACAAGGTTAGCTGGATAGTTAGATGTAGGATTTATTTAATTTTAAATAAATAATTTCGAAAAAATTAATTAATTAAATAAAAAAAATATTTTCAAAAATTTAAAAAAAAAATTAAAAAAATTTCGAAATTTAAAAAAAAAATATTTAAAATTAAACCTACAATTTTGAAAAATTAGGTTTCAACCAACCTAAATATCATTTCAAAATTTGCTAACTACTTTTAAAAATTTAATGTTATTTTATAAATAAAAATTAAATAAAAAATTTAAAAAGATAAATGAATATCTTTTTCAGATTTTAAATTAATTTAAATAAATAAAATAACAAAATTTAAAAGTCAGCAAAATATCTTACATCTATTTAAAATTACATGATTATAGTTATCTTATTTTAAATTTAAATAAGGTCAAATTATTTAAAAAAAAAATTAATTTAAAAATTTAAAATCTGACCTTAAATTTAAAAATAAGATAAGATGTAATCAAATATTAAAATAAGATAGATAATTAAGCAAAAAAGATAGATATTTACTATTTTCAAATTCAAATTACACTAATATCATGAATTAAATTTAAAAAATATTAAATAAATTAATTATGATAATTAGAATTGAATTAGGAATAGTAAATGTATAAATACAGAACTATACAAAAAATCGGAAGTTAATTCCATGAAAAAGCATGAAAAAACGAAGAAAAACAAAAAAAATTGCAAGCTGTACGGATGGGATGCTGTGCATACCCGTCCGCGCGCGCGCAAGGGGTGTTTGGGCGTGAAATCTCGGCGCTGGTGGAAATTAGCATGATTTCCGCGCGCGGAATTCAGTTGCTCAATCCCGAAATTTTTTGAAACTTCAAAAAATCATAACTAATTCAAATTAAATCGAAATTGAGTTCTGTAAAAAAGTAACTTGCTTAATTTTTTCCATACTATCCAATAAAAAATAATTCCAGAAACAGATATTCAATTATTTTTCACGAAAATTCACAAACATCAATCAATCATCAAATAACACTCAATACAACATGATACCATCCAAAACATCAAAAATCGTTTTAAAGTCCAAATTTCTTGCAAGAAAATCAATTACCATGGCTCTGAGGCCAGTTGTTGGAAATTATTTGACCAGGATCTTAGATCTACTCACAAGTATGTTGATTAACACCCTAATTATGAACTTTCTAAAACGATGAAATAAACACATATAAAGTTTTGTAAACCTTACATTGGGTGCAGCAGAATATAATGACTCCTTCCGTTCAGATATCTAGCCCTTGATTCCTTTCTGTAGCAGAGCATTATCAATATCTGAACGTGGATCTCTGTCTCTGAATCTTTGAAGTTGAAACTCCTTTTGCTGAAAGTCTTTCTTCACGATCTTCCTCACTATGATTGAGGTATCACTTGCTGTGTGTGGGCACTACTCTAACACTAAGTAATTTTCGAAATTGAAGAGGGAAGGAAGAGAGCAAGGTGGCAGCTAAAGATAGGGAGAGAGAGAGGCTTAGTTTTTTCTGAATGAAAAGTCAGAAGAAAAGTGTAGAAATTTAGTGTTAATTTCCTGAAGCCTTCACTATCTATTTATAGCATTCCACTAGGATTAGGTTTGAATTATTTGGCATTAAAATAATGAAAATATCAGTTTAAATTCCCTACAAAAGTGGTCGGCCATGCATAGTGGATTTGGGCCTCACTTTTTGCAATTTTGCACTTTTATCTTTTCTGCATCTGATTTTCTCAAAAAAAACGCCAATTTTCTAATTCATCCATTTAAATACCAATTCTAACTATTTAATAACTATAAATAATTATTAAATAATATTGTAATTTATCATATTTATTAATTGAACCATACTTAGTATCATAATTAACAAATATGCCCCTAAAACTCTTTCTTTACAATTTCGCCCTTACTTAGTGAAAAATTAACAAATAGACATAGTCTAATTTGAGAATTATAATTGATTAATCAAAACCAATTTTTATGAGTCTTACAAGCAATATTATCTTAACTAGTGCGGGGACCATGGGTCCATATAACCGAGCTTCCAATAAGCAGATCAAGAATTTATAACCTAAATTCACTTACTTATTAATTCTTCGTTGAATCCACGCATGGAACTTAGAATTGAACTCTCAGTATATAGAATACTCTATATGTTCCACCATATAGACACATCATTAGTTATCCATTGTTATAATCCTAATTTGATCAATGATCCTCTATATGAATGATCTACACTGTAAAGGGATTAGATTACCGTTACACCCTACAATGTATTTAATCCTTAAAACACTTAACCCCGTAAAAATGATATTTCAGCTTATGTGAAATGAGATCTCCACCATTTATTTTCGTTTGGTCAAACTCGAAGGAGATCATCCTTTACTTACTATTTGCTAGATAGAAGCTATAGATTCCATGTTTACGTTAGCGCTCCCACTTAATTGCACTACCGTGTTCCCAAAATGTACGTATCACCCTGACCTAAAAGTAGGCTTAACTAACAAATTAAAGAACACGAATAGCCTCTTGAGATTGAGCCTAATCAAAACAGGAATAAGATCATTTGATCTAGGATCAACTAGGCGATATTGAATTGAATAGATATTACGGTAAGTTTAATAAATCTAAGTCAAAGTTCAATATCGGTCCCTTCCGATGCATACTCCATGCATCCAACCTGAGCGTTACTTTAACCAATGCTCTGGAAAGAACATGGCACTTTTCCAAATGCAAGTACACTCTGTTGTAGATTATCATATCAGTAAAACCCTATGTCTGATAAATCTAGGAAACTTTATTCACATAGTCATGTTTACTTTCCAATGTGTTGACAACACAATAAACAGGATCAAGTATGTGAAAAGGGTCTCAGATGAATTCATATATTATGTACATATAATCATGAAATAAATCATGTGAACCATGCAACATTAAATGTTATTTCTGATCTATATTAATAAGTAAATATGATTATATTGAAATGAGTTTTATTTAGGGCATAAAACCCAACACGTGTCTCAATTCTGGTTTGGGTACACGACCGTGTTCGGGCCCGAGTTCCAGTCTCAGTTTGGGTCTGAGGCTAGGTCTCTGTTCGAAACTAGGTCTGGGGTTCGGGTCCTGGTCACGATCCTAGTCTTGTTCTAGGGTCCTTGTTCGGCGATTCTTATTCAAGTTCTAATTTATGGTCCTAGGTCAAGGTCTGGGTTCGGGTTTGGTTCTTCGTCTGGGTTCTTATCCTAGTCTGAGTCCAGGATCTTTACATCGACTACTGGTCTATTCCAGGCCCCGTTACCCGAATCCTGAGTCAAGATCTGGATCACTGTCACGGGTCTCGGTCTGGTTCTGGTTCAAGTCCCAGGTCCCATTTCTGAGTTTGGGTTCGGGATCGAGACTGGGGTGCGGTTCTAGGTCCCGACACTGGTTCTGTGTCCCTAGTCTGGTTTGATGTTTGGGTCTGAGTTCAGGTTCAAGTTCAGGTCCCGAGTCTAGGTTTGGGTTGGGATCCGGGCCCGGCTCCCAATTCGGGTCTAGGTCTGATTTTGAGTTCGGCTCCTAGTCCGGTTACGGTTCTAGGTCTATTTCTAATTTCAGTTATGATTCCAAGTCCAAGTCCTAGTTCCAGTCCCGGTCAATTTCCGGTTTCGGTTCCAATTTTGGGACACAGGGTACGGGTTCGGGTCCTCTTTTGGATTTGGGACTGGGTTCAGGTCCGGGTGTGGGTTCGGGTCCTAGTCATTGTTTTGGACAACGGCTAGGTCCCAAATCCTGACACCGACTACGGGTTTTGTCCAAGTCCTGGGTCCAAATTTGGATCCCAATTTCGGGTCCCAGTCTCGTTCCATTTCTGGTGCCGGGTCAAGAGTTGGGTCCTAAGTGCAAGTTCAGATCTGGGTCGAGTAATAGGTCCCGGTCCTAGTTCTGTTTCCCAGGTCCCTATTCGGATTTTGGGTCCAGGTCCCGGTTATTATGTGGGTTTGGGTCCCGGTCTAGGTTCGGGTTCGAGTCCTAGTCTCGGTTTGAGTTTAGGTCTCTGTCTGGGTTTTGATCTGGGTTCGGGTTTGGGTTTAGGTCCCGGTCCTTGTCCTAGTCCTACTTCAGTTCTAGTTCCATTTGTGATTCTGAGTTCGAGTTTCGGTTTTAGTTCGGGTCGGAGTTTGAGTCCAGGTCTGAGTTTAAGTTCAGATCTGGATTTCAGTCTAGGTCCAGATCAGGCTCCGGGTTTGGGTCGCGTCCTAAGTCTTGGTCTAGGTTGGGTCCGAGTCCCAAGTTCCAATCCCAATCTGAGTCTCGATTCAGTTCTGGGTCTAAGTCCTCTGTTCTGATCCAGGTCTGGGTTCGAGTTTGGGTCCAGGTCTGGGTCTAGCTTTGGGTCTGATTCTAGGTTTGGGTGTTTGAGTTTGGGTCCGAGTCTGTGTCCGGGTTTGTGTCCAGTTCTTGACCCCGATCTGGGTCTAGGTTCGGGTGTATGTCTAAGCTCGGGTCCCTAGTGCGGGTCCAAGTTTTGTCTGGGTTAGGATCTCGATCCAAATCTAGGTCCAGCATTTCGATCAAAGTGTGGGTCTTGGTCTGAGTCAAGTTTCGTATCCAGATCCCAATCTAGGTCCAAGTCTGTGTTTGGGATCGGGTCCCAGATTTAGGTCTAGGTCCGGCTCTCAGTTCTTGTCTGGGTACACGACCGTGTCCGGGCCCGAGTTACAGTCTCAGTTTGGGTTTGAGGCTAGGTCTGTGTTCGGTTCTAGGTCTGGGTCAGGGTCCTGGTCAAAGTCCTAGTCTTGTTCTAGGGTCCTGGTTCGGCGATTCTAGTTCAAGTTCTAATTTTGGGTCCCAAGTCTAGGTCTGGGTTCGGGTTTGTTCTTTGTTTGGGTTCTGGTCCTAGTCTGAGTCCCAGATCTAGACACCGACTACTAGTCTCTTCAAGGCCCCGTTACCCAAATCCCGAGTCAAGATCTGGATCACTGTCACGGGTCTCGGTCTTGTTCTGGTTCAGGTGTCAGGTCCGACTTCTGATTTTTGGCTCGAAAACGAGACAGGGGTGCGGTTCTAGGTCCTGACCGTGGTTCTGTGACCCTAGTCTGGTTCCATGTTTCGGTCTGAGTTCAAGTTTAGGTTCGGGTCCCGAGTCCAGGTCTGGGTTGGGATCCGGGTCCGGCTCCCAATTCGGGTCTAGGTCTTATTTGGAGTCTGGGTCCTTGTCCGGTTACGGTTCTGGATCTAGGTCCAATATAAGTTATGATTCCAAGTCCAAGTCTTAGTTCCAGTCCCGGTCAACTTCCAGTTTTGGTTCCAATTTTCGGTCACAGGGTACAGGTTCGGGTACACTTTTGGGTTTGGGACTTGGTTCAAGTCTGGGTGTGGGTTCGGTTCCTTGTCAAGGTTCGTGTCCAGGGCTGGCTCTTAAATCCAAACACCGACTACGGGTTTGGCCCAAGCCCAGGGTCCATATTCGGTTCCAAATCTCGGCTCCAGGTGCTGATTATTGTGTGGGTTTAGGTCCCGATCTAGGTTCGGGTTCGAGTCCTAGTCTTGGTTCGATTTTAGGTCTCTGTCTGGGTTTTGATCTAGGTTTTGGTTTGGGTTTAGGTGATGGTCCTGGTCCTAGTCCTTGTTCGGATCTAGTTCCATTTGCGATTATGTGTTCAAGTTTGGGTTTGAGTTCGAGTCGGAGTTCGAGTCCTGGTGTGAGTTTGGGTTCAGGTCCCGATTTTAGTCTAGGTCGAGATCAGGCTGTGGGTGTGGGTTCGCGTCCTGGGTCTTGGTCTAGGTTGGGTCCGAGTCCGAAGTTCCAATCCCGATCTGAGTTTGGATTCAGTTCTGGGTCTAAGTCCTTTGTTCTGATCCTGGTCTGCGTTCGAGTTTGGGTCCGGGTTCGGGTCTAGCTTTGGGTATGATTCTAGGTGTGGGTGTTTCAGTTCGGGTTCGAGTCTGTGTTTGGGTTTGTGTCCACGTCTGGACCCCAATCTCAGTCTAGGTTCGGTTCCATGTCCAAGTTCCGGTCCCGAGTGCGGGTCCAAGTTTGGGTCTGGGTCAAGATCTCAGTGAAGATCTAGGTCCAGCATTTTGATCTCAGTCTGGTTCTTGGTCTGAGTATAGTTTCGTATCTGAATCTTTATCTAGGTCCAAGTCTGTGTTTGGGATCGGGTCCCAAATTTAGGTCAAGGTCCTGGTCTCAGTTTCGGTCTGGGTACACGACCGTGTTCGGGCCCGAGTTCTAGTCTCAGTTTGGGTCTGAGGTTAGGTCTGTCTTCGGTTTTAGGTCTAGGTCCGGGTCCTGGTCCCGGTCCTAGTCTTGTTCTAGGGTCATGGTTCGGCGATTCTTGTTCAGGTTCTAATTTTGGGTCCCAGGTCTATGTCTGGGTTCGGGTTTGGTTCTTCGTCTGGTTTCTGGTCCTAATCTGAGTCCCAAATCTAGACACCGACTACTTGTCTGTTTCAGGCCTTGTTACCCGAATCCCGAGTCAAGATCTGGATTGCTGTCACGGGTCTCGGTCTGGTTCTGGTTAAGGTCCCACATGCCATTTTGAGTTTTGGTTCGGGATCGAGATTGGGGTGCGGTTCTATGTCCCGACCCTTGTATCGTGTCCCTAGTCTGGTTCCATGTTTTGGTCTGAGTTCAGGTTCGGGTTTGGGTCTCGAGTCCAGGTTTGGGTTGGGATCCGGGTCCGGCTCCCATTTCAGGTCTAGGTCTGATTTGGAGTTTGGGTCCTGGTCCTGTTACGGTTCTGGATCTAGGTCCAATTTCAGTTATGGTTCGGGTCCTTGTCAGGGTTCGGGTCCAGGATGGGTCCAAGACAACAAATACGGGTTTTGTCCAAGCCCTGGGTCCAGATCCGGATCCCTATCTGGGGTCCCAGTCTGGTTCCATTTCTCGTGCCGGGTCACGAGGTGGGTCCTAGGTTCAAGTTCGGGTCTGGGTCGGGTACTAGGTCTCGGTCCTAGTTCTGTTTCCTAGCTCCCTATCTTGATTTTTGGTCTAGATGCTGATTACTGTGTGGGTTTGGGTACAAGTCTAGGTTCGGGTTTGATCTGGGTTCTGGTTTGGGTTTATGCCGTGGTCCTTGTCCTAGTCCTTGTTCGGTTCTAGTTCCATTTGGGATTCTGAGTTCAAGTTTTGGTGTGAGCTCGGGTCGGAGTTCGAGTCCTAGTGTAAGTTTGGGTTCGGGTCCGGATTTTAGTCTAGGTCCAGATCAGGCTCTAGGTGTGGGTTTGCGTCCTGGGTCTTGGTCTAGGTTGGGTCTGAGTCGCAAGTTCAAATCCAGATCTGAGTCTCGATTCAGTTCTGGGTCTAAGTCCTTTGTTGTGATCCTGGTCTGCGTTCGAGTTTGGGTCCGGGTTCGGGTCTAGCTTTGGGTCTGATTCTAGGTGTGGGTGTTTGAGTTCGGGTCCGAGTCTGTGTTTGGGTTTGTGTTCAGGTCTGGACCCCGATCTGGGTCTAGGTTCGGGTCTAGGTCCAAGTTCGGGTCCCGAGTGCGGGTCCAAGTTTGGGTCTGGGTCAGGATCTCGGTCAAGATCTAGGTCCAGCATTTCGATCTCATTTTGGTTCTTGCTTCGAGTCTAGGTTCGTATCCGGATCCCTATCTAGGTCCAAGACTGTGTTTGGGATCGGGGCCTAGATTTAGGTCTAGGTTAGGGTCTCAGTTCCGATCTGGGTACACGACCGTGTCCGAGCCCGAGTTCAAGTCTCAGTTTGGGTCTGAGGCTAGGTCTGTGTTCGGTTCTAGGTCTGTGTCCGGGTCCTAGTCGCGGTCCTAGTCTTCTTCTAGGGTCATGGTTCGGCGATAATTGTTCAGGTTCTAATTTTAGGTCCCAGGTCTAGGTCTGGGTTCGGGTTTGGTTCTTCGTCTGGGTTCTGGTCCTAGTCTGAGTCCCAGATCTAGACACCGACTACTTGTCTGTTCCAGGCCCCGTTACCCGAATCCCGAGTCAAGATCAGGATCATTGTCACGGGTCTCGCTCTGGTTCTAGTGCCGGGTCACGAGCTGGGTCCTAGGTTCAAGTTTGGGTCTGGGTCGGGTACTAGGTCCCGGTCCTAGTTCTATTTCCCAGGTCCCTATCTTGATATTGGATACAGGTGCTGATTATTGTGTGGGTTTGGGTCCTAGTCTAGGTTCGGGTTTGAGTCCTAGTCTCGGTTCGGGTTTAGGTCTCTCTTTGGGTTTTGATCTAGGTTTTGGTTTGGGTTTAGGCCCTGGTCCTGGTCCTAGTCCTTGTTCGGTTCTAGTTCTATTTGCGATTCTGAGTTCAAGTTTGGGTTTGAGTTCAGGTCAGAGTTCGAGTTCTGGTGTGAGTTTGGGTTCGGGTCCGAATTTTAGTGTAGGTCAGGATCAGGCTCTGGGTGTGGGTTTGCGTCCTGGGTCTTGGTCTAGGTTGGGTCCGAGTCCCAAGTTCCAATCTCGATCTGAGACTGGATTCAGTTCTGGGTCTAAGTCCTTTGTTCTGATCCTGGTCCGCGCTCGAGTTTGGGACCGGGTCCTGGTCTAGCTTTGGGTCTGATTCTAGGTGTGGGTGGTTTGAGTTTGTGTCCAGGTCTCGACCCCGATCTGGGTCTAGGTTTGGGTCCAGATCCAATTTCGGGTCTCGAGTGCGGGTCCAAGTTTGCGTCTGGGTCAGGATCTCGGACAAGGTCTAGGTCCAGCATTTCGAACTGAGTCGGGTTCTTGGTCCGAGTCTAGGTTCATATCCGGATCCCTATCTAGGTCCAAGACTGTGTTTGGGATCGGGTCCTAGATTTAGGTCCAGGTTTGGGTCTCAGTTTCGGTCTGGGTACACGACCGTGTCCGGGCCCGAGTTCAAGTCTCAGTTTGGGTCTGAGGCTAGGTCTGTGTTCGGTTCTAGGTCTGGGTCCGGGTCCTTGTCACGGTCCTAGTCTTGTTCTTGGGTCATGGTTCGCCGATTCTTGTTCAGGTTCTAATTTTGGGTCCCAGGTCTAGGTCTGGGTTCGGGTTTTGTTCTTCGTCTAGGTTCTGGTCCTAGTCTGAGTCCCAGATCTAGACACCGACTACTTGTCTGTTCCAGGCCCCGTTACACGAATACCGAGTCAAGATCTGGATCACTGTCACGGGTCTCTGTCTTGTTCTGGTTAAGGTCCCAGATCCCATTTCTGAGTTTGGGTTCGGGATCGAGATTGGGGTGCGGTTCTATGTCCCGACCCTTGTATCGTGTCCCTAGTCTGGTTCCATGTTTTGGTCTGAGTTCAGGTTCGGGTTTGGGTCCCGAGTCCAGGTTTGGGTTGGGATCTGGGTCTGTCTCCCAATTCGAGTCTAGGTCTGATTTGGAGTCTAAGTCCTGGTCTTGTTACGGTTCTGGATTTAGGTCCAATTTCAGTTATGGTTCGGGTGTGGGTTTGGGTCCTTATCAGGGTTCGGGTCCAGGTTGGGTCATAAATCCAAACACCGAATACGGGTTTTGTCTAAGCCCTGGGTCCAGATCCGGATCCCTATCTGGGGTCCAAGACTGGTTCCATTTCTGGTGCTGGGTCACGAGCTGGGTCCTAGGTTCAAGTTCGGGTTTGGGTAGGGTACTAGGTCCCGGTCCTAGTTCTGTTTCCCAGGTCCCTATCCTGATTTTGGGTCCAGGTGCTGATTATTTTGTGGTTTGGGTCCCAGTCTAGGTTCGGGTTCGAGTCCTAGTCTCGGTTCAGGTTTAGGTCTCTGTCTGGGTTTTGATCTGGGTTCGGGTTTGAGTTTAGGTGCTGGTCCTGGTCCTAGTCCTAGTTCGTTTCTAGTTCTATTTGCGGTTCTGAGTTCGAGTTTGGGTTTGAGTTCATGTCACAGTTCGAGTCTTGGTCTGAGTTTGGGTTTGGGTACGAATTTAAGTCTAGGTCCAGATCAGGCTCAGGGTGTGGGTTCGCATCCTAGGTCTTGGTTTAGGTTTGGTCCTTGTCCCAAGTTCCAATCCCGATCTGAGTCTGGATTTAGTTCTATGTCTAAGTCCTTGGTTGTGATCCTGGTCTTGGTTCGAGTTTGAGTCCAGGTCCGGGTCTAGCTTTGGGTCTTATTCTAGGTGTAGGTGTTTGAGTTCGGGTCTGAGTCTGTGTTTGGGTTTGTGTCAAGGTCTTGACCTCGATCTGGGTCTAGGTTCGGGTCCCGAGTGCATGTCCAAGTTTGGGTCTGGGTCAGGATCTCGGTCCTGATCTAGGTCAAAGTCTTTGTTTGGGATCCGGTCCCAGATTTAGGTCCAGGTCCGCGTCTCAGTTCCGGTCTGGATACACGACTGCGTCCGGGCCTGAGTTCCAGTCTCAGTTTGGGTCTGAGGCTAGGTCTGTGTCTGTTTTTAGGTCTGGGTCCGGGTCCTGGTCACGGTCCTAGTCTTTTTCTAGTGTCCTGGTTCGGCGATTCTTGTTCAAGTTCTAATTTTGGGTCCCAGGTCTAGGTCTGGGTTTGAGTTTGGTTCGTCGTCTGGGTTTTGGTCCTAGTCTGGGTCCAAATCTTGACACCGACTACTGGTCTGTTCCTGTCCTTGTCACCCGAATCCTGAGCCAAGATCTTGATCACTATCACGGGTCTCGGTTTTGTTTTGGTTCAGGTCTAAAGTCCCATTTTTGAGTTTGGGTTCGGGACCGAGACTGGGGTGCGGTTCTAGGTCCCAACCCTGGTTCTGTGTCCCTAGTCTGGTTCAATGTTTTGGTCTAAGTTCAGGTTCGGGTCTGGTCCCGAGTCTAATTTGGGTTGTGATCTGGGTCCGGCTCCCAATTCGGGTCTAGGTCTGATTTGGAGTCCGGGTCGTGGTCTGGTTACGGTTCTGGATCTAGGTCAAATTTCAGTTATGATTCTAAGTCCAAGTCCTAGTTCCAGTCCCGGTCAACTTCCAGTTTTGGTTCCAATTTTGGGTCACAGGGTACGGGTTCGGGTCCTTGTCAGGGTTCGGGTCCAATGCTTTGTCCCAAATCCAGACTATGGGTTTTGTCTAAGCCCTGGGTCAAGATCAGGATCCCAATCTCGGGTCCAAGTCTGGTTCCATTTCTGGTGCCGGGTCACGAGCTGGGTCCTAGGTTCAAGTTCGGGTCTGGGTTGGGTTCTAGCTCCCGGTCCTAGTTCTGTTTCCCATGTCCCTATCCTAATTCTTGGTCCAGGTCCCGGTTATTGTGTTGGTTTTGGTCCCGGTGTAGGTTCGGGTTCGAGTCCTAGTCTCGGTTTGGGCTTAGGTCTCTGTCTGGGTTTTGATCTAGGTTCGGGTTTGGGTTTAGGTCCTGGTCCTTGTCCTAGTCCTATTTCAGTTTTAGTTCCATTACCGATTCTGAGTTCGAGTTTGGGTTCGTGTCCTGGGTCTTGGTCTAGGTTGGGTTTGAGTCCCAAGTTCCAATCCCGATCAGAGTGTGGATTCAGTTCTATATCTAAGTCCTTGGTTCTGATCCTCGTCTGGGTTCGAGTTTGTGTCCGGGTCCGGGTCTAACTTTGGGTCTGATTCTAGGTGTGGGTGTTTGAGTTTTTGTCCGAGTCTGTGTCTGGGTTTGTGTACAGTTCTGGACCCCGATCTAGGTCTAGGATCGGGGCAAGGTCCAAGTTCGGGTGCCGAGTGCGTGTCCAAGTTTGTGTCTGGGTCAGGATCTCGGTCCTTATCTAGGTCCAATATTTTAATCCCAGTCTGGGTCTCGGTCCGAGTCCAGGTTCATATCCAGATCCCTATCGAGGTCCAACTCTGTGTTTTGGATCTGACGCTAGGTCTGTGTTCGGTTCTAGGTCTGGGGCCAGGTCCTGATCATGCTCCTAGTCTTGTTCTAGGTTCCTGTTCCAGGCCCTGTTACTTGAATCCCGAGTCAAGATCTGGATCACTATCATGGGTCTCGGTCTGGTTCTGGTTCATATCCCAGGTCCCATTTCTAAGTTTGGGTTCGGGATCGAGACTGGGGTGCGGTTCTAGGTCCCGACACTGGTTCTGTGTCCCTACTCTGGTTCCATGTTTGGGACTGAGTTCAATGTTCGGGTTCGGGTCTCGAGTCCAGGTTTGGGTTGGCATCCGGGTCTGGCTCCCAATTCGAGTCCAGGTTTGATTTGGAGTACGGGTCCTGGTCCGGTTACGGTTTCGGGTCTAGGTCCAATTTCAGTTATGATCCAACTCCAGGTCCTAGTTCCAATCCCGGTCAACTTCCGGTTTTGGTTCCAATTTTGGGTCACAGGGTACCAGTTCGGGTCCACTTTTGGGATTGGGAATGAGTTCAGGGGTCGGGTGTGGATTCGGGTCCTTGTCAGGGTTCAGGTCCAATGCTTTGTCCCAAATCCAAAGTATGGGTTTTGTCCAAGCCCTGGGTCAAGATTAGGATCCCAATCTCGGGTCCCAGTCTGGTTCCATTTCTGGTGTCGGGTCACGAGCTGGGTCCTAGGTTCAAGTTCGGGTCTGGGTTGGGTTCTAGCTCCCGGTCCTAGTTCTGTTTCCTAAGTCCCTATCGTGATTCTTGGTCTAGGTCCAGGTTATTGTGTGGGTTTGGGTCCCGGTCTATGTTCGGGTTCGAGTCCTAGTCTCGGTTCGGGTTTAGGTCTCTGTCTGGGTTTCGAACTATGTTCGTGTTTGGGTTTAGGTCCTTGTCCTGGTCCTATTCCAAGTTCGGTTCTAGTTCCATTTGCGATTCTGAGTTCGAGTTTGGGTTTTTTATTCGGGTCGGGGTTCGTGTCGTGGTCTGAGTTTGGGTTCGGGTCTGATTTTAGTTTAGGTCCAAATCAGGCTCCTGGTGTGGGTTCCCGTTCTGGGTCTTGGTCTAGGTTGGGTCCCAGTCCCAAGTTCCAATCCCGATCAGAGTCAAGATTCAGTTCTGTGTCTAAGTCCTTGGTTCTGATCCTTGTCTGGGTTCGAGTTTGGGTCCGGGTCTAGCTTTGGGTCTGATTCTAGGTGTGGGTGTTTAAGTTCGGGTCCGAGTTTGTGTCCGAGTTTGTGTCTAGGTCTGGACTCCGATCATAGTGTAGGTTCGGGTCTTGGTCCAAGTTCGGCTCACGAGTCGGGTCAAAGTTTGAGTCTGGGTCAGGATCTCCGTCGAGATCTAGGTCCAGCATTTTGATCCCAGTCTGGGTCCTTGTCCTAGTCCATGTTCGTATCCAGATCCCTATCCAGGTCCAAGTCCGTGTTTGGGATCGGGTCCTAGATTTTGGTCCAGGTCCGGGTCTCAGTTTCAGTTTTGGTACACGACCGTGTCCGGGACCGAGTTCTAGTCTCAGTTTTGGTCTGAGGCTAGGTTTGTGTTCGGTTCTAGGTCTGGGTCTGGGTCCAGGTCACGGTCTTAGTCTTTTTCTGGGGTCCTGGTTCAGCGATTCTTGTTCATGTTCTAATTTTGGGTCCCAAGTCTAGGTCTAGGTTCGGGTTTGGTTCTTCGTCTGGGTTCTAGTCCTAGTCTG
This sequence comes from Cannabis sativa, assembly GCF_029168945.1. Taxonomy (NCBI): domain Eukaryota; kingdom Viridiplantae; phylum Streptophyta; class Magnoliopsida; order Rosales; family Cannabaceae; genus Cannabis; species Cannabis sativa. The sequence goes on from NC_083602.1 coordinate 85,386,306, forward strand.
AGTCCAAGATCTAGACACCTACTACTAGTCTGTTGCAGGCCTTCGTTAACCGAATCTCGAGTCAAGATATGGATCACAGTCACGGTTCTGGTTCAGGTCCCAGGTCCCATTTCTGAGTTTGGGTTCGGGATCGAGACTGGGGTGCGGTTCTACGTCCCGACACTAGTTCTGTGTCCCTAGTCTGGTTCCATGTTTCGGTCTGAGTTCAGGTTCGGGTTCGGGTCCGGAGTCGAGGTTTGGGTTGGGATCCGGGTCCGTCTCCCAATTCGGGTCTAGGTTTGATTTGGAGTCCGGGTCTTGGTCCGGTTACGGTTCTGGATCTAGGTCAAATTTCAGTTATGATTTCAAGTCCGAGTCCTAGTTCCAGTCCCGGTCAACTTCAGGTTGTGGTTCCAATTTTGGGTCACAGGGTACGGGTTCGGGTCAACTTTTGGGTTTGGGACTGGGTTCAGTTTTCGGTGTGGGTTCGGTTACTTGTCAGGGTTCGGGTCCAGGGCTGCGTCCCAAATCCCGACACCGACTATGGGTTTTGTCCAAGCCCTGGGTCCAAATCTGGATCCCAATCTCGTGTCCCAGTCTGGTTCCATTTCTAGTGCCGGGTCACGAGCTGGGTCCTAGGTTCAAGTTCGGGTTTGGGTCGGGTACTAGGTCCTTGTCCTGGTTCTGTTTCCCAGTTCCCTATCTTGATTCTAGGTCCAGGTTCAGGTTATTGTGTGGGTTCAGATCTCGCTCAAGATCTAGGTCCAGCATTTCGATCCCAGTCTGGGTCTTGGTCCGAGTCTAGGTTTGTATCCGGATCCCTATCTAGGTCCAAGTCATTGTTTGGGATCGGGTCCAAAAGTTAGGTCCTGGTTTGGGTCTCAGTGTCGATCTGGGTACACGACCGTATCCGAACCGGAGTTCCTGTCTAAGTTTGGGTCTGAGGCTAGGTCTGTGTTCGGTTCTAGGTCTGGGTCCGGGTCCTGGTCACGGTCCTAGTCTTGTTCTAGGGTCCTGGTTCAGCGATTCTTGTTCAGGTTCTAATTTATGGTCCCAGGTCTAGGTCTGGGTTCGGGTTTGGTTCTTCGTCTGGGTTCAGGACCTAGTCTAATTCCCATATCTAGACACCGACTACTGGTCTGTTCCAGGCTCCTTTACCGGAATCTTGAGTCAAGATCTGGATCACTGTCACGGGTCTCAGTTTGGTTCTGGTTCACGTCCCAACTCCAATTTCTGAGTTTGGGTTCGGGATCGAGACTGGGGTGCGGTTCTAGGTCCCGACCCTGGTTCTGTGTCCCTAGTCTGGTTCCATGTTTGGGTATAAGTTCAGGTTCGGGTGTGGGTACCGAGTCCAGGTTTGGGTTTGGATCCGAATCTGGCTCCCAATTCAGGTCTCGGTTTGATTTGGAGTCAGGGTCCTGGTCCGGTTACGGTTGTGGATCTATGATGAGGACATCAAGGACCAAGTATCGTGTCCAATTCCAGTGGGTCCAGTGACTAGGGCACGAGCTAAGAGATTCAAGGAAGAGCTTAACAGCCTAGTACACAAAGTCTTAAATCAAGAAGAGACCGTGGTCAACACGGAAGGAGAACAAAGATTGGTCATACTCATCAAAGTGGACTGAATTTTGAAGTTTCATTTTATGTGTCACGTTTTTATCATATGGTCGTACTTGTCACATTTATATGTATCAAGTTCTTTTGTGTGGGAGTTACAAGAGTGGAGTCAAAAGGTCTTCATTATGGAGCTTTCATTATGAAGACCAAGAGTCTTATTTAGTATGCTTTTATTGGAAAGACCAAAGGTCTTAGGTGTGTTAATGTTGAAATCCAAAGGTCTTGTAGGTGTCATTTTCGTCCTATAAAAGGGACTACCTTTCCATTGTAAAAATCAGATTATCATATATGCAAATTGTGAGTTTTTATCTTCTAGAGTTCTTGAAGAAACTTGTGAACTTATCAAGGAGGTATCCTTGTGGCGTTCAACTTGACTTATCAAACGGATTTCCATCCCCGTTTGTGGCGTCTTCCTTATACCAAGGTTCGTGCTTCGCTAAGCATTGGGTCGAGGTTCCATTCCAACATCGTTTGTTCTTGGTGGGTGTTCCATATTTGGTGTCGGGTTTCATCACAAGTTGGTGTGGTTCGTATCAATCTAGGTCCAATTTCAGTTAAGATTCCAAGTCCAAGTCCTAGTTCCAGTCCCAGTCAACTTACGGTTTTGATTCCAAGTTTGGGTCACAGGGTAGGGGTTCGTGTCCACTTTTGGGTTTGTGACTGGGTTCAGGTTCGGGTGTTGATTCGGGTCCAGGGCTGGGTACCAAATCTAGACACCGACTACGGGTTTTTTCCAATCCCTGTGTCCAAATCTGGATCCCAATCTCGGGTCCTAGTCTGGTTCAATTTCTGGTTCCGGGTCACGAGCTGGGTCCTAGGTTCAAGTTTGGGTCTTGGTCTGGTACTAGGTCCCGGTCTTAGTTTCGTTTCCCAGGTCCCTATCCTGATTCTGGGTCCAGGTCCCGATTATTGTGTGGGTTTGGGTCCTAATCTAGGTTCGGGTTCGAGTCCTGGTCTCGGTTTGGGTTAAGGTCTCTATTGGGGCTTCGATCTGGGTTCGGCTTTTTGTTTAGGTCCTTGTCCTTGTCCTAGTAATAGTTTGGTTCTAGTTCCATTTGCGATTCTGAGTTTGAGTTTGGGTTTTAGTTCAGGTCAAAGTTCGAGTCCTGGTGTGAGTTTGGGTTCAGGTTCGGATTTCAGTCTAGGTCCCTGTGTGGGTTCGCGTCCTGGGTCTTTGTCTAGGTTCGGTCCGAGTCCCAAGTTCCAATCCCGATCTGAGTCTGGATTCAGTTTTGGTTCTAAGTCCTTGGTTCGTATCCTGGTCTGGGTTCGAGTTTGGGTCCGGGTCTGGGTCTTGATTTGGGTCTGATTCTAGATATGGGTTTTTGAGTTCGGGTCCGAGTCTGTGTCTTAGTTTTTGTCCAAGTCTTGACACCGATCAGGGTCTAGGTTCGGCTCTAGGTCTAAGTTCAGGTCAAAAGTGCGGATCCAAGTTTGGGTCTGGGTCAGGATGTCTGTCCAGATCTAGGTCCAGCATTTCGATCCCAGTCTGGGTCTTGGTCTAAGTCCAGTTTTGTATCCGGATCCCTATCTAGGTCCAAGTCAGTGTTTGGGATCGGGTCCCAGATTTAGGTCCAGGTCTGGGTCTCAGTTTCGGTCTGGGTACACGACCGTGTCCGAACCCGAGTTCCAGTCTCAGTTTGGGTCTGAGGCTAAGTCTGTGTTCGGTTCTAGGTCTGGGTCCGAGTCCTGGTCACGGTCCTAGTCTTGTTCTAGGGTCCTGGTTCGGCGATTCTTATTCAGGTTCTAATTTATGGTCCCAGGTCTACGTCTGGGTTCGGGTATTGTTCTTCGTCTGGGTTTTGGTCCAAGGCTGATTCCTAGATGTAGACACCGACTACTGGTCTGTTCTAGGCCCCGTCACCCGAATCCCGAGTCAAGATCGTGATCACTGTCACGGGTCTCGGTCTGGTTCTGGTTCGGGATCGAGACTGGGGTGCGGTTCTAGGTACCGACCTTGGTTCTGTGTCCCTAGTCTGGTTCCATGTTTGGGTCTGAGTTCAGGTTCGGGTTCTGGTCCCGAGTCCAGGTTTGGGTTGGGATCCGGGTCTGGCTCCCAATTTGTGTCTAAGTTTGATTTGGAGTCTGGGTCCTGGTCCGGTTACGGTTCTGGATCTAGGTCCAATTTAAGTTATGATTCCAAGTCCAAGTCCTAGTTCCAGTCCCGGTCAACTTTCGGTTTTGGTTCCAATTTTGGGTCACAGGGTACTAGGTCCCGGTCCCGGTTCTATTTCCCAGTTCCCTATCCTAATTCTAGGTCCAGGTCCCGGTTATTGTATGGGTTTGGGTCACAGTCTAGGTTCGGGTTCGAGTCCTAGTCTCAGTTCGGGTTTAGGTCTCTGTCTGGGTTTTGATCTGGGTTCGGGTTTGGGTTATGTCCTGGTCCTGGTCCTAGTCCTAGTTAGGTTCTAGTTCTATTTGCGATTCTGAGTTCGAGTTTGGGTTTGAGTTCAGGTCCGAGTTCGAGTCCTGGTAAGTTTAGGTTCGGGTCCGGATTTGAGTCTAGGTCCAGATCAGGCTCCGGGTGTGGGTTCACGTCCTGGGTCTTAGTCTAGGTTGGGTCCAAGTCCCAAGTTCCAATCCCGATCTGAGTTTGGATGAAGTTATGTATCTAGGTCCTTGGTTCTTATCCTGGTCTGGGTTCGAGTTTTTTCCGGGTCCGGATCTAGCTTGGGGTCTGATTCTAGGTGTGGGTGTTTGAGTTCGGGTCCGAGTCTGTGTCCGGGTTTGTGTCTAGGTCTGGACCCCGATCTGGGTCTAGGTTCGGGTCCCGAGTGCGGGTGCAAGTTTGGGTCTGGGTCAGGATCTCGGTCCAGATCTAGGTCCAGCATTTCGATCCTAGTCTGGGTCTTGGTCCGAGTCCAGGTTCGTATCTGGATCCCTGTCTAGGTCGAAGTCTGTGTTTGGGATCGGTTCCAAGATTTAGGTCCAAGTTCTAGTCTGAGTTCTGGTCTGGGTACACGACTGTGTTCGGTTCTAGGTCTCGGTCCGAGTCCTGGTCACGGTCCTAGGCTTGTTCTAGGGTCCTGGGTCGGCGATTCTTGTTCAGGTTCTAATTTTGGGTCGCAGTTCTCTGTCTGGTTCTACTCAGGTCTTAGGTCCCATTTCTGAGTTTGGCTTCGGGATCGAGATTGGGGTGCGGTTCTAGGTCCCGACCCTTGTTCTGTGTCCCTAGTCTGGTTCCATGTTTGGGTCTGAGTTCAGGTTGGGGTCGGGTCCCGAGTCCAGGTTTGGGTTGGGATTCGGGTCCGGCTCCAAATTCAGGTCTAGGTCTGATCTGGTGTCCGGGTCTTAGTCCGGTTAGGGTTCTAGATCTAGGTCCAATTTCAGTTATGATTCCAAGTCCAAGTCCTAGTTCCAGTCCTGGTCAACTTTTTGTTTTGGTTCCAATTTCGGGTCACAAGGTACGGGTTCGGGTCCACTTTTGGGTTTCGGACTAGGTTCAGGTCTAGGTGTGGCTTCGGGTCCTTGTTAGAGTTCGGGTCCAGGGCTGGGTCCCAAATCCAGACACCGACTACGGGTTTTGTACAAGCCCTAGGTCCAGATCTGGATCCCACTTTCGGGTCCCCTTCTGATTCCATTTCTGCTGTCGCGTCACGAGCTAGGTCCTATGTTCAAGTTCGGGTCTGGGTCGGGTACTAGGACCCGGTCCAAGTTCTGTTTCCCAGGTCCCTATCGTGATTATTGGTCCAGGTCCCGGTTATTGTGTGGGTTTGGGTCCCGGTCTAGGTTTGGGTTCGAGTCCCAAGTTCAAATCCCGATTTCAGTCTAGATTCATTTCTGGGTCTAATTCCTTAGTTCTGATCGTGGTTTGGGTTCGAGTTTGGGTCCAAGTCCGGGTCTAGCTTTGTGTTTGATTCTAGGTGTGGGTTTTTGAGTTTGGGTCTGAGTTTGTATCCAGGTTTGTGTCCAGGTCTGGACCCCGATCTGGGTCTAGGTAAGGGTCCAGGTCCAAGTTCAGGTCCCGAGTGCGTGTCTAAGTTTGGGTCTGGGTCAAGATCTCGGTCCTGATCAAGGTTCAGCATTTCGATCCCAGTCTGGGTCTTGGTCCGAGTCCAGGTTCGTATTCGGATCCCTATCTAGGTCCAAGTTTGTGTTTGGGATCGGTACCCAGATTTAAGTCCAGGTCCGCGTCTCCGTTCTGGTATGGGTACATGACCGTGTTCCGGTCCGAGTTCCAGTCGCAGTTTGGGTTTGAGGCTAGGTCTGTGTTCAGTTCTAGGTCTGGGTCCGAGTCTTGGTCACGGCCCTAGGCTTGTTCTAGGGTCCTGGTTCTGCGATTCTTGTTCAGGTTTTTATTTTGGGTCCCAAGTCTAGGTCTGGGTTCGAGTTTGGTTCTTTGTCTGGGTTCTGGTCTTAGTCTGTGTCCCACATCCAGACACCGACTACTAGTTTGTTCTAGGCCCCGTTACCCGAATCCCGAGTCAAGATCTGGATCACTATCACGGATCTGAGTCTGGTTCTCGTTCATGTCCCAGGTCCCGTTTCTAAGTTTGGGTTCGGGATCGAGACTGGGGTGCGGTTCTAGGTCCCGACACTGGTTTTGTGTCCCTATTCTGGTTCCATATTGGGTTTGAGTTCAGGTTCGGGTTCGGGTCCCGAGTCCAGCTTTGGGTGGGGATCCGGGTCCGGCTCCCAATTCGGGTCTAGGTCAGATTTGGATTCCGGGTCCTGGTCCGGTTACGGTTCTTGATCTAGATCCAATTTAAGTTATGATTCCAAGTCCAAGTCCTAGTTCCAATCCTGGTCAACTTCCGATTTTGGTTCCAGATTTGGGTCATAGGGTATGGGTTCGGGTCCACTTTTGTGTTTGGGACTGGGTTCAGGTCCGGGTGTTTGTTCGGGTCCTTAACAGGGTTCGGGTCCAGGGCTGGGTCCCAAATCCAGACACCGACTACGGGTTTTGTCTAAGCCAAGGGTCCAGATGCGGATCCCAATCTCGGGTCCTAGTGTGGTTCCATTTCTGGTGCCGGATCACGAGCTGGGTCCTAGGTTCAAGTTCGGGTCTGGGTCGGGTACTAGGTCCCGGTCCTTGTTCTGTTTCCCAGGTCCCTATCCTGATTTTCGGTCAAAGTCCGGGTTAATGTGTGAGTTTAGGTCCCGATCTAGGTTCGGGTTCGAGTCCTAGTCTCGGTTCGGGTTTAGGTCTCTGTCTAGGTTTTGATGTGGGTTCAGATTTGGGTTTAGGTCCTTGTCCTCGTCCTAGTCATAGGTCGATTCAGGTTCCATTTGCGATTCTTAGTTCGAGTTTGGGTTTTAGTTCGGGTCGGAGTTCGAGTCCTGGCTTGAGTTTGTGTTCGGGTCCGGATTGCAGTCTAGGTCCTGATCAGGCTCCGGGTGTGGGTTCGCATCCTGGGTCTTGGTCTAGGTTGGGTCCGAGTCCCAAGTTCCAATCCCCATCTGAGCCTGGATTCATTTCTGAGTCGAAGTCCTTGGTTCTGATCCTGCTCTTGGTTCGAGTTTGGGTCCGGGTCCGGGTATAGCTTTGGGTGTAATTCCAGGTGTGTGTTTGAGTTCGCGTCCAAGTCTGTGTCCGTGTTTGTGTCCAAGTCTGGACCCCGATCTGGGTCTAGGTTCGGGTCCAGGTCCAAGTTTGTGTCCCGAGTGCGGGTCCAAGTTTTAGTCTAGGTCCAGCATTTCGATCCTAGTTTGGGTCTTGGTCCGAGTCCAGGTTCGTATACGGATCCCTATCTAGGTCCAAGTCTGTGTTTGGGATCGGGTCCCAGATTTAGGTCCAAGTTCGGGTCTAATTTCCGGTCTGGGTACACGACCTTGTTCGGGCCCGAGTTCCAGTCTTAGTTTGGGTCTGAGGCCAGGTCTATGTTCGTTTGTAGGTCTGGGTCCGGGTCCTGGTCACGGTGCTAGTCTTGTTCTAGGCTCTTGGTTTGGCGATTCTTGTTCAGGTTCTAATTTTGGGTCCCAGGTCTAGGTCTGGGTTCGGGTTTGGTTCTTCGTCTAGGTTCTGGTCTTAGTCTGTGTCCCAGATCTAGACACTGACTGTTGGTCTGTTCCAGGCCCCGTTACCCGAATCGCAAGTCAAGATCTGGATCACTGTCACGGGTCTCCGTCTGGTTCTGGTTCAGGTCTGAGGTCCCATTTCTGAGTTTGGGTTGGGAAACTATATTGTGGTTTGGGTCTATGTGCCGACCCTAGTTCTGTGTCCCTAGTCTGGTTCCATGTTTAGGTCTGAGTTCAGGTTCTGGTTTGGGTCCCGAGTCCAGGTTTGGGTTGGGATCTGTGTCTGGCTCCAAATTCGGGTCTAGGTCTGATTTTAAGTCCGGGTCCTGGTCCTGTTACGGTTCTAGATCTAGGTCCAATTTCAGTTATGATTCCAAGTCCGAGTCCTAGTTCCAGTCCCGGTCAACTTCAAGTTTTGGTTAAAATTTTGGGTCAGAGGGTACGGGTTCGGGTCAACTTTTGGGTTTGGGACTGGGTTCAGGTTTGGGTGTGGGTTCGGGTCAGGGCAGGGTCCCAAATCCAAAAACCGACTACGGGTTTTATCCAAGCCTTGGGTCCAGATTTGGTTCCCAATCTCGGGTCCCAGTCTGGTTCCAATTCTAGTGCCAAGTCACGAGCTGGGTCCTAGGTTCAAGTTCGGGTCTAGGTCAAGTACTAGGTCTCGGTCCTAGTTCTATTTCCGAGGTCCCTATCCTGATTCTGGGTCTAGGTCCTGGGTATTCTGTGAGTTTGGGTCCCGATGTAGGTTCGAGTTCGAGTCCTATCCTCGGTTCAGGTTTAGGTCTCTGTCTGGGTTTTGATGTGGGTTCGAGTTTGGGTTTAGGTCGTTGTCCTTGCCCTAGTCCTAGTTCGGTGCTAGTTCCATTTGTGATTCTGAGTTCGAGTTTGGGTTTGAGTTCGGGTCGGAGTTCGAGTCCTTGTGTGGGTTTGCATTCGGGTTCGGATTTCAGTCTACGTCAAGATCAGGCTCCGGATGTGGGTTCGCGTCCTGGGTCTTGGTCTAGATTGGGTACAACACCCAAGTTCAAACCCCGATCTGAGTCTGGAATTAGTTCTGGGTCTAAGTCCTTGGCTCTGATCCTGGTCTGGGTTAGGGTTTGGGTCCGGGTCTGGGTCTAGCTTTGGGTCTGATTCTAGGTGTGGGTGTTTGAGTTCGGGTCCGAGTCTGTGTCCGGGTTTGTGTCTAGTTCTGGACCCTGATCTGGGTCTAGGTTCGTGTCTAGGTCCATGTTCGGGTCCTGAGTGCGCGTCCAAGTTTGTGCCTCGGTTAGGATCTTGGTCCAGATCTAGGTCCAACATTTCCATCTCAGTCTGGGTCTTGGTCCGAGTCCAGGTTCGTATCCGGATCCCTATCTAGGGCCAAGTTTGTGTTTGGGATCGGGTCCCAGATTTATGTCCAGGTCTGGGTACACGACCGTGGTCGGGCCCGAGTTGCAATCTCAGTTTGGGTTTGAGGCTAGGTCTGGGTCCGCGTCTTGGTCTTGGTCCTAGTCTTGTTCTAGGGTCCTGGTTCGACGATTCTTATTCAGGTTCTAATTTTGGGTCCCAAGTCTAGGTCTCGGTTCGAGTTTTGTTCTTCGTCTGGGTTCTGGTCCTAGTTTGAGTCCCAGATCTAGACACCGACTACTGGTCTGTTACAGGCCCCGTTACCCGAATCCCGAGTCAAGATCTGGATCACTGTCACGGGTCTCGGTCTGGCTCTTGTTTAGGTCCCAGGTCCCATTTCTAAGTTTGGGTTCAAGTATGTCCCCGACCCTGGTTTTGTGTCCCTAGTCTGGTTCCATGTTTGGGTCTGAGTTTAGGTTCGGGTTCGGGTCCCGAGTCCATGTTTGGGTTTGGATCTGGGTCCGGCTCCCAATTAGGGTCTAGGTCTTATTTGGAGTCCGCGTCCTGGTCCGGTTACGGTTCTGGATCTAGGTTCAATTTCAGTTATGATTCCAAGTCCAAGTCCTAGTTCCAGTCCCGGTCAACTTCCAGTTTTGGGTCACAAGGTATGGGTTCGGGTCCACTTTTGGGTTTGGGACTGGGTTCAGGTTCGGGTCCTTGTCAGGGTTCGGGTCAAGGGCTGGGTCGCAAATCCAGACACCGACTACGGGCTTTGTCCAAGCCTTGGGTCCAGATCTGGATCCCAATCTCGGGTCCCAGTCTGGTTCCATTTCTGGTGCCGAGTCACGAGCTGGGTCCTAAGTTCAAGTTCGGGTATGGGCAATGTACTAGGTCCAGGTCCTAGTTTCGTTTCCCAGGTCCCTATCCTGATTCTGTGTCTAGGTCCCGATTATTGTGTGGGTTTGGGTCCCGGTCTAGGTTCGGGTTCGAGTCCTTGTCTCGGTTCGGGTTTAGGTCTTTGTCTGGGTTTTCATCTGGGTTCAGGTTTGGGTTTAGGCCCTTGTCTTGGTCCTAGTCCTAATTCGGTTCTAGTTGAATATGTAATTCTGAGTTCGAGTTTCGGTTTTAGTTCGGGTCGTAGTTCGAGTCCTAGTCTGAGTTTGAGTTCGGGTCCGAATTTAAATGTAGGTCCAGATCAGGCTCCGGGTGTGGGTTCGCGTCCTGGATCTTTGTTTAGGTTGGGTTCGAGTCCCAAGTTCCAATCCAAATCTGAGTCTGGATTCAGTTCTGGGTCTAAGTCCTTGGTTCTAATCCTGGTGTGGGTTCGAGTTTGGGTCCGGGTCCGGGTCTAGCTTTGGGTCTGATTCTATGTGTGGGTGTTTGAGTTCGGGTCCGAGTATGTGTCCGGGTTTGTGTCCAGGTCTGGACCCCGATCTGGGTCTAGGTTCGAGTCTAGGTCCACATCGGGTCCTGAGTGCGGGTCCAAGTTTCGGTCTGGGTCAGGATCTCAGTCCAAATCTAGGACCAGCATTTCGATCCCAATCTAGTTCTTGGTCCGAGTCCAGGTTCGTATCCGGATCCCTATCTAGGTCCAAGTCTGTGTTTGGGATCAGGTCCTAGATTTAGGTCCAGGTCCGCGTCTCAGTTCCGCTCTTGGTACACGACCGTGTCCGGGCCCGAGTTCCAGTCTCAGTTTGGGTCTGAGGCTAGGTTTGCGTTCAGTTCTAGGTCTGGGTCCGGGTCCTGGTCACGGTCCTAGTCTTGTTCTAGGCTCCTGGTTTGGCGATTCTTGTTCAGGTTCTAATTTTGGGTCCCAGGTCTAGGTTGGGGTTCGGTTTGGTTCTTCGTTTGGGTTTTTGTCGAAGTTTGAGTCCCAGATCTTGACACCGACTACTGGTCTATTCCAGGCCCCATTACTCGAATCCCGAGTCAACATTTGGACCACTATCACGGGTCTCGGTCTAGTTCTTGTTGAGGTCCCAAGTCCCATTTCTGAGTTTGGGTTCGGGATCGAGACTGGGGTGCGGTTCTAGGTCCCACTCCTGGTTCTGTGACCCTAGTCTGGTTCCATGTTTGGGTCTTAGTTAGGTTCAAGTTCGGGTCCCGTGTCCAAGTTTCGGTTGGGATCCGAGTCCGGCTCCGAATTCGGGCTAGGTCGGATTTGGAGTACGGGTCCTGATCCGGTTACAGTTCTGGATCTAGGTCCAATTTCAGTTATGATTCCAAGTCCAAGTCCTAGTTCCAATCCCGCTCAACTTCCGGTTTTGGTTCCAATTTTGGGTCACAAGGTACGGGTTCGGGTCCACTTTTGGGTTTGGGACTAGGTTCAGGTCCGGGTGTGTGTTCGGGTCCTTGTCAGGGTTCGGGTCCAGGGCTGTGTCCCAAATCCAGACACCGACTCTGGGTTTTGTCCAAGCCCTGGGTCCAAATCCAGATCCCAATCTCGGGTCCAAGTCTGGTTCCATTTCTGGTGCCAGGTCACGAGGTGGGTCTTAGGTTCAAGTTCGGGTCTGGGTCGGGTTCTAGGTCCCGGTCCTTGTTCTGTTTCCGAGGTCCCTATCCTGATTCTGTGTCCAGGTCTCGGTTATTCTGTGGGTTTGGGTCTCGGTCTAGGTTCGGGTTTGAGTCCTAGTCTCGGTTCGGGTTTAGGTCTCTGTCTGGGTTTTGATCTAGGTTTTTGTTTGGGTTTAAGTCCATGTCCTGGTCCTAGTCCTAGTTCGGTTCTAGTTCCATTTGCGATTCTGAGTTCGAGTTTGGGTTTTAGTTCGGGTCGGAATTCGAGTCCTTTTCTGAGTTTGTGTTCGGGTCCGGATTTCAGTCCAGGTCCAGATCAGGCTCCGGGGGTGGGTTCGCGTCCTGGGTCTTGGTCTAGGTTGGGTCCGAGTCCCAAGTTCCAATCCCGATCTAAGTCTGGATTCAGTTCTGGATCTAAGTCCTTTGTTCTGATCCTGGTCTTGGTTCGATTTTGGGTACGGGTCTGGGTCTAGCTTTGGGTTTGATTCTAGGTGTGGGTGTTTCAGTTCGGGTCCGAGTCTATGTCTAGGTTTGTGTCCAAGTCTGGACCCCGATCTGGGTCTAGGTTCAGGTCCAGGTCAAAGCTCGGGTCCCGAGTGCGGGTCCAAGTTTGGGTCTGGGTCAGGATCTCGGTCTAGATCTAGGTCCAGCATTTCGATCCCAGTCTGGGTCTTGGTCCGAGTTCAGGTTTGTATCCGGATCCCTAACTAGGTCCAACTCTGTGTTTGGGATCGGGTCGCAGATTTAGGTCAAGGTCCTTGTCTCAGTTCTGGTCTGGGTACATGACCGTGTCCGGGCCCGAGATCTAGTCTCAGTTTGGGACTGAGGCTAGGTCTGTGTTTGGTTCTAGGTCTGGGTCCGGGTCTGGGTCCTGGTCACGGTCCTAGTCTTGTTATAGGGTCCTAGTTCGGCGATTCTTGTTGAGGTTCTAATTTTGGGTCCTTGCTCTAGGTCTGGGTTCGGGTTTGGATCTTCGTCTGGGTTCCGATCCTAGTCTAAGTCCTTGATCTAAACACGGACTACTGGTCTGTTCCAGGCCCCGTTACCCGAATCCCGAGTCAAGATCTGGATCACTGTCACGGGTCTCAGTCTGGTTCTAGTTCAGGTCCCAGGTCCCATTTTTTAGTTTTTGTTCGGGATCAAGACTGGGGTCCGGTTCTAGTTCCCGACCTTGGTTCTGTGTCCCTAGTGTGGTTCCATGTTTGGGTTTGAGTTCAGGTTCACGTTCGTGTCCCGGGTCCAGGTTTGGGTTAGGATCCAGGTGCATCTCCCAATTCGGGTCTAGGTCAAATTTTGAGTCTGGGTCCTGGTCTGGTTGCGGTTCTGGATATAATGATTCCAAGTCCAAGTCCTAGTTCAAGTCCCAGTCAACTTCCGGTTCTGGTTCTAATTTTTGGTCACAGGATACGGGTTAAGGTTCGAGTGTGTGTTCGGTTCCTTGTCAGGGTTCGGGTCCAATGCTGGGTCCCAAATCCAGACACCGACTACGGGTTTTGTCGAAGCCCTGGGTCCAGATCAGGAGCCCGATCTCGGGTCCAAGTCTTGTTCCATTTCTTGTGCCGGGTCACGAGCTGGTTACTAGGTTCAAGTTCGGGTCTGGGTCGGGTACTAGGTCCTGGTCCTAGTTTTGTTTTCCAGGTCCCTATCCTGATTCTGGGTCCATGTCCTGGTTATTGTGTGGGTTTAGGTCCCAGTCTAGGTTCAGGTTCGAGTCCTAGTCTCGGTTCGGGTTTAGGTCTCTGTCTGGGTTTGATCTTGGTTTGGGTTTGGGTTTAGGTCCTTGTCCTGGTCCTGGTCCTAGTTCGGTTCTAGTTCGATTTGCGATTGTGAGTTCGAGTTTGGGTTTTAGTTCGGGTCGGAGGTCTAATCCATGTCTGAGTTTGGGTTCGGGTCTGGATTTCAGTCTAGGTCCAAATCAGGCTTTGGGTGTGGGTTCGCGTCCTGGGTCTTGGTCTAGGTTGGATCCGAGTCCAAAGTTCCAATCTCAATTTGAGTCTGGATTCAGTTCTGGGTCTAAGTCCCATGTTCTGATCCTGGTCTGGGTTCGAGTTTGGTTCCGGGTCCCGGTCAAGCTTTGGGTCTGATTCTAGGTGTGGGTGTTTGAGTTCGGGTCCGAGTCTGTGTGCGGGTTTGTGTCCAGCTCTGGACCCCGATCAGGGTCTAGGTTCGGGTCTAGGTCCAAGTTCGGGTCCCGAGTTCGGGTCCAAGTTTGGGTCTGGGTCAGGATCTCGGTCCAGATCTATGTCCAGCATTTCAATCCCAGTCTGGGTCTTGGTCTGAGTCCAGGTTCGTATCCGGATCCTTATGTAGGTCCAAGTCTGTGTTTGGGATCGGCTCCCAGATTTAGGTCCAGTCCGGGTCTCAATTTCAGTCTGGGTACACGATCGTGTCCGGGTCTAAGGCTAGGTCTGGGTACACGACCGTGTCCGGGTCTAAGGCTAGGTCTGGGTCCGGGTCCTTGTCACGGTCCTAGTCTTGTTCTTGGCTCCTGGTTCGGCGATTCTTGTTCAGGTTCTAATTTTGGGTCCCAGCTCTAGGTCTAGATTCGGGTTTGGTTCTTCGTCTGGGTTCTGGTCCTAGTCTCAGTCCTAGATCTAGACACCGACTACTGGTCTGTTCCAGGCCCCGTTACCCGAATCTCGAGTCAAGATCTGGATCACTGTCACGGGTCTCGGTCTTGTTCTGGTTCAGGTTCCAGGTCCCATTTCTAGGTCCCGACCCTGGTTCTATGTCCCTAGTATGGTTCGATGTTTGAGTCTGAGTTCAGGATCGAGTTCGAGTCCTGAGTCCACGTTTGGGTTGGGATGCGGGTCCGGCTCCCAATTAGGGTCTAGGTCTGATTTGGAGTCCGGGTCCTTGTCTAGTTACGGTTCTAGATCTAGGTCCAATTTCAGTTATTATTCCACGTCCAAGTCCTAGTTCCTGTCCCGGTCAAATTCCGGTTATGGTTCCAATTTTGGGTCACAGGGTACGGGTTCGGGTCCACTTTTGGGTTTGGAACTGGGTCCAGGTTCGGGTGTGGGTTCGTGTCCTAGTCAGGGTTTGGGTCCAGGCTGGGTCCCAAGTCCACACACCGAATACGGGTTTTGTCCAAGCCTTGGGTCCAGATCCGAATCCCTATCTCAGGTCCTAGTCTGGTTCCATTTCTGGTGCCGGGTCACGAGCTGGGTCCTAGGTCCCAGTACTAGGTCCCGGTCCTAGTTCTGTTTCCCAGGTCCGTATCCTGATTTTGGGTTCGAATGCCGATTAGTCTGTGGGTTTGGGTCCCGGTCTAGGTTCAGGTCTCTGTCTGGGTTTTGATCTGGGTTTGGGTTCGGGTTTGCGATTCTGGGTTCGAGTTTTGGTTTGAGTTCGTGTCGGAGTTCGAGTCCTGGTCTGAGTTTGGGTTCTGGTCCGGATTTCAGTCTAGGTCCAGATCAGGTTCCGGGTGTGGGTTCGCGTCCTGGGACTTTGTCTGGGTTGGGTTCGAGTCCCAAGATCCAATCCCGATCTGAGTTTGGATTCAGTTTGTTGGAAATATTTTACCAGGATCTAGATTTACTACCATGTATGTTTCATTAACATCCTAATATGAATTCTAAAACAATGAAATGAAACACATATAAAGTTTAGGAAACCTTACATTGGGTGCAGCGGAATATAATGACTCCTTCGGTTCAGATCTCTAGCCCTTGATTCCTTTCTGTAGCAGAGCATCACCAAGATTCTAACCTGGATTTCTTTCTCTCCTTCCTTGATGCTGATTCTCCTTCTTGTTGGATTCTACACAATCTTCCACACTATGATTGAGATACCGCTTGATGTGTGTGGGCACTACTCTATCACTCAAGGTTCGAAATTGAAGAGTAGAAAAGAGAAGAAGAGAGTGGCGGCTGTGAGGCTTAGGTTTTTCTCTGAAAAAGAATAAGATGCAAGTCATAGTTTCCTAAAGCCATCACTTTCTATTTATAGAAAGCCATCTAGGTTTAGGTTAGAATTGTATGGCATTAAAATAATGAAAATATAAATGGTAAAATGCTTGCATAGTGGGCGGCCATGATATGGATAATGGGCCTCACTTTGCAATTTTTCCATTTTGTCATTTTTAATCCAATTTTCTCAAAATTGCCAATTTTCCAATTTATCCACTCAAATGCCAATTCTAATTATTTAATAAATAAAAATTAATTATTAAATAATATTATCATTTAACATATTTATTAATTTAGACATATAAAGTCTCTTAATTAATAATAAACCTAGAATCTCTTTTCTTTACAATTTCGCCCTTGCTTAGTCAAAATTCATAAACTAGACATAGTCTAACTTTAGAATTATAATTGATTAATCAAAATCAATTAACTGAGTCTTACAAGCAGTATGGTCTCAACTAGTATGGGGACCATGGGCCTATATAACCGAGCTTCCAATAAGCCGAACCGAATTTACCAAGTAAATTCCCTAACTTATTAATTCCTTACTGAATCCACACTTAGAACTTGGAATTGCACTCTCAGTCATATAGAACGCTCTATATGTTCCACGATATAGATACGCTATTAATTATCCATTGTTATAATCCTAATTTGATCAATGACCCTCTAATAGATGATCTACATTGAATAGGAACTAAATTACCGTTACACCTTCAATGTATTTTATCCTTAAAACACTTAGCTCCGTATAAATGATATTTCAGCGAAGTGAAATGAGATCTCAACCATTTATCTCTGTTTAGCCAAGCTCGAAGGATATCATCGTTTCACTTCTAAATTCCTATAGAAGTTATAGACTCCATATTTATGTTAGCGCTCCCACTCAATTACACTATCATGTTCCCAAAATGTACGCATCACCCTAACATTCAAAAGTAGGCTTAACTAACAAATAAAAGAACATGTATAATACTCTTGAGATCGAACCTAATCATATCAGGATTAAGATCATTTGATCTAGGATCAACAGGTGATATTGAATTGAATTGATATTACGGTAAATTTTAACAAATCTAATCAAAGTTCACATCGGTCCCTTTCGATGTATACTCCATACATCTGATACTGGTAAACTTTGCCAATGCCCTGGAAAGGACATAACACTTATCGAAGGTGTAAGAATACCTATCGCTGATTATATCATGCCAGTCTAAATCCAGTGAACTTACAAATTAGGGAATAAACTTTCGAACATATAATTAAGATTATATTCCACTGTGCTGACAACACTATAATCATTAACAAATTCATATGTCCTGGACTTAAATAGAATTCATACATTATATGTATATAATCATGAAATAAATCATGTGTACCATACAACATAAAATATTATTTCTGATCTTTATTAATAAGTAAATCTGATTATATTGAAATGGTTTTTATTTATGGCACAAAACCCAACACAGTTATGGGTCTAAGTCCTTGGTTCTGATCCTGGTCTGGGTTCGAGTTTGGGTCCGGGTCTGGGTCTAGCTTTGGATCTGATTATCGGTGTGGGTTTGAGTTCGGGTCCGAGTCTGGGTTCGGGTTTGGCTCTTCGTCTGGGTTCTGGTCCTAGTTTGAGTCCCAAATCTAGACACCGACTACTGGTATGTTCCAAGCCGCGTTACTCGAATCTCGACTCAAGATCTGGAACACTGTCACGGGCCTCGATCTGGTTCTGGTTCTGGTTCAGGTCCCAAGTCCCATTTTTGAGTTTGCGTTCGGGTGTGGGTTTGTGTCCTTGTCAAGGTTCGGGTCCAGGGCTGTGTCCAAAATCTAGACACCGACTACGGGTTTTGTCAAAGCCCTGGGTCCAGATCTAGATCCCGATCTCGAGTCCCAATCTCATTCCATTTCAGGTGCTGGGTCACGAGCTGGGTTCTAGGTTCAAGTTCAGGTCTGGATTGCGTACTAGGTCCCGATCCTATTTCTGTTTCCCAGGTCCCTATCCTAATTCTAGGTCCAATTCTCGGTTATTGTGTGGGTTTGGGTCCGGGTCTAGGTTGGGGTCGAGTCCTAGTCTCTATTGGGTTTAGGTCTCTGTCTGGGTTTTGATCTGGGTACGGGTTTGGGTTTAGGTCCTGGTCCTGGTCCTAGTCCTAGTTCGGTTCTTGTTCCATTTGCGATTCTGAGTTCGAGTTTGGGTTTGAGTTCGGGTAGGAGTTCGAGTCCTTGTCTATGTTTAGGTTCGGGTCCTGATTTTAATCTAAGTCCAGATCAGGCTCTGAGTGTGGGTTCGCGTCCTGGGTCTTGGTCTATGTTGGGTCCGAGTCCCAATTTCCAATCCCGATCTGAGTCGGGATTCAGTTCTGGGTCTATGTCCTTGGTTCTGATCATGGTCTGGGTTCAAGTTTGGGTCTGAGTCCAGGTCTAGCTTTGGGTCTAATTCTAGCTGTGGGTTTGAGTTTGGGTTCGAGTCTGCGTCCGGGTTTGTGTCAATGTCTTGACCCCGATCTGGGTCTAGGTTCGGGTCCAGGTCCAAGTTTGGGTCCCGAGTCTGGGTCCAAGTTTGGGTCTCGGTCACGATCTCGGTCGAGATCTAGGTTTAGCATTTCGGTCCCAGTCTGGATCTTGGTCCGAGTCCAGGTTCGTATCCGGTACCAGATTTAGGTCCTCGTCTGGGTCTCAGTTCTGGTCTGGGTATACGACCGTGTCCGGGCCCGAGTTCTACTCTCAGTTTGGGTCTGAGGCTAGGTCTGTGTTCGGTTCTAGGTCTGAGTCCAGTTCCTGGTCCCGGTCCTTGTCTTGTTCTAGGGTCCTGGTTCGGCGATTCTTGTTCAGGTTCTAATTTTGGGTTCCAGGTCTTGGTCTGGGTTTGGGTTTGGTTCTTCGTCTTGGTTCTGTAACTAGACTGAGTCCCAGATCTAGACACTGACTACTGGTCTGTTCACGGCCCTGTTACCCAAATCCCGAGTCAAGATCTGGATCATTGTCACAGGTCTCGGTCTGGTTCTTGTTCAGGTCCCAGGTCCCATTTCTGAGTTTGGGTTCGGGATCGAGCCTGGGGTGTAGTTCTAGGTCCTGACCCTGGTTCTGTGTCCCTAGTCTTGTTCCATGTTTGGGCCTGAGTTCGGGTTCGGGTCCCGAGTCCTTTGGGTGGGGATCCGGGTCCGGCTCCTAATTTGGGTCTGGGTCGGGTAATAGGTCCCGGTCCTAGTTCAGTTTCCCAGGTCCCTATCCTGATTCTGGGTCCAGGTCCCAGTTATTGTGTGGGTTTGGGTCCCGTTCTTGGTTCGGGTTCGAGTCCTACTCTCGGTTCGGGTTTAGGTCTCTGTATTGGTTTTGATCTGGGCTTGGGTTTGGGTTTTGATCTGGGTTCGGTTCGGGTTTGGGTTTGGGTTTAGGTTTGGGTCTGATTCTAGGTGTAGGTGTTTGAGTTCAGGTCCGAGTTTGTGTTTGGGTTTGTGTTCAGGTCTGGACCCCGATCTGGGTCTATGTTCGGGTCCCGAGTGCGGGTCCAAGTTTTGGTCTTGGTCAGGATCTCGGTCAAGATCTAGGTCCAGCATTTCAATCTCAGTCTGGTTCTTCGTCTGAGTCTAGGTTCGTATCCGGATCCCTATCTACCTCCAAGGCTGTGTTTGGGATCGGATCCCAGATTTAGGTCCAGGTCCGTGTCTCAGTTTCAGTCTGGGTACACGACCGTGTCTGGGCCCGAGTTCCAGTCTCAGTTCGGGTCTGAGGCTAGGTTTGTGTTCGGTTCTAGGTCTTGGTCCTAGTCCTGGTCACATCCTAGTCTTGTTCTAGGCTCATGGTTTGGAGATTCTTGTTCAGGTTCCAATTTTGGGTCCCAGGTCTAGATCTGGGTTCAGGTTTGGTTCTTCGTCTGGGTTTTGGTCCTAGTCTGAGTCCAAGATCTAGACACCGACTACTTGTCTGTTCCAGGCCCCGTTACCCGAATCCCGAGTCAAGATATGGATCACTATCACGGGTCTCGGTCTAGTTCTGGTTAAGGTCCCAGATCCCATTTTTGAGTTTGGGTTCGGGATCGAGATTGGGGTGCGGTTCTATGTCCCGACCCTTGTATCGTGTCCCTAGTCGTGTTCCATGTTTTGGTCTGAGTTCATGTTCGGGTTTGGGTCCCGAGTCTAGGTTTGGGCTGGGATCCGTGTCCGGTTCCCAATTCGGGTCTAGGTCTGATTTGGAGTCTGGGTCTTGGTCCTGTTACGGTTCTTGATCTAGGTCCAATTTCAGTTATGGTTCCGGTGTGAGTTCGGGTCCTTATCAGGGTTCGGGTCCAGGATGGGTCCTAGACACTGAATACGGGTTTTGTCCAAGCCCTGGGTCCAGATCTGGATTCCTATCTGGGGTCCCAGTCTGGCTCCATTTCTGGTGTCGGGTCACGAGCTGGGTCCTAGGTTCAAGTTCGGGTCTGGGTCGGGTACTAGGTCCTGGTCCTATTTCTTTTTCCCAAGTCCATATCTTGATTTTGGGTCCAGGTGTTGATTATTGTGTGGGTTTGGGTCTCAGTCTAGGTTCGGGTTCGACTCCTAGTCTCGGTTCGGGTTTAGGTCTCTGTTTGGGTTTTGATCTGGGTTCTGGTTAGGGTTTAGGTCCTGGTCCTGGTCCTAGTCCTTGTTCGGTTCTAGTTCCATTTGTGATTCTGAGTTCAAGTTTGGGTTTGAGTTCGGGTCGGCGTTCGAGTCCTGGTGTGAGTTTGGGTTCGGGTCTGGATTTTAGTGTAGGTCAAGATCAGGCTCTGGGTAATTGATTTACTTGCAAGAAATTTGGACTTTAAAACGATTGTTTGTTTGTTTTTTGGATGGTATCATGTTGTATTGAGTGTTATTTGATGATTGATTGGTGTTTGTGAATTTTTCGTTAAAAATAATTGAATATCTGTTTCTGGAATTATTTTTATTGGATAGTATGGAAAAAATTAAGCAAGTTACTTTTTTACAGAACTCAATTTCGATTTAATTTGAATTAGTTATGATTTTTTCAAGATTCGAAAAAATCGGAGTTGTGCTGAAATTTTCCTGCGATCGCGAAAACTGTCCGTACAGCTCACAATTTTTTCGTTTTTCTTCGATTTTTCATGCTTTTTCATGGAATTAACTTCCAATTTTTTGTGTAGTTCTATATTTATACTATTACTATTCCTAATTCAATTCTAATTATCATTATGAATTAATTTAATATTTTTTAAATTTAATTCAAGATATTAGTGTAATTTGAATTTAAAAATAGTTAGTATCTATTTTATTCGCTTAATAATCTATCTTATTTTTAAATTTGATTATATCTTATCTTATTTTTAAATTTAAGGTCAGATTTTAAATATTTTAAATTTACTTTTTTTTAAATAATTTGACCTTATTTAAATTTAAAGTAAGATAACTATAATCATGTAATTTTAAAAAGATGTAAGATATTTTGCTAACTTTTAAAATTTTGTTATTTTATTTATTTAAATTACATTTAAAATCTGAAAAAGATATTCATTTATCTTTTTTTAATTTTTTATTTAATTTTTATTTATAAAATAAAATTTAAATTTTAAGAGTAGTTAGCAAATTTTTGAAATGATATTTAGGTTGGTTGAAACCTGATTTTTCAAAATTGTAGGTTTAATTTTAAATTTAAATTTTTTTTAAAATTTCGAATTATTCAATTTTTTTTTAAAATTTTCAAAAAAAAAATATTTTTTTATTTAATTAATTATTTCGAAATTAATAATTTAATTTAAAATTAAATAAATCCTACATCCAACTATCCAGCTAACCTTGTTGCAGGAGTATGTGTTTTAGCTTGTGTGTAAGTTTTCAAAACCTATTATTACTTTATTGCAAATAGCCATAGTTACTTTTTGCCAGATCTAATGATTTGATGGCTCCCTTGGTCAAGTTAATAATTTGTAACAAGTATATTTACAATCTTCTTTCATCTGTGTATGACCTAACAACATGATAGGACCCATCCAAAGTGTGCATGTGGGAGCCTATATGTTTAATTTCATTATAGATGCATATAGGTTAATGTTGCTAAATAAATTATCATAGTTCTTGATAGATTTTATTTAGGCCCATTTAGTTTTGGGCTTATTCAATTAATAACAGTTGTTCATTTTAAGGTTAAATTCCTCTCTTTTGGGCCTTGTGTGAGAGTTGGGAGCCATAGAAGTGGGTACGACATACTGAACCCAGCACCCCCTCACATGAACCACCCCAATTGTTAATTAAACTAGTTTAACCTAATAAAATTGATTAGCAACATAATTAATTTCATTTATTTTGAAATTAATTTAAGAAAAATATTGTTTAAAGAATTTTTATTCTAAGCTAAACTATATGTATTTTCTTGTATTTAATTAAATATAGAATTATAACCACCTAGATTCTTTCTGAAGCTTAATTTAAATTTTTCATTAAATATTCCTATTTAAGTTGACATTTAGTTATCTACAACTAACCAACTTAAATTTGAATATCTTTTAGATTTAAAATTTCAAAATTAAGTTGAGGAATTTTAGGCATTGGTTATTAAGATTCTTTAGATATTTTTTAAGTTAATATCTTTTCGAATATTAACTTAAAATGGAATATTTTAGATATTTTTAAGTTAATATCTTTTCGAATATTAACTTAAAATGGAATATTTTCAAATTAAGTGGTTACAACTTAATTTTTGATATTTAATTAAATCTAAATTTGAAAATATTTAAGTTCTAGATTTTTTGTAATACAACTTAAATTAGATATTTTTACAAATTTTGTGGAAAAGATACTTAGTCAAATAAGATATTTTCTAGATAGTAATTTCTAGACTACTTATTATTTCTAATATTACATAGGAAAATATTATACATTGTGAAATTAATTATTTAAATAATTAATTTTGGTACAATTTATTTTAAGTATATTTTTCCTAGTATTAAACTAGAGATTAATAATTAAGCCTTCTCTACACTTAATTATTTATTTCTTGAATTTAATACATTTACTTAATTTGAAAATTAAATATCTAAGTTGACTTTAATCATGATACTTAAATATTTCTTTTTCATGACACTTAATTAAATTGAAAATTATTTTAGTTGAATTTTTTTTTTCAACTAAATTTAAATAATTTTCAAAATATATTTTTCTTTATTTTATTAATCAAATTTCGAAATTGCATTTCTTAAATGCTGGAATTTCAAATTTTATTTGAAAAATAGATTAAAGTTGTAAATTATTTATTATAATTTTGGACCAACTTAAATCAATGATTTTTTCATTTAATGATTAATTAAAATAAATGAAGTAAATATATTTTTTTTCTTTATTTTATTAATCAATTTTCGAAATTGCATTTCATAATGCAAGATGATTTTGAATCTATCTTGAAAAATAGATTAAGTTGTAAATTAATTATTTATTTTAATTAATTCTTGGATCAACTTAAATCAATATTTTTTCATTTATTGATTAATTTAAAATAAATAAATTAAAATATAATATTAGAAATTGAATTAATTAGTCAAAGGAAAATCTAGATAGGTGATATTTTTGCTTGAAGTATTTTTCTAGTGTATTTAATTAAATAGAAAATTAATATTTAAGTTGATTTTCATCATCATACTTAAATATTTGAAAATTTTCTTATATATTTAATTAAATAGAAAAAATTATATTTTTTTGTTGTAAATTAATTTTATTAATTAATTTTGGGCCAACATTAAATTAGAATAATTTTTATAGGATTAATTTTTTATTTTAACATGCATTTTCGAAAATTGTGTCCTAGAATACCTTAATTTTTCGAAATGCAATATATATTTATAGAAAATTAAATTTGAGTTGTAAATTAATTTTGTAACAACTTAAATTGAATATTTTTCTAAATATTTATTGGAAATTATTACTAAGATGGAAATAATTCATGTTATTTTCATATCCATCTAAGTAAAATTTATAAATATTAAATTAAAATTTATATTTAGAATTTTTCATTCTAAATTGGAAATTTTAATTAATAAATATATATATTTAAAATAAATAGATTAAATAAAGAGAATCAAAGAAAACACAACTCTCTTTAAATAATGAGCTTTATTATTAAGATATTCGATCTCCATTGTGGGTTTTACACCGCGTTTGTTTTAGTGAGTAATCCTCCCTAATGGAGGAACGTTCATTAGCGATTTCGCACCGTTTAACCTCGCATGATAAGTAGTTTGTAAGTGTTTTGTATGGTATGGATCACCCTAATGGTGGCGACCATACTTGACTGGCAAATTATGAAACAATGGTGGAAGCTCATAAGATAGAATTGCCTTGACTCTCGCCTAAACGGGACAACGCTGAATTCCAATCTTGATCGAATAAAAGGTTGCTAGAATGTTTAACATTTTAGATGAGCTGACAACTCTATTCAATGGATGGTAGCTTTGACTCTCGCCTAAACGGGACACTGATATCAGTTTGTTGAAAACATTAGAAATTATTTAGGATTGTATGTTTTAGTATTTTCACTTGTCATTCCTACTTGCTATATGTTTATAATTTCTGAATTGTGTATGAATTTATATTGAACCATGTTATTTTCTGTTATTAAGTTGTAGTTTAATTTCGAATCTTCATTGTTGGTCTAACTTGGCTTGTTTATCTAATGAGATAAATCCCTACTGGATTTTCACCATTAGACATACATAATAGTGTTAGATCTCGAAAGATAAATATTGTATATGCGACATCTAGCTGTTCATCAATTGATGACACCTTAGACTAGTATTTTTACGATATGAAACAAGAAGATTATATAAATAAGATTACTTTGACTTTCGCTAATCGAAGCATCGTTGGATTCTTATTTGAATAACGAAATTATCCTAATTCCTCTTAGCTTATTCATTGCGAATTAGCTCAATAACATATCATTGGATGAATGGTCTATAAATCATTTCATGTCATTCTATATTTTCTCTTAAGAAATTAAATGACGCATATGATTATAACCCCGAAATTCTATTCCCAATTGATATAAATCCTCAATCTTAGAAATCTCCTGCTTGTATGGGCAAATCAGACTTATAATTAAATTAGTAGTGGTGGTCCAAGATAGAATTACTCATTATATTTGGTATAAATTTTAAGTCTTTGACTTTAATTTTAGATTCCAAATAGAAATTTTCTTATATTTCTAATTCCAGATACAATACAGTTACACTTTCTCAAGTGTTTAATATCCATCTTTTATTAATGGATTCAAACTGTATGGAATATGAGTTAGGTAAATTGTGACTAGGATACACTTGCAGTATTCTAAGAACTCTTTGATGTAACTAAACCTATGTCATCAAAAGACACTACATTTTTTTAATCTATGGCATTTGTATCTTGTTCATAGTGGATTTGACAAGATCAATCTCTGCAAAGAGTTAATATGCCTATATCCACTGAAAGTAGTTCATCTCATTCGCAGATGGATGTACATTCAGGGGTGGATATGAGTTTTTCGTTGTATTCTTAAAACGATAACTCTAGATTATACCTTTTAGCAAGAAATTTGAAATGTTTGAAAAATTTCATTAATTTCTAGCAATGGTTAAAACCATTAAGGTAAGTGGTTAAAGATCTTGCGAACTGATAGGGGTGGAGAAATAGTTAGTTGATATGCAGTTCAAAGATCATTAAATTGATTTTTGAATTATATCCAAACTTGCCTCCCCAAAAATTTCGAGTTGCATATTGATGATTAGTTACTTAATGTAAATCATTACTAGATTCATGGATGACCTAATCAAAATCTTAAGAAAAGCTAGAACTGTTAACCATGGTTTGTTAGCTATTCTAAGTGATTAGGGGTGGACCATCCCATAGTCAATAGATAAGAAAGTATTTGTTCAAACAAATACTACTTTTCTAAGATAATGACTAAGTCTGAAAAATAAAGTAGCAGATAAAGGAGATATTTATTTCTTGATTCCAAAAGTGTTCTATCATCTTATTTGACATATGATGATCTCACTGCCTCTGTTGTCTTGTCACAACCAAATAGGTTAAATACCATTTACTTTTCTTAGACATAATTCACGGTACCTTGTCGTAGTGGGAGAGTTTCTAGGAACTCACCTTCTTATGACTTGGGAGACACTAGTGATTAAAATCCATTGTGAGTTTAAACAAGTAATGGATTGTCAACATAAGAAACTAAGAAGAAAATCCAATAGAACTATGGTTTAATCCATTCACATGGAATAACCTAAATTTTTCTATTACAAGGACATAAAAGGAAATTTTTGTTTATAAGTCTATTCAATGGACTTAACAAACTTCCTGTTCCTAGTATTATAGGTTTGATTTTATCTAAACCTATGGCTTGTGGTATACCTGGGAATTACTTACTAATGCAAGCAACTTACTTTAGTAAGATGCTGAAGCATTTTCTTTCTAATGGCAATCTATAGAAGCTTCACAACTTCTTAGACATAGATTTTATATATCTAAGGAAAAGTTTCAACTATTCCAGAAAAGATAAAGCCATGGAAGAATTTCTTAAATCAACAGTGAGAGGTCTTAGATATGCTTTAGTATGCCTTAGACCAGACACCTGCTGTTGAGTGAGAGTAATGAGTAGGTATCAGATTAATCCAGGAGAAGAACATTGGAAGACAATCAAGTAAATCTTAAGATTAAGAAGTGGAACTATATGTTAGTCTATAAGGGTGTGTTTAAAACTCTTAGACTACACCATATCAGATTTCGAAATTTGCCTTTGTGCTAGTAAATCTTTCTGATAAGATGGTGATTACTCTGGGGGTCGAATAGTGATTTTAGAGAAGTGTAAAAACCTATCTGAAGTCTCTAGGTCTACCAGAGAGGGACTGAATAATAAGGTTGCAGGAAAGGTACTTATTCAGTCTAAGGAAAGTTCTATACATTTTTGCCATCATTCCAAATTGCCTTAAACTACTAGTGTTAATTTCCTAATTAACCAAAAGTAGTTGCCGAAGATATAGAATCCAGTATCCCTAGAGAGTAGACATACAGAGAGGAATTTCACATTATCAATGATTTTGTGATTAAAGGGCAGAGTAATAGTGGAGAAAAGGTTGTGTTTAATTCAACCTTTCAAATCCTATTACGAGGCGTTTACTACTACTACACTTGATTTGTATATCAAGGTGTTGAGATTATTTGAAACGCACTTTTGTTTATATTAGTGCAAGTGGGAGTTTGTTGGGTTTTATGCCCTAAATAAAACTCATTTCAATATAATCAGATTTACTTATTAATATAGATCGGAAATAACATTTAATGTTGCATGGTTCACATGATTTATTTCATGATTATATGTACATAATGTATAAATTCATCTGAAACCCTTTTCACATACTTGATCCTGTTTATTGTGCTGTCAACACATTGGAAAGTAAACATGACTATGTGAATAAAGTTTCCTAGATTTATCAGACACAGGGTTTTACTGATATGATAATCTACAACAGAGTTTACTTGCATTTGGAGAAATGTTATGTTCTTTCCAGAGCATTGGTTAGAGTAAAGCTCAGGTTGGATGCATGGAGTATGCATCGGAAGGGACCGATATTGAACTTTGACTTAGATTTATTAAACTTACCGTAATATCTATTCAAGTCAATATCGCCTAGTTGATCCTAGATCAAATGTTCTTAATCCTGTTATGATTAGGCTCAATCTTGAAAGGCTATACGTGTTCTTTGATTTGTTAGTTAAGCCTACTTTTAGGTCAGGGTGATACGTACATTTTGGGAACACGGTAGTGCAATTGAGTGGGAGCGCTAGCATAAACATGGAATCTATAGCTTCTATCTGGCGAATAGTAAGCAAAGGATGATCTCCTTCGAGCTTGACCAAACGAACATAAATGGTGGAGTACTCATTTCACATAAGCTGAAATATCATTTATACGGGGTCAAGTGTTTTAAGGAATAAATACATTGTAGGGTGTAATGGTAATCTAATCCCTTTACAGTGTAGATCATTCATATAGAGGATCATTGATCACATTAGGATTATAACAACGGATAACTAATGATGCGTCTATATGGTGGAACATATAGAGCATTCTATATACTGAGAGTGCAATTCTAAGTTCTATGCATGGATTCAACGAAGAATTAATAAGTTAGTGAATTTTAGTGCTAAATTCTTGATCTACTTATTGGAAGCTCGGTTATATAGACCCATGGTCCC
Organism: Cannabis sativa; assembly: GCF_029168945.1. Lineage (NCBI taxonomy): Eukaryota > Viridiplantae > Streptophyta > Magnoliopsida > Rosales > Cannabaceae > Cannabis > Cannabis sativa. The sequence goes on from NC_083602.1 coordinate 85,413,814, forward strand.
CGCACTAGTTGAGATAATATTGCTTGTAAGACTCATGTAATTGGTTTTGATTAATCAATTATAATTCTCAAATTAGACTATGTCTATTTGTGAATTTTTCACTAAGTAAGGGCGAAATTGTAAAGAAAGAGTTTTAGGGGCATATTTGTTAATTATGATACTTTGTATGGTTCAATTAATAAATATGATAAATGAAAATATTATTTAATAATTATTTATAGTTATTAAATAGTTAGAATTGGCATTTAAATGGTTGAATTTGAAAATTGGCGTTTTTGAGAAAATCAGATGCAAAAAAGGTAAAACTGCAAAATTGCAAAAAGTGAGGCCCAAATCCACATGTATAGGGCCGGCCACTTTTGTAGGGTTTTTCCTATGATATTTTTATTATTTGAATGCCAAATAATTCAAACATAACCCTAGTAGAATGCTATAAATAGATAGTGAAGGCTTCAGGAAAATTACACTTAAATTTTCTACTTTTTCATTCAAAAAAAACTGAGCCTTCTCTCTCCCTATCTTTGGCCGAACCCATTCTCTTTCTTCTTCCCTCTTAAATTTTGAAATTCTTAGTGTAAGAGTAGTGCCCACACACAGCAAGTGATACCTCAATCATAGTGAGGAAGATCGTGAAGAAAGACTTTCAGCAAGAAGGAGGTTTCAGCATCAAAGATTCAGAGAAAGAGATCCAGGTTCAGATATTGATAATGCTTTGCTACAGAAAGGAATCAAGGGCTAGATATCTGAACGGAAGGAGTCATTTAATTCCGCTGCACCCAATGTAAGGTTTCTTAAACTTTATATGTGTTTATTTCATCGTTTTAGAAAGTTCATATATAGGGTGTTAATCAGCATACTTGTGAGCAGATCTAAGATCCTGGTAAAATAAATTCTAACACATTTTGAGGTCCAAGTTCGGGTCCTAAGTGCAGGTCCAAGTTTGGGTCTAGGTTAGGATCTCGGTCAAGATCTAGGTCCAGCATTTCGATCGCAGTCTGGGTCTTGGTCCGAGTCCAGTTTCGTATCCAGATCCCTATCTAGATCCAAGTCTATGTTTGGGATCGGGTCCCAGATTTAGGTCCATGTCCTGGTCTCAATTCTGGTTTGGGTACACGACCGTGTCCAGGCCCGAGTTACAGTCTCATTTTTGGTCTGAGGCTAGGTCTGTGTTCGGTTCTAGGTCTTGGTCCGGGTCCTGGTCAAAGTCCTAGTCTTGTTCTAGGGTCCTGCTTCAGCGATTCTAGTTCAAGTTCTAATTTTGGGTCCCAGGTCTAGGTCTGGGTTTGAGTTTTGTTCTTTGTTTGGGTTTTGGTCCTAGTCTGAGTCCTAGATCTAGACACCGACTACTGGTCTGTTCAAGGCCCCGTTACCCGAATCCCGAGTCAAGATATGGATCACTGTCACGGGTCTCGGTCTTGTTGTGGTTCAGGTCCCAGGTCCCATTTCTGAGTTTGGGTTCGGGATTGAGATTGGGGTGCGGTTCTAGGTCCCGGCCCTGGGTCTGTGTCCCTAGTCTGGTTCCATGTTTGGGTCTGAGTTCAGGTTCGGGTTTGGGTCCCGAGTCCAAGTTTGGGCTGGGATCCAGGTCCAGCTCCCAATTCGGGTCTAGGTCTAATTTGGAATTTGGGTCCTGGTCCGGTTACGGTTCTGGATCTAGGTCCAATTTCAATTATGATTCCAAGTCCAAGTCCTAGTTCCAGTCCCGATCAACTTCCAATTTTGGTTCCAATTTTGGGTCACAGGGTACGGGTTCGGGTCCACTTTTGGGTTTGGGACTGGGTTCAGGTCTGGGTGTGGGTTCGGGTCCTTGTCAGGGTTCGGGTCCAAGGCAGGGTCATAAATCCAGACACCGACTACGGGTTTTGTCCATGCCCTGTGTCCAAATCCGGATCCCAATTTCGGGTCCCAGTCTAGTTCCATTTCTTGTGCCGGATCACGAGCTGGGTCCTAGGTTGAAGTTCAGGTCTGAGTCGGGTACTAGGTCTCGGTCCTGGTTCTGTTTCCCAGGTCTCTATCCTGATTATGGGTCAAGGTCCTAGTTTTTGTGTGGGTTTGGGTCCCGGTATAGGTTCGGGTTCGAGTCTTGGTCTGAGTTTGGGTTCGGGTCGGGTAGTAGGTCCCGATCATAGTTCTGTTTCCCAGGTCTCTATCGTGATTCTGGGTCCAAGTCCCGGTTATTGTGTGGGTTTGGGTCCCAGTCTAGGATCGGGTTCGGGTCTCTGTCTGGGTTTTGATCTTGGTTCGGGTTTGGGGTTAGGTCCTGGTCCTGGTCCTAGTCCTAGTTCTGTTCTAGTTCCATTTGCGATTCTAAGTTCGAGTTTGGGTTTGAGTTCAGGTCGAAGTTCGAGTCCTGGTCTGAGTTTGGGTTCGGGTACTGATTTCAGTCTAGGTCCAGATCATGCTCCGGGTGTGGGTTCGCGTCCTGGGTCTTGGTCTAGGTTGGGTCCGAGTCCCAACTTCCAATCCCGATCTAAGTCTGGATTCGGTTCTGGGTCTAAGTCCTTGGTTTTTGATCCTGGTCTGGGTCGAGTTGGCTCCGGGTCCGGGTCTAGCTTTTGGTATGATTCTAGGTGTGGGTGTTTGAGTTCGGCTTCGAGTCTGTGTCCGGGTTTTTGTCTAGGTCTGGACCCCGATCTGGGTCTAGGTTCGGGTCCAGGTCCAAGTTCGGGTCCCGAGTGCGGGTCAAAGTTTGGGTCTAGGTCAGGATCTCGGTCCAGATCTAGGTCCAGCATTTCAATCCTAGTCTGGGTCTTGGTTCGAGTCCAGTTTCGTATTCGGGTCCATATTTAGTTCCATGTCTGTGTTTGGGATTGGGTGCAAGATTTAGGTCCAGGTTCGGGTCTCAGTTCCGGTCTGGGTACACGACTGTGTCCGGGCCTGAGTTCCAGTCTCAATTTGAATCTGAGGCTAGGTCTATGTACGGTTCTAGGTCTGGGTCCGTGTCCTGTTCACGAACTCCGACCCGAACTAAAACCCAAACTCGAACTCAGAATAACAAATAGAACTAGAACCGAACTAGGACTACGGCCAGGTTAAGGACCTAAACCCAAACTCAAACCCAGATCAAAACCCAGACAGAGACCTAAACCCGAACTGAGACTAGGACTCGAACTCAAACCTAGACCAGGACCAAAATCCACACAATAACCTGGACCTAGGAAACATAACTAGGACCGGGATCTAGTACCTGACCCAGACCCTAACATAAACCTATGACGCAGCTCGTGACCCGGCACCAGAAATGGAACCAGACTGGGACCCGAGTTCGTGATCCATATCTGGACCCAGGGCTTGGACAAAACCCGTAGTCGGTGTCTGGATTTGGGACCCAACCCTCGACCCGAACCCTGACAAGGACCCAAACCCACACCCGGACCTGAACCCAGCCCCAAACCCAAAAGTGGACCCGAACCTGTACCCTGTGACCCAAATTTGGAACCAAAACCGGAAGTTGACTCGAACTGGAACTAGGACTTGGACTTGGAATCATAACTGAAATTGGACCTAGATCCAGAACCGTAACCGGACCAGGACCCGGACTTCGAATCAGACCTAGACCCGAATTGGGAGCCGGACTCGGATCCCCACCCAAACCTTGACTCGGGACCCGAACCCGAACCTGTACTCAGACCCAAACATGGAACCAGACTAGGGACAAAGTGTTGGAAATTATTTTACCAGGATCTTAGATCTACTCACAAGTATGTTTATTAACACCCTAAATATGAACTTTCTAAAACGATTAAATAAACACATATAAAGTTTAAGAAACCTTACATTGGGTGCAGCGGAATTAAATGACTCATTTCGTTCAGATCTCTAACCCTTGTATCCTTTCTGTAGCAGAGTATTATCAAGATCTGAACCTGGATCTCTTTCTCTGAATCTTTGATGCTGAAACTCCTTTGTTGATGATCTTTCTTCACGATCTTCCTCACTATGATTGAGGTATTGCTTGCTGTGTGTGGGCACTACTCTAATCACTAAAGTAATTTCGAAATATGAAGGAAGAAGAAAGAGACAGAGTGGCGGCCAAGGTAGAGAGAGAAAGGCTCAGGTTTTCTGATTCAGAAGTGTCAGAAGAAAAGTGTGAAAATTTAAGTGTAAATTTCCTAAAGCCTTCACTATTTATTTATAGCATTCCACTAGGGTTAGGTTTGAATTATTTGGCATTAAAATAATCAAAATATCAGTTTAAATTACCTACAAAAGTGGCCGGCCATACAAAGTCGATTTGGGCCTCACTTTTTGCAATTTTGCAGTTTTATCTTTTCTGCATCTGATTTTCTCAAAAATGCCAATTTTTTAATTCAACCATTTAAATGCCAATTCTTACTATTTAATAACTATAAATAATTATTAAATAATATTGTCATTTATCATATTTATTAATTGAACCATACAAAGTACCATAATTAACAAATATGCCCCTAAAACTCTTTCTTTACAATTTCACCCTTACTTAGTGAAAAAATTCACAAATAGACATAGTCTAATTTGAGAATTATAATTTATTAATCAAAACCAATTATATGAGTCTTACAAGCAATATTATCTCAACTAGTGCGGGGACCATGGGTCTATATAACCGAGCTTCCAATAAGTAGATCAAGAATTTAGCACTAAAATTCACTAACTTATTAATTCTTCGTTGAATCCACGCATAGAACTCATAATTGCACTCTCAGTATATAGAATGCTCTATATGTTCCACCATATAGATGCATCATTAGTTATCCACTGTTATAATCCTAATTTGATCAATGATCCTCTATATGAATGATCTACACTGTAAAGGGATTAGATTACCGTTACACCCTACAATGTATTTTATCATTAAAACACTTGACCCCGTATAAATGATATTTTAGCTTATGTGAAATGAGTACTCCACCATTTATGTTCGTTTGGTCAAGCTCGAAAGAGATCATCCTTTGCTTACTATTCGCCAGATAGAAGCTATAGATTCCATGTTTATGCTAGCGCTCCCACTCAATTGTACTACCGTGTTCCCAAAATGTACGTATCACCCTGACCTAAAAGTAGGCTTAACAAACAAATCAAAGAACACGAATAGCCTTTCAAGATTGAGCCTAATCATAACAGGATTAAGAACATTTGATCTCGGATCAACTAAGCGATATTGACTTGAATAGATATTACGGTAAGTTTAATAAATCTAAGTCAAAGTTCAATATCGGTCCCTTCCGATGCATACTCCATGCATCCAACCTGAGCTTTACTTTAACCAATGCTCTGGAAAGAACATAGCATTCTCCAAATGCAAGTAAACTCTTGTTGTAGATTATCATATCAGTAAACCCTATGTTTGATAAATCTAGGAATCTTTATTCACATAGTCATGTTTACTTTCCAATGTGTTGACAGCACAATAAACAGGATTAAGTATGTGAAAAGGGTTTCAGATGAATTCATACATTATGTAGACATAATCATGAAATAAATCATGTGAACCATGCAACATTAAATGTTATTTCTGATCTATATTAATAAGTAAATCTGATTATATTGAATTGAGTTTTATTTAGGGCATAAAACCCAACACAAAGAACCAGGGTCGAGACCAAGAACCGCACCCCAGTCTTGATCCCGAACCCAAACTCAGAAATTGCACTTGGGACCTGAACCAGAATAATACCGAGAACCGTGACAGAGATCTAGATCTTAAATTTCAACTAAAGATAATTTTCTATTTAATTAAGTGTCATGAAAAAGAAATATTTAAGTATCATGATGAAAATCAACTTAGATATTTAATTTTCAAATTAATTAAATGTATTAAATTCAAGAAATAAATAATTAAGTGTAGAGAATGCTTAATTATTAATCTCTAGTTTAATACTAGGAAAAATATACTTAAAATAAATTGTACCAAAATTAATTATATAAATAATTAATTTCACAATGTATAATATTTTCGTATTTAATATTAGAAATAATAAGTAGTCTAGAAATAACTATCTAGAAAATATCTTATTTGACTAAGTATCTTTTCCACACAATTGAAAAAATATCTAATTTAAGTTGTATTAGAAAAAATTTAGAACTTAAATATTTTCAAATTTAAATTTAATTAAATATCAAAAATTAAGTTGTAACCACTTAATTTAAAAAATATTCCATTTTAAGTTAATATTCGAAAATATATTAACTTTAAAAATATTTAAAATATTCCATTTTAAGTTAATATTCGAAAAGATATTAACTTAAAAATATCTAAAGAATCTTAATAACCAATGCCTAAAATTCCTCAACTTAATTTTGAAATTTTAAATCCAAAAGATATTCAGATTTAAGTTGGTTAGTTGTAGATAACTAAATATCAACTTAAATAGGAATATTTAATGAAAAATTTAAATTAAGCTTCAGAAAGAATCTAGATGGTTATAATTCTATATTAAATTAAATACAAGAAAATACATATAGTTTAGCTTAGAATATAAAATTCTTTAACTATGGTTTTCTTAAATTAATTTCAAAATAAATGAAATTAATTATGTTGCTAATCAATTTTATTAGGCTAAACTAGTTTAATTAACCTAGTACAGTTATTCAAATCAGGCAAATGGGCCTTCACAATTGGGGTGGTTCATGTGAGGGGGTGCTGGGTTCAGTATGTCGTACCCACTACTATGGCTCCCAACTCTCACACAAGGCCCAAAAGAAAGGAATTTAACCTTAAAATGAACAACTGTTATTAATTGAATAGGCCCAAAAACTAAATGGGCCTAAATAAAATCTATCAAGAACTATGATAATTTATTTAGCAACAACAACCTATATGCATCTATAATGAAATTAAACACATAGGCTCACACAGACACACTTTGGATGGGTCCTATCATGTTGCTAGGTCATACACAGATGAAAGAAGATTGTAAATATACCTGTTACAAATTATTTACTTGACCAAGGGAGCCATCAGATCATTAGATCTGGCAAAAAGTAACCATGTCTATTTGCAATCAAGTAATAATAGGTTTTGAAAACTTACACACAAGCTAAAACACATACTCCTGCAACAAGGTTAGCTGGATAGTTGGATGTAGGATTTATTTAATTTTAAATTAAATAATTTCGAAATAATTAATTAAATAAATAAAATATTTATTTTCGAAAAATTGAAATAAAAAAAATTTCGAAAAATTTAAAAAAAAAATTTAAATTTAAAATTAAACCTACAATTTTGAAAAATTAGGTTTCAACCAACCTAAATATCATTTCAAAATTTGCTAACTAGCTACTTTTAAAAATTAAATGTTATTTTATAAATAAAAATTAAATAAAAAATTAAAACAAGATAAATGAATATCTTTTTCAGATTTTAAATGTAATTTAAATAAATAAAATAACAAAATTTAAAAGTGAGCAAAATATCTTACATCTATTTAAAATTACATGATTATAGTTATCTTATTTTAAATTTAAATAAGGTCAAATTATTTAAAAAAAGATTTAATTTAAAATATTAAAATCTGACCTTAAATTTAAAAATAAGATAAGATATAATCAAATTTAAAAATAAGATAGATTATTAAGCAAAAAAGATAGATACTAACTATTTTTAAATTCAAATTACACTAATATCATGAATCAAATTTAAAAAATATTAAATTAATTCATTATGATAATTAGAGTTGAATTAGGAATAGTAATAGTATAAATACAGAACTACACAAAAAATCGGAAGTTAATTCCATGAAAAAGCATGAAAAAACGAAGAAAAACGAAAAAATTGTGTGTTGTACGGACAGTATGCCAAGCATACTGTCCATGGGCGCGCATGGGCTGGCTTGGGCGTGAAACCTAGGCGCAGGGGGCTGCTAGCAGCCTCTCCGCGCGCGCAGGTGGGATTCAGCTGAACTCCGATTTTTTCAAAACTTCAAAAAATCATAACTAATTCAAATTAAATCGAAATTGAGTTCTGTAAAAAAATAACTTGCTTAATTTTTTTCATACTATCCAATAAAAATAATTCCAGAAACAGATATTCAATTATTTTTCACGAAAATTCACAAACATCAATCAATCATTAAATAACACTCAATACAACATGATACCATCCAAAACATCAAACAATCGTTTTAAAGTCCAAATTTCTTGCAAGAAAATCAATTATCATGGCTCTGAAGCCAGTTGTTGGAAATTATTTTACCAGGATCTTAGATCTACTCACAAGTCTGTTTATTAACACCCTAAATATGAACTTTCTAAAACGATAAAATAAACACATATAAAGTTTAAGAAACCTTACATTGGGTGCAGCGGAATTAAATGACTCCTTCCGTTCAGATCTCTAACCCTTGTATCCTTTCTGTAGCAGAGTATTATCAAGATCTGAACCTGGATCTCTTTCTCTGAATCTTTGATGCTGAAACTCCTTTGCTGATGATCTTTCTTCACGATCTTCCTCACTATGATTGAGGTAGTGCTTGCTGTGTGTGGGCACTACTCTAATCACTAAAGTAATTTCGAAATATGAAGGAAGAAGAGAGAGACAGAGTGGCGGCCAAGGTAGAGAGAGAAAGGCTCAGGTTTTCTGATTCAGAAGTGTTAGAAGAAAAGTGTGAAAATTTAAGTGTAAATTTCCTGAAGCCTTCACTATTTATTTATAGCATTCCACTAGGGTTAGGTTTGAATTATTTGGCATTAAAATAATGAAAATATCTGTTTAAATTACCTACAAAAGTGGCCGGCCATACAAAGTTGATTTGGGCCTCACTTTTTGCAATTTTGCAGTTTTATCTTTTCTGCATCTGATTTTCTCAAAAACGCCAATTTTTTAATTCAACCATTTAAATGCCAATTCTAACTATTTAATAACTATAAATAATTATTAAATAATATTGTCATTTATCATATTTATTAATTGAACCATACAAAGTACCATAATTAACAAATATGCCCCTAAAACTATTGCTTTACGATTTCGCTCTTACTTAGTGAAAAAATTCACAAATAGACATAGTCTAAATTGAGAATTATAATTGATTAATCAAAACCAATTATATGAGTATTACAAGCAATATTATCTCAACTAGTGCGGGGACCATGAGTCTATATAATCGAGCTTCCAATAAGTAGATCAAGAATTTAGCACTAAAATTCACTAACTTATTAATTCTTCGTTGAATCCACGCATAGAACTCAGAATTGCACTCTCAGTATATAGAATGCTCTATATGTTCCACCATATAGATGCATCATTAGTTATCTATTGTTATAATCCTAATTTGATCAATAATCCTCTATATGAATGATCTACACTGTAAAGGGATTAGATTACCGTTACACCCTACAATGTATTTTATCCTTAAAACACTTGACCCCGTATAAATGATATTTCAGCTTATGTGAAATGAGTACTCCACCATTTATGTTCGTTTGGTCAAGCTCGAAGGAGATCATCCTTTGCTTACTATTCGCCAGATAGAAGCTATAGATTCCATGTTTATGCTAGCGCTCCCACTCAATTGCACTACCGTGTTTCCAAAATGTACGTATCACCCTGACCTAAAAGTAGGCTTAACTAACAAATCAAAGAACATGAATAGCCTTTCAAGATTGAGCCTAATCATAACAGGATTAAGAACATTTGATCTAGGATCAACTAGGCGATATTGACTTGAATAGATATTACGGTAAGTTTAATAAATCTAAGTCAAAGTTCAATATCGGTCCCTTCCGATGCATACTCCATGCATCCAACCTGAGCTTTACTTTAACCAATGCTCTAGAAAGAACATAGCATTTCTCCAAATGCAAGTAAACTCTTGTTGTAGATTATCATATCAGTAAACCTTATGTCTGATAAATCTAGGAATCTTTATTCACATAGTCATGTTTACTTTCCAATGTGTTGACAGCACAATAAACAGGATCAAGTATGTGAAAAGGGTTTCAGAAGAATTCATACATTATGTACACATAATCATGAAATAAATCATGTGAACCATGCAACATTAAATGTTATTTCTGATCTATATTAATAAGTAAATCTGATTATATTGCAATGAGTTTTATTTAGGGCATAAAACCCAACACAAAGAACCAGGGTCGAGACCAAGAACCGCACCCCAGTCTTGATCCCGAACCCAAACTCAGAAATTGCACTTGGGACCTGAACCAGAATAATACCGAGAACCGTGACAGAGATCTAGATCTTGACTCGAGATTCGGGTAACGGGGCCTGGAATAGACCAGTAGTCGGTGTCTAGATCTAGGACTCAGACAAGGACCAGAACCCAGACGAAGAACCAAACCCGAACCCAGACCTAGACTTGGGACCCAAAATTAGAACCTGAACAAGAATCGGCGAACCAGGACCCTCGAACAAGACTAGGACCGTGACCAGGACCCGAACCCAGACCTAGAACCGATTACAGACCTAGCCTCAAACCCTAAAATCCAGAGTCGAACCTGGACTCGCACCAAGACCCAGACTGGGATCGAACTAGATCTGGACTGAGATCCTGAACTAGACCCAAACTTGGACCCGCACTCGGGACTCGAACTTAAACCCTGATCGGGGTCAAGACCTGGACACAAACCCAGACATAGACTCAGAGCCAAACTTAAACACCCACATCTAGAATCAGACCAAAAGCTAGACCGGGACACGAACCAAAACTCGAACCCACACGAGGATCAGAACCAAGGACATAGACATAGAACTGAATCCAGACTCAGATTGGGATTGAAACTTGGGACTCGGACCCAACCTAGACCAAGACCCAGGACGCGAACCCACACCCAAACCTGATCTAGACCTAGACTGAAATCCGGACCTGAACCATAACTGAAACCAGGACTCGAACTCCGACCCGAACTAAAACCCAAACTCGAACTCAGAATCGCAAATGAAACTAGAAACGAACTAGGATTAGGACCAGGACAAGGACCTAAACTGAAACCCAAACCTAGATCAAAAAATAGACATAGACCTAAACCTGAACCGAAACTAGTACTTGAACCTGAACCTAGACCGGGAGCCAAACCCACATAATAACCGTGACATGGAGCCAGAATCGGGACAGGGACCTGGGAAAAAGAACTAGGACCGGGACCTAGTACCCGACCCAGACCTGAACTTGAACCTAGGACCCAGCTCGTGATCCGGAACCAGAAATGGAACCAGACTGGGACACGAGATTGGGATCCCGATCTGGACCCAGGGCTTGGACAAAACCCGTAGTCGGTGTTTGGATTTGGGACCCAGCCCTGGACTCGGACACTGACAAGGACCCAAACCCACACCCAGACCTGAACCCAGTCCCGAACCCAAAAGTGGACCCGAACCCGTACCATGTGACCCAAAATTGGAACCAAAACCAGAAGTTGACCGGGACTGGAACTAGGACTTGGACTTGGAATCATAACTGAAATTGGACCTAGATCCAGAACCCAAACCGGACCAGGACCCAGACTCCAAATCAGACCTAGACCCGAATAGGAGCCGGACCCGGATCCCTACCCAAACCTGGACTCGGGACCCGAACCCGAACCTGAACTCAGACCCAAACATGGAACCAGACTTGGGACACAGAACCAGGGTCGGGACCTAGAACCGCACCCTAGTCTCGATCCCGAACCCAAACTCAGAAATGGGACCTGGGACCTAAACCAGAACCAGACAGAGACCTGTGACAGTGATCCAGATCTTGACTCGGGATTCGTGTAACGGGGCTGGAACAGACCAGTAGTCGGTGTCTAGATCTGGGACTCACACTAGGACCAGACCCCAGACGGAGAACCAAACCCGAACCCAGACCTAGACCTGGGACCCAAAATTAAAACCTGAACAAGAATCGTCAAACCAAGAACCTAGAATAAGACTAGGACCGTGACCAGCACCCGGACCCAGACTTAGAACCAAACACAGACCTACCCTCAGACCCAAACTGAGACTGGAACTCGAGCCCGGACACGGTCATGTACCCAGACCGGAATTGAGACCCAGACTTGGACCTAAATCTTGGACCCGATTCCAAACACAGACTTGGACCTAGATAGGGATCCAGATACGAACCTGGACTCGGACCAAGACCCAGACTGGGATTGAAATGCTGGACCTAGATTTGGACCGAGATCTTGACCCTGACCCAAACTTGGACCTGGACCAGAACCAAGACCCAAATCGGGCTCCAGACTTGGACACAAACCCGAACACAGACTCGGACCCGAACTCAAACACCCACACCTAGAATCAGACCCAAGGCTAGACCCAGACCCGGACCAAAACTCGAACCCAAACCAGTATTAGAACCAAGGACTTAGACCCAGAACTGTGTTGGGTTTTGTGCCCTAAATAAACCCCATTTCAATATAATCAGATTTACTTATTAATAAAGATCAGAAATAACATTTTATGTTGTATGGTACACATGATTTATTTCATTATGATATACATATAATGTATGAATTCTATTTAAGTCCAGAACATATGAATTTGTTAATGATTATAGTGTTGTCAGCACAGTGGAGTATAATGTTAATTATAGGTTCGAAAGTTTATTCCTGAATTTGTCAGTTCACTGGATTTAGACTGGCATGATATAATCAGCAATAGGTATTCTTACACCTTGGATAAGTGTTATGTCCTTTCCAGGGCATTGGCAAAGTTTACCAGTATCGGATGTATGGAGTATACATCGGAAGGGACCGATGTGAACTGTGATTAGATTTGTTAAAATTTACCTTAATATCTATTCAATTCAATATCACATGTTGATCCTAGATCAAATGATCTTAATCCTGATATGGTTAGGTTCGATCTCAAGAGTATTATACATGTTCTTTGATTTGTTAGTTAAGCCTACTTTTGACAGTTAGGGTGATACGTACATTTTGGGAACATGATAGTATAATTGAGTGGGAGCGCTAACATAAATATGGAGTCTATAACTTCTATAGGAATTTAGAAGTGAAACGATGATATCCTTCGAGCTTGGCTAAACAGAGATAAATGGTTGAGATCTCATTTCACTTCGCTGAAATATCATTTATACGGAGCTAAGTGTTTTAAGGATAAAATACATTGAAGGTGTAACGGTAATTTAGTTCCTATTCAATGTAGATCATCTATTAGAGGGTCATTGATCAAATTAGGATTATAACAATGGATAATTAATAGCGTATCTATATCGTGGAACATATAGAGCGTTGTTCTATATGACTGAGAGTGCAATTTCAAGTTCTAAGTGTGGATTCAATAAGGAATTAATAAGTTAGTGAATTTACTTGGTAAATTCGGTTCGGCTTATTGGAAGCCAATTATATAGGCCCATGGTCCCGATACTAGTTGAGACCATAATGCTTGTAAGACTCAATTAATTGATTTTGATTAATCAATTATAATTCTAAAGTTAGACTATGTCTAGTTTATGAATTTTCACTAAGCAAGGGCGAAATTGTAAAGAAATGAGATTCTAGGTTTATTTATTAATTAAGAGACTTTATATGTCTAAATTACTAAATATATTAAATGATAATATTATTTAATAATTAATTTTTAGTTATTATATAATTAGAATTGGCATTTGAGTGGTTAAATTGGAAAATTGGCAATTTTGAGAAAATGGGATTGAAAATGACAAAATGGCAAAATTGCAAAGTGAGGCCCATTATCCATATCATGGCCGCCCACTATGCAAGCAGTTTACCATTTATATTTTTATTATTTTAATGCCATACAATTCTAACCTAAACCTAGATAGCTTTCTATAAATAGAAAGTGATGGCTACAGGAAACTATGACTTGCCTCTTATTCTTTTTGAGAGAAAAACCTAAGCCTCACAGCCGCCACTCTCTTTTTCTCTTTTCTTCTCTTCAATTTTGAACCTTGAGTGATAGAGTAGTGCCCACACACATCAAGCGGTATCTCAATCATAGTGTGGAAGATTGTGTAGAATCCAACAAGAAGGAGAATCAGCATCAAGGAAGGAGAGAAAGAGATCCAGGTTCAGATCTTGGTGATGCTCTGCTACAGAAAGGAATCAAGGGCTAGAGATCTGAACGGAAGGAGTCATTATATTCCGCTGCACCAAATGTAAGGTTTCCTAAACTTTATATGTGTTTAATTTCATTGTTTTAGAATTCATATTAGGATGTTAATGAAACATACATGGTAGTAAATCTAGATCCTGGTAAAATATTTCCAACAAATTGAATTCTGACTCAGATCGGGATTGGAACTTGGGACTCGGACCCCACCTAGACCAAATCCCAGGACGCGAACCCACACCAGGAGCCTGATCTGGACCTAGACTGAAATCCAGACCCGAACCCAAACTCAGACCAGGACTTGAACTCTGACACGAACTCAAACCCAAACTCGAACTCAGAATCGCAAACCCGTACCCGAACCCAGATCAAAACCTAGACAAAGACCTAAACCCGAACCAAGACTAGTACTCGAACCCGAACCTAGACCAGGACCCAAACCCACAGAATAATCGGCACCTGGACCCAAAATCAGGATAGGGACCTGGGAAACAGAACTAGGACCGAGACCTAGTACCCGACCCAGACCCAAACTTAAACCTAGGACCCAGCTCGTAACCCGGAACCAGAAATGGAACCAGACTGGGACCTGAGATAGGGATCCGGATCTGGACCAAGGGCTTGGACAAAACCCGTATTCGATGTCTGGATTTGGGACCCAGCCTGGACCCCAACCCTGACAAGGACACGAACCCACACCCGAACCTGAACCCAGTCCCAAACCCAAAAGTGTACTCGAACCCGTACCCAATGACCCAAAATTGGAACCAAAACCGTAAGTTGAGTGGGACTGGAACTAGGACTTGGACGTGGAATCATAACTGAAATTGGACCTAGATCCAGAACCGTAACCAGACCAGGACCCATACTCCAAATAAGACCTACACCCTAATTGGGAGCCGGACCCGCATCCCTACCCAAACGTGGACTCGGGACCCGAACCTGAACCTGAACACAGACCCAAACATGGAACCAGACTAGGAACACAGAACCAGGGTCAGTACCTAGAACCGCACCCCAATCTCCATCCCGAACCCAAACTCAGAAATGGGACCTGGGACCTGAACTAGAACAAGAACAAGACCGAGACCCATGACAATGATTCAGGTAACGGGGCCTAGAACAGACCAGTAGTCGGTGTCTAGATCTTGGATTGAGACTAGCACCAGAACCCAGACGAAGAACCAAACCCGAACCGAGACATAGACCTGGGACACAAAATTAGAACCTAAACAAGAATCGACGAACCAGGACCCAAGAAGAAGACTAGGACCGTGACCAGGACCCAGACCGAGACCTAGCCTCAGACCCGAACACGGACGTGTACCCAGACCGAAATTGAGACCCGGACTGCACCTAAATCTGGGACCCGATCCCAAACACAGACTTGGACCTGGATAAGGATCCGGATACGAACCTGGACTCGGACTAAGACCCAGACTGGGATCGAAATGCTGGACCTAGATCTGGACCGAGATCCTGACCCAGACCCAAACATGGACCCGCAATCGGGACCCAAACTTGGACCTAGAGCCGAACCTAGACCCTGATCGGGGTCTAGACCTGGACAAAAACCCGGACACAGACTCGGACCTGAACTCAAACACCCACACCTAGAATCAGACCCAAAGCTAGACTCGAACCCGGACCCAAACTCGAACCCAAACCAGGATCAGAACCAAGGACTTAGACTAAGAACTGAATCTAGACTCAGATCGAGATTTGAACTTGGGACTCGGATCCAACCTAGACCAAGACCCAGGACGCGAACCCACACCCTAAGCCTGATTTGGACCTAGACTGAAATCCGGACCCGAACCCAAACACAGACCAAGACTCGAACTCTGACCCGAACTAAAACCCAAACTCGAACTCAGAATCGCAAATGGAACTAGAACCGAACTAGGACTAGGACCAGGACAAGGACCTAAACCCAAACCCGAACAAAGATCAAAACCCAGACAGAGACCTAAACCCGAAACGAGACTAGGACTCGAACCCGAATCTAGACTGGGACACAAACCCAAACAATAACCAGGACATGGACCCAGAATCAGGATAGGGACTTGGAAAACAAAATTAGGACCGGGACCTAGTACCCGACCCAGACCCGAACTTGAACCTAAAACCCAGCTCGTGACCCGGCACCAGAAATGGAACCAGACTGGGACCCGAGATTGGGATCCAGATCTTGACCCAGGGCTTGAAAAAAACCCGTAGTCGGTGTCTGGATTTGGGACCTAGCCCAGGACCCGAACCCTGACGAGGACCCGAACCCACACTCGAACCTGAACCAAGTCCCAAACCCAAAAGTGGACCCGAACCCGTATCCTGTGACCCAAAATTGGAACCAAAACCGGAAGTTGACTGGGACTGGAACTAGGACTTGGACTTGGAATCATAACTGAAATTGGACCTAGATCCAAAACCGTAACCGGACACGGACCTGGACTCCAAATTTGACCTAGACCTGAATTGGGAGTTGGACCCGGATCCCCACCCAAACCTGGACTCGGGACACAAACCTGAACCTGAACTCAGACCCAAACATGGAACCAGACTAGGGACACAGAACAAGGGTTGGGACCTAGAACCGCACCCCAGTCTTGATCCCGAACCAAAACCCAGAAATGGGACCTGGGACCTGAAGCAGAACCAGACCGAGACCCGTGACAGTGATCCAGATCTGGGACTCAGACTAGGACCAGAACCCAGACGAAGAACCAAACCCGAACGCATACCTAGACCTGGGACCATAAATTAGAACCTGAACAAGAATCGCCGAACCAGGACCCTATAACAAGACTAGGACCGTGACCAGGACCCGGACCGAAACCTAGAACCGAACACAGACCTAGCCTCAGACCCAAACTAAGACTGGAACTCGGGCCCCGACACGATCGTGTACCCAGACCGAAACTAAGACCCGGACCTGGACCTAAATTTGGGACCCGATCCCAAACACACATTCGGACCTAGTTAGGGATCTGGATAAGAACCTGAACTCGGACCGAGACCCAGACTGGGATCGAAATGCTGGACCTAGATGTGGACCCAGATCCTGACACAAACCCAAACTTGGACCCACACTTGGGACCCGAACTTGGACCTGATCTGGACCTAGACTGAAATCAGGACCCAAACCCAAATTCATACAAGGACTCGAACTCTGACCCGAACTAAAACCCAAACAAGAACTCAGAATCGCAAACAGAACTAGAACCGAACTACGACTAGGACCTGGATAAGGACCTAAAGCCAAAATAGAACCCAGATCGAAACCCAGACAGAGACCTAAACCCGAACCGAGACTAGGACTCGAACCAGAACCTAGATCGAGACCCAAACCCACACAATAATCGCAACCTAGACTAAGAAACAGGATAGGGACCTCAGAAACAGAACAAGGACTGGGATCTAGAACCCGACCAAGACCCGAACTTGAACTTAGGACCCAGCTCGTGACCCGGCACCAGAAATGGAACAAGACTGGGACCCGAAATTAAGATCCAGATCTTGACCCAGGGCCTGGACCAAATTCCATAGTCGGTGTCTGGATTTGGGACACAGCCCTGGACCCGATCCCTGACAAGGACCCCAACACACACCCGTACCTGAACCCAATCCCAAACCCAAAAGTGGACCCAAACCTGTACCTTGTGACCCAGAATTCGAACAAAAACTGGAAGTTGACCAGGACTGGAACTAGGACTTCGACTTGGAATCATAACTGAAATTGGACCTAGATCCAGAACCGTAATCGGACC
The DNA here is from genome assembly GCF_029168945.1 of Cannabis sativa. NCBI lineage: Eukaryota > Viridiplantae > Streptophyta > Magnoliopsida > Rosales > Cannabaceae > Cannabis > Cannabis sativa. The sequence goes on from NC_083602.1 coordinate 85,431,604, forward strand.
AGGACCCGGACACCAAATCGGACCTAGCCCGAATTGGGAGCCGGAGACGGATCCCAACCCAAACCTGGACTCGGGACCCGAACCTGAACCTAACTCAGACCCAAACATGGAACCAGACTAGGGACATAGAACCAGGGTTGGGACCTAGAACCGCACCCCAGTCTCGATCCCGAACCAAAACTCAGAAATGGGACTTGGGACCTCAACAAGAACCAGACCGAGACCCGTGATAGTGATCCAAAGGTTGACTCGGGATTCGAGTAACGGGGCCTGGGATAGACCAGTAGTTGGTGTCTAGATATGGGACTCAGACTTGGACCAGTACCCAAATGAAGAACCAAACCGAACCCCGACCTAAACCTGGGACCCAAAATTAGAACCTGAACAAAAATTGTCGAGCCAGGACCCTAGAACAAGACAAGGACCGTGACCAGCACCCAGACCCAGACCTAGAACTGAACACAGACCTTGCCTCAGACCCAAACTCAGACTGGAACTCGGGCCCGGACACAGTCGTGTAACAAGACCGGAACTGAGACGCGGACCTGGACATAAATCTAGGACCCGATCCCAAACACAGACTTGGACAAAGACCCGGACTAGGATCGAAATGCTGGTCCTAGATTTGGACTAAGATCATGACCCAGACCCAAACTTGGACATGCACTCGGGACCCGACGTCGACCTAGACCCAAAACTAGACCCAGATCGGGGTCCAGATCTGGACATAAACCTGGACACATACTCGGACCCAAACTCAAACACCCACACATAGAATCAGACCCAAAGCTAGACCCAGACCCGGACCCGGACCCAAACTCGAACCCACACTAGGATCAGAACCAAGGACTTAGACCCAGAACTGAATCCAGACTCAAATTGCGATTAGAACTTGGGACTCGGACCCAACCTAGACCAAGACCCAGGACTCGAACTCAGACCCGAACTAAAACCAAAACTCGAACTCAGGATTGCATATTCAACTAGAACCGAACTAGGACTCGGACCAGGACAAGGACCTAAACCTTAACCTGAACCCAGATGAAAACCCAGACAAAGACGTAACCCCGAAACGAGACTAGGATCGGGACCTACTACCCGACCCGAACCCAAACTCAAACCAAGACTCAAACCCGAATTTAGACCAGGACTCAAACCCACACAATAACCAGGACCTAGACACAGAAGCAGGATAGGGACCTGGGAAACAGAACTAGGACCGGGACCTAGTACATGACCCATACCCGAACTTGATCCTAGGACCCAGCTCGTGACCCGGCACCAGAAATGGAACCAGACTGAGACCCGAGATTGGGATCCAGATCTGCACCCAAGCCTTGGACAATACCCGTAGCTGGTGTCTGGATTTGGGACCCAGCCCTGGACCCGAACCCTGACAAGGACCCGAACACACACCCGAACCTGAACCCAGTCCCAAACCAAAAAGTGGACCCGAACCCGTACCTTGAGACCCAAAATTGGAACCAAAACCGGAAGTTGACCGGGACTGGAACTAGGACTTGGACTTGGAATCATAACTGAAATTGGACCTAGATCCAGAACCGTAACCGAACGAGGACCCGGACTCCAAATAAGACCTAGACCCTAATTGGGAGCCGGACCCGGATCCAAACCCAAACCTGGACTCGGGACACGAACCCGAACCTGAACTCAGACCCAAACATGGAACCAGACTAGGGACACAGAACCTGGGTCGAGACCTAGAACGGCACCTTAATCTCCAACCCGAACCCAAACCCAGAAATGGGACTTGGGACCTGAGAAAGAGCCAGACCGAGACTAATAACAGTGATCCAGATCTTGACTCGGGATTCAGGTAACGGGGCCTGGAACAGACCTGTAGTCGGTGTCTAGATTTGGGACTCAGACTAGAACCAGAACCCAGGCGAAGAACCAAACCCGAACCGAGACCTAGACCGAGGATCCAAAATTAGAACCTGAACAAGAATCGTCGAACTAGGACCCTAGAACAAGACTAGGACCGTGACTAGGACCCGGACCCAAACCTAGAACCGAAGACAGACCTAGCCTCAAACCCAAAATGAGATTGGAACTTGGGCTCGGACACAGTCGTGTACCCAGACCAGAACTGAGTTTCGGACCTGGACCTAAATCTAGGACCCAATCCCAAACACAGACTTGGAGCTGGATAGGGATCCGGATACGAACGTGGACTCGGACCAAGACCCAGACTGGGATGGAAATGTTGGACCTAGATCTGGACCGAGATCCTAACCCAGGCCCAAACTTGGACCGCACACGGGACCTGAACATGGACCTAGACCCAAACCTAGACCCAGATCGGGGTCCAGACCTAGACACAAACCCGGACACAGACTCGGACCCGAACTCAAACACCCACACCTAGAATCAGACCCAAAGCTAGACCCAGACCCGAACCCAAACTCGAACCTAGACCAGGATCAGAACCAAGGACTTAAACCCAGAACTAATTACAGACTCAGATCGGGATTGGAACTTGGGACTCATACCCAACCTAGACCAAGACCCAGGACGCGAACCCACACCCGGAGCTTGATCTTGACCTAGGACTAGGGCCATGACAACGACCTAAACCCAAACCTGAACCCGCATCAAAACCCAAACAGAGACCTAAACCCAAACCGAGGATAGGACTCGAACTCGAACCTACACAAGGATCTGAACAAGAATAGCCAAACCAGGACCCTAGAACAAGACTAGGACCGTGATCAAGATCCGGACCCAGACCTAGAACCGAACATTGACCTAGCCTCAGACCCAAACTGAGATTGGAACTCAGGCCCAGACAAGGTCGTGTACCCAGACCGAAAATTAGACCCGAACCTAGACCTAAATTTGGGACCCGATCCCAAAAACAAACTTGGACCTAGATAGGGATCCGGATACGAACCTGGACTCAGACCAAGACCCAGATAGGGATCGAAATGCTGGACCTAGATTTGGACCGAGATGCTGACCCAGACTAAAACTTGGACCCGCACTCGAGACCCAAACTTGGACCTGGACCCAAACCTAGACCCAGATCGGGGTCCAGACCTGGACACAAACCCAAACAAAGACTCGGACGCGAACTCAAATACACACCTAGAATCAGATCCAAAGCTAGACCCGGACCTTGACCTAAACCCAAACCCAGAGCAGGATAAGAACCAAGGACTTAGAACCAGAAATGAATCCAGACTCATATCGGAATTGGAACTTGGGACTCAGACCCAACCTAGACCAAGACCCAGGACGCGAACCCACACCTGGAGCCTCATCTGGACCTAGACTGAAATCCGGACCCGAACACAAACTCAGACCAGGACAAGAACTCTGACCAGAACTAAAACCCAAACTCAAACTCAGAATCGCAAATGGAACTAGAACCGAACTAGGACTAGGACCAGGACAAGGACCAAACCCAACCTGAACCCACATAAAAATCCACACAGAGACCTAAACCCGAACCGAGACTACGATTCAAACCCGAACCTTGACCGGGACCTAAACTCACACAATAACTGGGACCTGGACAAAGAATCAGGATAGGGACCTGGGAAACAGAACAAGGACCGGGACCTAGTACCTGACCCAGACCCGAACTTGAACCTAGGACCCAGCTCGTGACCCGACACCAGAAATGGAACCACACTGGGACCCGTGATTGGGATCCGCATCTGGACCAAGGGCTTAGACAAAACCCGTAGTCGGTGTCTGGATTTGGGACCCAACCCTCGACCCGAACCCTGTTAAGGACCCGAACCCACACCCGAACCTAAATCCAGTCCCAAACACAAAAGTGGACCCGAACCCGTACCCTGTGACCCAAAATTAGAACCAAAATCGGAAGTTGACCAGGACTGGAACTAGGACTTGGACTTGGAATCATAACTTAAATTGGACCTAGATCAAGAACCGTAACCGGACCAGGACTCGGACTCCAAATCAGACCTATACCCGAATTGGGAGCCGGACCCGGATCCCAACCCAAACCTCGACTCAGGACCCGAACCCGAACCTGAACTCAAACCCAAACATGGAACCAGACTAGGGACAAAGAACCAGGGTCGGGACCTAGAACCGCACCCCAGTCTCGATCTCGAACCCAAACTCAGAAATGGGACCAGGGACATGAACGAGAACCAGACTGAGACCCGTGATAGTGATGAAGATCTTGACTCGAGATTCAAGTAACGAGGCTTGGAACAGACCAGTAGTCGGTGTCTAGATCTAGGACTTAGACTAGGACCAGTACCCAGACGAAGAACCAAACCCGATCCCAAACCTATACCTGGGACCCAAAATAAAAACCTGAACAAGAATCGCTGAACCAGGACCCTAGAACAAGACTAGGACCGTGACCAAGACCCGGACCCAGACCTAGAACCGAACACAGACCTAGCTAGACCCAAACGAGACTGGAACTGGGGTCGGACTCGATCCTGTACCCAGACCGGAACGGAGACGCGGACCTGGACCTAAATCTGGGACCCGATCCCAAACACAGACTTGGACCTAGATAGGGATCCAGATACGAACCTGGACTCGGACCAAGACCGAGACTGGGATCGAAATGCTGGACCTAGATCAGGACCGAGATCTTGACCCAAACACAAACTTGGACACGCACTCGGGACCTGAACTTGGACGTGGAGCCGAACCTAGACCCAGATCGGGGTCCAGACCTGGACCCAAACCCGGACACAGACTCGGACCCGAACTCAAACAGCCACACCTAGAATCAAACACAATGCTAGACCCGGACCTGGACCCAAACTCGAACCCAGACATGGATCAGAACCAAGGACTTAGACCCAGAACTAATTACAGACTCAGATCGGGATTTGAACTTGGGACTCGAACCCGAACCTAGACCGGGACCCAAACCCACACAATACTCGGGACCTGGATTAATAATCAGGATAGGGACTTGGGAAACAGAACTAGGACCGGGACCTAGTACCCGACCCAGACCCGAACTTGAACATAGGACCCAGCTCGTGACCAGCACAAGAAATTGAACCAGACTGGGACCCGAAAGTGGGATCCAGATCTGGACATAGGGCTTGTACGAAACCCGAAAACGGTGTCTGGATTTGGGACCCAACCCTGGACCCGAACCCACAACCGGACCTGAACCCAGTCCCAAACAAAAAAGTGGACCCGAACCAGTATCCTGTCACCCAAAATTGGAACCAAAACAAAAAGTTGATCGGGACTGGAACTAGGACTTGGACTAGGAATCATAATTGAAATTGGACCTAGATCTAGAACCGTGACCGTACCAGGACCCGAACTCCAAATCTGACCTAGACCCGAATTGGGAGCCGGACCCGGATCCCAACCCAAACCTGGACTCGGGACCCGAACCCGAACATGAACTCAGACCCAAACATGGAACCAGACTAGGGACACAGAACCAGGGTCGGGACCTAGAACCGCACCCCAGTCTCGATCCAGAACCCAAACTCAGAAATGGGACCTGGGACCTGAAGCAGAACCAGACCAAGACCCGTGACAGTGATCTAGATCTTGACTCGGGATTCGGGTAACAGGGCCTAGAACAGATTAGTAGTCGGTGTCTAGATCTGGGACTCAGACTAGGACCAGAACCTAGACGAAGAACCAAACCTGAACCCAGACCTAGACCTGGGACCCAAAATTAGAACCTGAACAAGAATCGTCGACCCAGGACCCTAGAACAAGACTAGGACCGTGACCAGGACCCAGACCCAGACCTAGAACCGAACACAGACATATCCTCCGACCCAATCAAAGATTGGAACTTGGGCCCGAACAAGGTCGTGTACCTAGACCGGAACGTAGACCCGAACTTGGACCTAAATCTGGGACCCGATCCCAAATACAGACCTGGACCTAGATAGGGATCCGGATACTAACCTGGACTCGGACCAAGACCCAAACTGGGATAGAAATGCTGGACCTAGATCTGGACAGAGATCCTGACCCAGACCCAAACTTGGACCCGCACTCGGGACTCGAACATGGACCTGGACCCGAACCTAGACCCAGATCGGGGTCCAGACCTAGACACAAACCCAGACACTGACTCGGACCCGAACTCAAACACCCACACCTAGAATCTGACCCGGACCTAAACTCGAACCAAGACCAGGATCAGAACCAAGGACTTAGATCCAGAACTTAATCCAGACTTAGATCGGGATTGGAAATTGGAACTCAGACCCGGAGCCTGATCTGGACCTAGATTGAAATCCGGACCCTAACCCAAACTTACCAGGACTCGCGCTCGGACCCAAAGTCAAACCAAAACTCGAACTCAGAATCGCAAATGGAACTAGAACCGAACTAGGACTAGGACCAGAACCAGGACCTAAACCCAAACCTGAACCCAGATCAAAACCCAGACAAAGACCTGAACCCGAACCGAGACTAGGACTCGATCCCGAACTTAGACCGTGATGCAAACCCACACAATAACCGGGACTTGGACCCAGAATTAGGATAGGGACCTGGGAAACAGAACGAGGACCGGGACCTAGTACCCGACCCAGACCCGAACTTGAACCTAGGATCCAGCTCGTGACCCGGCACCAGAAATTGAACCAGACTCGGACCCGAGATTGGGATCTGGATCTGGACCCAAGGCTTGGACGAAACCCGTAGTCGGTGTCTGCATTTGGGACCCAGCCCTGGACCCTAACCTAGACAAGGACCCGAACCCACACCCGGACCTGAACCTAGTCCCAAACCAAAGAGTTGACCCGAACCCGTACCCTGTGACCCAAAATTGGAACCAACACCGGAAGTTGACCAGAATTGGAACTATGACTTGGACTTGGAATCATAACTGAAATGGGACCTAGATCCAGAACTGTAACCGGACAAGGTCCCGGACACCAAATAAGACTTAGACCCGAATTTGCAGTAGGACCCGGATCCCAACCCAAACCTGGACTCGTGACCCGAACCCAAACCTGGACTTAGACCCAAACATGGAAACAGACTAGGGACACGGAACCAGGGTCGGGACCTAGAATCGTACCCCAGTCTCGATCCCGAACCAAAACTCAGAAATCGGACCTGGAACGTGAACCAGAACAAGACCGAGACCCGTGACAGCGATCCAGATCTTGACTCGGGATTTCGGTAACGGGGCCTGGAACAGACTAGTAGTTGGTGTCTAGATCTGGGAATCAGACTAGGACCAGAACCCAAACGAAGAACCAAACCCGAACCTAGACCTAGACCTGGGGCCATAAATTAGAACCTGAACAAGAATCACTAACCCAGGACCCTAGAACAAGACTAGGACCGTGACCAGGACCCGGACCCAGACCTAGAACCGAACACAAACCTAGCCTCAGACCCAAACTGAGACTGGAACTCGGGTTCGGACACGGTCGTGTACCCAGACAGAAATTGAGACCCAGACCTGGACCTAAATCTGGGACCCGATCCCAAACACTGACTTGGACCTAGATAGGGATCCGGATACAAACCTGGACTCGAACCAAGACCCAGACTGGGATCGAAATGCTGGACCTAGATCTCGACCGAGATCCTGACCCAGACCCAAACTTGGACCCGCACTCGGGACCCGAACTTAGACCTAGACCCGAACCTAGACCCTGATCGGGGTCCACACTTGGACACAAACCGAGACACAGAATAGGATGCGAAGTCAAAAACCCATGCCTAGAATCAGACCCAAAGCTAGACCCAGACCCGGACCCAAACTCGAACCCAGACAAGGATACGAACCAAGGACTTAGAACCCGAACTGAATCTAGACTCAGATCGAGATTGCAACTTGGGACTCGCACCCAACCTAGACAAAGACCCAGGACGCGAACCCACACCCGGAGCCTGATCTGAAGCTAGACTGAAATCCGTACCCGAACCCAAACTCAGACCAGGACACGAACTCCGACCTGAACTAAAATCCAAACTCGAACTCAGAGTCACAAATTGAACAAGAACCGAACTAGGACTAGGACCAGGACAAGGACCTAAACCCAAACACGAACCTAGATCGAAACCCAGATAGAGACCTAAACACGAACCGAGACTGGGACTCGAACTCGAACCTAGATTGGGACCATAACCCACTCAATAATCGAGACATGGACCCAGAATCAAGATAGGGACCTTGGAAACAAAACTTGGACCGACACCTAGTACTCAACCCAAACACGAACTTGAACCTAGGACCCAGCTCGTGACCCGGCACCAGAAATGGAACCAGACTGGGACCCAAGATTGGGATCGAGATTTGGACCCAGGGCTTGGACAAAACCCATAGTCGGTGTCTGGATTTGGGACCCAACCCTGGACCCGAACCCTGACAAGGAACCGAACCTGCACCCGAACCTGAACCCTATCCCAAACGCAAAAGTGGACCCGAACCCGTACCCTGTGACCATAAATTGGAACCAAAACCTGAAGTTGATCGGGACTGGAACTAGGACTTGGACTTGGAATCATAACTGAAATTAGACCTAGATCCAGAACCGTAACCAGACCAGGACCCAGACTCCAAATCAAACCTAGACCCGAATTGGGAGCTGGACCCGGATCCCAACCCAAACCTGGACTCGGGACCCGAACCCGAACACGAACCTGAACTCAGACCCAAACATGTAACAAGACTAGGGACACAGAACCAGTGTCGGGACCTAGAACTGGACCCGAGTCTTAATCCCGAACCCAAACTCAGAAATAGGAACTGGGACCTGAACAAGAACCAGACCGAGAACCGTGACTGTGATCAATATCTTGACTCGAGCTTCGGGTAACGGGGCCTGGAACAGACCAGTAGTCGGTGTCTAGATCTGGGACTCAAACTAGGACCAGAACCCAGACGAAGAACCAAATCCGAACCCAGACCTAGACTTGGGACAAAAAATTAGAACTTGAACAAGAATCGCCGAACTAGGACCCCAGAACAAGACTAGGACCGTGACCAGGACCCGGACCCAGACCTAGAACCGAACACAGACCTAGCCTCAGACCAAAACTGAGACTGGAACTCGGGCCCGGACACGGTCGTGTACCCAGACCGAAACTGAGTCCCGGACCTGGACCTAAATCTCGGACCCGATCCCAAACACGACTTGGACCTAGATAGGGATCCGGAGACGAACCTGGACTCTGACAAGGACCCAGACTGGGATCAAAATGGTGGACCTAGATCTCGACGGATATCCTGACCCAGACCAAAACTTTGACCCGCACTCGTGACCCGAACATGGACCTAGACCTGAACTTACACTATGATCAGGGTCCAGACCTGGACACAAACCCGGACACAGTCTTGGACCAGAACTCAAACACACACACCTAGAATAAGACCAAAAGCTAGACCCACACCAAAACTCGAACCCAGACCAGGAGCCTGATCTGGAACTAGACTAAAATCTAGACCCGAACCCAAACTCAGACCAGGACTCTTACTCTGACCCGAACTAAATCCCAAGCTCGAACTCAGAATCGCAAATTGAATTAGAACCGAACTAGGACTAGGACCAGGACGAGGACCTAAACAAAAACCTGAACCTAGTTCGAAACCCAGACAGAGACCTAAACCCGAACCGAGACTAGGACTCGAACCCGAACATAAACTGGGACCCAAACCCACACAATAACCTGAACCTAGACCCACAATCAGGATAGGGAAGTGGGAGACAAAACTATGACCGGGACCTAGTACCCGACCCAGACTCGAACTTGAACCTAGGACCCAGCTCGTGACCCGGTACCAGAAATGGAACCAGACTAAGACACGAGATTGGTATTCGGATCTGGACCCAGGGCTTGGTCAAAACCCGTAGTCGGTGTCTGGATTTGGGACCCAGCCCTGGACTCGAAACCTGACAAGGACTCGAACCCAAACCCGGACTTGAACCCAATCCCAAAAGCAAAAGTGGACCCGAACCCGTACCCTGTGACAAAAAATTGGAACCAAAACCGGAAGTTCACCGGGATTGGAACTAGGACTTGCATTTGGAATCATAACTGAGATTGGACCTAGATCTAGAACCGTAACCGAACCAGGACCCGGACTCCAAATCAGACATCAACCCGAATTGGAAGCTAGACCCGAATCCAAACCTAAACCTGAACTCGGGACCCAAACCTGAACATGAACTCAGATCCAAACATGGAACTAGAGTAGGGACACAGAATCAGGGTCCGGAGCTAAAACCGCACCCCAATGTTGGTCCTAAACCCAAACTCAGAAATGGGACCTGGGATCTGAACCAGAACCAGACCGAGACCCGTGACAGTGATTCAGATCTCGACTCGGGATGCGGGTAACGACGCCTAGAACAGACCAGTAGTCGGTGTCTAGATCTAGGACTCAGATTAGGACCAGAACCTAGACGAAGAACCAAACCCGAACCCAGACTTAGACCATGGACCCAAAATTACAACCTAAATAAGAATCGCTGAACCAGGAACCTAGAACAAGACTAGGACCGTGATCAGGACCGAAACTTGGACCCGCACTCGGGACCCGAACTTGGACCTGAGCCCGATCCTAGACCCAGATCGAGGTCCAGACCTGGACACATACCCAGACATAGACTTGAACCTGGACCCAGAATCGGGATAGGGACCTGGGAAACAGAACTAAGACCGCGAGCTAGAACCCTACCCAGACCTGAACATGAACCTAGGATCCAGCTCGTGACCCGGAACCAGAAATGGAACCAGACTGGGACCCGAGATTGGGATTCGGATCTTGACCCATGGCTTGTACAAAACCCATAATCTGGATTTGGGACAAAGCATTGGACCCGAACCCACACCCGGACCTGAACCCATTCCCAAACCCAAAAGTGGAATCGAACCCGTATTGTGTGACCCAAAATTAAAACCAAAACCGGAAGTTGACCGGGACTGGAACTAGGACTTGGACTTGGAATCATAACTGAAATTGGACCTAGATCTAGGACATAACCGGACCAGGACCCGGACTCCAAATCCAAACCTGAATTGGGAGCCGGACTTGGATCCCAACCCAAACTTCGAATCAGGACCCGACCCGAACCTGAACTCAGACCCAAACATGGAACCAGACTAGGGACACAGAACCAGGGCTAGGACCTAGAACCGCACCTCAGTCTCGGTCCCGAACCCAAACTCAGAAATGGGACTTGGGACATGAACAAGAACCAAACCGAGACCCGTGATAGTGATCAAGATCATGACTCGGGATTCAGGTAACGGGGCCTGGAACACCAGTAGTCGGTGTCCAGATTTGGACACTCACTAGGACCAGAACCCAAACGAAGAACCAAACCCGAACCCAGACCTAGACCTGGGACCCAAAATTACAACCTGAACAAGAATCCCCGAACCAGGACAGTAGAAAAAGACTAAGACTGTGACCAGGACCCGGACCCAGACCTACAAACGGACACAGACCTAGCCTTAGACCCAAACTGAGACTGGAACTCGGGCCCGGACGTGGTCGTGTACCCAGACCGGAACTGAGAGGCGGACTTGGACATAAATCTGGGACCGGATCCCAAACACAGACTTGGACCTAGATAGGGATCCGGATACGAACCTGGACTCGGACCAAGACCCAGACTGGGATTGAATTGCTAGACGTATATCAGGACCGAGATCCTGACCCAGACCCAAAGTTGGTCACGCACTCGGGACTTGAACTTGGACCTGGACCCAAACCTAGACCCAGATCGAGGTCCAGACCTGGACACAAACTCGGACACAGACTCAGACCTGAACTCAAACACCCACACCTAGAATCAGACCCAAAGCTAGACCCGACCCTGGACCCAAACTCGAACCAAGACCAGGATTAGAACCAAGGACTTCATAGAACTGAATCCAGACTCAGATCGGGATTAGAACTTGGGACTCGGACCCAACCTAGACCAAGACCTAGGATGTGAACCCAAGCCCAAACTCACACCAAGACTCGAATTCTGACCCAAACTCAAACCCAAACTCGAACTCAAAATCGCAAATAGAACTAGAAACGAACTAAGACTAGGACTTGGACCAGCGCCTAAACCCACACTCGAACCCATATCAAAACCCAGACAGAGCCCTAAACCCGAACCGAGACTAGGACTCGAACCGGAACCTAGACTGGGACCCAAACCCACACAATAATCAGCACCTTGACCCAAAATCAGGATAGGGACCTGGGAAACAGAACTAGGACCGAGACCCAGTAACCGACCCAGACCCGAACTTGAATATAGCACACAGCTCGTGACCCGGCACCAGAAATATAACCAGACTAGGACCCCAGATAGGGATCCGAATCTGGACCCAGGGCTTGGACAAAACCCGTATTCGGTGTCTGGATTTGAGGCCCATCCTTGACCCGAACCCTAACAAGGACCCGAACCCACACCCGAAGCACAACTGAAATTGGACCCAGATCCAGAACCATAACAGGACGAGGACCCAGACTCCAAATCAGACCAAGACCTGAATTGGGAGCCGAAGCCGGATCCAAACCCAAACCTGGACTCGGGACCCAAACTCGAACCTAAACTCAGACCAAAACATGGAACCAGACTAGGGACACGATACAAGGGTCAGGACATAGAACCGCGCCCCAATCTCGATCCCGAACCCAAACTCAGAAATGGGATCTGGGACCTTAACCTAAACGAGACCGAGACCCGTGACAGTGATCTAGATCTTGACTCGGGATTCGGGTAACAGGGCCTGGAAAAGACAAGTAGTCGGTGTCTACATCTGGGACTCAAACTAGGACTAGAACCCAGACGAAGAACCAAACCCGAACCCAGACCTAGACCTGGGACCCAAAATTAGAACCTGAATAAGAATCGCCGAACCATGACCCGGACCCAAAGCTAGAACCGAACACAGATCTAGCCTCAGACCCAAACTGAGACTGGAACTCGGGCCTGGACACGGTCGTGTACCCAGACCGGAACTGAGACCCAGACCTGGACCTAAATCTCGGACCCGATCCCAATTATAGACTTGGACCTAGATAGGGATCCGGATACGAACCTAGACTCGGATAAACCCAGACCCGATCCCACACTGAGATCGAAATGCTGGACCTAGATCTTGACCGAGATCCTGACCCAGACCAAAACTTGGACCCGCACTCGGGACCCGAACTTGAACCTTGACCCAAACCTAGACAAGGAACCGAACCCACACCGAGACCTGAACCCAATCCCAAACCCAAAAGTGTATTCGAACCCGTACCCTGTGACCCAAAATGGGAACAAAAACTTGAAGTTGACCGGTTCAGGAACTAGGACTTGGACTTGGAATCATAACTGAAATTGGACCTAGATCGAAAACCGTAACCAGACTAGGACCCGGACTCCAAATCTGACCTAGACCCGAGTTGTGAGCCGAACCCGGATCCCAACCCAAACTTGGACACGGGACCCGAACACGAACCTAAACTCAGACCCAAACATGGAACCAGACTAGGGACACAAAACCAGGGTCGAGACCTAGAACCGCACCCCAGTCTCGATCCCAAACCAAAACTTAGATATGGGACCTGGGACCTGAACCAGAGCCAGACCGAGACCCATGACAGTGATCCAGATCTTGACTCGGGATTGGGGTAACGGGGCCTGGAATAGACCAGTAGTCGGTGTCCAGATCTGGGACTCAGACTACGACCTACACCTGGGACACAAAATTAGAACCTGAACAAGAATCGCCGAACCAGGACCCTAGAATAAGACTACGACCGTGACCAGGACCCAGACCCAGACCTAGAACCGAACAAAGACCTAGCCTTAGACCAGAACTGAGACTGGAACTCGGGCCCTGACACGGTCGTGTACCCAAACCAGAACTGAGACCCGGAGCTGGACCTAAATCTGGCACCCGATCCAAAACACAGACTTGGACCTAGATAGTGATCTGGATAAGAACCTAGACTTGGACCAAGACCAAGACTGGGATCGAAATGGTGGACCTATATCTGGACCGAGATCATGACCCACACCAAAACTTGGACCCGACCTCTGGACCCGAACTTGGACCTGGACCCGAACCTCGACCCAGATCGGGGTCCAGACCTTGACACAAACCCGGACACAGACTCGGACAAGAACTCAAACACCCACACCTAGAATCAGACCAAAGTTAGACCCGGACCCGGACCCAAACTCGAACCCAGACCAGGATCAGAACCAATAACTTAGACATAAAACTTAATCCACACTTTGATCGGGATTAGAACTTGGGACTTGGGACCTGAACCAGAACCAAACCGAGACCAGTGATAGTGATCAAGATCTTGACTCGGGATTCGGGTAACGGGGCCTGGAACAGACCAGTAGTCGGTGTCTAGATCTGGACCCAGACTAGGACTAGAACCCAGACGAAGACCCAAACCCGAACCCTGACCTAGACATAGGACCCAAAATTAGAACCATAAAAAGAATCGTCGAACCAGGACACTAGAAAAATACTAGGACTGTGACCAGAACCCGGACCCAGACCGAAAAATGAACACAGACCGAGCCTCAGACCCAAACTGATACTGGAACTCAAGCCCAGATGTGGTCGTGTACCAGGACCGGAACTGAGTTGCGGACTTGAACTTGGACCAAGACCCAGACTGGGATTGAAATGCTGAACCTAGATCAGGACCGAGATCCTGACCCAGACCCAAACTTGGAGGCGCACTCAGGACCTGAACTTGGACCTGCACCCGAACCTAGACCCAGATCGAGGTCCAAACCTGGACATAAACCCGGCCACAGACTCGGACCCGAACTCAAACACCCACACCTAAAATCAGAACCAAAGCTAGACTCGGACCTGGACCCAAACTCGAACCAAGAGAAGGATCAGAACCAAGGACTTAGACATAGAATTGAATCCAGACTCAGATCGGGATTGGAACTTGGGACTCGGACCCAACCTAGACCAAGACCTAAGATGCGAACCCAAACCCAAACTCAGACCAAGACTCGAACTCTGACCCGAACTCAAACCCAAACTCGAACTCAGAATCGCAAATAGAACTAGAAACGAACTAGGACTAGGACCAGGACCAGCACCTAAACCCAAACTCGAACCCAGATCAAAACCCAGACAGAGCCCCAAACCCGAACCGAGGCTAGGACTCGAACCGGAACCTAGACTGGGACCCAAACCCGCACAATAATCAGCACTTGGACCCAAAATTAGGATAGGGACCTGGTAAAATGAACTAGGATCGGGACCTAGTACCCGACCTAGACCCCAACTTGAACCTAGGTCCCAGCTCGTGACCCGGCACCAGAAATGGAACCAGACTGGGACCCCAAATAGGGATCCGGATCTGGACCTAGGGCTTGGACAAAACCCGTATTCAGTCTCTGGATTTGGGAACCTATCCTGGACCCGAACCCTGATAAGTACCCGAATCCACACCCGAACAATAACTGAAATTTGACCTAGATCCAGAACCGTAACAGGACCAGGACCAAGACTCCAAATCAGACCTAGACCCGAATTGGGGGCCAGACCCAGATCCCAAACCAAACCTCGACTCGGGACCCAAACCCGAACCTGAACTCAGACAAAAACATGGAACAAGACTAGGGACACGATACAAGGGTCGGGACATAGAACCGCACACCAATCTCGATCCCGAACCCAAACTCAAAAATGGGATTTGGGACCTTAACCAGAACCAGACCGAGACCCGTGACAGTGATCCAGATCTTGACTCGGGATTCGGGTAACGGGGCTTGGAACAGACAAGTAGTCGGTGTCTAGATCTTAGACTCAGACTAGGACAAGAACCCAGACGAAGAACGAAACCCGAACCCAGACCTAGACCTGGGACCAAAAATTAGAACCTGAACAAGAATCGTCGAACCATGACCCTAGAACAAGACTAGCACCGGGACCAGGACCTAGACCCAGACCTAGAACCGAACACAGACATAGCCTCAGACCCAAACTGAGACTTGAACTGGGGCCCGGACAAGGTCGTTTACCCAAACCAGAACTGAGACCCGGACCTGGACCTAAATTTGGGACCCGATCCAAAACACAGTCTTAGACCTAGATAGGGATCCGGATACGAACCTAGACTCGGACCAAGAACCAGACTTAGATCGAAATGCTAGACCTAGATCTTGACCGAGATCCTGACCCAGACCCAAACTTGGACCCGAACTTGGACCTGGACCTGAACCTAGACCCAAATTGTGGTCCAGACCTGGACACAAACCCAAACACAGACTCGGACCCGAACTCAAACACCCACACCTAGAATCAGACCCAAAGCTAGACCCAGATCTGCACCCAAACTCAAACGCAGACCAGGATCAACACAAAGGACATAGACCCAGTATTGAATCGAGACTCAGATTGGGATTGGAACTTGGGACTCGGACACAACCCAGACCAAGACCCAGGACGCGTACCCACACCCAGAGCCTGATCTTGACCTAAACTAAAATCCAGACCCGAACCCAAACTCACACCAGGACTCGAACTCCGACCCAAGCTCAAACCCAAACTTGAACTTACAATCGCAAATGGAACTAGAACCGAACAAGGACTAGGACCAGGACCTAAACCCAAACCAGAACCCAGATCAAAATCCCAGATAGAGACCTAAACCCGAACCGAGACTAGGACTCGAACCCGAACTTAAACTAGGACCCAAACCCACCCAATAATCAGCACCTGTACTCAAAATTAGGATAGGGACTTGGGAAACAGAACTAGGATAGGGACCTAGTACCCGATCCAGACTCGTACTTGAACCTAGGACCCAGCTCGTGACCCGACACCAGAAATGGAACCAGACTAGGACCCTAGATAAGGATCCGGATCTGGACCCAGGGCTTGGACAAAACCTGTATTCGGTGTCTGGATTTGGAGCCCATCCTGGACCCGAACCCTGACAAGGACCCGAACCCACACCCGAACCATAGCTTAAATTGGACCTAGATCCACAACCGTAACAGGACGAGGACCCAGACTCCAAATCAGACCTAGACCTGAATTGGGAGCCGGAGCCGGATCCCAACCAAAACCTCGACTCGGGAGCCAAACCCAAACCAGAACTCAGACCAAAACATGGACCAGACTAGGGACACCATACAAGGGTCGGGACATAGAACCGCGCCCAAATCTCGATCCCGAACCCAAACTAAGAAATGGGATTTGCTACCTTAACCAGAACAAGACTGAGACCCGTGACAGTGATCGAGATCTTGACTCGGGATTTGGGTAACGGGGCCTGGAACAGACAAGTAGTCGGTGTTTAGATCTGGGACTCAGACTAGGGCCAGAACCCACACTAAGAACCAAAACCGAACCCAAACCTAGACCTAGGACCAAAAATTAGAACCTGAACAAGAATCGCCGAACCATGACCCTAGAACAGAACACAGAGCTAGCCTCAAACCCAAACTGAGACTAGAACGCGGGCCCGGACACGATCGTGTACACAGACCGGAACTGAGACTCGGACCTGGACCTAAATCTGGGACCCGATCCCAAACACAGACTTGGACCTAGATAGGGATCCGGATACGAACCTAGACTCGGACCAAGAACCAGACTGAGATCGAAATGCTGGAGCTAGGTCTTGGCCGAGATCCTGACCCAGACCCAAACTTGGACCTGCACTCGGCACCCGAACTTGGACCTTGACCCGAACCTAGACCCAGATCGGGGTCCAGACCTGGACACAAACACAAACCCAAACTCAGACTCGGACCC
The DNA here is from genome assembly GCF_029168945.1 of Cannabis sativa. NCBI lineage: Eukaryota > Viridiplantae > Streptophyta > Magnoliopsida > Rosales > Cannabaceae > Cannabis > Cannabis sativa. Next base: position 85,449,319 of record NC_083602.1, read on the forward strand.
GAACTCAAACACCCACACCTAGAATCAGACCCAAAGCTAGAACCAGACCCGGACCTAAACTCGAACGCAGACCAGGATCAGAACAAAGGACTTAGACCCAGAACTAAATCCAAAATAGATCCGGATTGGAACTTAGGACTCGGAACCAACCTAGACCAAGACCCAGGACGCGAACCCACACCCAGAGCCTGATATGGACCTAGACTAAAATCCGGTCCCGAACCCAAACTCACACCAAGACTCGAACTCCAACCCGAACTCAAACCCAAACTTGAACTCAAAATTGCAAATTGAACTAGAACCGAACAAGGACTAGGACCAAGACCACGACCTAAACCCAAACCAGAACCCCGATCAAACCTCAGACAAAGATCTAAACCCGAACCGAGACTAGGACTCGAACCCGAACCTAGACTGGGACCTAAACCCACACAATAACCGGGACCTGGACCCAGAATGAAGATAGGCACCTGGGAAACAGAACTAGGGCGGGGACCTAGTACCAGACCAAGACCCGAATTTGAACCTAGGACCCAACTCGTGACACGGCACCAAAATTTGAACCAGTGTGGGGCAAGATTGGGAACCAAATCTGGACCAAGGGCTTGGACCAAACCCGTAGTCGGTGTCGGCATTTGGGACCCAGCCTTGGACACGAATCCTGACAAGGAACCGAACCCACACCCAGACCTAAACCCAATCCCAAACCCAAAAGTGTATTCGAACCCGTACCCTGTGACCCAAAATTTGAACCAAAACTGGAAGTTGACCGGCACTAGATCAAGGACTTAGACTTGGAATCATAACTGAAATTGGACCAAGATCCAGAACAGAACCGGACCAGGACCCGAACTCAAAATTAGACTTAGACCCGAATTTAGATCCAGACCCGAATCCCAACCCAAACCTTGACTCGGGACCCGAACCTGAACCTGAACTCAGACCTAAACATGGAACCAGACTAGGGACACAGAACCAGGGTCGGGTCCTAGACCCAAACCACAGTGTCGATTACGAACCCAAACTCAGAAATGGGACCTGGGACCTGAACCAGAACCAGACTGAGACCCGTGACAGTGATCCAAATCATGACTCGGGATTCGGGTAACAGGGCCTTGAACAGACCAGTAGTCGGTGTCGAGATCTAGGACTCAGACTAGGACCACAACCCAGACGAAGAACCAAACCCGAACCCAGACCTAGACCTGGGAAGAGTCGCTGAACCAGGACCATAGAATAAGACTAGGACCGTGACCAAGACCCGGACCCAGACCAAGAACCGAACACAGACCTAGCCTCGGACCCAAATTGAGACTAGAACTCGGGCCCGGACACGGTCGTGTACCCAGAACAGAACTGAGACCCGAACCTGGACCTAAATCTTGGACCCGATCCAAAACACAGACTTAGACATACATAGTGATCCGGATACGAACCTGGACTCGGACCAAGACCCAGACTGGGATCGAAATGTTGGACCTAGATCTGGACCGAGATCCTGACCCAGACCAAAACTTGGACCCGCACTCGGAACCCAAACTTGGACCTGGACCATAACTTAGACCCAGATCGGGGTCCCAACCTGGACACAAACCCGGACAGAGACTAGGACCCGAACTCAAACCCACACCTAGAATCAGACCCGAAGCTAGACCCGGACCCGGACCCAAACTCGAACCCATATCAGGATCAGAACCAAGGACTTAGACCCAGAAATGAATCCAGACTCAGATCGGGATTGGAACTTTGGACTCGGAACCAACCAAGACTAAGAACCAGGACGCGAACCCACACCCTGAGCCTGATCTGAACCTACGCTGAAATCCGGACCCGAACTTAAACTCATACCATGACTCGAACTCAGAATCGCAAATGGAACTAGAACCGAACAAGGACTAGGTTCAGGACAAGGACCTAAATCCAAACTCGAACCCACATCAAAACCTAGACAGAGACTTGAACCCGAACCGAGACTAGGACTCGAACCTGAACCTAGACCGGGACCCAAACCCACAAAATAACCAGGACCTAGACCAAAAATAAGGCTAGGGACCTGGGAAATATAAATAGAACTGGGACCTAGTACCCGACCCAGACCCGAACATGAACCTAGGACCCACCTCGTGAGCCAGCACAAGAAATGGAACCAGACTTGGACCCAAGATTTGGATCCGGATCTGGACCCAACTCTTGGACAAAACCCGTAGTCGGTGTCTGGATTTTGACCCAGCCGTGGACCTGAACCCTGACAAGGACAGAACCCACACCCGGACCTGAACCAAGTCCCAAACACAAAAGTGAACCCGAACCCGTACCCTGTGACCCGAAATTGGAACCAAAACCGGAAGTTGATCGGGACTAGAACTAGGACTTGGACTTGGAATCATAACTTGAATTGGACCTAGATCCAGAACCGTACTGGACAAGGACCTGGACTCCAAATCAGACCTAATTGGGAGCCGGACCCGGATCCCAACCCAAACCTGGACTCAAGACTCGAACCCGAACCTGAGCTGAGACCCAAACATGGAACCAGACTAGGGTCACAGAACCAGGGTCAGGATCTAGTACCGCACCCCAGTCTCGATCCCGAACCCAAAATTAGAAGTGGGACCTAGGACCTGAACCAGAACTAGACCGAGACCCGTGACAGTGATCCAGATCTTGATTCGGGATTCAGGTAACGGGGCCTGGAAAAGACCAGTAGTCGGTGTCCAGATCTGGGACTGAGACTAGGACCAGAACCCAGACGAAGAACCAAACCTGAACCCATACCTAGACCTGGGAACGAAAATTAGGACTTGAACAAGAATCGCCAACTAGGACCCTAGAAAAAGACTAGGACCGTGACTAGGACCCAGACCCAGACCTAGAAGCACACACTAACCCAGCCTCAGACCCAAACTGAGAACGGAACTCGGGCCCGGACACGGTCGTGTACCTAGACCGGAACTGAGACGTGGACCTAGACCTAAATCTGTGACCCGATCCCAAACAAAAACTTAAGATAAGGATCCGGATACGAACCTAGACTCGGATCAAGACAAAGACTGGGATCGAAATGCTTGACCTAGATCTGGATCGAGATCCTGACCCAGATCCAAACTTTGACCCACACTCGGGAACCGAACTTGGACCTAGACCCGAGCCTAGGCCCAGATCGGGGTCCAGACCTGGACACAAACTCGAACACAGACTCGGACCCGAACTCAAACACCCACACCTAGAATCAGACCCAAAGCTAGACCTGGACCCAGACCCAAACTCGAACCCAGACTAGGATCAGAACCAAGGACTTAGACCCAGAAGTTAATCCAGACACAGATCGGGATTAGAACTTGGGACTCGGACCCAACCTAGACCAAGACCCAGGACGCGAACCCACACCCGGAGCCTTACTTGGACCTAGACTTAAATCTGGACCCGAACCGAAACTCAGACTAGGACTCGAACTCTGACCCGAACAAAAACCCAAACTCGAACTCAGAATTGCAAATGGAACTAGAACCGAACTAGGACTAGGACCAGGACAAGGACCTAAACCCAAACCCGAACCCAGATCAAAACCCAAACAGAGACCTAAACCCGAACCAAGACTAGGACTCGAACTCCAACACAGACCGGGACCCCAACCCACACAATAATCAGGACCATGACCCAAAATTAGGATAAAGACTTGGGAAACAGAACTAGGAATGGGACCTAGTACCCGACCCAAACCCGAACTTGAACCTAGGACCCAGCTTGTGGCTTGGCACCAGAAATGGAACCAGAGTGGGACCCGAGATTGGGATCCAGATCTGGACCCAGGGCTTGGACAAAACCTGTAGTCGGTGTCTGGATTAGGGACCCAGACCTGGACCCGAACCCTGACAAGGACTCGAACCCACACCCGGACCTGAACCTAGTCCCAAATGCAAAAGTGGACCCGAACCCATACCTTGTGACCCAAAATTGGAACCAAAACCAAAAGTTGACCGGGACTGGAGCTAGGACTTGGACTTGGAATCAAAATTGAAATTGGACCTAGATCAACAACCGTAACCGGACCAGGACCCAGACTCCAAATCAGTCCTAGACCCGAATTGGGAGCCGGACCTGGATCCCAACCCAAACCTAGACTCGAGACCCGAACCCGAACCTGAGCTCAGACCCAAAAATCGCCAACCAGGACCCTAGAACAAGACTAGGACCGTGACTAGGACCTGGACCCAGACCTAGAACCACACACTAACCTAGCCTCAGACCCAAATTGAGAACGGAACTTGGGCCCGGACACAGTCGTGTACCAAGACCGGAACTGAGACGCGGACCTGGTCCTAAATTTGCGACCCGATCCCAAACACACACTTAAGATAAGGATCCGGATACGAACCTAGACTCGGGCCAAGACAAAGACTGGGATCGAAATGCTTGACCTAGATCTGGACCGAGATCCTGACCCAGACCCAAACTTTGACCCGCACTCGGGAACCGAACTTGGACCTAGACACGAACCTAGACCCAGATCGGGGTGTAGACCTGGACACAAACCCGGACACAAACTCGGACCCGAACTTAAACACCCACACCTAGACTCAAACTCGAACCAAGACCAAGATCAGAGTCAAGGACTTAGACCCAGAACTAAACCTAGACTCAGATCGGGATTGGAACTTGGGACTCAGACCCAACCTAGACCAAGACCCAGGACGCAAACCCACACCTGGAGCCTGACCTGGACCAAGACTTAAATCTGGACCCGAACCCAAACTCAGACCAGGACTCGAACTTAGAATCGTAAAATTGGAACTGGAACCGAACTAGGACTAGGAGCATGACAAGGACCTAAACCCAAACCTGAACCCAGATCAAAGTTCGGTTCTAGTTCCAATTTTACGATTCTAAGTTCGAGTCTTGGTCTGAGTTTGGGTACGATTCTGGATTTCAGTCAAGGTCCAGATCAGGCTCCGGGTGTGGGCTTCCGTCTTGGGTCATGGTCTAGGTTAGGTCCGAGTACCAAGTTCAAATCTCGATCTGAGTCTGGATTCAGTTCTTGGTCTAAGTCCTTTGTTCTGATCCTGGTCTTGGTTCGAGTTTGGGTCCAGGTCCGAGTATAGTTGTGGGTCTGATTCTAGGTGTGGGTGTTTGAGTTCGGGTCCGAGTTTGTGTTTGAGTTTGTGTCCAGGTCTGGACCCCGATTTGGGTCTAGGTTCGGGTCCAGGTCCAAGTTTGGGTCCCAAGTGCGGGTCCAAGTTTGGGTGTGGGTCAGGATCACGGTCCAGATTTAGGTCCAGCATTTCGATCCCAGTCTGGGCCTTGGTCCGAGTCCAGGTTCGTATCCAGATCCCTATCTAGGTCCAAGTCTCTGTTTGGGATCCGGTCCCAGATTTAGGTCCAGGTCCGGGACTCAGTTCCGGTCTGGGTACACAACCGTGTCCGGGCACGAGTTCTAGTTTCAGTTTGGGTCTCAGGCTAGGTCTTTGTTCGGTTCTAGGTTTGGGTCTGGGTCCTGCTCACGGTCCTAGTCTTGTTCTAGGGTCCTAGTTCGACGATTCTTGTTCATGTTCTAATTTTAGGTCCCAGGTCTAGGTCTGGGTTTTGGTTTGGTTCTTCGTCTGGGTTCTGGTCCTAGTCTGAGTCCTAGATCTAGACACCGACTACTGATCTGTTCTAGGCCCCGTTACCCGAATCCCGAGTAAAGATCTGGATCACTATCACGGGTCTCGACCTAGTTCTAGTTTGGGTCCTAGGTCCCATTTCTGAGTTTGGGATCGGGATCGACACAGGGTGCGGTTCTAGGTTCCGACCCTGGTTCTATGTCCCTAGTCTGGTTCCATGTTTGGGTCTGAGTTCAGGTTCGGGTTCGGGTCTCGAGTCCAGGTTTGGTGTGGGATCTCCGTCCGGCTCCCAATTTGGGTCTAGGTCTGATTTGGAGTCCGGGTCCTGGTCCGGTTACGGTTCTGGATCTAGGTCCAATTTCAGTTATGATTCCAAGTCCAAGTCCTAGTTCCAGTCCCGGTCAACTTCCGGGTTTGGTTCCAATTTTGGGTTACAAGGTACTAGTTCGGGTCCACTTTTGGGTTTGGGACTGGGTTCAGGTCTGGGTGTGGGTTCGGGTCCTTGTCAGGGTTCGGGTCTAGGGCTGGTTGCTAAATAGAGACACCGATTACGGGTTTTATCCAAGCCCTGGGTCCAGATCCGGATCCCAATCTCGGGTCCTAGTCTGGTTCCATTTCTCGTGCCGGGTCATGAGCTGGGTCCTAGGTTAAAGTTCAGGTCTGGGTCGGGTACTTGGTCTCCCGGTCAACTTCCAGTTTTTGTTCCAATTTTGGGTCAAATTGTACGGGTTTAGGTCCACTTTTTGGTTTGGGACTGGGTTTTGGTCCGGGTGTGGGTTCGGGTCCTTATCAGGGTTCGGGTCCAGGGCTGGGTCCCAAATCTAGACACCGACTACGTGTTTTGTCCAAGCCTTGGGTCCAGATCAGGATCCCAATCTCCGATCCCAGTCTGGTTCCAAATCTTGTGTCGGGCCACGAGCTGGGTCCTACGTTCATGTTCGGGTCTGGGTCAAGTATTAGGTCCCGGTCCTAGTTCTGTTTCCCAGGTCCCTATCCTAATTCTAGGTCTAGGTCCCGGTTATTGTGTGGGTTTTGGTCCCGGTCTAGTTCAGGTACGAGTCCTAGTCTCGGTTCGGGTTTAGGTCTCTATTTGGGATTCGATCTGGGTTCAAGTTTGGGTTTAGGTCCTGGTCCTGGTCCTAGTCCAAGTTGGATTCTAGTTCCATTTGCGATTCTGAGTTCGAGTTTGGGTTTGAGTTCTGGTCGGAGTTCAAGTCCTGGTCTGAGTTTGGGTTCGGGTCCAAATTTAAGTCTACCTCCAGATCAGGCTCCAGGTGTGGGTTCGTGTCCTAGATCTTGGTCTAGGTTGGGTCCCAGTCCTAGGTTCCAATCTCTATCTGAGTCTGGATTCAGTTCTGGGTCTAAGTCCTTGGTTCTGATCCTGGTCTGGGTTCGAGTTTGGGTCTGGGTCCAAGTCTAGCTTTGGGTCTGATTCTAGGTGTGGGTGTTTAAGTTCGGGTCCGAGTCTGTGTCCAGGTTTGTGTCCAGGTCTGGACCCCCCCGGTCCAAGTTCTTGTCCCAAGTGCGGGTCCAAGTTTGGGATTCGGTCAGGATCTCGGTCCAGATATAGGTCTAGCATTTCGATTCCACACTGGGTCTTGGTTCGAGTCCAGGTTCGTATTCGGATCCCTATCTATGTTTGGGATCGGGTCCCAAATTTAGGTCCAAGTCTGGGACTCAATTCTGGTATGGGTACACGACCGTGGTCGGGCACAAGTTCTAGTTTCAGTTGGGTCTGAGGCTAAGTCTGTGTTAAGTTCTAGGTCTAGGTCCGGGTCTTGGTCATGGTCCTAGTCTTGTTCTAGGGTCCTGGTCATGGTCCTTGTCAGGGTTTGGGTCAAGGGCTGGGTCCCAAATTTAGACACCAACTACGGGTTTTGTCCAAGCCCTGGGTCCAGATCCGGATCCCAATCTCTGGTCCAATTCTGGTTCCAATTCTGGTACCGGGTCACGAGCTGGGTCCTAGGTTCAAGTTCGGGTCTGGGTTGGGTACTAGGTCCCGGTCCTAGTTCTGTTTCCCAGGTCCCTATCCTGATTCTAGGTCCAGGTCCCAGTTATTGTGTGGGTTTGGGTCTCGGTCTAGGTTCGGGTTCGAGTCCTAGTCTCGATTCGGGTTTAGGTCTCTGTCTGGGATTTGATCTGGGTTCGGGTTTGGGTATAGGTCCTGGTCCTGGTCCTAGTCCAAGTTTGATTCTAGTTCCATTTGCGATTCTCAGTTCGAGTTTCGGTTTGAGTTCGGGTCGGAGCTCAAGTCCTGGTCTGAGTTTGGGTTCGGGTCCAAATTTAAGTCTAGGTCCAGATCAGGCTCCGGGTGTGGGTTCCTGTCCTGGATTTTGGTCTAGGTTGGGTCCCAGTCCTAGGTTCCAATCTCGATCTGAGTCTTGATTCAGTTCTGGGTCTAAGTCCTTGGTTTTGATCCTGGTCAGGGTTCGAGTTTGGGTCTGGGTCAAGGTCTAGCTTTGGGTCTGATTCTAGGTGTGGGTGTTTGAGTTCGGGTCCAAGTCTATGTCTGGGTTTGTGTCCAGGTCTGGACCCCGATCTGGGTCAAGGTTCGGGTCCAGGTCCAAGTTCTTATACGAGCGTGGGTCCAAGTTTGGGTCTGGGTCAGGATCTCGGTCCAGATCTAGGTCTAGCATTTCAATTCCACTCTGGGTCTTAGTCCGAGTCCAGGTTCGTATTCGGATCCCTATCTATGTTTGGTATCGGGTCCAAAATTTAGGTCCAAGTCTGGGACTCGGTTGTGGTCTGGGTACACGACCGTGTCCGGGCACAAGTTCTAGTTTCAGTTTAGGTCTGAGGCTAAGTCTGTGTTCAGTTCTAGGTCTAGGTCCGGGTCCTGGTCATGGTCCTAGTCTTGTTCTAGGGTCTTGGTTCGGCGATTCTTGTTCACGTTCTAATTTTGGGTCACTGGTCTAGGTCTGGGTTTTTGTTTGGTTCTTCGTCGGGGTTTCTGGTCCTAGTCAGAGTCCTAGATCTAGACACCAACTACTGTCTGTTCCAGGCCCGGTTACCCGAATCCTGAGTAAAGATCTAAATCACTATCACGGGTCTCAGTCTAGTTCTAGTTCAGGTCCCAGGTCCCATTTCTGAGTTTTAGATCGGGATCGAGACGGGGTGCGGTTCTAGGTCCCGACCCTGGTTCTATGTCCCTAGTCTAGTTCTATGTTTGAATCAGAGTTCAGGTTCGGGTTCGGGTCCCGAGTCCATGTTGGGGTTGGGATCCGGGTTCGGCTCCCAATTCGGGTATAGGTCTAATTTGGAATCCGTGTCCTAGTCCAGTTACAGTTCTATATCTAGGTCCAATTTCAGTTATGATTCCAAGTCCAAGTCTTAGTTCCAGTCCCGGTCAACTTCGAGTTTTGGTTCCAATTTTGGGTCATGAGGTACTCGTTTGGGTCCACTTTTGGGTTTAGGACTGGGTTAAGTCCGGGTGTGGGTTCGGGTCCTTGTCAAGGTTCGAGTCTAGGGCTGGGTGCCAAATCTAGACACCGACTACAGGTTTTATCCAAGCCCTAGGTGCAGATCCGGATCCCAATCTCGCGTCCTAGTCTGGTTCCATTTCTGGTGTCGAGTCACGAGCTAGGTCCTAGGTTCAAGTTCGAGTTTGGGTCGGGTACTAGGGCTCCCGGTCAACTTCCAGTCTATTTTTCCAATTTTGGGTCACAGGGTACGGGTTCGGGTCCACTTTTGGGCTTGGGACTGGGTTCAGGTCCGATTGTGGGTTCGCGTCCTTGTCAGGGTTGGGGTCAAGGGCTGGGTCCCAAATCTAGACACCGACTACAGGTTTTGTCGAAGCCCTGGGTCCAGATCCGGATCCCAATCTCGGCTCCCAGTCTGGTTCCAATTCTAGTACCGGGTCACGAGCAGGGTCCTAGGTTCAAGTTCGGGTCTGGGTCGGGTACTAGGTCCCGGTCCTAATTCTGTTTCCCAAGTCCCGATCCTGATTCTGGGTCCAGGTCCCGGTTAATGTGTAGGTTTGGGTCCCAGTCTATGTTTGGGTTCGAGTCCTAGTCTCGGTTCGGGTTTAGGTCTCTGTCTGGGTTTTGGTCTGGGTTCGGGTTTGGGTTTAGGTCCTGGTCCTGGTCCTATTCCAAGTTCGGTTCAAGTTCCATTTACGATTCTGAGTTCGAGTTTGGGTTTGAGTTCGGGTCGGAGTTCAAGTCCTGGTCTGAGTTTGGGGTCGGGTCCAAATTTAAGTCTAGGTCCAGATCAGGCTCCGGGTGTGGGTTCGTGTCCTGGGTCTTGGTCTAGGTTGGGTCCTAGTCCTAGGTTCCAATATCGATCTGAGTGTTGATTCAGTTCTGGGTCTAAGTCCTTGGTTCTTATCCTGGTCTGGGTTCGAGTTTGGGTTTGGGTCCGGGTCTAGCTTTGGGTCTGATTCTAGGTGTGGGCGTTTGAGTTCGTGTCCGAGTGTGTGTCCGGGTTTGTGTCAAGGTCTGGACCCCGATCTGGGTCTAGGTCCAACTTCTTGTCCCGAGAGCGGGTCCAAGTTTTGGTCTGGGTCAAGATCTCTGTCCAGATCTAGGTCTAGCATTTCGATTCCAGTCTGGGTCTTGGTCCGAGTCCAGGTTCGTATTCAGATCCCTATCTATGTTTGGGATCGTGTCCCAAATTTAGGTCCAGGTCCGGGACTCAGTTCCCGTCTGGGTACACGACCGTGTCCGGGTACGAGTTCTAGTTTCAGTTTGGGTTTGAGGCTAGGTCTGTGTTCAGTTCTAGGTCTGGGTCCGGGTTCAGGTCATGGTCCTTGTCTTGTTCTAGGGTCCTGGTTCAGCGATTCTTGTTCACGTTCTAATTTTGGGTCACATGTCTAGGTCTGGGTTTTGGTTTGGTTCTTCGTCGGGGTTTCCTGTCCTATTTAGAGTCCTATATCTAGACGCCGACTACTGATCTGTTCCAGGCCCGGTTAACCGAATCCCGAGTAAAGATCTAAATCACTGTCACGTGTCTCGGTCTTGTTCTAGTTCAGGTCCCAGGTCCCATTTCTGAGTTTTGGATCGGGATCTAGATGGGGTGATGTTCTAGGTCCCGACACTGGTTCTATGTCCCTAGGCTAGTTCTATGTTTGAATCAGAGTTCTAGTTCGGGTTCGGGTCCTGAGTCCAGGTTTGGGTTGGGATCCGGGTTCGGCTCCCAATTTGGGTCTAGGTCTGATTTGGAATCCGGGTCCTGGTCTAGTTACGGTTCTGGATCTAGGTCCAATTTAAGTTATGATTCCAAGTCCAAGTCCTAGTTCCACTCCCGGTCAACTTCGAGTTTTGGTTCCAATTTTGGGTCGCAAGGTACGGGTCCACTTTCAGTTTTCGGACTGGGTTCAGGTCCGGGTGTTGGTTCGGTTCCTTGTTAAGGTTCGGGTCTAGCGCTGGGTGCCAAATCTAGACACCGACTACGAGTTTTATCCAAGCCCTGGGTCCAGATCCGGATCCCAATATCGCGTCCTAGTCTGGTTCCATTTCTGGTGTCGAGTCACGAGCTGGGTCCTAGGTTCAAGTTCGGGTCTGGGTCGGGTACTATGGCTCCCAGTCAACTTCCAGTTTTTGTTCCAATTTTGTGTCACAGGGTACGTGTTCGGGTCCACTTTTTGGTTTGGGACAGCGTTCAGGTCCGGTTGTGGGTTCGGGTCCTTGTTAGGGTTCGGGTCAAGGGCTGGGTCCCAAATCTAGACACCTACTACGGGTTTTGTCCAAGCCCTGGGTCCAGATCTGGATCCCAATCTCGGGTCCCAGTCTGGTTCCAATTCTGGTACCGGTTCGCGAGCTTGGTTCTAGGTTCAAGTTCAGGTCTGGGGCGGGTACTAGGTCCCGGTCCTAGTTCTGTTTCCCAGGTCTCTATCCAGATTCTGGGTGCAGGTCCTGGTTATTGTGTAGGTTTGGGTCCCGATCTAGGTTCGGGTTCGAGTCCTAGTCTCGGTTTGGGTTTAGGTCTATGTCTGGGTTTTGATCTGGGTTCGGGTTTGGGTTTAGGTCCTGGTCCTGGTCCTATTCCAAGTTCGGTTCAAGTTCCATTTACGATTCTGAGTTCGAGTTTGGGTTTGAGTTCGGGTCAGAGTTCAAGTCCTGGTTTGAGTTTGGGGTCGGGTCCAAATTTAAGTCTAGGTCCAGATCAGGCTCCGGGTGTGGGTTCGTGTCCTAGTTCTTGGTCTAGGTTGGGTCCCAGTCCTATGTTCCAATCTCGATCTGAGTCTGGATTCAGTTTTGGGTCTAAGTCCTTGGTTATGATCCTGGTTTGGGTTCGAGTTTGGGTCCGGGTCAGGGTCTAGCTTTGGGTCTGATTCTAGGTGTGGGTGTTTGAGTTCAGGTCCGAGTTTGTGTCCGTGTTTGTGTCCAGGTCTGGACCCCGATCTGGGTCTAGGTTCAGGTCCAGGTCCAAGGTCTTGTCCGAGTGCGGGTTCGTATTCGGATCCCTATCTGTGTTTGGGATCGTGTCCCAAATTTAGGTCCAAGTCCGGGACTCAGTTCCGGTCTGGGTACACGACCGTGTCTAGGCACGAGTTCTAATTTCAATTTGGGTCAGAGGCTAGGTCTGGCTCCGGGTCCTGGTCATGGTCCTAGTCTTATTCTAGGGTCTTGGTTCGGCGATTCTTGTTCACCGTCTAATTTTTAATCACAAGTCTAGGTCTGGGTTTTGGTTTGGTTCTTCGTCAGGGTTTCTGGTCCTAGTCAGAGTCCTAGATCTAGACACCGACTACTGGTCTGTTCCAAGCCCGGTTACCGGAATCCTGAGTAAAGATCTGAATCACTGTCACGACTCTCGGTCTAGTTCTAGTTCAGGTCCCAGGTCCCATTTCTGAGTTTTGGATCGGGATCGAGACGGGGTGCGGTTCTAGGTCCCGACCCTGGTTCTCTGTCCCTCGTCTGGTTCCATGTTTGAATCAAAGTTCAGGTTCGGGTTCGGGTCCCGAGTCCAGGTTTGCGTGGGGATCCGGGTTCGGCTCCCGATTTGGGTCTAGGTCTAATTTTGAATCCGGGTCCTAGTCCAGTTACGGTTCTAGATATAGGTCCAATTTCAGTTATGATTCCAGGGCAAAGTCCTAGTTCCAGTCCCGGTCAACTTCGAGTTTTGGTTCTAATTTTGGGTCACAAGGTACTAGTTCGGGTCCTCTTTTGGGTTTGGGACTCGGTTTAGGTCCGGGTGTGGGTTCAGGTCCTTGTCAAGGTTCGTGTCTAGGGCTGGGTGCCAAATCCAAACACCGACTTCGGGTTTTATCCAAGCCCTGGGTGCAGATCCAGATCCCAATCTCGCGTCCTAGTGTGGTTCCATTTCTAGTGTCGAGTCACGAGCTAGGTCCTAGGTTCAAGTTCGAGTTTGGGTCGGGTACTAGGGCTTCCGGTCAACTTCCAGTCTATTTTTCCAATTTTGGGTCACAGGGTACGGGTTCAGGTCACTTTTGGGTTTGGGACTGGGTTCAGGTCCGGTTGTGGGTTCGCGTCCTTGTCAGGGTTCGGGTCAAGGGCTGGGTCCCAAATCTAGACACCGACTACGGGTTTTGTCCAAGCCCTGGGTCCAGATCCGGAACCCAATCTCGGGTCCCATTCTGGTTCCAATTTGGGTCGGGTACTAGATCCCGGTCCTAGTTCGGTTTCCAAGGTCCCTATTATGATTCTAAGTCCAGGTCCCGGTTATTGTGTGGGTTTGGGTCTCGGTCTAGCTTCGTGTTCGAGTCCTAGTCTCCGTTCGGGTTTAGGTCTCTATCTGGGATTTGATCTGGGTTCGGGTTTGGGTTTAGGTCCTGGTCCTGGTCCTAGTCCAGGTTCGATTCTAGTTCCATTTGCGATTCTGAGTTAGAGTTTGGGTTTGAGTGCGGGTCGGAGTTCAAGTCCTGTTCTGAGTTTGGGTTCGGGACCAAATTTAAGTCTAGGTCCAAATGAAGCTCCGGGTGTGGGTTTGTGTCCTGGGTCTTGGTCTACGTTGGGTCCGAGTCCTAGGTTCCAATTTCGATCTGAGTTTGGATTCAGTTCTGGGTCTAACTCCTTGGTTCTGATCCTGGTCTGTGTTCGAGTTTGGGTCCGGGTCCGGGTCTAGCTTTGGGTCTGATTCTAGCTGTGGGTGTTTGGGTTCGGGTCTGAGTTTGTCTCCGCGTTTGTGTCCAAGTCTGGATCCCGATCTGGGTCAAGGTTCGGGTCCAGGTCCAAGTTCTTATACGAGTGTGGGTCCAAGTTTGGGTCTGGGTCAGGATCTCTGTCCAGATCTAGGTCATGCATTTCGATCAAAGTCTGGGTCTTGTCCCACGTCCAGGTCCGTATCCGGATCCCTATCTAGGTACAAGTCTATGTTTGTGATCAGGTCCCAGATTTAGCTCCAAGTCCGGGTCTCAATTCCGGTCGGGGTACACGACCCTGTCTGGGCCCGAGTTTCAGTCTCAGTTTGGGTCTGAGGCTAGGTCTGTGTTCGGTTCTAGGTCTGGGTCCGGGTCCTCATTGCGGTCCTAGTCTTGTTCTACGGTCCAGGTTCGGCGATTCTTATTCATGTTCTAATTTTGGGTCCCTGGTCTAGGTCTGGGTTCGGGTTTGGTTCTTCGTCTGGGTTCTGGTCCTAGCTTAAGTCCCAGATCTAGACACCGACTACTCCTCTATTCCAGGCCCCGTTACCCGAATCCCGAGTCAAGATCTGGATCACTTTCACGGCTCTCGGTCTTGTTCTGGTTCAGGTCCTAGGTCCTGGGTTCGGGATCGAGACTCGGGTGCGGTTCTAGGTCCCGACCCTGGTTCTATGTCCCTAGTCTAGTTCCAAGTTTGGGTTTGAGTTGAGGTTCGGGTTCGGGTCTCGAGTCCAGGTTTGGGTTGGGATCTGGGTCCGTCACCCAATTCGAGTCTAGGTCTGATTTGGAGTCCAGGTCCTGGTCCGGTTACAGTTCCGGATCGATGTCCAATTTCAGTTATGATTCCAAGTCCAACTTCCAGTCCCGGTCAACTTCAAGTTTTGGTTCCAATTTTGGGTCACATGGTACTAGTTCGGGTCCACTTTTGGGTTTGGGACTGGGTTCAGGTCCGGGTGTGGGTTCGGGTCAAGGGCTGGGTCCAAAATCTAGACACCAACTACGGGTTTTGTCAAAGCCCTGGGTCCAGATTCAGATCCCAATCTCGGGTCCCAGTCTGGTTCCATTTCTGATGCCGGGTCACGAGCTGGGTCCTAGGTTCAAGTTCGGGTCTGGCTTGGGTGCAAGGTCCCGGTCTTAGTTTTGTTTCCCAGGTCCCTATCCGGATTCTGGGTCCAAGTCCAAGTTATTGTATGGGTTTGGGTCACGATCTAAGTTTGGGTTCGAGTCCTAGTCTCGGTTCGGGTTTGGGTCACGATCTAAGTTTAGGTCCTTGTCCTAGTCCTAGTTCGGTTCTAGTTCCATTTCCAATTCTGAGTTCAAGTTTCGGTTTGAGTTCGGGTCGAAATTAGAGTCCTTGTCTGAGTTTGGGTTCGGGCCTGGATTTAAGTCTAGGTCCAGATCAGGCTCCGGGTGTGGATTCTCGTCATGGGTCTTGGTTTAGGTTGGGTTCGAGTCCCAAGTTCCAATCCCGATCTGAGTCTGGATTTAATTAAGAGTCTAAGTCCTAGGTTCTGATCCTAGCTTGTGTTCTGGTCCAGGTCCTGGTCGTGGTCCTAGTGTTGTTCTAGGGTCCTGGTTCGACGATTCTTCTTCAGGTTCTAATTTTTAGTCCCATGTCTAGGTTTGAGTTCGGGTTTGGTTCTTCGTCTGGGTTCGGGTCCTAGTCTGAGTCCCAGATCTAGACACCGACTACTGGTCTGTTCTAGGCCCCGTTACCCGAATCCCGAGTCAAGATCTTGATCATTGTCACGGGTCTCGGCTTTTTCTGGTTCAGGTCCCCGGTCCTATTTCTGAGTTTGGGTTTGGGATCGTGACTGGGGTGCGGTTCTAAGTCCCGACCTTGGTTCTGTGTCCCTAGTCTTGTTCCATGTTTGGGTTTGAGTTCAGGTTCGGGTTCAGGTCCAGAGTCCAGGTTTAGGTTGGGATCCGGGTTCGGCTCCCAATTCGGGTCTAGGTCTGATTTGGAGTCTGGGTCCTTGTCGGGTTACGGTTCTAGATCTAGGTCCAATTTCAATTATGATTCCAAGTCCAAGTCCTAGTTCCAATCCTGGTCAACTTCCGGTTTTTGTTCCAATTTTGGGTCACAGGGTACGGGTTTGGGTCCACTTTTGGGTTTGGGACTCGGTTCAGGTCCGGCTGTGGATTCGGGTCCTTGTCAGGCTTCGGGTCCAAGGTTGGGTCCCAAATCCAGACACCGACTATGGGTTTTGTCCAATCCCTGGGTCCAGATCAAGATCCGAATCTAGGGTCCCAGTCTGGTTCCATTTCTCGTGCCGGGTCACGAGCTGGGTCCTAGGTTCAAGTTCGAGTCTGGGTCGGGTACTACGTCTCGGTCCTAGTTCTGTTTTCCAGGTCCCTATCCTTATTCTGGGTCCAGGTCCCGGTTATTGTTTGGGTTTCGGTACCGGTCTAGGTTCGGGTTCGAGTCCTAGTCTCGGTTCGGGTTTAGGTCTCTGCCTGGGTTTTGATCTGGGTTCGGGTTTGGGTTTAGGTCCTTGTCCTGGTCCCAGTCCTAGTTCGGTTCTAGTTCCATTTGCGATTCTGAGTTCGAGTTTGGGTTTGAGTTCGGGTCGAAGTTCGATTCTTGGTTTGAGTTTGGGTACGAGTCCGTATTTCAGTCTAGGTCCAGATGAGGCTCCGGGTGTGGGTTCGCGTCCTGGGTCTTGGTCTAGGTTGGGTCCGAGTCCCAAGTTCCAATCTCGATCTGAGTCTGGATTCAGTTCTTGGTCTAAGTCCTTTGTTCTGATCCTGGTTTGGGTTCGAGTTTGGGTTCGGGTCTGAGCCTAGCTTTGGGTCTGATTCTAGGTGTGGGTGTTTGAGTTCGGGTGCGAGTCTGTGTCTGGGTTTGTGTCCAGGTCTGGACCCCGATCTGGGTCTAGGTTCGGATCCAGGTCGATGTTCGGGTCCCGAGTGCAGGTCCAAGTTTGGGTTTGGGTCAGGATCTCGGTCAATATTTAGATCCAGTATTTCGATCCCAGTCTTAGTCTTGGTCCGAGTCCAGGTTCGTATATGGATCCCTATCTAGGTCCAAGTCTGTGTTTGGGATCGTGTCCCAGATTTAGGTCCAAGTCCGGGTCTCAGTTCCGGTCTAGGTACCCGACCGTGTCCGGGCCCAAGTTCCAGTCTCAGTTTGGGTTTGAGGTTAGGTCTGTGATCGGTTCTGGGTCTGGGTTGGGTACTAGGTCCGGATCCTAGTTCTGTTTCCTAGGTCCCTATCCTTATTATGGGTCCAGGTCTCGGTTATTGTGTGGGTTTGGGTCACGGTCTAGGTTCAGGTTCGAGTACTAGTCTCGGTTCGGGTTTAGGTCTCTGTCTGGGTTTGGATCTGGGTCTGGGTTTGGGTTTCGGTCCTTGTCCTAGTCCTAGTCCTAGTTCGGTTCTAGTTCCATTTGCGATTCTGAGTTCGAATTTCTGTTTGAGTTCGGGTCAGAGTTCGAGTCCTGCTCTAAGTTTGGGTTCGGGTCCTAATTTCAGTCTAGGTCCAGATGAGGTTCCGGGTGTGGGTTCGCGTCCTAGGACTTGGTCTAGGTTGGCTCCGAGTCCCAAGTTCCAATCCCGATCAGAGTTTGGATTCAGTTCTGGGTCTAAGTCCTTGGTTTTGATCATGGTCTGGGTTCGAGTTGGGTCTAGGTCCGGGTCTAGCTTTTGGTCAGATTCTAGGTGTTGGTGTTTGAGTTCGGGTGCGAGTCTGTGTCCGGGTTTGTGTCCAGGTCTGGAACCCGATCTGGCTCTATTTCTGGTCCAGGTCCAAGTTCGGGTCCCTAGTGTGGGTCCAAGTTTTGGTCTGGGTCAGGATCTCGGTCCAAATCTTGGTCCAGCATTTCGATCACAGTCTGGGTCTTGGTCCGAGTCTAGTTTCGTATCTAGATCCCGATCTAGGTCGAAGTATGTGTTTGGGATCAGGTCCCAGATTTAGGTCCAGGTCCGTGTCTCAGTTCAAGTCTGGGTACAGGACTGTTCTGGGCACGAGTGCCAGTGTCAGTTTGGGTCTCAGGCTAGTTCTGTGTTCGGTTCTAGTTTTGGGTCCGGGTCCTGGTCACGGTCCTATTCTTGTTCTAGTGTCCTGGTTCGGCGATTCTTGTTCAGGTTCTAATTTTGTGTCCCAGGTCTAGGTCTGGGTTCGGGTTTGGTTCTTCGTCTGGGTTCTGGTCCCAGTCTGAGTCCCAAATCTAGACACCGACTACTGGTCTGTTCTAGGCCCCTTTACCTGAATCCCGAGTCAAAATCTGGATCACTGTCACGGGTCTCGGTCTGGTTCTGGTTCAGGTCCCAGGTCCCATTTATGAGTTGGGTTCGGGATCGTGACTGTGGTGCAGTTCGAGGTCCCGACATTGGTTCTATGTCCCTAGTCAGGTTCCATGTTTGTGTCTTAGTTCAGGTTCGGGTTCGGGTCCCGACTCCATGTTTGGGTTGGGATCGGGGTCCTGCTCCCTATTCGGGTCTAGGTTTGATTTGGAGTCCGGGTTCTTCTCCAGTTACGGTTTTGGATCTAGGTCCAATTTCAGTTATGATTTCAAGTCCAAGTCCTAGTTCTAGTCCCGGTCAACTTCTGGTTTTGGCTCTAATTTTGGGTCACAGGTACGGGTTCGTGTCCACTTTTGGGTTTTGGAATGGGTTCAGGTCCGGGTGTGGGTTCGGGTCATTGTTAGCGTTCGGGTCCAAGGCTGGGTCCCAAATCCAAACACCGGCTACGGGTTTTGTCCAAGCCCTGGGTCCAGATCCGGATCCCAACCTCGGGTCCCAGTTTGGTTCCATTTCTGTTGCTGGGTCACGAGCTAGGTCCTAAATTAAAGTTCGGGTCTAGGTCTTGTATTAGGTCCCTGTCCTACTTCTGTTTCCCAGTTCCCTATCCTGATTCTAGGTCTAAGTCCCGGTTATTGTGTGGGTTTGGTCCCGGTCTAGGTTCGGGGTCGAGTCTTAGTGTCGGTTCGGGTTTAGGTCTCTGTCTGGGTTTTGATCTTGGTTCGAGTTTGGGTTTAGGTCCTCGTCCTGGTCCTAGTCCTTGTTCTGTTCTAGTTCCATTTGTGATTCTAAGTTCGAGTTTGGGTTTGAGTTCGGGTCGGAGTTCGAGTCATGGTCTGAGTTTGGGTTCGGGTCCTGATTTAAGTCTAGGTCGAGATCAGGCTCCAAGTGTGGGTTCTCGTCCTGGGTCTTGGTCTAGGTCTGCGTCCGGGTCTAGCTTTTACTCTGAGTCTAAGTGTGCGTGTTTGAGTTCGGGTGCGAGTTTGTGTCCGGGTTTGTGTCCACGTCTGAACCTCGATCTGGGTCTAGGTTTGGGTCTAGGTCCAAGTTTGGGTCCCGAGTGCGGGTCCAAGTTTTGGTCTGGGTGAAGATCTCAGTCCAGATCTAGGTCTAGCATTTCGATTCCAGTCTGGGTCTTGGTCCGAGTACAGTTTCGTATCCGGATCCCTATCTAGGTGCAAGTCTGTGTTTAGGATCGGGTCCCATATTTAGCTCTAGGTCTAGGTCTCAGTTCTCGTCTTGGTACACGACCGTGTCCGGGCCCGAGTTCCAATCTCACTTTGGGTCTGAGGTTAGGTCTGTGTTCGGTTCAAGTCCGGGTGAGGGTTCGGGTCGTTGTCAGGTTTCAGGTCCAGGGCTGGGTCCCAAATCCTGACACCGACTTTGGCTTTTGTCCAAACCCTGGGTCCAGATCCGGATCCCAATCTCGGGTCCCAGTCTACTTCCATTTCTGGTGCCGTGTCTTGAGCTGGGTCCTAGGTTCAAGTTAAGATCTGGGTTCGGGTTCGGGTTTATGTCCTGGTCCTAGTGCTAGTCCTAGTTCGATTCTAGTTCAATTTGCGATTTTGAGTTTGAGTTTGGGTTTGAGTTCGGGTCGGAGTTCGAGTCCTGGTCTGAGTTTGGGTTCGGGTCCTGATTTCAGTCTAGGTCCAAATCAAGCTCCGGGTGTGGGTTCGCGTCCTGGGTCTTGGTCTAGGTTGGCTCCGAGTCCCAAGTTCCAATCCCGATCTGAGTCTTGATTCAGTTCTGGGTCTAAGTCCTTGGTTCTGATCCTGGTCTGGGTTCGAGTTGGGTCCGGGTCCGGGTCTAGCTTTTGTTCTGATTCTAGGTGTGGGTGTTTGAGTTCGGGTGTGAGTCTGTGTCCGGATTTGTGTCCAGGTCTGCACCCCGATCTGGGTCTAGGTTCGGGTCCCGAGTGCGGGTCCAAGTTTAAGTCTGGGTGAGGTTCTCGATCCAAATCTATGTCCAACATTTCGATCCCAGTCTGGGTCTAAGTTCGAGTCCAGTTTCGTATCCGAATCCCTATCTAGGTACAAGTCTTTGTTTGTTATCGGGTCCCAGAATTAGGTCGAGGTCCGGTTTCTCAATTCCGATCTGGGTACACCACCGTGTCCGGGCCCTAGTTCCAGTCTCAGTTTGGGTCTGAGGCTAGGTCTGTGTTCGGTTCTAGGTTTGGGCCCGGGTCCTGGTCACGGTTCTAGGTCCTGACCCTGGTTCTGTGTCCCTAGTCTGGTTCCATATCTGGGTCTGAGTTAAGGTTCGGGTTCGGGTCCCGAGTCCAAGTTTGGGTTGGGATCCGGGTCCGGCTCCAAATTCGGGTCTAGGTCAGATTTTGAGTCTGAGTCCTGGTCCGGTTACAGTTCTACATCTAGGTCCAATTTCAGTTATGATTCCAAGTCCATGTCCTAGTTCAAGCCCTGGTCAACTTCCAGTTTTGGTTCCAATTTTGGGTCACAGGGTACGGGTTCGGGTCCACTTTTGGGTTTGGGACTGGGTTCAAGTTCGGGTGTGGGTTCGAATCCTTATCAGGATTCGGGTCTAGGGCTGTCTCCCAAATCCAGACACCGACTACGGGTTTTGTCCAAGCCCTGGGTCCAGAACCAGATGCCAATCTCGGGTCCCATTCTGGTTCAATTTCGGGTGCAGGGTCACGAGCTGGGTCCTAGGTTCAAGTTCGGGTCTAGGTCAGGTACTAGGTCTCAGGCCTATTTTAGTTTTCCGAATCCCTATACTGATTCTGGGTCCAGGTCCCAGTTATTGTGTCGGTTTGGGTCCCGGTCTAGGTTTGGGTTCGAATCTTTGTGTCGGCTCGGGTTTAGGTCTCTTTCTGGATTTTGGTCTGGGTTCGGATTTGGGTTTAGGTCCTCGTCCTGGTGCTAGTCCTAGTTCGGTCCTAGTCTGAGTCCCAGATCTAGACACCGCCTACTGGTCTGTTCCAGGCCCCGTTACCCGAATCCTGAGTCAAGATCTGGATCAATGTCACGGGTCTCGGTCTTGTTCTGGTTTATGTCCCAGGTCCCATTTTTGAGTTTGGGTTCAGGATCGAGATTGGGGTGCGATTCTGGGTCCCGACCCTGGTTCTCTGTCCTTAGTCTGGTTCCATGTTTGGGTCTGAGTTCAGGTTCGGGTTAAGGTCCTGAGTCTAGGTTTGGGTTGGGATCCAGGTCCGGCTCCCAATTCGGGTCTAGTTCTGATTTGTAGTCCGGATCCTGGTCTGGTTACGGTTTTGGATCTAGGTACAATTTCAGTTATGATTCCAAGTAAGTCCTAGTTCCAGTCCCGACCAACTTCCAGTTTTGGTTCCAATTTTGGGTTACAGGGTACGGGTTCGGGTCCTATTTCGGGTTAGGGCTTCGGTTCAGGTCTGGGTGTGGGTTCAGGTCCTTGTTAGGGTTCGGGTCCTTATAAGGGTTCGGGTCCAAGGCTGGGTTTTAAATCCAAACACCGACTACAGGTTTTGTCCAAGACCTCGGTCCAGATCCATGTCCCAATCTCAGGTCCCAGTCTGGTTCCATTTTTGGTGCAGGGTCACGATCTGGGTCATAGGTTCAAGTTTGGGTCTTGGTCGAGTACTACGTCCAGGTCCTAGTTCTGTTTCCCAAGTCCCTATCCTTATTCTGGGTCAAAGTCCCGGTTATTGTGTGGGTTTAGGTCACGGTCTAGGTTCGGGTTCGAGTGCTACTCTCAGTTCGGGTTTAGGTCTTTGTCTTGGTTTTGATCTGGTTTCGGGCTTGGGTTTAGTTCCTGGTCCTAGTCCTAATTCAATTCTAGTTCCATTTGCGATTCTGAGTTCGAGTTTGGGTTTAAGTTCGAGTCGGAGTTTGAGTCCTGGTCTGAGTTTTGGTTCGGGTCCTGATTTCAAACTAGGTCAAGATCAGGCTCCGGTTGTGGGTTCGCGTCCTGGGTCTTTGTCTAGGTTGGGTCAGAGTCCCAAGTTCCAATCTCGATCTGAGTTTGGATTCCATTCTGGGTCTATGTCCTTCTTCTGATCCTAGTCTGGGTTCGAGTTGGGGCCGGGTCCATGTCCGGGTCTAGCTTTTGGTATGATTCTAGGTGTGGGTGTTTGAGTTCGGGTCCGATTCTGTGTCCAGGTTTGTCTCCAGGTCTGGACCCCTATCTGGGTCTACGTTCGGGTCCAGGTCCAAGTTCGGGTCCCGAGTGCGGGTCCAACTTTGGGTCTGGGTCGGGTTCTCGGTCCAAATCTTTTTGCAGCCTTTCGATCCCAGTTTGGTTCTAGGTTCGAGTCCAGTTTCGTATCTTGATCCCTATCTAGGTCCAAGTCTGTGTTTGGGATCGGGTCGCAGATTCAGGTCCGGGTCAGGCTTTGAGTTCCGGTTTGGGTACACGACTGTGTCCGGGCCCGAGTTCTAGTCTCAGTTTGGGTCTGAGGCTAGGTCTGTCTTTTGTTCTAGGTCCAGGTCCCAACCCTGGTTCTGTGTCCCTAGTCTGGTTCCATGTTTGGGTTTGAGTTCAGGTTCGGGTTCGTGTCCCTAGTCCATGTTTGGGTTGGGATCCAGGTCCAGCTCCCAATTCGGGTCTAGGTCTAATTTGGAGTTTGGGTCCTGGTCCGATTACGGTTCTGGATCTAGGTCCAATTTCAATTATGATTCCAAGTCCAAGTCCTAGTTCCAGTCCCGGTCAACTTCCGATTTTGGTTCCAAATTTGGGTCACAGGGTACGGGTTCGTGTCCACTTTTGGGTTTGGGAAAGGGTTCAGGTCCGGGTGTGGGTTCAGGTCCGAGTGCGGGTTCAGGTCCTTGTCAGGGTTCGGGTCCAGGGTTTGGTCCGAAATCCACACTTAGAACTTGGAATTGCACTCTCAGTCAACTTCCAATTTTGGGTCATAGGGTACGAGTTTGGGTCCTCTTTTGGGTTAGGGACTAGGTTTAGGTCCGGGTGAGGGTTCGGGTCCTTGTTAGGGTTCGGGTCCAAGGCTCGGTTTTAAATCCAAACACCGACTAAAGGTTTTTTTCAAGCCCTGGGTCCAGATCCGGGTCCCAATCTGGTTCCATTTCTAGTGCCGGGTCACGTTTTGGGTCCTAGGTTCAAGTTCGGGTATGGGTCGGGTACTAGGTCCCAATCCTAGTTCTGTTTCCCAGGTCCCTATCCTTATTCTAGGTCCAAGTCCCGGTTATTGTGTGGGTTTGGGTCCCTGTCTAGGTTTGGGTTCGAGTGCTAGTCTCGGTTCGGGTTTAGGTCTCTGTCTGGGTTTTGATCTGGGTTCGGGTTCGGGTTTAGGTCCTAGTCCTAGTTCGATTCTAGTTCCATTTGCGATTCTGAGTTTGAGTTTGGGTTTGAGTTCGAGTCGGAGTTCGAGTACTGATCTGAGTTTGGGTTCGGGTCCTGATTTCAGTCTAGGTCAAGATCAGGCTCCGGGTGTGGGTTCGCGTCCTGGGTCTTGAGCTAGGTTGGGTCCGAGTCCCAAGTTCCAATCCCGATCTGAGTTTGGATTAAGTTTTGGGTCTAAGTCCTTTGTTCTGATCAGGGTCTAGGTTCGAGTTGTGTCCGGGTCTAGCTTTTGGTATGATTCTAGGTATGGGTGTTTGAGTTCTTGTCTGAGTCTGTGTTCGGGTTTGTGTCTAGGTCTGGACCCCGATCTGGGTCTAGGTTCGGGTCTAGGTCATAGTTCGGATCCCGAGTGCGGGTCCAAGTTGGGGTCTAGGTCAAGATCTCGGTCAAGATCTATGTCCAGCATTTCGATCCCAGTCTGGGTCTTGGTCCGAGTCCAGTTTCGTATCCGGATCCCTATCTAGGTCCAAGTTTGTGTTTGGGATCGGGTCCCAGATTTAGGTCCAGGTCCGGGTCTCAAATCTGGTCTGGGTACACGACCGTGTTCGGGCCTTAGTTACAGTCTCAGTTTGGGTCTGAGGGTACGTCTGTGTTCGGTTCTAGGTCTGGGTCCGGGTCCTGGTCAAAGTCCTAGTCTTGTTCTAGGGTCCTGGTTCGGCGATTCTAGTTCAAGTTCTAATTTTGGGACCCAGGTCTTGGTCTGGGTTCGGCTTTTGTTCTTTGTTTGGGTCATGGTACTAGTCTGTGTCCCAGATTTAGACACTGCCTACTGGTCTGTCCAAGGCCCCCTTACCCGAATCCCGAGTCAAGATCTGGATCACTATCACGGGGCTCGGTCTTGTTCTGGTTCAGGTCCCAGGTCCCATTTCTTAGTTTGGGTTCGGGATTGAGATTGGGGTGCGGTTCTAGGTCCCGGCCCTGGTTCTGTGTCCCTAGTTTGGTTCCATGTTTGGGCCTGAGTTCAAGTTCGGGTTCGGGTCCCGAGTCCATGTTTGGGTTGGGATCCAGGTCCAGCTCCCAATTCGGGTCTAGGTCTAATTTGGAGTTTGGGACCTGGTCCGGTTACGGTTCTAGATCTAGGTCCAATTTCAATTATGATTCCAAGTCCAAGTCCTAGTTCCACTCCCGATCAACTTCCAATTTTGGTTCCAGTTTTAGGCCACAACGTACGGGTTCGCATCCACTTTTGGGTTTGGGACTAGGTTCAGGTCCGGGTGTGGGTTCGGGTCCATGTCAGGGTTCGGGTCCAAGGCTGGGTCATAAATCCAGACACTGACTACGGGTCCGTGTCCTGGTCACGCTCCTAGTCTTGCTCTAGGGTCCTGGTTCGGCGATTCTTGTTCAGGTTCTAATTTTTTGTCCCAAGTCTAGGTTTGGGTTCGGGTTTGGTTCTTCGTCTAGGTTCTGGTCCTAGTCTGAGTCCCAGATCTCGACACTGCCTATGGGTCTGTTCCAGGCCCCGTTACCCGAATCCCGAGTCAAGATCTGGATCACTGTCACGGGTCTCGGTCTGGTTCCTGTTTAGGTCTCAAGTGCCATTTCTGAGATTAGGTTCGGGATCGAGACTGCAGTGCAGTTCTAGGTCCTGACCCTGGTTCTGTGTCCATAGTCTAGTTTCATGTTTGGGTCGGAGTTCAGGTTCATGTTCGGGTCCCGAGTACAGGTTTTGGTTGGGATCCGAGTCCGGCTCCAAATTCGTGTCTAGGTCTGATTTGGAGTTCGGGTCCTTGTCTAGTTACGTTTCTATATCTAGGTCCAATTTCAGTTATGATGCCAAGTCCAAGTCCTAGTTCAGGTCTCGGTCAACTTCCCGTTTTAGTTCCAATTTTGGGTCACAGGGTATGGGGCGGGTCCACTTTTAGGTTTGGGACTTGGTTCAGGTCCGGATGTGGGTTCGGGTCTTTGTTAGGGTTTAGGTCCAGGGCTAGGTCCCAAATCCAGACACCGACTACGGGTTTTGTCCATGCCCTGGGTCCAGATCTGAGTCCCAATCTCGGGTCCCCGTCTAGTTACATTTCTGGTGCCGGGTCACGAGCTGGGTCCTAGATTCAAGTTCGGGTCTGGGTCGGGTACTAGGTCTCGGTTCTAGTTCTGTTTCCCAGGTCCCATTTCTGAGTTTGGGTTGAAGATCGAGACTGGGGTGCGGTTCTAGGTCCTGCCCCTTGTTTTGTGTCCCTAGTTTGGTTCCATGTTTGGGTCTGAGTTCAGGTTCGGGTTCGGGTCCCGAGTCCATGTTTGGGTTGAGATCCAGGTCCAGCTCCCAATTCGGGTCTA
This sequence comes from Cannabis sativa, assembly GCF_029168945.1. Taxonomy (NCBI): domain Eukaryota; kingdom Viridiplantae; phylum Streptophyta; class Magnoliopsida; order Rosales; family Cannabaceae; genus Cannabis; species Cannabis sativa. The sequence goes on from NC_083602.1 coordinate 85,474,762, forward strand.
GGTCTAATTTGGAGTTTGGGTCCTTGTCCGGTTATGGTTCTGGATCTAGGTCCAATTTCAATTATGATTCCAAGTCCAAGTCCTAGTTCCAGTCCCGATCAACTTCCAATTTCTGTTCCAATTTTGGGTCACAAGGTACGATTTCGCGTCCACTTTTGGGTTTGGGACTGGGTTCAGGTACGGGTGTGGGTTCGGGTCCTTGTCAGGGTTCGGGTCCTATGCTGGGTCATAAATCCAGACACAGACTACGGGTTTTGTCCAAGCACTGGGTCCAGATCCTGATCCCAATCTCGGGTCCTTGTCTGGTTCCATTTCTTGTGCCGGGTCACGAGCTGGGTCCTAGGTTGAAGTTCAGGTCTGAGTCGGGTACTAGGTCCCAGTCCTAGTTCTGTTTCTAGGTTTCTATCCTGATTATGGGTCTAGGTCATGGTTATTGTGTGGGTTTGGGTCCCTGTCTAGGTTCGGGTTCCAGTCTTAGTGTCGTTTCAGGTTTAGGTCTCTGTCTGGGTTTTGATCTTGGTTCGGGTTTGGGGTTAGGTCTTGGTCCTGGTCCTAGTCCTAGTTCGGTTCTAGTTCCATTTGCGATTCTAAGTTTGAGTTTGGGTTTGAGTTAAGGTCGGAGTTCGAGTCCTGGTCTTAGTTTGGGTTCGGGTCTTGATTTCAGTCTATGTCCAGATCAGGCTCCGAGTGTGGGTTCGCGTCCTGGGTCTTGGTCTAGGTTAGGTCCGAGTACCAACTTTCAATCCCGATCTAAGTCTGGATTCGGTTCTGGGTCTAAGTCCTTGAATCTGATCCTGGTCTTGGTTCGAGTTGGCTCCGAGTCTGGGTCTAGCTTTTGGTATGATTCTAGGTGTGGGTGTTTGAGTTCGGCTCCGAGTCTATGTCTGGGTTTTCGTCTAGGTCTGGACCCCGATTTGGGTCTAGGTTCGGGTCCAGGTCCAAGTTCGGGTCCCGATTGCGGGTCCAAGTTTGGGTCTGGGTCAGGATCTCGGTCCAAATCTTTGTCAAGCATTTCGATCCTAGTCTGGGTCTTGGTTCGAGTCCAGTTTCGTATTCGGATCCCTATTTAGTTCCATGTCTGTGTTTGGGATCGGGTGCCAGATTTAGGTCCAAGTTCGGGTCTCAGTTCCAGTCTGGGTACACGACCGTGTCCAGGCCCGAGTTCCAGTCTCAATTTGGGTATGAGGCTAGGTCTATGTTCGGTTCTAAGTCTTGGCCCGTGTCCTAGTCACGCTCCTAGTCTTGTTCTAGGGTCCTGGTATGGCGATTCTTGTTCAGGTTCTAATTTTTTGTCCCAAGTCTAGGTTTGGGTTCGGGTTTGCTTCTTCTTCTAGGATCTGGTCCTAGTCTGAGTCCCAAATCTAGACATTGCCTATTGGTCTGTTCCTGGCCCCGTTACCCGAATCCCGAGTCAAGATCTGGATCACTGTCACGGGTCTCGGTCTTGTTCCTGTTTAGGTCTAAAGTCCCATTTCTGAGATTGGGTTCGAGATCGAGACTGGGGTGCAGTTCTAGGTCCTTACCCTGGTTCTGTGTCCCTAGTCTGGTTCCATGTTTGGGTCTGAGTTCAGGTTCGGGTTCGGGTCCCGAGTCCATGTTTGGGTTGGGATCCAGGTCCAGCTCCCAATTCGGGTCTAGGTCTAATTTGGAGTTTGGGTCCTTGTCCGGTTATGGTTCTGGATCTAGGTCCAATTTCAATTATGATTCCAAGTCCAAGTCCTAGTTCCAGTCCCGATCAACTTCCAATTTCTGTTCCAATTTTGGGTCACAAGGTACGATTTCGCGTCCACTTTTGGGTTTGGGACTGGGTTAAGGTACGGGTGTGGGTTCGGGTCCTTGTCAGGGTTCGGGTCCTAGGCTGGGTCATAAATCCAGACACAGACTACGGGTTTTGTCCAAGCACTGGGTCCAGATCCGGATCCCAATCTCGGGTCCTTGTCTGGTTCCATTTCTTGTGCCGGGTCACGAGCTGGGTCCTAGGTTGAAGTTCAGGTCTGAGTCGGGTACTAGGTCCCGGTCCTAGTTCTGTTTCTAGGTTTCTATCCTGATTATGGGTCTAGGTCATGGTTATTGTGTGGGTTTGGGTCCCTGTCTAGGTTCGGGTTCGAGTCTTAGTGTCGTTTCAGGTTTAGGTCTCTGTCTGGGTTTTGATCTTGGTTCGGGTTTGGGGTTAGGTCTTGGTACTGGTCCTAGTCCTAGTTCGGTTCTAGTTCCATTTGCGATTCTAAGTTCGAGTTTGGGTTTGAGTTAAGGTCGGAGTTCGAGTCCTGGTCTTAGTTTGGGTTCGGGTCTTGATTTCAGTCTATGTCCAGATCAGGCTCCGAGTGTGGGTTCGCGTCCTGGGTCTTGGTCTAGGTTAGGTCCGAGTACCAACTTTCAATCCCGATCTAAGTCTGGATTCGGTTCTGGGTCTAAGTCCTTGAATCTGATCCTGGTCTTGGTTCGAGTTGGCTCCGGGTCCGGGTCTAGCTTTTGGTATGATTCTAGGTGTGGGTGTTTGAGTTCGGCTCCGAGTCTATGTCTGGGTTTTCGTCTAGGTCTGGACCTCGATTTGGGTCTAGGTTCGGGTCCAGGTCCAAGTTCGGGTCCCGATTGCGGGTCCAAGTTTGGGTCTGGGTCAGGATCTCGGTCCAAATCTTTGTCAAGCATTTCGATCCTAGTCTGGGTCTTGGTTCGAGTCCAGTTTCGTATTCGGATCCCTATTTAGTTCCATGTCTGTGTTTGGGATCGGGTGCCAGATTTAGGTCCAGGTTCGGGTCTCAGTTCCAGTCTGGGTACACGACCGTGTCCGGGCCCGAGTTCCAGTCTCAATTTGGGTATGAGGCTAGGTCTATGTTCGGTTCTAAGTCTTGGCCCGTGTCCTAGTCACGCTCCTAGTCTTGTTCTAGGGTCCTGGTACGGCGATTCTTGTTCAGGTTCTAATTTTTTGTCCCAAGTCTAGGTTTGGGTTCGGGTTTGGTTCTTCTTCTAGGATCTGGTCCTAGTCTGAGTCCCAGATCTAGACATTGCCTATTGGTCTGTTCCTGGCCCCGTTACCCGAATCCCGAGTCAAGATCTGGATCACTGTCACGGATCTCGGTCTTGTTCCTGTTTAGGTCTCAAGTCCCATTTCTGAGATTGGGTTCGAGATCGAGACTGGGGTGCAGTTCTAGGTCCTGACCCTGGTTCTGTGTCCCTAGTCTAGTTTCATGTTTGGGTCGTAGTTCAGGTTCATGTTCGGGTCCCGAGTCCAGGTTTTGGTTAGGATTCGAGTCCGGCTCCAAATTCGTGTCTAGGTCTGATTTGGAGTCTGTGTCCTTGTCCAGTTACGGTTTTATATCTAGGTCCAATTACAGTTATGATGCCAAGTCCAAGTCCTAGTTTAGGTCTCGGTCAACTTCCCGTTTTGGTTCCAATTTTGGGTCACAGGGTATGGGGTCAGGTCCACTTTTGGGTTTGGGACTGGGTTCAGGTCCGGGTGTGGGTTCGGGTCTTTGTCAGGGTTCAGGTCCAGGGCTAGGTCCCAAATCCAGACACCGACTACGGGTTTTGTCCATGCCCTGGGTCTAGATCCGAATCCCAATCTCAGGTCCCCGTCTGGTTCCATTTCTTGTGCCGGGTCACGAGCTGGGTCCTAGGTTCAAGTTCGGGTCTGGGTCGGGTACTAGGTCTCGGTCCTAGTTCTGTTTCCCTGGTCCCTATCCTGATTCTGGGACCAAGTCCCGGTCATTGTGTGGGTTTGGGTCCGTGTATAGGTTCTGGTTCAAGTCCTAGTCTCGGTTCGGGTTTAGGTCTCTATCTGGGTTTTGATCTGGGTTCGGGTTTGGGTTTAGGTCCTGGTCCTGGTCCAAGTGCTATTTCGGTTCTAGTTCCATTTGCGATTCTAAGTTCGAGTGTGGGTTTGAGTTCGGGTCGGAGTTCGAGTCTTGGTATGAGTTTGGGTTCGGATCATGATTTCAGTCTAGGTCATAATCAGGCTCTGGGTGTGGGTTCGCGTCCTGGGACTTGGTCTAGGTTGGGTCCAAGTCCCAAGTTCCAATCCCAATCTGAGTTTGGATTCAGTTCTGGGTCTAAATCCTTGGTTTCGATCCTTGTCTGGGTTCGAGTTGGGTCCGGGTCCCAATCTAGCTTTTTGTCCGATTCTAGGTGTGGGTGTTTGAGTTCGGGTGGGACTCCGTGTCTGGGTTGGTGTCCAGGTCTGGACCCCGAGCTGGGTCTAGGTTCCGGTCCCGAGTGCGGGTCCAAGTATGGGTCTGGGTCAGTATCTCGGTCCAGATCTAGGTCCAACATTCCGATCCAAGTCTGCGTCTTGGTCCGAGTCAAGTTTCGTATCTGAATCCCTATCTAGGTCCAAGTCTGTGTTTGGGATCGGGTCCCAAATTTAGGTCCAGGTTTGGGTCTCAATTCCGGTCTGGGTACACGACAGTGTCCTAGCCCGAGTTCCAGTCTCAGTTTGGGTCTGAGCCTAGGTCTGTGTTCGGTTCTAGGTCTGGGTCCTGGTCACGGCATAGTCTTGTTCTAGGGTCCTTGTTCGGCAATTCTTTTTCAGCTTCTAATTTTGGATCCCAGGTTTAGGTCTGGGTTAGGGTTTGGTTCTTTGTGTGGGTTCTGGTCCAAGTCTGAGTCCCTGATCTAGACACCGACTACTGGTCTTTTCCAGGCCCCGTTACCCGAATCTCGAGTCAAGATCTGGAGCACTTTCATGGGACTCGGTCTGGTTCAGGTTCAGGTCCCATGTCCCCTTTCTAAGTTTGGGTTCGGGATCGAGACTGGGATGCGGTTCTAGGTCCCGACCCTGGTTCTGTGTTCCTAGTCTGCTTCCATTTTTGGGTCTGAGTTCAGGTTCGGGTTCGGGTCCTGAGTCCAGGTTTGGGTTGGGATCAGGGTCCGACTCCAAATTCGGGTCTAGGTCTGATTTGGAGTCCGAGTCCTGGTCCGGTTACGATTCTGGATCTAGGTCCAATTTCAGTTATGATTCCAAGTCCAAGTCCTAGTTCAAGTCCCGGTCAACTTCTGGTTTTGGTTCCAATTTTCGGTCACAAGGTACGAATTCGTGTCCACTTTTGGGATTGGGACTAGGTTCAGGTCCGGGTGTGGGTTCGGGTCCAGGGCTGGGTCCTAAATCCAGACACCGACTACGGGTTTTGTCCAAGCCCTTGGTCCTGATCTGGATCCCAATCTCGGGTCCCAGTCTGGTTCCATTTCTAGTGCCGGGTCATGAGCTGGTTCCTAGGTTCAAGTTTGGGTCTAGGTCGGGTACTAGGTCTCGGTCCTTGTTTTGTTTCCCAGGTCCCTATCCTGATTCTAGGTCCAGGTCCTAGTTATTTTATGGGTTTGGGTCCTGGTCTAGGTTCGGGTTCGAGTCCTTGTCTCGGTTCGGGTTTAGGTCTCTGTCTGGGTTTTGATCTGGGTTCAGCTTTGGGTTTAGGTCCTGGTCCTGGTCCTAGTCCTAGTTCGGTTCTAGTTCCATTTGCGATTCTCAGTTCGAGTTTGGGTTTTAGTTCGGGTCGGAGCTCGAGTCCTGGTCTGAGTTCGGGTTTGGGTCCTAATTTCAGTCTAGGTCTAGATCAGGGTTCGGGTGTGGGTTCGCTTCCTGGGTCTTGGTCTAGGTTGGGTCCGAGTCCCAAGTTCCAATGCCGATCTGAGTCTGGATTCAGTTCTTGGTGTAAGTCCTTGGTTCTGATCTTGGTCTGGGTTCGAGTTGGGTCCGGGTCCGGGTCTAGCTTTTGGTCTGATTCTAGGTGTGGGTGTTTCAGTTCGGGTGCAAGTCTGTGTCCGGGTTTGTGTCCATGTCTGGACCCTGATTTGGGTCTAGGTTCGGGTCCAGGTCCAAGTTCGGGTCCCGAGTGCGGGTCCAAGTTTGGGTCTGGGTCAGGATCTCGGTCCAGATCTAGGTACAACATTTCGATCCAAGTCTTTGTCTGGGTCCGAGTCCAGTTTCGTATCCGGATCACTATCTAGGTCTAAGTCTGTGTTTGGGATCGGGTCCTAGATTTAGGTCCATGTCCGGGTCTCAGTTACGGTCTAGGTACACGACCGTGTCCGGGCCTGAGTTCTAGTCTCAGTTTGGGTCTGAGGCTAGGTCTGTGTTCGGCTCTAGGTCGTGGTCCTGGTCACGGTCTGAGGTAATTCTTGTTCAGGTTCTAATCTTGGGTCCCAGGTCTAGGTCTGTGTTCGGGTTTGGTTCTTCGTCTGGGTTTTGGTCCTAGTCTGAGTCCCAGATCTAGACACCGACTGCAGGTCTGTTCCTTGCCCCATTACTAGAATACCAAGTCAAGATCTGGATCACTGTCTCGGGTCTCGGTCTTGTTCCTCTTTAGGTCCCAGGTCCCATTTCTGAGTTAAGGTTCAAGATCAAGACTGGGGTGCGGTTCTAGGTCCCGACCCTGGTTCTATGTCCCAACCGGCAGACCGGTTGCACAACCGGAATTCCGGTTTTGGAAATTCCTGAACCCCCATCCGGAATTCCGGATGTACAACCGGAATTCCAGTTCCTCGGAGACCACTTTCAAAAACTCATAACTCATTCAATTCAAACCCAATTTAACCCAAACCTTCCAGACCTGTTCTAAACATCCCATAGAACATTTCTAAATCAACAAAACAGTCCAGAACACACAGAATTAGAAATCACCATTAAAGCTCCAAGCTTTGAGTTCAAAACTCAAACATGGTTAAACAACCCTATCATGCATCAAACCTTGATTAAAATCACATATTCATGCATTTAGAAACTGCAGAAAACATACACAAACTCATGCAACAACTACAGCCACCAATTTCAAAAATTCACTTTGAAAACTAAACTTTTGAGTTAAAATTTCCACAACTCTAAATAACCTAACTATCATGCATCACAAGCAGCTTAATTAACCTCAATTAATCATGCTTAAACCTCTGAAACAACAACAAAATCACAACAACAACACCAACAACCTACCTAAACTAAGCATGCATTACACCATTTTTCATCAAAAATTCAAGAAAACAAAAGTAGAGAAGCTAGACAAAATTACCTCTACAAGAATCACTCTAGACTTGATGGAAACCACTTTAATCACAAGTGAAAAATCCACTTTTTCTTGCTGCTCAAAGGGCCGAAATAGAGAGAAAAAGAGAGAGTTTTTTGAAAATTTTCTAATTTTTCTAAGTTTGGAAAAATGAAAATAAATGCCACATAACCCTTTACTTCAGCCAACAAATAACATAGCAAAACACATATTTTCCAATTATTAAGTCCACTAAAGGACAAAATAACAATGGGGCAAAATGACCATTTTGCCCCTTCACACTAAAATAACATAAATAACACTAAAGGGAGTATTTTGGAAAATTCTAAATTCCCGACCATTCCCGACATTCCCAATATCTAATAAACCGTCCCAATCTACTAACATACTAAGTTGTGATTTTACTGAGCCAAACACCGAGTTCCATGTTACCGGGCACCGGAAATGCAAACATGAAAATCACTAAATGACATAAAATGCATTTCAGAATTCCACAATAACAGCATAATAATTATTTAAATAACTATAAATAATTTTCCATAATTAAACATGATTAACTGCTAATTTCCAAATTAAACTAAGCGGTCTTTACAACTATTCCCCCCCTTAAAAGGATTTCGTCCCCGAAATCTAACCTGAATAACTCTGGATATTGAGCTCTCATATCTGACTCTAGCTCCCAGGTGGCTTCCTCCACCTTGCTGTTTTTCCAGAGTACCTTGACCAATGCTATGGTCTTATTCCGAAGGACTTTATCCTTTCTATCCAGGATCTGCACTGGCTGTTCTTCGTAAGACATATCTGGCTACAGTTCAAGGCTCTCATAACTGAGTATATGAGAGGGATCTAAAACGTACTTTCTCAACATAGAGACATGGAGTACGTTGTGAACTGCTGATAAAGCTGGAGGCAATGCTAACCGGTATGCCACTTGACCTATCTTCTCGAGAATCTCGAAAGGTCCTGTAAATCTAGGCCATAACTTGCCTCTTTTCCCGAAACGTTTGATCCCCTTCATTGGAGATACTCGTAAAAACACATGGTCCCCTACTTGGAACTCAACATCTCTGCGTTTCGGATCTGCGTAACTTTTCTGTCTACTCTGTGAGGCAAGCATTCTAGCTTTTATTTTCTCTATTGCCTCATTGGTCCGCTGCACTGTCTCCAGACCTAAGTGCTTCCTCTCCCCTGTCTCATCCCAGTGGATGGGAGATCTACACTTCCTACCGTATAACAGTTCATAGGGAGCCATCCCTATCGTACTCTGATAACTGTTGTTGTAAGAAAATTCTATCAACGATAGATATTTATTCCAAGAGCCTTCAAAATCCATAACACAGGCTCGTAACATGTCCTCCAATATCTGAACTGTCCTTTCGGACTGACCATCTGTCTAAAGATGGAATGCTGTACTAAATTTCAGTTTTGTACCCATTTCTCGTTGCAAACTCTACCAAAACTTGGAGGTGAACTTCGGATCCCTATCTGAAACTGTAGACTTCGGTACCCCGTTAAGTCTTACAATCTCTCTAACATACAATTCTGCCAACTGATCCACTAAAAATGTTGTTCTAACAGGCAGAAAATGAGCAGATTTCGTGAATCGATCCACCACTACCCAGATGGAATCAAATAAACCCGTGGTTCTAGGTAACCCGACCAGGAAATCCATCGTGATATCTTTCCACTTCCATTCAGGTAGGGTTAAAGGCTGCAACAACCCTGCTGGTCTCTGATGTTCAGCCTTAATCTGCTGACAAGTGAGGCATCTCGATACGAATTCTAGCAAATTCTTCTTCATACCGCTCCACCAGAAGTACGGTTTAAGATCTTGGTACATCTTAGTTGTGCCGGAATGCAGAGAATAAGGAGTAGAATGAGCCTCCTCAAAGACCTCATTTCTGAGTTCCACACTACTCGGAACACAAACCCTAGCTTTATACAGAAGCATCCCGTTGTCTGACACTGAAAAATCCTTTGCTTGACCAGCCAAAACCTCATCTCTGATTTTCAGTAACTCTGGATCAGTCATCTGAGCAGCTTTAATTCTTTCCAACAGATCAGATTGCAGCGTCAAGTTGTGAAGCTGACCTACCACAAACTCGATGCTGGATCTAACCATGTCCTCTGCTAACTGAGGTGAGATCTGAACCATGCTAGCTACCTGCCCGGGACCCTTCCTGCTCAGGGCATCGGCCACTACATTGGCCTTCCCAGGGTGATAGAGAATCTCACAGTCATAATCTTTCACTAATTCCAACCAATGCCTCTGTCCCATATTCAAATCTTTCTGAGTAAAGAAATATTTGAGACTTTTATGGTCGGTATAGATTTCACACCTTTCTCCGTAAAGGTAATGTCGCCAGATCTTCAATGCAAACACCACCGCAGGCAACTCTAGATCATGAGTCGGGTATCGCTGTTCGTAATCCTTTAACTGACGGGAGGCATAAGCGATAACCCGATCGGCTTGCATCAGCACACACCCCAGACCCTGTCTCGATGCATCGCAATAAACTACAAATTTCTCGTTGTCTGAAGGCAAAGCTAGCACTGGAGCGGTAATCAATCTCTGTTTCAGCTCCTGAAAACTAGCTTTGCACTTGTCTGACCAGACAAACCGCTGATTCTTCTTTGTAAGTTCGGTTAAGGGTGTTGAAATTTTAGAAAACCCTTCCACGAACCTTCAATAATATCCGTCTAAACCCAAGAAGCTCCTAATTTCTGTCACTGTCTTCGGCCTCGGCCAATCCCTGACGGATTCTATTTTCCCGGGATCCACTTTGATCCCATCTTTGCTAACAATGTGCCCTAAGAAGGACACCTTAGATAGCCAGAATTCACATTTCTTGAATTTGGCATAAAGCTTGTGTTCCCGAAGCCTTTGCAATACCATCTGAAGATGTAACTCATGCTCCTCTTCTGATTGAGAGTACACGAGGATGTCGTCGATAAACACAATTACACAGATATCGAGGAAATCCTTGAATACTCTATTCATCAAATCCATGAATGTTGCAGGAGCATTGGTTAGTCCAAACGACATCACCAGAAATTCATAATGTCCATACCTAGTACGGAAAGCCGTCTTCGGAATGTCCTCCTCTCGGATTTTCAACTGATGATAACCCGAGCGGAGATCAATCTTGGAAAAGACTGTCTTCCACTGAAGTTGATCAAACAGATCATCAATTCTCTATAATCGATACACATCCTCATAGTTCCATCTTTCTTCTTGACGAATAAAACCGGGGCTCCCCAGGGTGACACACTAGGCCGAATAAACCCGATGTCAAGCAACCCCTGGAGCTGAATCTTTAATTCCTTAAGTTCAGCTGGAGCCATTCTATATGGAGCCTTGGAAACCGGTTCCACTCCTGGTGCCAGATCTATAACGAAGTCAATCTCCCGCTGAGGTGGTAACCCTAGAAGTTCTTCGGGAAAAACATCTAAAAATTCCCGAACCACTTTGATATCCTCTGGCCGAATGGTATTTGGCCGAGTGGTGTCCATCACCACGGCCAGAAACCCTAAACAACCTCCATGCAATAATTCCTTAGCTGACATGGCCGAAATCACCGGAATCCGAGATCCCCGAACTGAACCAACAAACACAAATGGTTCATCACTCTCCGGTTGGAAGATCACCATCTTCCTCTTGCAATCAATACTGGCTGAGTATTTCGATAGGAAATCCATTCCTAAAATAATATCGAACTCTACTAGGCTCATCTCTATCAAGTCAGCACTTAACTCTCTACCATCTATTCTGATCGGCATAGACCTAATCCACCTTTTGGAGATAACTAACTCTCCGCCAGCTAATAGGGTTCCAAACCCTGATTCATACTTATCATACGGTCTACCCAACTTACTAAAGATTCTGGCTGCCACATAAGAATGTGTGGCCCCAGAATCAAACAGCACTGAGTAATACGAGTTATTAACTGAAAGTTGACCTGTTACAACTGAGGGGCTGGCATCTGCATCAGCCTGCATGATGGCGAACACTTGAGCTGGAGTGGGTCTCGCCGGAGCCCTCGGTGCCTCTGATCGGAGGTGGGGACAATCCCTCTTGTAATGTCCGGGCATGCCACACTGAAAGCATCCCTGACCTTTGCACTCACCCTGATGGTGCCTTTTGCAACTGGGGCACTCAGGATAAGAAAACCGGGTCTCTGCACCACCCTGACGGCTACCTCTACTCTGGTTCCCCCGGTAACTCTTGTTCTGACACGAGCCATCGGATACAGTGGATGTTCTCCTCTTCTGGTCCATGGTTGAACCACTACCTCCCCTGCTAAAGCCTGATGCCGGAGGGGTAGGAGCCCCACCACTCGCAGGAGTACTAGCTGACTCCGACATACATCCAACTGCGCCCTCAGCTCGCAGTGCCTTCTCCACCATCTCAGCGTAGGTGGTCTTGTCGTCAGTGGTGATCATCAGATCGTGTTTGATCTTCTCATTTAACCCATCCAGATACTTCTCCTTTTTGCTGAAATCAGTTGGCACTATTCCCGAGGCTAACCTCGCCAACCGGTCGAACTGGGTAGTATACTCAGTTACGCTCATATTTTCTCACTGGGTCAGGTGGGTGAACTCTTTCCACTTGGCACTTCTGACTGCCTCGTTATAATATTTTGCGTTGAAGAGTTCCTGGAACCTTTCCCAGGTCATGGTGGTGACGTCGTGAATCTGAGACACCATGTCCCACCAGACTAGGGCGTCTTCTTGGAACTAAAAGGTGGCACACACCACTCTGTCATTCCCGGTAACACCCATAAGGTTCAGTATTCTGGTGATCACCGTTAGCCACTGTTCGGCCTTCATAACATCTGGACCTCCCTGAAAAACCTGAGGTGCTTGCTTCCGGAACCTTTCATACAAGGGTTCCATTCTGTTTGTCGCTACCACTATCTCGACCTGAGCAGCAGGGGCGGGTGCCACTAGAACTTCTGGCACAGACACTACAGGAGCCCCCTGCTGCCTCAATCTCTGAATCTCTAAATCCTGCTCCTCTATCCTGGCTTGCATTTCAGCAAACCTAGTCTCCCAATTCCGGGCTTCCTGATCGGCTTGGGCAGCCTGGGCAGCCTGTGGCGGGTTCTCATCACCCCGACCACGAGCCCTGCCCTTGGGACCTCTACCACGACCCCTAGCTTGCAGGGGAAACTGGGCTCCCTGACCCTGATTCGACCCTACTGAATTGCCCTGGCTCCTGGTATTCCGCCTGGCGTCCATCTAGTCGGAACCGCCTACGAAACCAAGAGTTGGCACATCAGGTCATGATCAAAGTGAGCTTACTAATGCCGCTAAATTTGGAAATTAAAAACAAACATGCGCCTATTCTACTATCAGACTACTAACATGCTTCCTATCAGGCTTTTCTTATTTCATAAAAATTAAATAAACTACTAAAGCAATAAAAGCTTACTGAACCGTAGAACGAGCTAACTGCTGATGATGATTTTACATGTCGTGGCGATCTTCGAAAGACAACCTGGCGGCTCTGATACAAAATTGTAACACCCTAAGTAGCATAGCGTGATTTTTAAACATACTGTGCAGCTCATTGCTAATCAACGAGGTTTATGGAAATCGTGATTAGTTAAAATTTTTGCTTTTTAATTAAACTTATAAAATATTTATACAAAATACTCGGGATCCCGATTACAAAACCTTTTACAAAAGTTCACTGGCTATACAAAATACTTGTCGCGTAGCGACTAATTACAAAAATAGCCTTGCTGTTCCGAGGATCGTACGCTCCAGGCCTAACCGCCCCGACATGTACCATCTTCACTGGCTCGCTCTCACGGTCCTTCAGCCTTAGCCTTGCCCTTACCTACACATAAACATAGCACTGTGAGTCGACAGACTCAGTAAGAAAAGCATAATCAAATATCATACATAAATCCTGAGTTATGATCAGACGCCCATACCCCTGACCATAACCCTAACTGTCGTGTCCCACACGATACTGAGTCCTGAACGTTCATAAGACGGTACTATTGACAAGTAATAGCCTATACTCGGTACACTGGTCATACTCCAGCTGCTAGTCATACTCTAGCCTGTACCGATGTGTTACAGTATCAGCCAATACTCAGTACACTGGTCATACTCCAGCTGCTAGTCATACTCTAGCCTATACTGATGTGATACGTCAAATAGTACAGAACAACAAACCCGAGTATCAGCCTATACTCGGCACACTGGTCATACTCCTGCTGCTAGTCATACTCTAGCCTGTGCCGATGTGATACAGTGTCAGCTTATACTCGGTACACTGGTCATACTCCAGCTGCTAGTCATACTCTAGCCTGTACCGATGTGACACAGTCGTTGTTCGAAGCCAACATACATCTCTAATGTAATCTAACAGGCTTCCTACATGCACGCTAAACATGTAATACATATGCATACTGTTATACTAATCTTACCTCAATTCCGAATTCAGTGTGCGGTCAACCCGATTTGGAACGAACTGCGCGGCGGTTTACAGGCTCCTAAACCATAACAATCACAACATTATAAATGATACGCTAAATCACTTCCCGGGGACTTAAACTAGAAACTAAAAGTTTCCCTATCGATAAAAAGCATGGCAATACCCCAAATAACATAAAAACGAGGAAATCTAGGGTTCCTGAATATTTCCCAAACTGGCAGACCGGTTGCACAACCGGAATTCCGGTTCTGGAAATTCCTGAACCCCCATCTGGAATTCCGGATGTACAACCGAAATTCCGATCCTCGCAGACCACTTTCAAAAATTCATAACTCATTCAATTCAAACCCAATTTAACCCAAACCTTCCAGACCTGTTCTAAACATCCCATAGAACATTTCTAAAGCAACAAAACAAATCCAAGGAACACACAGAATTAAAAATCACCATTAAAGCTCCAAGCTTTGAGTTCAAAACTCAAACTTGGTTAAACAACCCTATCATGCATCAAACCTTGATTAAAATCACATATTCATGCATTTAGAAACTGCAGAAAACATACACAAACTCATGCAACAACTACAACCACCAAATTCGAAAATTCTCTTTGAAAACTAAACTTTTGAGTTAAAATTTCCACAACTCTAAACAACCTAACTATCATGCATCACAAGCAGCTTAATTAATCTCAATTAATCATGCTTAAACCTCTGCAAACAACAACAAAATCACAGCAACAACAACAACCTAAACTAAGCATGCATTACACCATTTTTCATAAAAAATTCAAGAAAACAAAAGTAGAGAAGCTAGACAAAATTACCTCCACTAGAATCACTCTAGACTTGATGGAAACCACTTGAATCACAAGAGAAAAATCCACTTTTTCTTGCTGCTCAAAGGGCCGAAATAGAGAGGAAAACAGAGAGACTTTTTTGAGAATTTTCTAATTTTTCTATGTTTGGAAAAATGAAAAGAAATGCCACATAACCCTTTACTTCAGCCAACAAATAACATAGCAAAACACATATTTTCCAATTATTAAGTCCATTAAAGGACAAAATAACAATGGGGCAAACACTAAAGGGGGTATTTTGGGAAATTCTAAATTCCCAGCCATTCCCAACATTTCCAATGTCTAATAAACCGTCCCAATCTACTAATATACTAAGTTGTGATTTTACTGAGCCAAACACCGAGTTCCATGTTACCGGGCACCGAAAATGCAAACTTATGAAAATCACTAAATGACATAAAATGCATTTCAGAATTCAACAATAACAGCATAATAATTATTTAAATAGCTATAAATAATTTTCCATAATTAAACATGATTACCTGCTAATTTCCAAATTAAACTAAGCGGTCTTTACACCCGATATGGGTCTAAGTTCGGGTCCAAGTCCAAGTTTTGGTCTGAGTTCTAGTCTCAGTTTGGGTCTGAGGCTAGGTCTGTGTTCGGGTCTGGGTCTGGGTCCGGGTCCTGGTCACGGTCCTAGTCTTGTTCTAGGGTCCTGGTTCGGCGATTCTTGTTCACGTTCTAATTTTTTGTCCCAGATGTAGGTCTAGGTTTGGGTTTGGTTCTTCGTCTAGGTTCTGGTCCTAGTCTGAGTCCCAGATCTAGACACTGACTACTTGTCCGTTCAAGGCCCCGTTACCCGTATCCGGAGTCAAGATCTGGATCACTGTCACGGGTCTCTGTCTTGTTCTGGTTCAGGTCCCAGGTCCCATTACTGAGTTTGGGTTCGGGAGCGAGACTGCATTGCGGTTCTAGGTCCCGACCCTGGTTCTGTGTCCCTAGTCTGGTTCCATGTTTTGGTCTGAGTTCAGGTTCGGGTTTGGGTTCGGGTCCAGAGTCCAGGATTGGGTTGGGATCTGGGTCCGGCTCCCAATTTGGGTCTAGGTCTTATTTGGAGTTCGGGTCCTGGTCCAGTTACGGTTCTGGATCTAGGTCGAATTTCTATTATGATTCCAAGTCCAAATCCTAGTTCCAGTCACGGTCAACTTCTGATTTTGGTTCCAATTTTGGGTCACAGGGTACGGGTTCAGGTGTACTTTTGGGTTTGGGACTGGGTTCAGGTCCAGGTGTGAGTTCGGGTCCAGGGCTGGGTCCCAAATGCTGACACCGACTTCTAGTTTTGTTGAAGTCGTAGGTCCAAATCTGGATCCCAATCTCGGGTCCCAGTCTGGTTCCATTTCTGGTGCCGGGTCACGAGCTGGGTCCTAGGTTCAAGTAAAGGTCTGGGTCGGGTACTACATCCTGGTCGTAGTTCTGTTTCCCAGGTCCCTATCCTTGGGTTTGGGTCGCGGTCTAGGTTTGGGTTCGAGTCCTAGTCTCGCTTCGGGTTTAGGTCTCTGTCTGGGTTTTGATCTGGGTTCGGGTTTCAGTTTAGGTCTTGTTCCTGGTCCTAGTCCTAGTTCGGTTCTAGTTCCATTTGCGATTCTGAGTTCGAGTTTGGGTTTGACTTCGGGTCGGAGTTCGAGTGATGGTCTAAGTTTGGGTTCGGATCCTGATTTCAGTCTAGGTCCAAATCAGGCTCTGGGTGTGGGTTCGCGTCCTGGAACTTGGTCTAGGTTGGGTCCGAGTCCCAAGTTCCAATCCCGATCTGAGTCTTGATTCAGTTCTGGGTCTAAGTCCTTGGTTCTGATCTGGTCTGGGTTCGAGTTTGGGTCCGGGTCTAGCTTTGGGTCTGATTCTAGGTGTGGGTGTTTGAGTTGGGGTCCGAGTCTGTGTCCGGGTTTGTGTCCAGGTCTGGACCCCGATCTGGGTCTAGCTTCGGGTCCACATCCAAGTTCGGGTCCAGAGTGCGGGTGCTAGTTTGGGTCCGGTTGAGGTTCTCGGTCCTGATCTAGGTCCAGCATTTCGAGCCCAGTCTGGGTCTTGGTCCAAGTCCAGGTTCCTCTCCGGATCCCTATCTAGGTCCAAGTCTGTGTTTGGGATCGGGTCCTAGATTTTGGTCTAGGTGAGGGTTCCGGTTTGGTTCTTCGTCTGGGTTTTGTTCCTATTCTAAGTCCCAGATCTAGACACCGACTACTGGTCTGTTCAAGGCATCGTTACCCGAATCTCAAGTTAAGATCTGGATCACTGTCACGATTCTCGGTCTTGTTTTGGTTCATGTCCCAGGTCCCATTTCTGAGTTTGGATTCAGGATCGAGATTGGGGTGCGGTTCTAGGTCCCGACCCAGGTTCTGTGTCCCTAGTCTGGTTCCATGTTTGGGTCTGAGTTCACGTTCGGGTTTGGGTCCCGAGTCCAAGTTTGGGTTGGGATTCGGGTCCAGCTCCAATTCGGTTCTAGGTCTGATTTGGAGTTTGGGTCCTGCTATGGTTACGGTTCTGGATCAAGGTCCAATTTCAATTATGATTCCAAGTCCAAGTCCTAGTTCCAGTCTTTTGGTTCCAATTTTGGGTCACAGTGTACAGGTTCGGGTCCAGTTTTGGGTTTGGGACTGGGTTCATGTCTGGGTTTGGGTTCGGGTCCTTGTCAGGGTTTGGGTCCAAGGCTCGGTCATAAATCCAGACACCGACTACGGGTTTTGTCCAAGCCCTGGGTCCAGATCCGGATCCCAATCTCGGGTCCCAGTCTGGTTCCATTTCTGGTGCCGGGTCACGAGCTGGGTCCTAGGTTCAAGTTTGGGTTCGGGTCGGGTACTAGGTCACGGTCCTAGTTCTGTTTCCCATGTCTCTATCTTGATTCTGTTGGGTTTTGTGCCCTAAATAAAACTCATTTGAATATAATCATATTTACTTATTAATAGAGAACAGAAATAACATTTTATGTTACATGGTTCACATGATTTATTTGATGATTACATATATAATGTATGAATTCTATTTAAGTCTAAAACATATGAATTTGTTAATGATTATAGTGTTGTCAGCACAGTGGAATATAATCTTAATTATGTGTTCGAAAGTTTCATTCCCTGATTTGTCAGTTCACTGGATTTAGACTGACATGATAATCAGCGATATGTATTCTTACACCTTGGATAAGTGTTATGTCCTTTCTACGGCATTGGCAAAGTTTACCAGTATCGGATGTATGGAGTATACATCGGAAGGGACCAATATTGAACTTTGATTAGATTTGTTAAAATTTACCGTAATATCTATTCAATTCAATATCACCCGTTGATCCTAGATCAAATGATCTTAATCCTGATATGATTAGGTTCGATCTCAAGAGTATTATACATGTTCTTTGATTTTTCAGCTAAGCCTACTTTTGGGTCAGGGTGATACGTATATTTTGGGAACATGATAGTATAATTGAGTGGGAGCGCTAAGATAAATAGGGAGTCTATAACTTCTATAGGAATTTAGAAGTGAAACGATGATATCCTTCGAGCTCGGCTAAACAGAGATAAATGGTTGAGATCTCATTTCACTTTGCTGAAATATCATTTATACGAAGCTAAGTGTTTTAAGGATAAAATACATTGAAGGTGTAACAGTAATTTAGTGCCTAGTCAATGGAGATCATCTATTAGAGGTTCATTGATCAAATTAGGATTATAACAATGGATAACTAATAGCGTATCTATATCGTGGAACATATAGAGCGTTCTATGTAACTGAGAGTACAATTCCAAGTTCTAAGTGTGGATTCAATAAGGAATTAATAACTTAGGGAATTTACTTGGTAAATTCGGTTCCACTCCCCGTCAACTTTCGGTTTTGGTTCCAATTTTGAGTCACAGGGTACGTGTTCGGGTCCACTTTTGTGTTTGGGATTGGGTTCCGGTCCGGGTGTGGGTTCGAGTCCTTGTCAAGGTTCCCAAATCCAGACACCGACTACGAGTCCAATGCTAGGTCCCAAATCCAGACACCGACTACGAGTTTTGTCCAAGCCCTGGGTCCAGATCCGGATCCCAATCTCTGGACCTAGTCTCGTTCCATTTCTGGTGCCGGGTCACAAGCTGGGTCCTAGGTTCAAGTTCGGGTCTGGGTAGGGTACTAGGTCCCGGTCCTAGTTCTTTTTCCCAAGTTCCTATCCTAATTTTGGGTCCAGGTCCCGAATATTGTGTGGGTTTGGGTCCTGGTCTAGGTTCAGGTTCGAGTCCTAGTCTCAGTTCGGGTTTAGGTCTTTGTCTGGGTTTTGATCTTGGTTTGGGTTTGGGTTTAGGTCCTGGTCCAGGTCCTAGTCCTAGTTTAGTTCTAGTTCCATTTGCGATTCTCAGTTTGAGTTTGGGTTTGAGTTCGGGTCGAAGCTCGAGTCCTGGCCTGAGTTTGGGTTCGGGTCCAGATCAGGCTCCAGGTGTTGGTTCACGTCCTGTGTCCTCGTCTAGGTTGGGTTTGAGTCCCAAGTTCCAATCCCGATCTGAGTCTGGATTCAGTTTTGGGTCTAAGTCCTTTGTTCTGATCCTAGTCTGGGTTCGAGTTGGGTCCGGGTCCGGGTCTAGCTTTTGGTCTGATTCTAGGTGTGGGTGTTTGAGTTCGGGTCCGAGTCTGTGTCCTGGTTTGTGTCCAGGTCTGGACCCCGATCTGGCTCTAGGTTCGGGTCCAGGTCCAAGTTTGGGTCCCGAGTGCGGGTCCAAGTTTGGGTCTGGGTCAGGATCTCGGTCCAACTCTAGTTCCAGCATTTCGATCCCTGTCTGGGTCTTAGTCCGAGTGCAGTTTTGTATTCGGATCCCTATCTAGGTCCAAGTCTGTGTTTGGGATCGAGTCCCAGATTTAGGTCAAAGTTCGGGTCTCAATTCCGGTCTGGGTACACGACCGTGTCCGAGCCCGAGTTCCAGTCTCAGTTTGGGTCTGAGGCTAGGTCTGTGTTCGGTTCTAGGTCTAGGTCTGGGTCCTGGTCATGGTCCTAGTCTTGTTCTAGGGACCTGGTTCGGGGATTCTTGTTCAGGTTCTAATTTTGGGTACCAGGTCTAGGTCTGGGTTCGGGTTTGGTTCTTCCTTAAGGTTCTGGTCCTAGTCTGAGTACCAGATCTAGACACCGCCTACTGGCCTGTTCGAGGCCACGTTACCCGAATCTCGAGTTAAGATCTGGATCACTGTCACGGGTCTCGGTCTGGTTCTGGTTTTGGACCCATGTCCCATTTTAGAGTTTGGGTTCGGCATCGAGATTGGGGTGCGGTTCTAGGTCCCTACCCTGGTTCTGTGTCCCTAGTCTAGTTCCATGTTTGTGTCTGAGTTCAGGTTCGGGTTCGGGTCCCGAGTCCAGGTTTTGGTTGGAATCTGTGTCCGGCTCCCAATTCCGGTATAGGTCTGATTTGGAGTCCGGGCCCTAGTCCGGTTATAGTTCTGGATCTAGGTCCAATTTCAATTATGATTATAAGTCCAAGTCCTAGTTCCAGTCCTGGTCAACTTCCAGTTTTGGTTCCAATTTTGGGTCACAGGATACGGGTTCGGGTCCAATTTTGGGTTTGGGACTGGGTTCAGGTCAGGGTGTAGGTTCGGGTCCTTGTCAGGGTTCGGGTCCAGGACTGGGTCCCCAATCCAGACACCGACTACGGGTTTTGTCCAAGCCTTGAGTCCAGATACGAATCCCAATCTCGGGCTCAGTCTAGTTCCATTTCTGGTGTCGGGTCACGAGTGGGGTCCTATGTTCAAGTTCGGGTATGGGTCGGGTACTAGGTCCCAGTCCTAGTTCTGTTTCCTAGGTCCCTATCCTGGTTCTAGGTCCAGGTCCCAGTTATTGTGTGGGTTTGGGTCCCGGTCTAGGTTCGGCTTCGATTCTTATTCACGGTTCAGGTTTAGGTCAGTTTCTGGGTTTTGATCTGGGTTCGGGTTTGGGTTTAGGTCCTGGTCCTTGTCCTAGTCCTAGTTCGGTTCTAGTTCCATTTGTGATTCTGAGTTCGAGTTTGGGTTTGAGTTTGTGTCGGAGTTTGAGTCCTAGTCTGAGTTTGGGTTGGGGTCTTGATTTCCCTCTAGGTCCAGATCAGGCTCCGGGTGTGGGTTCGCGTCCTGGGTCTTGGTCTAGGTTGGGTCGGAGTCCCAAGTTCCAATCCCGATCTGAGTTTGGATTCAGTTCTGGGTCTAAGTCCTTGTTCCTAGTCTGGGTTCGAGTTGGGTCGGAGTCCGGGTCTAGCTTTTGGTCTGATTCTAGGTGTGGGTGTTTGAGTTCGGGTCCGAGTCTGTGTTCGGGTTTGTGTCCAGGTCTGGACCCCGATCTGGGTCTATGTCTGGGTTTAGGTCCAAGTTCGGGTCCCGAGTGCGGGTCCAAGTTTGGGTCTGGGTCAGGACCTCGATCTAGATCTAGGTCCAGCATTTCGATCCCAGTCTGGGTCTTGGTCCAAGTCCAGTTTCGTATCCGGATCCCGATCTAGGTCCATGTCTGTTTTTGTGATCGGGTCCCAGATTTAGGTCCAGGTCAGTGTCTCAGTTCCGGTCTTGGTACACGACAGAGTCCGGGCCCAAGTTCTAGTCCCAGTTTAGGTCTGAGGCTAGGTCTGTGTTCTGTTCTTGGTCTGGGTTCGGGTCCTGGTGTCGGTCCTAGTCTTGTTCTAGGGTCTTAGTTTGGCGATTCTTATTCAAGTTCTAATTTTGGGTCCCAGGTCTAGGTTCGGGTTCGAATTTGGTTCTTCGTCTGGTTTCTTGTCCTAGTCTGAGTCCTAGATCTAGACACCGCCTACTAGTCTGTTCCAGGCCCCGTTACCTGAATCCCGAGTCAAGATATGGATCACTGTCACGGGTCTCGGTCTAGTTCCGGTTTAGGTCCCATGTCCTATTTCTGAGTTTGGGTTCAGGATCGAGACTGGGGGGCGATTCTAGGTCCCGAGCCTAGTTCTGTGTCACTAGTCTGGTTCCACGTTTGGGTCTAAGTTCAGTTTAGGGTTCGGGTCCCGAGTCAATGTTTGGGTTGGGATCCGGGTCCAGCTTGCAATTCGAGTGTAGGTCTGATTTGGAGTCCGGGTCCTGGTCCAGTTACGGTTCTGGATATAGGTCCAATTTCAGTTATGATTCCAAGTCCAAGTCCTAGTTCGAGTCCCAGTCAACTTTCGGTTTTGGTTCGAATTTTGGGTCACACGGTACGGGTTTGGGTCCACTTTTGGGTTAGGGACTGGGTTCAGGTCCTGGTGTGAGTTCGGGTCCATGTCAGGGTTCGGGTCCAGGGCTAGGTCCCAAATCCAGACACCGAGTACGGGTTTTGTCCAAGCCCTGAGTCCATATCCGGATCCCAATCTCGGGTCCTAGTCTGGTTCCATATCCGGATCCCAATCTCGGGTCGTGATTTTAGTATGGGTCCATATCGGGATCCCAATCTCGGGTCGTGATTTCAGTCTAGGTCCAGATCAGGCTCCGGGTGTGGGTTCGCGACTTGGGTCTTGGTCTAAGTTGGGTCCGAGTCCCATATTCCAATCCCGATCTGAGTCTGTATTCAGTTCTAAGTCTAAGTCCTTGGTTCAGATCCTGGTCTAGGTTCGAGTTCGGTCTGGGTCCGGGTCTAGCTTTTGGTCTTATTCTAGGTGTGGGTGTTTGAGTTTGGGTCCGAGTCTATGTCCGGGTTTGTGTCTAGGTCTCGACCCCTATCTGGGTCTACATTCGGGTCCAGGTCCAAGTTCAGGTCTCGAGTGCAGGTCCAAGTTTGGGTCAGTGTCAGGATCTCGGTCCACATCTAGGTCCAGCATTTCGATCCCAGTCTGGCTCTTGGTCTGAGTCATGTTTCGTATCCAGATCCCAATCTAGGTCCAAGTCAGTGTTTGGGATCGGGTCCCAGATTTAGGTCCAGGTCTGGGTCTCAATTTCGGTGTGGGTAGACGACCGTGTCCGGGCCCGAGTTCCAGTCTCAGTTTGGGTATGAGGCTAGGTCTGTGTTCGGTTCTAGGATTGGGTCCCGGTCCTGGTCACGGTCCTAGTCCTGTTCTTGGGTCCTGGTTCGGCAATTCTTGTTCAGGTTCTAATTTGGGATCCCAGGTCTAGGTTTGGGTTCAGGTTTGGTTCTTCGTCTGGGTTGTGGTCCTAGTCTGAGTCCCAGATCTAGACACCGCCAACTGGTCTGTTCTAGGCCCCGTTACCCGAATCCCGAGTTAAGATCTAGATCACTTTTACGGGTCTCGATCTGGTTCTGGTTTAGGTGTCAGGTCCATTTTTTGAGTTTGGGTTCGGGATCGAGACTAGGGTGCGGTTCTAGGTCCCGACCCTAGTTCTATGTCCCTAGTCTTGTTCCATGTTTGGGTTTGAGTTCAGGTTCGGGTTCGGGTCCCGAGTCCAGGTTTTGGTTGGGATTCGGGTTCGGCTCCCAATTCAGGTTTAGGTTTGATTTGGTGTCCGGGTCCTGGTCCGGTTACAGTTCTGGATCTAGGTCCAATTTCAATTATGATTCCAAGTCCAAGTCCTAGTTCCAGTCCCAGTCAACTTCCGATTTTGTTTCAAATTTTGGGTCACAGGGTATGGGTTGGGGCCACATTTGGGTTTGGGACTGGGTTCAGGTCCAGGTGTGGGTTCGGGTCCTTCTCAGGGTTCGGGTCTAGGGCTAGGTCCCAAATCCAGACACCGACTACGGGTTTTGTCAAAGCCCTGGGTCCAGATCTAGATCCCAATCTCGGGTCCCAGTCTGGTTCCATTTCTTGTGCCGGGTCACGAGCTGGGTCCTAGGTTCAAGTTCTGGTCTGGGTCGGGTACTAGGTCCTGATCCTAGTTCTTTTTCCCAGGACCCTATTGTGTGGGTTTGGGTCCCGGTCTAAGTTCAGGTTCAAGTCCTAGTCTGGGTTCGGGGTTAGGTCTCTATCTGGGTTTTGATATGGGTTTGGGTTTGGGTTTAGGTCTTGGTCCTGGTCCTAGTCCTAGTTCGGTTCTAGTTCCATTTACAATTCTGAGTTCGAGCTTGGGTTTGACTTCGGGTCAGAGTTCGAGTCCTGGTCTGTGTTTAGGTTCGGGTCCTGATTTCAGTCTAGGTCCAGATCAAGCTCTGGGTGTTGGTTCGCGTCCTGGGTCTTGGTCTAGGTTGGGTCCGAGTCCCATGTTCCAATCCCGATCTGAGTCTGTATTCAGTTCTCGGGCTAAGTCCTTGATTATGATCCTGGTCTGGGTTCGAGTTGGGTTCGGGTCCGGGTCTAGCTTTTGGTCTGATTCTAGGTGTGGGTGTTTGAGTTCGAATCCGAGTCTGTGTCCGGTTTTATGTCCAGGTCTGGACCCCAATCTGGGTCTAGGATCGGATCCATGTCTAAGTTTGGGTCCCGAGTGCGGGTCCAAGTTTGGGTCTGGGTCAGGATCTCGGTCCACATCTTGGTCGAGCATTTCGATCCCAGTTTGGGTCTTTGTTCGAGTCCAGTTTTGTATCCATATCCCAATCTAGGTCCAAGTCTGTGTTTGGGATCGGGTCCCAGATTTAGGTCCTGGTCCGGGTCTCAGTTTTGCTCTGGGTACACGACCGTGTCCAGGCCCGAGTTCCAGTATCAGTTTGGTTCAGAGGCTAGGTCTGTGTTCGGTTCTAGGTCTGGGTTCGAGTCTTGGTCACGGTCCCAGTCCTATTCTAGGGTCCTGGTTCGGCGATTCTTATTCAAGTTCTAATTTTGGATCCTACGTCTAGGTCTGGGTTCGGGTTTAGTTCTTTGTCTGGGTTCGGGTTTGGTTCTTCGTCTGGGTTCTGGTCCTAGTCTGAGTCCCAGATCTAGACACCGCCTACTGGTCTGTTCTAGGCCCCGTTACTTGAATCTCGAGTTAAGATCTGGATCAATGTCACGGGTCTCGGTCTGGTTCTGGTTTAGGTCCCATGTCCCATTTTAGAGTTTGGGTTCGGCATCGAGATTGGGGTGCGGTTCTAGGTGCCAACCCCGGTTTTCTGTCCCTAGTCTGGTTCCATGTTTGGGTCTGTGTTCAGGTTCGGGTTCGGGTCCTTAGTCCAGGTTTTGGTTGGCATCCGAGTCCCGCTCCCAATTTCGGTATAGGTCTGATTTGGAGTCCAGGTCCTAGTCCGGTTATTGTTCTGGATCTAGGTCCAATTTCAGTTATGATTCCAAGTCCAAGTCCTGGTTCCAGTCCCGGTCAACTTCCGGTTTTGTTTCCAATTTTGGGTCACAGGGTACGGGTTCGGGTCCACTTTTGGGTTTGGGACTGGATTCAGGTCCGTGTGTGGGTTTGGGTACCGAATCCAAACACAGACTACGGGTTTTGTCCAAGCCCTGGGTCCAGATCCGGATCCCAATCTCGGTCCCAGTCTGGTTCCATTTATAGTGCCGGGTCACAAGCTGGGTCCTAGGTTCAAGTTTAGGTCTGGGTCGGTTACTAGATCCCAGTCCTAGTTCTATTTTCCTGGTACCTATCCTGATTCTTGGTCTAGGTCGCGGTTATTGTGTTGGTTTGGGTCCCGGTCTAGGTTCGGCTTCGAGTCCTAGTCTCGGTTCGGGTTAAGGTCTCTTTCAGGGTTTTGATCTGGGTTCGGGTTTAGGTTTAGGTCCTTGTCCTGGTCCTAGTCCTAGTTCGGTTCTAGTTCCATTTGCGATTCTGAGTTCGAGTTTGGGTTTGAGTTGGGGTCGGAGTTCGAGTCCTCGTCTGAGTTTGGGTTCGGGTCCTGATTTCAGTCTAGGTCCAGATCAGGCTTCGGGTGTGGGTTCTCGTCCTGGGTCTGGGTCTAGGTTGGGTCTGAGTCCCAAGTTCCAACCCCGATCTGAGTTTGGATTTAGTTCTGGGTCTAACTCCTTTGTTCTGATCCTTGTCTGGGTTCGAGTTGGGTCCGGGTCCAGGTCTAGCTTTTTGTCTGATTCTAGGCGTGGGTGTTTGAGATCGGGTCCGAGTTTGTGTCCGGGTTTGTGTTCAGGTCTAGACCCCGATTTGGGTCTAGGATCGGGTCTAGGTCACAGTTAGGGTACCGAGTGGGGGCCAAGTTTGGGTCTGGGTCAGGATCTTTGTCTAGATCTAGGTCCAGCATTTCGATCCGAGTTTGGGTCTTGGTCCGTGTCTAGTTTCGTATCCGGATCGCTATCTAGGTGCAAGTCTGTGTTTGGGATCGGGTTCCAGATTTAGGTCTAGGTCTGGGTCTGAGTTTCGGTCTGGGTACACGACCGTGTCCGGGCCCGAGTTCCATTCTATGTTTGGGTCTGAGGCTAGGTCTGTCTTCGGTTCTAGGTTTGGGTCCGGGTCCTGGTCACGGTCCTATTCTTGTTCTCGGGTCCTAGTTCGGCGATTCTTGTTCAGGTTCTAAATTTGGCACCCAGGTCTAGGTCTGGGTTCGGGTTTGTTTCTTCGACTTAGTTCTGGTCCTAGTCAGAGTCCCAGATCTAGACACCGCCTACTGGTCTTTTCCAGGCCCCGTTACCCGAATCCCAAGTCTAGATCGGGATCACTGTTACGGGTCTCGGTCTGGTTCTGGTTTAGGTCACACGTTCCATTTTAGAGTTTGGGTTCGGGATCGAGACTGGTGTGCGGTTCTAGGTCCCGACCCTGGTTCTGTGTCCCTAGTCTGGTTCCATGTTTAGGTCTTAGTTCAGGTTCGGGTTTGGGTCCCGAGTCCAGGTTTGGGTGGGGATCCGGGTCCGGCTCCCAATTCGGGTCTAGGGCGGATTTGGAGTCCGAGTCCTGGCCCGGTTACAGTTCTGGATCTAGGTCCTATTTCAGTTATGATTCCGAGTTCAAGTCCTAGTTCCAGTCCCGGTCAACTTCCAGTTTTGGTTCCAATTTTGGGTCACAGGTTACAGGTTCGGGTCCACTTTTGGGTTTAGGATTGGGTTCAGATCCGGGTGTGGGTTCGGGTCCTTGTCAGGGTTCGGGTCCAGGGCTGGGTCCCAAATCCAAACACCGTCTACAGGTTTTGTCCAAGCCCTGGGTCTAGATCCGAATCCCAATCTCGTGCCCCAGTCTGGTTCCATTTCTGGTACTGGGTCACGAGCTAAGTCCTAGGTTCAAGTTCGGGTCTGGGTTGGGTACTAGGTCCCTGTCCTAGTTCTGTTTTCCAGGTCCCTATCCTGATTCTGGGTCCAGGTCCTGGTTATTGTGTGGGTTTGGGTCCCGGTCTAGGTTTGGCTTTGAGTCCTAGTCTCGGTTCGGGTTTAGGTCTCTTTCTGGGTTTTAATCTGGGTTCGGGTTTGGGTTTAGGTCCTGGTCCTGGTCCTAGTCCTAGTTCGATTCTAGTTCCATTTGTGATTCTGAGTTCAAGTTTGGGTTTGAGTTCGGGTTGGAGTTCGAGTCGTGGTCTGAGTTTGGGTTCGGGTCCTGATTTCAGTCTAGGTCTAGATCAGGCTCCGAAAGTGGGTTCGCGTCCTGGGTCTTGGTCTATGTTGGGTCTGAGTCCCAACTTCCAATCTCGATCTGAGTTTGGATTCAGTTCTTGCTCTAAGTCTTTGGTTCAGATCCTGTCTTGGGTTCGAGTTGGGTCCGGGTCCTTGTTATTGTGTGGTTTTGGGTCCCGATCTATGTTCGGGTTCGAGTCCAAGTCTCGGTTCGGGTTTAGGTCTCTGTCGGGGTTTTGATATGGGTTCGGGTTTTGGTTTCTGTCCTGGTCCTGGTCCTAGTCCTAGTCCAAGTTTGGTTCCAGTTCCATTTGCGATTCTGAGTTCGAGTTTGGAATTGTGTTCGGGTAGGAGTTCGAGTCCTGGTCTGAGTTTGGGTTCGGGTCCAGATTTTAGTGTAGGTCCAAATCAGGCTCCGGGTGTGGGTTCGCGTCCTGGGTCTTGGTCTACGTTGGGTCCAAGACCCAAGTTCCAACGATCTCAGCCTGGATTAACTTCTGGGTCTTAGTCCTTTGTTTTGATCCTGGTCTGGGTTCGAGTTTGGGTCAGGGTACGGGTCTAGCTTTGGGTCTGATTCTAAGTGTGGGTCTAGCCTCAGGTTTGGGTCTGAGGCTAGGTATGTGTTCGGGTATAGCTCTTGGACCGGGTCCTTGTCACGCTCCAAGTCTTGTTCTAGGGTTCTGGTTCGGCGATGCTTGTTCAGGTTCTAATTTTGGGTCCCAGGTCTAGGTCTGGGTTTGGGTTTGGTTCTTCGTTTGGGTTCTGGTCCTAGTCTGAGTCCTAGATCCAGACACCGACTATTGGTCTGCTCAAGGCCCCGTTATCCGAATCCGGAGTCAAGATCTGGATCACTGTGACGGGTCTCGGTCTGGTTTTGGTTTAGGTCCCAGGTCCCATTTCTGAGTTTGGGTTAGGGATCGAGACTGGGGTGCATTTCTAGGTCCCGACCCTGGTTCTGTGTCCCTAGTCTAGTTCCATGTTTGGGTCTGAGTTCAGGTTCAGGTTCAGGTTCGGGTCCCGAGTCCAGGTTTGGGTTGGGATCTTGGTCCGGCTCCCAATTCCGGTCTAGGTCTGATTTAGAGTCCAGGTCCTGGTCCGGTTATAATTCTTGATCTAGGTCCAATTTTAGTTATGATTCCAAGTCCAAGTCCTAGTTCTAGTCTCGGTCAACTTCTGGTTTTGGCTCCAATTTTGGGTCACACGGTACGGGTTCGGGTCAACTTTTGGGTTTGGGACTGGGTTCGGGTCCTTTTCAGGGTTCGGGTCCAGGGCTGGGTCCCAAATCCAGACACCGACTATGGGTTTTGTCCAAGCCCTTGGTCCAGATCCAGATCCCTATCTCGGGTCCCAGTCTGGTTCCATTTCTGGTGTTGGGTCACGAGTTAGGTCCTTGGTTAAAGTTCGGGTCTGGGTCACGTACTAGGTCCCGGTCCTAGTTCTGTTTCCCATGTCCCTATCCTGATTTTGGGTCCAGGTCCCTGTTATTGTGTGGGTTTTGGTCTCGGTCTAGGTTCAGGTTCGAGTACTAGTCTCGGTTCGGGTTTAGGTCTCTGTCTGGGTTTTGATCTAGGTTCGGGTTTGGGTTTAGGTCCTTGTCCTGGTCCTAGTGCTAGTTCGGTTATAGTTCCATTTGCGTTTCTGAGTTCGAATTTGGGTTAGAGTTCGGGTCGAAGTTCGAGTCCTGGTCTGAGTTTGGGTTCGGGTCCTGATTTCAGTCTATGTCCAGATCAGGCTCCGAGTGTGGGTTCGCGTCCTAGGTCTTGGTCTAGGTTGGGTCCGAGTCCCAAGTTCCAATCACGATCTGAGTCGGGATTCAGTTCTGGGTCTAAGTCCTTGGTTCTTATCCTGGTCTGGGTTCGAGTTGGGTCCGTGTCCGAGTCTAGCTTTTGGTCCGATTCTAGGTGTTGGTGTTTGAGTTCGGGTGCGAGTCTGTGTCCGGGTTTGTGTCCAGGTCTGGACCCCGATCTGGGTCTAGGTTCGGGTCCATGTCCAAGTTCGGGTCCCAAGTGTGGGTCCAAGTTTGGGTCTGGGTCAGGATCTCGGTCCAAATCTAAGTCCAGCATTTCGATCCCAGTCTGGGTCTTGGTCCGAGTTCAGTTTCGTATCCGGATTTCGATCTAGGTCCAAGTGTGTGTTTGGGATCGGGTCCCAGATTTAGGTCCAGGTCCGGATCTCAGTTCTGGTCTGGGCACACGACCGTGTCTGGGCACGAGTTCCAGTGTCAGTTTGGTTCTGAGGCGAGGTCTGTGTTCGGTTGTAGTTTTGGGTCCGGTTCCTGGTCACGGTCCTAGTCTTGTTCTAGGGTCCTGGTTCGGCGATTCTTGTTCAGGTTCTAATTTTGTGTCCCAGGTCTAGGTCTAAGTTCATGTATGGTTCTTCGTCTGGGTTCTGGTCCTAGTCTGAGTCCCAGATTTAGACACCGACTACTGGTCTGTTCTAGGCCCGTTTACCCGAATCCCGAGACAAGATCTGGATCACTGTCACGGGTCTCGGCTCGGTTCTCGTTCAGTCCTGTGTCCCATTTCCCCGAGTTGGGTTTGGGATCGAGACTGGGGTGCGGTTCTAGGTCCCGACCCTCGTTCTGTGTCCCTAGTTTGGTTCCATGTTTGGGTCTGAGTTCAGGTTTGGGTTCGGGTCCCGAGTCCAGGTTTGGGTTGGGATCCAGGTCCGGCTCCCAATCGGGTCTAGGTCTGATTTGGAGTCCGGGTTCTTGTCCGGTTACATTTCTGGATCTAGGTCCAATATCCGTTATGATTCCAAGTCCAAGTCCTAGTTCCAGTCCCGGTCAACTTCCAATTTTGGGTCACAGGTTGGGATGCACATGGGGACGGGGCAATGCGGGGAATGCATTCCCCGCTCCCGTACCCGCCTATTATATTTTTCCCTGTCCCTGTCCCGTCCCCGCATATTCCCCATCGTCGGGGAACGGGGCGGGGAATCCCCGTCGGTGATGGACACCATAACGGGGACCCGTTTATTGAAAAAAAATGTAAAAATACAAAATTAATATTTGCAAATATTAAATTAAAATAACAATAACATAAAGCTAAATTCATTCCATAATTGATAGTCATTTAGATAAATTCTAAAATTAAAAATCCTTCAATGTAAAACTTAAAATCCATAAACATAAGCTTTAGACATAAACATAAACTTGAGAACCAAACAAACACACACAACTTAATAAAATTGTAATAATGTCTTCATCTTCAACTTTGAAATCTAGTAGTAGTCACCACAACCATTCAAGAGTTTTTATTCTTCAAGCATCGTAATCCACAAAACTTGGGCCCTAAAATAAAAATGTCATCAATTATAAGTAAATAGATATTTTAAAGAAAAAATAGTAAACAAACAAAT
Source organism: Cannabis sativa (assembly GCF_029168945.1). Taxonomy (NCBI): domain Eukaryota; kingdom Viridiplantae; phylum Streptophyta; class Magnoliopsida; order Rosales; family Cannabaceae; genus Cannabis; species Cannabis sativa. The sequence continues at coordinate 85,504,672 of NC_083602.1, forward strand.
AAATAAATGCTAACTTACCGCTTCATCATCTTCCACATCATCAAAAAATGTACTATATGAAGCCTCATTTTGTGATGCATCTATGAAATAAACAATATTGACATTAATATATTTTTCTAATATAAAAGAAAAATAAATAATAAGAGTAGGTTAGAATAAACATACCTAATTTCTCATCTCATAGCCAATCTTGTGTACATACTAAAGCCTCCAACATGTTCGGATGAAGCCTATTACGACAAGGAGTCACATGTCTTCCACTAGTACTTAAAGCAGACTCAGAAGCAACTGTAGACACTGGGATAGCCAAAACATCTCTAGCAACTTGTTGTAATATTGGATATTTAAGACCATTTGTCTTCCACCAAGCTAAAATATCAAACTCTCCACTCCTAGGCAAAATTGCTTCCTCCAAGTATTAGTCTAACTCAGACTTGTAAGTTTCCACATTTGAAGTACTGCTAACATACAAGTCAAAACCAACTAAATCATCTACACATCCATCATTATCTCCACCAACTCCAGAAGCATTGAATAAAGGTTCAAGAAGATTTTCTTTTCCATCATTCGATTTATATTCTTTCACTAAATCATAGCACAACATTCTAATTCGCTTAACTTCATTTTGATATTCACCAACATAAATTTTAGGAAAGTAATACTCAATCAATTTCATCTTGAACCTTGGATCCAAAACAGTTGCTATGGCTAATATGCCATGAATGGAAGTCCAGTACTGCTCAAATTTATCCATCATATTTAATGCCATAATCCTAATCTCATCATAGAAATATTTAAGACACTCCTTAAGCAACAACCAAATTTCACAAATCTTAGAGAAAAAATGATTAGCAGTAGGATATTTACTTCCAGAAAACATCACAGTCACATTGTAAAACAACTTCAATTTTTCATACATAACTTTTGCCAAAAGCCAATCTCGCTCACTAGGTTCTTTTTTGCAATTTTTCTCAGTATGTATTAGGCGACTAAATACATCTTTATAAGTAATGGCACTAGTAAGCATCAAATAAGTAGAATTCCACATAGTCTTGCAATCAAGCACTAACCTTTTGTTGCTAGAGCATGATAATCCTTTCTTAGCCTCTTCAAACTTTTCAACTCTTTTTGGAGTGCCAGTCTAAAAAAACTACACTCTCACGTATAGTTTCTATGGCACCTTGAATTGCCCCTAGTCCTTGTTGAACAATCAAGTTCAAGATATGAGCAGAGCATTTCATGTGAAGTAGTTCCCCTTTCATTAGTAAGAAGCATTTCTCAATTTTTCTTTCATTTGATCCATCATGGCAATGTTCACAGTACAGTTATCTGAGGTAAGGGTAGACAACTTACGTTCAATAGACCATTCAATCAAACATTCCATCAACACTTTTGCTAGAAGTTTAGCAGTATGAGGGGCAGGCACATATATAAACCTGAATGTACACAAAAAAAATTATTAGCATATATCGATATCAAATATTGACATAATAAAAAAAATTCTAAGCAATTAATCATATTACCTGATAATTCGATTACGCAAAATCCAAGAATCATCAGTATAATGTGCAGTCACCACCATATACCCTCTCTTTTGATTATTTGATGTCCACAAGTCAGTTGTAATCGCAACTCTACTACGAGTGTCATTCATTGAGTTCATTGTCTTGGTCTTTTCCTTCTCATATATCTTCAATATATCCCTCCTAATAGTAGTTTGAGATACATGTCTGAATAATGGCTGGAGAGACTTGACAAAGCTTCTAAATCCATCATCCTCAACCATATTGAGTGGATACTCATGCAAAACAATCATCTTAGCAAGTTTTTCTCTTGAAAACTCTTGGTCAAAGTTGTGGGCAGCAAGAGAAGTACTTCCATCCTTCTTCCTACTTGGATTCAAGATTGATTGTTTTATATCACGATTCTTTCTAAGATGACAAATCTTGAAGTGATCATGTAAATGTCTCGTTCCATTTCTGCTTGATCCTCCCAATTTCTTTTGACTAGTAGTTGCAAATTGCCTTATCAACTCCTTCAATTTTTACCTTCTTGAAATGTTTCCAAACAAAAGAAGTCAATTTTCTCTTCACCTGAGTATTCTCATCATCAATATTAGTTTGAGTTTCTGAATCAAGATTATCTAGAGGAGTTGATGAGTCTCCTTCCATTTGTCCATATGTTGATGGTGTGTCTTTTTCATTCTCACTCATAGTTCCACTACATATAATAATAGACATGTAAAATGTCAATATACACATGATAAAATGCAAAAATTATTTTAAAGTACAAAAAAAAAAAAAAACAGTTATAGACTTATAAATTTATAATGTTTAAAATAGAATAACATAAAATAATAAAACATAAAAAAATATATGTACTACATAAACTTATTTTATTATATATAATATGATACACATATTTAAATACAAAATCTAATATAAATATATATAATATACCGCAAGATTCACATGAATTACAACTTGACATGTAGATATAAACATAAATAACATATGTAAGACACACAAATATAAACATGCAAACGTCGATACAAAAAAACAGTTACAACATATACTTATATACATTCCATACATCTTATTAAGAATAAAATACAAAATAATATTTTGTTCTACTATTATAATCTATCTTTATATTCATGTGAATCATGTATGTAGATATGAATTTATGTACATTCATCAATTATGCAGAATTATACATATATCACATATCAATTTACATACAAGGTAAAAAATTTCAAATCTTAATAAATATATATATATATACAATATAAAATTTACCTCAAATTTTAATAAATATATATATAGTATACATACAAGACAAAAAAAATTGCTACCAAAGAAAAGAATGAATGATATTAATAATAATAATAAAAACAATCAGTTTCATAATATTATTCAAAAAAAAAAATATTCTACTAAAAGTAAAATAGAGTACTACTAACATCATATTTCCTTCCATTTCAGAGCCACTATCAGTATCACACAAACCACTACCTCAATCTATGCGAGAGGAATTTTAGTTTAGACTGTAAGAGAAACTGAAAAGTGAAAACAATATATAAGATATCTGCTTGTATGTATATACTATATACTCTACTTTGTATGCAAATATACTATTAATATATAATATTTAGTAAAATATTTTTAAATTAATAACATATAATTTATGAAATTTAATATCAATTACTATTATTAGCCTCTCAAATCACCAATCACCAATCAATTGTAATTTAATATCAATTACTATTAATATATCATAGTCGGTGGGTGAGGGTGAGGTAAGGTTACTGAGGTGACTTTTTAGTTTTTATATTCATTTGTAATTTACAATACCAATCACCAATCAATCAGCAAGATTTTTAAAATCAAATTGATATGATTACAAAAAAAAAGGGTAAACCGTAAACCATATAAATGTCATATATAATTGTATATGTAATTAATCAATGAATATGAAATGACATATATTGAGAAGAGGAAAAGTCCAAGGTATATATTTATTATAAGTAATTAACTATTATAATTTATATGTATTAATATATAATCGAGGATAAATCGGGGCGGATAGTACTTCCCCAACCCCGCCCCGCCTCCGACTCGGGTACGTAAAATCAACCCCGTCCCCGCATCCGATCCCCACTAAGTCGGGGAATCCCCGCCCCATTAGGGGCGGATCCCCGCGGGTCCCCTTCCCCGTGGTGTTTATGTGCAACACTAGTCACAGGGTATGGATTTGGGCCCACTTTCGGGTCCTTTTCAGTGTTTGGGTCCAAGGCTGGGTCATAAATCCAAACACTGACTACGGGTTTTGTCCAAGCCCTGGGTCCAGATCCGAATCCCAATCTCGGGTTAGTCTGGTTCCATTTCTTGTGCCGGGTCACAAGCTGGGTCCTAGGTTGAAGTTCAGGTCTGAGTCGGGTGCTAGTTCCCGGTCTTGGTTCTGTTTCCCAGGTCTCTATCCTGATTATGGGTCTAGGTCCTGGTTATTGTGTGGGTTTGGGTCCCGGTCTAGGTTCGGGTTCGAGTCTTAGTGTCATTTCGGGTTTAGGTCTCTGTTTGGGTTTTGATCTTGGTTCGGGTTTGGGGTTAGGTCATGGTCCTGGTCCTAGTCCTAGTTCGGTTCTAGTTCAATTTGCGATTCTAAGTTTGAGTTTGGGTTTGAGTTCAGGTCGGAGTTCGAGTCCTGCTCTGAGTTTGGGTTCAGGTCCGGATTCAAGTCTAGGTCCAAATCAGGCTCCGGGTATGGGTTCGCGTCCTGGGTCTTTGTCTAGGTTGGGTCCGAGTCCCAAGTTCCAATCCCGATCTGACTCTGGATTCGGTTCTGAGTCTAAGTCCTTGGTTCTGATCCTGGTCAGGGTTCGAGTTGGCTCTAAGTCCGGGTCTACCTTTTTGTCCTATTCTAGGGGTGGATGTTAGAGTTCGGGTCCGAGTCTGTGTCCGGGTTTGTGTCTAGGTCTGGATCCCGATCTGGGTCTAGGCTCTTGTCTAGGTCCAAGTACGGGTCCCGAGTGCGGGTCCAAGTTTTGGTGTGGGTCAGTATCTCGGTCCAAATCTAGGTCTAGCATTTCGATCCCAGTCTGGGTCTTGGTCCGAGTCCAGTTGCGTATCCGGATCCCTATCTACGTCCAAGTCTGTGTTTGGGATCGGGTCCTAGATTTAGGTCTAGGTCGGGGTCTCAGTTCTTGTCTTGGTACACAACCCTGTCCGGGCACGAGTTCCAGTCTCAGTTTGGGTCTGAGGCTAGGTCTGTGTTCGGTTCTAGGTGTGGGTCCAGTTCCTGGTCACAGACCTAGTCTTGTTCTAGTGTCCTGGTTCAGTGTTTCTTGTTCAGGTTCTAATTTTGGGTCCCAAGTCTAGGTCTAGGTTCAGGTTTGGTTCTTGGTGTGGGTTCTCGTCCTAGTCTGAGTCCCAAATCTAGACACCGACTACTGGTCTGTTCAAGGCCCCGTTACCCAAATCCCGAGTCAAGATCTGGATCACTGTCACGGGTCTCGATCTAGTTCTGGTTCACGTCCCTGGTCCCATTTCTGAGTTTGGTTTCGGGATCGAGACTGGGGTGCGGTTCTAGGTCTCGACCCTGGTTTTGTGTCCCTAGTCTGGTTCCATGTTTAGGTCTGAGTTCAGGTTCGGGTTCGGGTCCCGAGTCCAGGTTTGGGTGGGGATCCGGGTCCGGCTCCCAATTCAGGTTTAGCTCTGATTTGGAGTTTGGGTCCTGGACCGGTTACAGTTCTAGATCTAGGTCCAATTTCAATTATGATTCCAAGTCCTAGTCCTAGTTCCAGTCCCGGTCAACTTCTAGTTTTGGTTCCAATTATGGGTCACAGGGTACGGGTTCGGGTCCACTTTTGGGTTTTGGACTGGGTTCAGGTTTGGGTGTAGGTTCGTGTCCTTGTCAGGGTTCGGGTGCAAGGCTGGGTCATAAATCGAGACACCGACTACGGGTTTTGTCCAAGCCCTGGGTGCAGATCCGGATCCCAATCTCGGGTCCCAGTCTGGTTCCATTTCTGGTGCCGGGTCACGAGCTGGGTCCTAGGTTCAAGTTCGGGTCTGGGTCGGGTACTAGGTCCCTATCCTAGTTCTGTTTCCCAGGTGTCTATCCTAATTCTGGGTCTGGGTCAAGGTCCCAGTTATTGTGTTGGTTTGGGTTCTGGTCTAGGTTCAGGTTCGAGTCTTAGTGTCATTTCGGGTTTAAGTCTCTGTCTGGGTTTTGATCTAGGTTCAGGTTTGGGGTTAGGTCCTTGTCCCGGTCCTAGTCCTAGTTCGGTTCTAGTTTAATTTACGATTCTGAGTTCGAGTTTGGGTTTCAGTTCGAGTTGGAGTTCGAGTCCTGGTCTGAGTTTGGGTTCAGGTCCTGATTTCAGTCTAGGTCTAGATCAGGCTTCGAGTGTAGGTTCGCGTCCTGGATCTTGGTCTAGGTTGGGTCGGTGTCCAAAGTTCCAATCCCAATCTGAGTCTGGATTAAGTTCTGGGTCTAAGTCCTTGGTTCTGATCTTGGTCTAGGTTCGAGTTGGGTGCGGGTCCAGGTCTAGCTTTTTGTTTGATTTTAGGTGTGGGTGTTTGAGTTCGGGTCCGAGTGTTTGTCCGGGTTTGTGTCCAGGTCTGGACCCCGATCATGGTCTAGGTTCGTGTCCAGGTGCAAGTTCGGGTCCCGAGTGCGGGTCCAAGTTTTGATCTGGGTCAGGATCTCGGTCCAGATCTAGGTCCAGCATTTCGATCGCAGTCTAGGTATTTGTCCGAGTCCAATTTCGTTTCCAGATCCCTATCTAGGTCAAAGTCTGTGTTTGGGATCGGGTCCAAGATTTAGGTCCAGGTCTGGGTCTCAGTTCCGGTCTGGGTACACGACCTTGTCCGGGCCCGAGTTCCAGTCTCAGTTTGGGTTTGAGGCTAGGTCTGTGATCGGTTCTAGGTCTGGGTCCGGGTCCTTGTCACGGTCCTTGTCTTGTTCTAGGGTCCCTTTTCGGCGATTCTTATTCAGGTTCTAATTTTGGGTCCCAAGTCTAGGTCTGGGTTCGGGTTTGGTTCTTGGTGTGGGTTCTCGTCCTAGTCTGAGTCCCAAATCTAGACACCGACTACTGGTCTGTTCAAGGCCCCGTTACCCAAATCCCAAGTCAAGATCTGGATCACTGTCACGGGTCTCGATCTAGTTCTGGTTCACGTCCCTGGTCCCATTTCTGAGTTTGGTTTCGGGATCGAGACTGGGGTGCGGTTCTAGGTCTCGACCCTGGTTTTGTGTCCCTAGTCTGGTTCCATGTTTAGGTCTGAGTTCAGGTTCGGGTTCGGGTCCCGAGTCCAGGTTTGGGTAAGGATCCGGGTCCGGCTCCCAGATTCGGGTCTAGTTTTAATTTGTAGTCTTGGGTCACCAGAGTCGGTTACTAGTTCTGGATCTAGGTCCAATTTCAATTATGATTCCAAGTCCAAATCCTAGTTCCAATCCCAGTCATCTTCTGATTTTGGTTCAAATTTTGGGTCACATGGTACGGGTTCGGGTCCTATTTTGGGTTAGGGCTTCGGTTCAGGTTTGGGTCTGGGTTCGGGTCCTTGTCAGGGTTCATGTCCTTGTCAGGGTTCGGGTGCAAGGCTGGGTCATAAATCGAGACACCGACTACGGGTTTTGTCCAAGCCCTGGGTGCAGATCCGGATCCCAATCTCGGGTCCCAGTCTGGTTCCATTTCTGGTGCCGGGTCACGAGCTGGGTCCTAGGTTCAAGTTCGGGTCTTGGTCGGGTACTACGTCCCGGTCCTAGTTCTATTTCTCAGGTCTGTATCCTTATTTTGGGTCAAAGTCCGGTTATTGTGTGGGTTTGGGTCACGGTCTAGGTTCGAGTTCGAGTCCAAGTCTTGGATCGGGTTTAGGTCTGTGTCTGGGTTTTGATCTGGGTTCGGGTTTGGGCTTAGGTCCTTGTCCTAGTCCTAGTTCGATTCTAGTTCCATTTGCGATTCTGAGTTCGAGTTTGGGTTTAAGTTCGAGTCGGAGTTTGAGTCCTGGTTTGAGATTGGGTTCGGGTCCTGATTTCAAACTAGGTCTAGATCGAGCTCGAGTGTGGGTTCGCGTCCTGGATCTTTGTCTAGGTTGGGTCTGAGTCCCAAGTTCCAATCCCAATGCGAGTACGGATTCGGTTCGGGTCTAAGTCCTTGGTTCTGATCTTGGTCTGGGTTCGAGTTGGGGTCGAGTCCGTGTCCAGGTCCAGCTATTGGTATGATACTAGGTGTGGGTTTTTGAGTTTGGGTCCGAGTACGTTTGTCGGGTTTGTGTCCGGGTACGGACCCCCGATCATGGTCTAGGTTCGTGTCCGGGTCCAAGTTCGGGTCCCGAGTGCGGGTCCAAGTTTTGATGCAGGTCGGGTTCTCGGTCCGGATCTAGGTCCGGCATTTCGATCCCGATCTAGGTATTGGTTCGAGTCCAATTTCGTATCCGGATCCCTATCTTGATCAAAGTCTGTGTTTGGGATCGGGTCCAAGATTTAGGTCCAGGTCTGGGTCTCAGTTCCGGTCTGGGTACACGACCTTGTCCGGGCCCGAGTTCCAGTCTCAGTTTGGGTTTGAGGCTAGGTCTGTGATCGGTTCTAGGTCTGGGTCCGGGTCCTTGTCACGGTCCTTGTCTTGTTCTAGGGTCCCTTTTCGGCGATTCCTATTCAGGTTCTAATTTTGGGTCCCAAGTCTAGGTACGGGTTCGGGTTTGGTTCTTCGTCTTGATTCTCGTCCTAGTGCGAGTCCCAAATCTAGACACCGACTCTGCGGTTTGTTCCGGGCCCCGTTACCCAAATCCCAAGTCAAGATCTCGATCAGCATCACGGGTCTCGGTACTAGTTACGGTTTAGGTCCAAGGTCCCATTTACGAGTTTGGGTTCGGGATCGAGGCGGGGTGCGGTTGTAGGTCTCGACCACGGTTTTGTGTCCCTAGTACGGTTCCATGTTTGGGTCTAAGTTCGGGTTCGGGTTTGGGTCTCGAGTCCGGGTTTGGGTTGGGATCCGGGTCCAGGCTCCCAATTCGGGTTTAGCTACGATTTGGAGTCGGGTCTGGGACGGGATACGGTTCTAGATCTAGGTCCAATATTCAATTATGATTCCAAGTCCTAGTCCTAGTTCCGGTCCGGTCAACTTTCGATTTTGGTTCCAATTTTGGGTCACAGGGTACGGGTTCAGGTCCACTTTTGGGTTTGGGACAGGGTTCAGGTCCGGGTGTGGGTTCGGGTCCTTGTCAGGGTTCGGGTCCAGGATTTGGTCCCCAATCCACACTTAGAACTTGGAATTGCACTCTCAGTCAACTTCCAATTTTGGGTCACAGGGTACGGGTTCGGGTCCTCTTTTGGGTTAGGGACTCAGTTCAGGTTCGGGTGTGGGTTCGGGTCCTTGTCAGGGTTCGGGTCCAAGGCTGGGTTTTAAATCCAAACACTGACTAAAGATTTTGTCAGATCCGGGTCGCAATTTGGTTCCATTTCTAGTGTCGCGTCACGATCTGGGTCCTAGGTTGAAGTTCGGATATGGGTCGGGTACTAGGTCTGGGTCCTAGTTCTTTTCCCCGTGTCTATCCTTATTCTAGGTCAAGGTCCGGTTATTGTGTGGGTTTGGGTTCTGTCTAGGTTCGAGTTCGAGTCTTAGTCTCGGTTCGGGTTTAGGTCTGTACGGGTTTTGATCTAGGTTCGGGTTTGGGTTTAGGTCCTTGTCACGGTCCTAGTCCTAGTTCGATTCTTGTTCCATTTGCGATTCTGAGTTCGAGTTTGGGTTTGAGTTCGAGTCAGAGTTCGAGTAGTGATCTGAGTTTGGGTTCGCGTCCTGATTTCAGTCTAGGTCAAGATCAGGCTCCGGGTGTGGGTTTGCGTCCTGGGTCTTGGTCTAGGTTGGGTCCGAGTCCCAAGTTCCAATCCCGATCTGAGTTTGGATCAAGTTCTGGGTCTAAGTCGTTTGTTCTGATCCTGGTCTGGGTTAGAGTTGTGTCCAGGTGTAGCTTTTGGTATGATTCTAGGCATGGGTGTTTGAGTTCGGGTCCGAGTACGTTTGTCGGGTTTGTGTCCAGGTGCGGACCCCGATCATGGTCTAGGTTCGTGTCCGGGTCAAGTTCGGATCCGAGTGCGGGTCCAAGTTTGGGTCTAGGTTAGGATCTCAGTCCTGATCTAGGTCTAGCATTTCGATCCCAGTCTGGGTCTTGGTCCATGTCCAGTTTCGTATCCGGATCCCTATCTAGGTCCAAGTCTGTGTTTGGGATCGGGTCCCAGATTTAGGTCCAGGTCCGGGTCTCAGTTCCGGTTTGGGTACACGACCGTGTCCGGGCCGAGTTCCGATCTCGGTTGGGTCTGAGACTAGGTCTGTGTTGGGTTCTAGGTCTGGGTCAGGGTCCTGGTCACGATCCTAGTCTTGTTCTAGGGTCCTGGTTCGGCGATTCTTGTTCAGGTTCTAATTTTGGGTCCCAAGTCTAGGTCTGGGTCATAGTTTGAGTCCCAGATCTAGACACCGCCTACTGGTCTGTTCAAGTCCCCGTTACCTAAATCCCAAGTCAAGATCTAGATCCTTTGTCACGGGTCTCGGATCTAGTTCGGTTCAGGTCCCGGTCCCATTTACGAGTTTGGGTTCGGGATCGAGGCGGGGTGCGGTTGTAGGTCTCGACCACGGTTCTGTGTCCCTAGTTTGGTTCCATGTTTTGGTCGAGTTCGGTTTCGGGTTCGGGTCTCGAGTCCAAGTTTGGGTTGGGATCGGGTCGGCTCCCAATTCGGGTTTATCTCGATTTGGAGTCGGGTCTGGGTCGGTTACGGTTCTAGATCTACGTCCAATTACATTTATGATTCCAAGTCCAAGTCCTAGTTCCGGTCCGGTCAACATCGGTTTTGGTTCCAATTTTTGGTCACGGGGTACGGATTCGGGTCCACTTTTGGGTTTGGGACGGGTTCGGAGTCAGGTGTAGGTTCGTGTCCTTGTCGGGGGTTCGGGTCAAGGCTGGGTCATAAATCGAGACACCAAGCTACGGGTTTTGTGAAAGCCTAGGTTCCAGATCCGGATCCCAATCTCAGGTCCCAGTCTGGTTCCATTTCTTGTGCCGGGTCACGAGCTAGGTCCTAGGTTCAAGTTCGGGTATGGGTCGGGTACTAGGTCCCGGTTCTAGTTCTGTTTCCCCAAGTCCCTATCCTGATTTTGGGTCTAGGTCCCGGCTATTGTGTGGGTTTGGGTCCCGGTCTAGGTTCGGGTTCGAGTCCTAGTCTCGGTTCATGTTTACGTCTCTGTCTGGGTTTTGATCTGGGTTCGGGTTTGGGTTTAGGTCCTTATCCTGGTCCTAGTCCTAGTTCGGTTCTAGTTCCATTTGCGATTCTGAGTTCGAGTTTGGGTTTCAGTTCGGGTCGGGGTTCGAGTCCTCGTCTGAGTTTGAGTTCGGGTTCTGATTTCATTCTAGGTCCAGATGAGGCTCCGGGTTCGCGTCCCTTGGTCTTGGTCTAGGTAGGGTCCGAGTCCAAAGTTCCAATCCCAATGTGAGTACGGATTCGGTTACGGGTCTATGTCCTTGGTTCTGATCTTGGTCTAGGTTTGAGTTTGGGTCCGTGTCCGGTCTATCTTTTTGTACGATTCTAGGTGTGGGTGTTTGAGTTCGGGTCCGAGTGTTTGTCGGGTTTGTGTCCAAGTACGGACCCCGTCATTTTCTACCTTCGGGTCCGGGTCCAAGTTTGGGTCACGAGTGCGAGTACAAGTTTTGGTGTGGGTCGGATCTCGGTCCAGATCTAGGCCCAGCATTTCGATCCCAGTCTGGGTCTTGGTCGAGTCCGGGTTCGTATGCGGATCCCTATCTAGGTCCAAGTACGTGTTTGTGATCGGGTCCAAGATTTAGGTCCGTGTCCGGGTCTCGTTCGAGCAGGTACACGACCAGTGTCTAGGCCGAGTTCCAGTCTCGGTTGGGTACGAGGCTAGGTACGTGTTCGGGTCTTGGTGCGGGTCGGGTCCTTGTCACGGTCCTAGTCTTGTTCTACGATCCCTTTTCGGCGATTCTTGCTCAGGTTCTAATTTTTGGTCCTAGGTCAATGTCTAGGTTCGGGTTGTGTTCTTCGTACGGGTTCTCGGTCCTAGTGCGAGTCCCAAATCTGAACCAGGAGCTTCGGTCCGGGTCCCATCAAGCATCACGGGTCTCGGTCTTGTTCTGGTTCAGGTCCTAGGTCCCATTTCTGAGTTTGGGTTCGGGATCGAGACTGCGATGCGGTTCTAGGTCCCGACCATGGTTCTTTGTCCCTAGCATGGTTCCATGTTGGGGTCTGAGTTCAGGTTCGGGTTCGGGTCCAGAGTCCAGGTTTGGGTTGGGATCCCGGTCCGACTCCCCATTCGGGTCTAGGTCTTATTTGGAGTCTGGGACCTTGTTAAGTTACGGTTCAGGATCTAGGGCCAATTTCAATTATGATTCCAAGTCCAAATCCTAGTTCCAATCACGATCAAATTCTCATTTTGGTTCCAATTTTGGGTCACAAGGTACGAGTTCGGGTGCTCTTTTGGTTTTGGATTGGGTTCAGGTCTGGGAGTGGGTTCGTGTCCACTTTTGGGTTAGTTCGGGTACGGGTACGTTTGGTCCTTGTCGGGGTTCGGGTCCAAGGCTGGGTCATAAATCCAGACACCGACTACGGGTTTTGTCCATGCCCTAGGTCCAGATTCAGATCCCAATCTCGGGTCCCAGTCTGAATCCATTTTTGGTGCCGGGTCAGGAGCTGGGTCCTAGGTTCAAGTTAAGGTCTTGGTCGAGTACAACATCCTGGTCGTAGTTCTGTTTCCTAGGTCCCTATCCTGATTCTGGGTCCAGGTCCCAGTTATTGTGTGGGTTTGGGTCTCGGTCAAGGTTCGGGTTCGAGTCCTAGTCTCTGTTCGGGTTTAGGTCTCTGTCTGGGTTTTGATCTGGGTTCGGGTTTGGGTTTAGGTTCTGGCCCCAGTCCTAGTTCGGTTCTAGTTCCTTTTGCGATTCTAAGTTCGAGTTTGGGTTTGAGTTCGGGTTGGAGTTTGAGACATGGTCGTAGTTTGGGTTCGGGTCCGGATTCCAGTCTAGGTCCAAATCAGGCTACGGATGTGGGTTCGCGTCCTTGGTCTTGATCTAGGTTGGGTCCGAGTCCCAAGTTCCAATCCCGATCTGAGTCTGGATTAAGTTCTGGGTCTAAGTCTTTGGTTTAGATCCTTGTCTTGGTTCGAGTTTGGGTCCGGGTCCGGGTCTAGCTTTGGGTCTGATTCTAGGTGTGGGTGTTTGAGTTTGGGTTCGAGTTTGTGTCCGGGTTTGTGTCCAGGTCTGACCTCGATTTGGGTCTAGGTTCGGGTCGAGGTCCAAGTTCAGGTCCCGAGTGCGGGTCCTAGTTTCGGTCTGGGTAGGGTTCTCGGTCCTGATCTAGGTCCAGCATTTTGATCCCAGTCTGGGTCTTGGTCCGAGTCCAGGTTCATATCCAGATCCTTATCTAGGTCCAAGTCTGTGTTTGGGATCGGGTCCAAGATTTAGGTCCGGGTTTGGGTCTCGGTTCGATGGGTACACGACCTTGTCTGGGCCCGAGTTCCAGTCTCAGTTTGGGTTTGAGGCTAGGTCTGTGATCGGTTCTAGGTCTGGGTCCGGGTCCTTGTCACGGTCCTTGTCTTGTTCTAGGGTCCCTTTTCGGCGATTCTTATTCAGGTTCTAATTTTGGGTCCCAAGTCTAGGTCTGGGTTCGGGTTTGGTTCTTGGTGTGGGTTCTCGTCCTAGTCTGAGTCCCAAATCTAGACACCGACCTGCGGTACGTTCGAGGCCGGGTTACCCAAATCCCAAGTCAAGATCTGGATCACTGTCACGGGTCTCGGTCTTGTTCTGGTTCAGGTCCTAGGTCCCATTTAAGAGTTTGGGTTCGGGATCGAGACTGAGGAGTGGTTCTAGGTCTTGACCCTAGTTCTTTGTCCCTAGCATGGTTCCATGTTTGGGTCTGAGTTCAGGTTCGGGATCGGGTCCCGAGTCCAGGTTTGGGTGGTGATCCGGGTCCGGCTCCCAATTCCGTTCTAGGTCTGATTTTGAGTTTGGGTCCTTGTCCCGTTACGGTTCCGGATCAAGGTCCAATTTAATTTATGATTCCAAGTCCAAGTCCTAGTATCAGTCCCGGTCAACTTCCGCTTTTGGTTCCAATTTTGGGTCACAGGGTACGGGTTCGGGTCCACTTTTGGGATTGGGACTAGGTTCATGTTCGGGTGTGGGTTCAAGTCCTTGTCAGGGTTCGGGTCCAAGGCTGGGTCATAAATCCAGACACCGACTACGGGTTTTGTCCAAGCCCTGGGTCCAGATTCGGATCCCAATCTCGAGTCCCAGTCTGGTTCCATTTCTGGTGCCGGGTCAGGAGTTGGGTCCTAGGTTCAAGTTCGGGTCCGAGTCGGGTAGTAGGTCCTGATCCTAGTTCTGTTTCGAGGTCTCTATCCTGATTCTGGGTCCAGGTCCCAGTTATTGTGTGGGTTTGGGTCCCATTCTAGATTTGGGTTCGAGTCTTAGTGTCGTTTCGGGTTTAGGTCTCTGTCTGGGTTTTGATCTGGGTTCGGGTTTGGGTTTAGGTCCTGGTCGTCGTCCTAGTCCTAGTTCGGTTCTAGTTCCATTTGCGATTCTGAGTTCGAGGTTGGGTTTGAGTTCGGGTCGGAGTTCGAGTCCTGGTCTGAGTTTGGGTTCGGGTCCTGATTTCAGTCTAGGTCCAGATCAGGCTCTGAGTGTGGGTTCGCATCCTGGGTCTTGGTCTAGGTTGGGTCCGAGTCCCAAGTTCCAATCCCGATCTGAGGTTGGATTCAGTTCTGGGTGTAAGTCCTTGGTTCTGATCCTGGTTTGTGTTCGAGTTGGGTCCGGGTCCAGGTCCACCTTTCGGTCTGATTCTAGGTGTGGGTGTTTGAGTTCGGGTACGAGTCTGTGTTCGGGTTTGTGTCCAGGTCTGGACCCTGATCTAAGTTTAGGTTCGTTTCGAGGTCCAAGTTGGAGTCTTGAGTGCGGGTCCAAGTTTGGGTCTGGGTTAGGATCTCGGTCAAGATCTAGGTCAAGCATTTCGATCCCAGTCTGGGTCTTGGTCCGAGTCCAGTTTCGTATCTGGATCCGTATCTCGGTCCAAGTCTGTTTTTTGGATCGGTCCCAGATTTAGGTCCCGGTCCGGGTTTCAGTTCTTGTTTGGGTACATGACGGTGTTCGGCCCCGAGTTCCAGTCTCAGTTTGGGTCTGAGGCTATGTCTGTGTTCGGTTCTAGGTCTGGGTCCGGGTCCTGGTCACGGTCCCAGTCTTGTTCTAGGGACCTGGTCTGAGGAATTATGTCCAGGTTCTAATTTTGGGTCCCAAGTCTAGGTCTGGGTTCGGGTTTGGTTCTTCGTCTAGGTTCGATTCCTATTTTGAGTCCAAGATCTAGACACCGACTACTGGTCTGTTCGAGGCCCCGTTACCCGAATCTCGAGTCAAGATCTGGATCACTGTCACGGGTCTCGGTCTGGTTCTAGTTCAGGTCATAGGTCCCATTTCTGAGTTTGGGTTCGGGATCGAGACTGGGGTGCGGTTCTAGGTCCCGACCCTGGTTCTGTGAACCTAGTCTGGTTCCATGTTTGGGTCTGAGTTCAGGTTCGGGTTCGGGTCCCGAGTCAAGGTTTGGGTTGGGATCCGGGTCCGGCTCCCAATTCGGTTCTAGGTCTGATTTGGAGTTTGGGTCCTGGTCCGATTACGGTTCTGGATCAAGGTCCAATTTCAATTATGATTCCAAGTCCATGTCCTAGTTCCAGTCCCGGTCAACTTCCGCTTTTGGTTCCAATTTTTGGTCACAGGGTACGGGTTCGGGTCCACTTTTGGGTTTGGGACTGGGTTCATGTCCGGGTTTGGGTTTTTGTCCTTTTCAGGGTTCGGGTCCAAGGCTGGGTCATAAATCCAGACACCGACTACATGTTTTGTCCAAGCCCTGGGTCCAGATACGGATCCCAATCTCGAGTCCCATTTTGGTTCCATTTCTAGTGCCGGGTCACGAGCTGGGTCCTAGGTTCAAGTTCGGGTTCGGGTCGAGTAGTAGGCACCGATCCTAGTTCTGTTTCCCAGGTCTCTATCGTGATTCTGGGTCCAGGTCCCGGTTATTGTGTGGGTTTGGGTCCCAGTCTAGGTTCGGGTTCGAGTCTTAGTGTCGTTTCGAGGTTAGGTCTCTGTCTGGGTTTTGATCTGGCTTCGGGTTTGGGTTTAGGTCCTGGTCCTCGTCCTAGTCCTAGTTCGGTTCTAGTTCCATTTGCGATTTTGAGTTCGAGTTTGGGTTTGAGTTCGGGTCGGAGTTCGAGTCCTGGTCTGAGTTTGGGTTCTGGTCCTGATTTCAGTCTAGGTCCGGATCAGGCTCTGAGTGTGGGTTCGCGTCCTGGGTCTTGGTCTAGGTTGGGTCCGAGTCCCAAGTTCCAATCTCGATCTGAGGTTAGATTCAGTTCTGGGTGTAAGTCCTTGGTTCTGATCCTGGTCTAGGTTCGAGTTGGGTCCGGGTCCGGGTCTACCTTTTGGTCTGATTCTGGGTGTGGGTTTTTGAGTTCGGGTCCGAGTCTGTGTCCGGGTTTGTGTCCAGGTCTGGACCCTGATCTGGGTCTAGGTTCGTTTCCAGGTTCAAGTTCGGGTCCTGAGTGCGGGTCCAAGTTTGGGTCTGGGTTAGGATCTCGCTGAAGATCTATGTCCAGCTTTTCGATCCCAGTCTGGGTCTTTGTCCGAGTCCAGTTTCGTATCCGGATCCCTATCTAGGTCCAAGTCTGTGTTTGGGATCGGGTCCTAGATTTAGGTCCAGGTCCGGGTCTCAGTTCTGGTCTGGGTACACGACTGTGTCCGGGCCGGAGTTACAGTCTCAGTTTGGGTCTGAGGCTAGGTCTGTGTTCGGTTCTAGGTCTTGGTCCGGGTCCTGGTCAACGTCTTAGTCTTATTCTAGGGTCCTGGTTCGACGATTCTAGTTGAAGTTCTAATTTTGGGTCCCAGGTCTAGGTCTGGGTTCTGGTTTTGTTCTTTGTTTGGGTTCTGGTCCTAGTCTGAGTCCCAGAACTAGACACCGACTACTGGTCTGTCCAAGGCCCCCTTACCCGAATCCCGAGTCAAGATCTGGATCACTGTCACGGGTCTCGGTCCTTTTCTGGTTCAGGTCCCAGGTCCCATTTCTGAGTTTGGGTTCTGGATCTAGATTGGGGTGCGGTTCTAGGTCCTGACCCTGGTTCTGTGTCCCACTAGGGCGGTTCCATGTTTGGGTCTGAGTTCAGGTTCGGGTTCGGGTCCCGAGTCCATGTTTGGGTTGGGATCCAAGTCCAGCTCCCAATTCGGGTCTAGGTCTAATTTGGAGTTTGGGTCCGGTTACGGTTCTGGATCTAGGTCCAATTTCAATTATGATTCCAAGTCCAAGTCCTAGTTCCAGTCCCGATCAACTTCCAATTTTGAGTCACAAGGTACGGGTTCGCGTCCACTTTTGGGTTTGGGACTGGGTTCAGGTCCGGGTGTGGGTTCGGGTCCAAGGCTGGGTCATAAATCCAGACACCGACTACGAGTTTTGTCCAAACCCTGGGTCCAGATACGGATCCCAATCTTGGGTCCTAGTCTGGTTACATTTCTGTGCCGGGTCACGAGCTGGGGCCTAGGTTGAATTTCAGGTCTGAGTCGGGTACTAGGTCCCGGTCCTGGTTCTTTTCCGAGGTCTCTATCCTTATTATGGGTCTAGGTCCTGGTTATTGTGTGGGTTTGGGTCCCTGTCTAGGTTCGGGTTCGAGTCTTAAATTCGTTTCGGGTTTAGGTCTCTATCTGGGTTTTGATCTTGGTTCAGGTTTCGGGTTAGGTCCTGGTCCTGGTCCTAGTCCTAGTTCGGTTCTAGTTCCATTTGCGATTCTAAGTCCGAGTTCAGGTCCAAGTTCGAGTCCTGGTCTTAGTTTGGGTTCGGGTCTTGATTTCAGTCTAGGTCCAGATCAGGCTCCGCGTGTGGGTTTGCGTCCTGGGTCTTGGTCTAGGTTGGGTCCGAGTCCCAACTTCCAATCCCGATCTGAGTCTGGATTCGGTTCTGGGTCTAAGTCCTTGGTTCTGATCCTGGTCTGTGTTCGAGTTGGCTCCGGGTCTGGGTCTAGCTTTTGGTATGATTCTGGGTGTGGGTGTTTGAGTTCGGCTCCGAGTCTGTGTCCGGGTTTTTGTCTAGGTCTGGACCTCGATCTGGGTCTAGGTTCGGGTCCAGGTCCAAGTTCGGGTCCCGAGTGGGCGTCCAAGTTTGGGTCTGGGTCAGGATCTCGGTCCAGATCTAGGTCCAGCATTTCGACCCTAGTCTGGGTCTTGGTCCGAGTCCAGTTTCGTATTCGGATCCCTATTTAGTTCCATGTCTGTGTTTGGGATCAGGTGCCAGATTTAGGTCGAGGTTCTGGTCTCCGTTCCGGTCTGGGTACACGACCGTGTCCGGGCCCGGGTTCCAGTCTCAATTTGGGTCTGAGGCTAGGTCTATGTTCGGTTCTAGGTCTGGGTCCGTGTCCTGGTCACGCTCCTAGTCTTGTTCTAGGGTCCTGGTTCGGCGATTCTTGTTCAGGTTCTAATTTTTTGTCCCAAGTCTAGGTTTGGGTTCAGGTTTGGTTCTTCGCCTAGGTTCTGGTCCTAGTCTGAGTCCCAGATCTAGACACTGCCTATTGGTCTGTTCTAGGCCCCGTTACCCGAATCTCGAGTCAAGATTTGGATCACTGTCACGGGTCTCGGTCTTGTTCTTGTTTAGGTCTCAAGTCCCATTTTTGAGATTGGGTTCGGGATCGAGACTGGGGTGCAGTTCTAGGTCCTGACCCTGGTTCTGTGTCCCTAGTCTCGTTTCATGTTTGGGTCGGAGTTCAAGTTCATGTTCGAGTCCCGAGTCGAGGTTTTAGTTGGGATCCGGGTCTGGCTCCAAATTCGTGTCTAGGTCTGATTTGGTGTCCGGGTCCTTGTCCAGTTACGGTTCTATCTCTAGGTCCAATTTCATTTATGATGCCAAGTCCAAGTCCTAGTTCAGGTCTCGGTCAACTTCCCGTTTTGGTTCCAATTTTAGGTCACACGGTATGGGGTCGGGTCCACTTTTGAGTTTGGGACTGGGTTCAGGTCCGGGTGTGGGTTCGGGTCTTTGTCAGGGTTCAGGTCTAGGGCTAGGTCCCAAATCCAAACACCGACTACGGGTTTTGTCCATGCCTTGGGTCCAGATCCGAATCACAATCTCGGGTCCCCGTCTGGTTCCATTTCTGGTGTCGGGTCACGAGCTGGGTCCTAGGTTCAAGTTCGGGTCTGGGTCAGGTACTAGATCTCGGTCCTAGTTCTGTTTCCCAGGTCCCTATCCTGATTCCGGGACCAGGTCCCGGTCATTGTATGGGTTTGGGTCCGGGTCTAGGTTCGGTTTGAGTCCTAGTCTCGGTTCGGGTTTAGGTCACTGTCTGGGTCATTATATGGGTTCGGGTTTGGGTTAAGGTCCTGGTCCTGGTCCTAATGCTAGTTCGGTTCTAGTTCCATTTGCGATTCTGAGTTCGAGTTTGTGTTTGAGTTCGTGTCAGAGTTTGAGTCTTGGTATGAGTTTGGGTTCGGATCGTGATTCCAGTCTAGGTCAGAATCAACCTTTGGGTGTGGGTTCGCGTCCTGGGTCTTGGTCTAGGTTGGGTCCAAGTCCCAAGTTCCAATCCCGATCTAAGTTTGGATTCAGTTCTGGGTCTAAATCCTTGGTTTCGATCCTGGTCTGTGTTCGAGTTGGGTCCGGGTCCCAATCTAGCTTTTGGTCCGATTCTAGGTGTGGGTGTTTGAGTTCGGGTGGGAGTCTGTGTCCGGGTTTGTGTCCAGGTCTGGACCCCGAGCTGGGTCTAGGTTCGGGTCCAGGTCCAAGTTGGGGTCCCGAGTGCGGGTCCAAGTTTAGGTCTGGGTCAGGATCTCGGTCCAGATCTAGGTCCAGCATTCCGATCCAAGTCTGCGTCTTGGTCCGAGTCAAATTTCGTCTCTGAATCCCTATCTAGGTCCAAGTCTGTGTTTGGGATCGGGTCCCAGATTTACGTCCAGATCTGGATCACTTTCACGGGACTCGTTCTGGTTCAGGTTCAGGTCCCATGTCCCATTTCTAAGTTTGGGTTCAGGATCGAGACTGTGGTGCGGTTCTAGGTCCCGACCCTGGTTCTCTGTTCCTAGTCTGGTTCCATGATTGGGTATGAGTTCAGGTTCTGGTTCGGGTCCCGAGTCCAGGTTTGGGTTGGGATCAGGGTCCGACTCCTAATTCGGGTCTAGGTCTGATTTGGAGTTCGGGTTCTGATCCAGTTACGATTCTAGATCTTCGTCCAATTTCAGTTATGATTCCAAGTCCAAGTCCTAGTTCAAGTCCTGGTCAACTTCTTGTTTTGGTTCCAATTTTGGGTCACAAGGTACAGGTTCGTGTCCACTTTTGGGATTGGGACTGGGTTCAGGTCCGGGTGTGGGTTCGGGTCCAGGGCTTGGTCCGAAATCCAGACACTGACTACGGGTTTTGTCCAAGCCCTTGGTCCAGATCTGGATCCCAATCTCGGGTCCCAGTCTGGTTCCATTTCTGGTGCCGGGTCACGAGCTGGGTCCTAGGTTCAAGTTTGGGTCTGGGTCGGGTACTAGGTCTCGGTGCTTATTTTGTTTCCCAGGCGCTATCCTGATTCTGGGTCCAGGTCCCAGTTATTTTGTGTGTTTGGGTCCTGGTCTAGGTTCGGGTTCGAGTCCTAGTCTCGGTTCGGGTTTAGGTCTCCGTCTGGGTTTTTATCTGGGTTCAGCTTTGGGTTTAGGTCCTGGTCCTGGTCCTAGTCCTAGTTCGGTTCTAGTTCCATTTGCGATTCTCAGTTCGAGTTTGGGTTTGAGTTCGGGTCGGAGCTCGAGTCCTGGTTTGAGTTCGAGTTCGGGTCCTAATTTCAGTCTAGGTCTAGATTAGGGTCCGGGTGTGGGTTCGCTTCCTGGGCCTTGGTCTAGGTTTGGTTCGAGTCCCAAGTTCCAATGCCGATCAGAGTCTAGATTCAGTTCTTGGTCTAAGTCCTTGGTTCTGATCTTGGTCTGGGTTCGAGTGGGGTCCGGGTCCGGGTCTAGCTTTTGGTCTGATTCTAGGTGTGGGTGTTTCAGTTCGGGTGCGAGTTTGTGTGAAGGTTTGTGTCAAGGTTTGGACCCCGATCTCGGTCTAGGTTCGGGTCCAGGTCCAAGTTCAGGTCCGGAGTGCGGGTCCTAGTTTGGGTATGGGTCAGGTTCTCGGTCCAGATCTAGGTCCAACATTTCGATCCTAGTCTGGGTCTTGGTCCAAGTCCAGGTTCCTATCCGGATCCCTATCTAGGTCCAAGTCTGTGTTTGGGATCAAGTCCCAGATTTAGGTCCAGGTCCGGGTCTCAGTTTCGGTCTGGGTACACGACCGTGTCCGGGCCCGAGTTCCAATCTCAGTTTGGGTCTGAGGCTAGGTCTATGTTCGGGTCTAGGTCTGGGTTCGGGTCCTGGTCACGGTCCTAGTCTTGTTCTAGGGTCCTTGTTCGGCGATTCTTGTTCAGGTTCTAATTTTTTGTCCCAGGTCTAGGTGAGGTTTCGGGTTTGGTTCTTCGTCTGGGTTTTGTTCGTATTCTAAGTCCCAGATCTAGACACCGACTACTGGTCTGTTCAAGGCATCGTTACCCGAATCCCGAGTTAAGATCTGGATCACTGTCACGGGTCTCGGTCTGGTTCTGGTTCAGGTCCCAGGTCCCATTTCTGAGTTTGGATTCGGGATCGAGACTGGTCAATGTAGATCATCTATTAGAGGGTCATTTATCAAATTAGGATTATAACAATGGATAACTAGTAGCGTATCTATATCGTGGAACATATAGAGCGTTCTATGTAACTGAGAGTATAATTCCAAGTTCTAAGTGTGGATTCAATAAGGAATTAATAAGTTAGGGAATTTACTTGGTAAATTCGGTTCCACTCCCCGTCAACTTTCGGTTTTGGTTCCAATTTTGAGTCACAGGGTACGTGTTCGGGTCCACTTTTGGGTTTGGGACTGGGTTCAGGTCCGGGTGTGGGTTCGGGTCCTTGTCAAGGTTTCCAAATTCAGACACCGACTACGAGTCCAGTGCTGGGTCCCAAATCCAGACACCGACTACGAGTTTTGTCCAAGCCCTGGGTCCAGATCCGGATCCCAATCTCTGGTCCCAGTCTCGTTCCATTTCTGGTGCCGGGTCACAAGCTGGGTCCTAGGTTCAAGTTCGGGTCTGCGTAGGGTACTAGGTCCCGGTCCTAGTTCTGTTTCCCAAGTCCCTATCCTAATTCTGGGTCCAGGTCCCAGATATTGTGTGGGTTTGGGTCCCCGTCTAGGTTCGGGTTCGAGTCTTAGTCTCGGTTCGGGTTTAGGTCTCTGGCTGGGTTTTGATCTGGGTTCGGGTTTGGGTTTAGGTCCTGGTCCTGGTCCTAGTACTAGTTTAGGTCTAGTTCCATTTGCGATTCTGAGTTTGAGTTTGGGTTTGAGTTCGAGTCGGAGTTCGAGTCCTGGCCTGAGTTTGGGTTCGGGTCCTGATTTCAGTCTAGGTCAAGATCAGGCTCCGGGTGTGGGTTCGCGTCCTGTGTCCTCGTCTAGGTTGGGTCCGAGTCCCAAGTTCCAATCCTGATCTGAGTCTGGATTCAGTTTTGGGTCTAAGTCCTTGGTTCTGATCCTTGTCTGGGTTCGAGTTTTGTCCGGGTCCGGGTCTAGCTTTTGGTCTGATTCTAGGTGTGGGTGTTTGAGTTCGGGGTCCAATTTTAGTTATGATTCCAAGTCCAAGTCCTAGTTCTAGTCTCGATCAACTTCTGGTTTTGGCTCCAATTTTGGGTCACACGGTACGGGTTCGGGTCAACTTTTCGGGTCCTTGTCACGGTTCGGGTCCAAGGCTGGGTCCCAAATCCAAACACCGACTATGGGTTTTGTCCAAGCCCTTGGTCCAGATCCAGATCCCTATCTCGGGTCCCAGTCTGGTTCCATTTCTGGTGCTGGGTCACGAGTTAGGTCCTTAGTTCAAGTTCGGGTCTGGGTCAGGTACTAGGTCCCGGTCCTACTTCTGTTTCCCATGTCCCTATCCTGATTCTGGGTCCAGGTCCCAGTTATTGTGGGGGTTTTGGTCCCGGTCTAGGTTCAGGTTCGAGTACTAGTCTCGGTTCGGGTTTAGGTCTCTGTCTGGGTTTTGATTTGGGTTCGGCTTTGGGTTTAGGTCCTTGTCCTGGTCCTAGTGCTAGTTCGATTCTAGTTCCATTTGCGATTCTGAGTTCGAATTTGGGTTTGAGTTCGGGTCGAAGTTCAAGTCCTGGTCTGAGTTTGGGTTTGCGTCCTGATTTCAGTCTAGGTCCAAATCAGGCTCCGAGTGTGGGTTCGCGTCCTAGGTCTCGGTCTAGGTTGGGTCCGAGTCCCAAGTTCCAATCCCGATCTGAGTCTGGATTCAGTTCTGGGTCTAAGTCCTTGGTTCTGATCCTGGTCTGGGTTCGAGTTGGGTCCGGGTTCGAGTTGGGTCCGGGTTCGAGTCTAGCTTTTGGTCCGATTCTAGGTGTTGGTGTTTGAGTTCGGGTGCGAGTCTGTGTCCGGGTTTGTGTCCAGGTCTGGACCCCGATCTGGGTCTAGGTTCTGGTCCAGGTCCAAGTTCGGGTCGCTAGTGTGGGTCGAAGTTTGGGTCTGGGTCAGGATCTCGGTCAAAATCTAGGTCCAGCATTTCAATCCCAGTCTGGGTCTTGGTCCGAGTCCAGTTTCGTATCCGGATTTCGATCTAGGTCCAAGTCTGTGTTTGGGATCGGGTCCCAGATTTAGGTCCAGGTCCGGGTCTCAGTTCCGGTCTGGGTACACGACCGTGTTTGGGCACGAGTTCCAGTGTCAGTTTGGGTCTGAGGCGAGGTCTGTGTTCGGTTGTAGTTTTGTGTCCGGGTCCTGGTCACGGTCCTAGTCTTGTTCTAGGGTCCTGGTTCGGCTATTCTTGTTCAGGTTCTAATTTTGGGTCCCAGGTCTAGGTCTAAGTTTAGGTATGGTTCTTCGTCTGGGTTCTGGTCCTAGTCTGAGTCCCAGATCTAGACACCGCCTGCGGTACGTTCTAGGCCCCTTTACCCGAATCCCGAGTCAAGATCTGGATCACTGTCACGTTTCTCGGTCTGGTTCTGGTTCTGGTCCCAGGTCCAATTTCTGAGTTGGGTTTGGGATCGAGACTGGGGTGCGGTTCTAGGTCCCGACCCTCGTTCTGTGTCCCTAGTCTGGTTCCATGTTTGGGTCTGAGTTCAGTTTTGGGTTCGGGTCCGGAGTCCAGGTTTGGGTTGGGATCCGGGTCCGGCTCCCAATTCGGGTCTAGGTCTGATTTGGAGTCCGGGTTCCTGTCCGGTTACATTTCTGGATCTAGCTCCAATTTCAGTTATGATTCCAAGTCCAAGTCCTAGTTCCAGTCCGGGTCAACTTCCAATTTTGGGTCACATGTAGGGATGCACATGGGGACGGGGCAATGCGGGGAATGCATTCCCCGCACCCGTACCCGCCTATTATATTTTTTCCCGTCCCCGCCCCGTCCCCGCATATTCCCCATCGTGGAACGGGGCGGGGAATCCCCGTTGGTGATGGACACCATAGCGGGGACCCGTTTATTGAAAAAAAATGTAAAAATACAAAATTAATATTTGCAAATATTAAATTAAAAACAACAATAACATAAAACTAAATTCATTCCATAATTGATAGTCAATTAGATAAATTCTAAAATTAAAAATCCTTCAATGT
The DNA here is from genome assembly GCF_029168945.1 of Cannabis sativa. Classification (NCBI taxonomy): domain Eukaryota; kingdom Viridiplantae; phylum Streptophyta; class Magnoliopsida; order Rosales; family Cannabaceae; genus Cannabis; species Cannabis sativa. The sequence goes on from NC_083602.1 coordinate 85,528,819, forward strand.
AAAATTTAAAATCCATAAACATAAGCTTAAAATATAAACATAAACTTAAGAACCAAACAAACACACACAACTTAATAAAATTGTAATAATGTCTTCATCTTCAACTTTGAAATCTAGTAGTAGTCACCACCACCATTCAAGAGTTTTTATTCTTCAAGCATCGTAATCCACAAAACTTGGGCCCTAAAATAAAAATGTCATCAATTATAAGTAAATAGATATTTTAAAGAAAAAATAGTAAACAAACAAATAAATAAATGCTAACTTACCGCTTCATCATCTTCCACATCATCAAAAAATGTACTATATGAAGCCTCATTTTGTGATGCATCTATGAAATAAAGAATATTGACATTAATATATTTTTTTAATATAAAAGAAAATTAAATAATAAGAGTAGGTTAGAATACACATACCTAATTTCTCATCCCATAGCCAATCTTGTGTACATACTAAAGCCTCCAACATGTTCGGATGAAGCCTATTACGACAAGGAGTCACATGTCTTCCACTAGTACTAAAAGCAGACTCAGAAGCAACTGTAGACACTGGGATAGCCAAAACATCTCTAGCAACTTGTTGTAATATTGGATATTTAAGACCATTTGTCTTTCACCAAGCTAAAATATCAAACTCTCCACTCCTAGACAAAACTACTTCCTCCAAGTATAAGTCTAACTCAGACTTGTAAGTTTCCACATTTGAAGTACTACAAACATACAAGTCAAAACCAACTAAATCATCTACACATCCATCATTATCTCCACCAACTCCAGAAGCATTGAATAAAGGTTCAAGAAGATTTTTTTTTCCATCATTCGATTTATATTCTTTCACTTAATCATAGCACAACATTCTAATTCGCTTAACTTCATTTTGATATTCACCAACATAAATTTTAGGAAAGTAATACTCAATCAATTTCATCTTGAACCTTGGATCCAAAACAGTTGCTATGGCTAATATGCCATGAATGGAAGTCCAATACTGCTCAAATTTATCCATCATATTTAATGCCATAATCCTAATCTCATCATAGAAAGATTTAAGACACTCCTTAAGCAACAACCAAATTTCACAAATCTTATAGAAGAAATGATTAGCAGTAGGATATTTAGTTCCAGAAAACATCACAGTTACATTGTAAAACAACTTCAATTTTTCACACATAACTTTTGCCAAAAGCCAATCTCGCTCACTAGGTTCTTTTTTGTAATTTTTCTCAGTATGTATTAGGCGACTAAATACATCTTTATAAATAATGGCACTAGTAAGCATCAAATAAGTAGAATTCCACCTAGTCTTGCAATCAAGCACTAACCTTTTGTTGCTAGAGGATGATAATCCTTTCTTAGCTTCTTCAAACTTTTCAACTCTTTTTGGAGTGCCAGTCCGAAAAACTACACTCTCACGTAAAGTTTCTATGGCACCTTGAATTGCCCCTAGTCCTTGTTGAACAATCAAGTTCAAGATATGAGCAGAGCATTTCATGTGAAGTAGTTCTCCTTTCATTAGTAAAGAATCATTTCTCAATTTTTCTTTCATTTGATCCATCATGGCAATGTTCATAGTACAGTTATCTTAGGTAAGGGTAGACAACTTACGCTCAATAGACCATTCAATCAAACACTCCATCAACACTTTTGCTAGAAGTTTAGCAGTATGAGGCGCGGGCACATATATAAACCTGAATGTACACAAAAAAATTATTAGCATATATCGATATCAAATATTGACATAATAAAAAAAATTCTAAGCAATTTATCATATTACCTGATAATTCGATTACACAAAATCCAAGAATCATCAATATAATGTGCAGTCACCACCATAAACCCTCTCTTTTGATTATTTGATGTCCACAAGTCAGTTGTAATCGCAACTCTACTACGATTGTCATTCATTGAGTTTATTGTCTTGGTCTTTTCATTCTCATATATCTTCAATATATCCCTCCTAATAGTAGTTCGAGATACATGTCTGAATAATGGCTGGAGATAGTTGACAAAGCTTCTAAATCCATCATGCTCAACAATATTGAGTGGATACTCATACAAAACAATCATCTTAGCAAGTTTTTCTCTTGAAAACTCTTTGTGAAAGTTGTGGGCAGCAAGAGAAGTACTTCCATCCTTCTTCCTACTAGGATTCAAGATTGATTGTTTTATATCACGATTCTTTCTAAGAGGAGAAATCTTGAAGTGATCATGTAAATGTCTCGTTCCATTTCTGCTTGATCCTCCCAATTTCTTTTGACTAGTAGTTGCAAATTGCCTTATCAACTCCTTCAATTTTTTCCTTCTTGAAATGTTTCCAAACAAAAGAAGTCAATTTTCTCTTCACCTGAGTATTCTCATCATCAATAATAGTTTGAGTTTCTGAATCAATATTATTTAGAGGAGTTGATGAGTCTCCTTCCATTTGTCCATATGTTGATGGTGTGTCTTTTTCATTCTCACTCATAGTTCCACTACATATAATAATAGACATGTAAAATGTCAATATACACATGATAAAATTCAAAAATTATTTTAAAGTACAAAAAAAAAAAACAGTTATAGACTTATAAATTTATAATGTTTAAAATAGAATAACATAAAATAATAAAACATAAAAAAATATATGTAATACATAAACTTATTTTATTATATATAATATGATACACATATTTAAATACAAAATCTAATATATATATATAATATACCGCAAGATTCACAAGAATTACAACATGTAGATATAAACATAAATAACATATGTAAGACACACAAATATAAACATGCAAAAGTCGATACAAGAAAACAGTTACAACATATACTTATATACATTCCATACATCTTATTAAGAATAAAATACAAAATAATATTTTGTTCTACTATTATAATCTATCTTTATATTCATGTGAATCGTGTATGTAGATATAAATTTATGTACATTCATCAATTATGCAGAATTATACATATATCACATATCAATTTACATACAAGGTAAAAAATTTCAAATCTTAATAAATATATATATACAATATGAAATTTACCTCAAATTTTAATATATAAAATTTACCTCAAATTTTAATAAATATATATATATAGTATACATACAAGACAAAAAAAATTGCTACCAAAAAAAAAATGAATGATATTAATAATAATAATAAAAAAAATCAGTTTCAGAATATTATTCAAAAAAAAATATTCTACTAAAAGTAAAATAGAGTACTACTAACATCATATTTCCTTCCATTTCAGAGCAACTATCAGTATCACACACACCACAATCTCAATCTATGCGAGAGGAATTTTAGTTTAGACTGTAAGAGAAACTGAAAAAGTGAAAACAATATATAAGATATCTGCTTGTATGTATATACTATATACTCTACTTTGTATGCAAATATACTATTAATATATAATATTCAGTAAAATCTTTTTAAATTAATCACATATAATTTATGAAATTTAGTATCAATTACTATTATTAGCCTCTCAAATCACCAATCACCAATCAATTGCAATTTAATATCAATTACTATTAATATATAATAGTCGGTGGGTGAGGGTGAGGTAAGGTTACTGAGGTGACTTTTTAGTTTTTATATTCATTTGCAATTTACAATACCAATCACCAATCAATCAGCAAGATTTTTAAAATCAAATTGATATGATTACGAAAAAAAAGGGTAAACCGTAAACCATATAAATGTCATATATAATTGTAAATGTAATTAATCAATGAATATGAAATGACATATATTGAGAAGAGGAAAAGTCCAAGGTATATATTTATTATAAGTAATTAACTATTATAATTTATATGTATTAATATATAATCGGGGATAAATCGGGGCGGATAGTACTTTCCCCGACCCTGCCCCGTCTCCGACTCGGGTACGTAAAATCAACCCCGTCCCCGCATCCGATCCTCGCTAAGTCGGGGAATCCCCGCCCCATAAGGGGCGGATCCCTGCGGGTCCCCGCCCCCGTGGTGTTTATGTGCAGCACTAGTCACAGGGTACGGGTTCGGGTCCACTTTTGGGTTTGGGACTGGGTTCAAGTCCTGGTGTGGGTTTGGGTCCTTTTCAGGGTTTGGGTGCAAGGCTGGGTCATAAATCCAAACACTGACTACGGGTTTTGTCCAAGCCCTGGGTCCAGATCCGAATCCCAATCTCGGGTCCTAGTCTGGTTCCATTTCTTGTGTCGGGTCACGAGTTGGGTCCTAGGTTGAAGTTCAGGTCTGAGTCGGGTACTAGCTCCCGGTCCTGGTTCTGTTTCCCAGTTCTCTATCCTGATTATGGGTCTAGGTCCTGGTTATTGTGTGGGTTTGGGTCCCGGTCTAGGTTCGGGTTCGAGTCTTAGTGTCGTTTCGGGTATAGGTCTCTGTTTGGGTTTTGATCATGGTTCGGGTTTGGGGTTAGGTCCTGGTCCTGGTCCTAGTCCTAGTTCGGTTCTAGTTCCATTTGCGATTCTAAGTTCGAGTTTGGGTTTGAGTTCAGGTCGGAGTTTGAGTCCTGGTCTGAGTTTGGGTGCGAGTCCTGATTTCAGTCTAGGTTCAAATCAGGCTCCGGGTGTGGGTTCGCGTCCTGGGTCTTGGTCTAGGTTGGGTCCGAGTCCCAAGTTCCAATCTCGATCTGAGTCTGGATTCGGTTCTGGATCTAAGTCCTTGGTTCTGATCCTGGTCTGGGTTCGAGTTGGCTCTAAGTCCGGGTCTACCTTTTGGTCCTATTCTAGGTGTGGGTGTTAGAGTTCGGGTCCGAGTCTGTGTCCGGGTTTGTGTCTAGGTCTGGACCCCGATCTGGGTCTAGGCTCTTGTCCTGTTCCAAGTTCGGGTCCCGAGTGCGGGTCCAAGTTTTGGTGTGGGTCAATATCTCGGTCCAGATCTAGGTCCAGCATTTTGATTCCAGTCTGGGTCTTGGTCCGAGTCCAGTTGCGTATCCGGATCCCTATCTAGGTCCAAGTCTGTGTTTGGGATCGGGTCCCAGGTTTAGGTCTAGGTCGGGGTCTCAGTTCTTGTCTTGGTACACAATCGGGTACGGGCACGAGTACCAGTCTCAGTTTGGGTCTGAGGCTAGGTTTGTGTTCGGTTCTAGGTCTGGGTCCAGTTCCTGGTCACGGACCTAGTCTTGTTCTAGGGTCCTGGTTCAGCGTTTCTTGTTCAGGTTCTAATTTTGGGTCCCAAGTCTAGGTCTGGGTTCGGGTTTGGTTCTTCGTCTGGGTTCTGGTCCTAGTCTGAGTCCAAAATCTAGACACCGCCTACTGGTCTGTTCTAGGCCCCATTACCCGAATCCCGAGTTAAGATCTGGATCACTGTCACGGGTCTCGGTCTGGTTCTGGTTCACGTCCCAGGTCCCATTTTTGAGTTTGGGATCGGGATCGAGACTGGGGTGCGGTTCTAAGTCCCGACCCTGGTTCTCTGTCCCTAGTCTGGTTCCATGTTTAGGTCTGGGTTCGGGTCCCGAGACCAGGTTTGGGTGGGGAGCCGGGTACGGCTCCCAATTCGGGTTTAGCTCTGATTTGGAGTTTGGGTCCTGGTCTGGTTACGGTTCTAGATCTAGGTCCAATTTCAATTATGATTCCAAGTCCAAGTCCTAGTTCCAGTCCCCGTCCACTTCCAGTTTTGGTTCCAATTATGGGTCACAGGGTACGGGTTCGGGTCCACTTTTTGGTTTGGGCCTGGGTTCAGGTCTGGGTGTAGGTTCGGGTCCTTGTCAGGATTCGGGTCCAAGGCTGGATCATAAACCGAGACATCGACTACGGGTTTTGTCCAAGCCCTGGGTCCAGATCCGGATCCCAATCTGGTTCCATTTCTGGTCCCGGGTCACGAGCTGGGTCCTAGGTTCAAGTTCGGGTCTGGGTCGGGTACTAGGTCCCTATCCTAGTTCTGTTTCCCAGGTGTCTATCCTGATCTGGGTCTGGGTCCTGGTCTCGGTTATTGTGTTAGTTTGGGTTCCGGTCTAGGTTCGGGTTCGAATCTTAGTGTCGTTTTGGGTTTAGGTCTCTATCTGGGTTTTGATCTAGGTTCGGGTTTGGGTTTAGGTCCTTGTCCCGGTCCTAGTCCTAGTTCGGATCTAGTTCCATTTGCGATTCTGAGTTCGAGTTTTGGTTTCAGTTCGAGTGGGAGTTCGAGTCCTGGTTAGAGTTTGGGTTCAGGTCATGATTTCAGTCTAGGTCCAGATCATGCTCCGGGTGTGGGTTCGCGTCCTGGGTCTTGGTCTAGGTTGGGTCCGAATCCAAAGTTCCAATCCCGATCTGAGTCTGGATTAAGTTCTTGGTCTAAGTCCTTGGTTCTGATCCTGGTCTAGGTTTGAGTTGGGTCCGGGTCCAGGTCTAGCTTTCGGTTTGATTTTAGGTGTGGGTGTTTGATTTCGGGTCTAAGTCTTTGTCCGGGTTTGTGTCCAGGTCTGGACCCCGATCTAGGTCTAGGTTCGTGTCCAGGTGCAAGTTCGGGTCCGAAGTGCGGGTCCAAGTTTGGATCTGGGTCAGGATCTCGGTCCAGATCTAGGTCCAGCATTTCGATCCCTGTCTAGGTATTTGTCCGAGTCCAGTTTTGTTTCCGGATCCGTATCTAGGTCAAAGTCTGTGCTTGGGATCGGGTCCAAGATTTAGGTCCAAGTCTGGGTCTCCGTTCCGGTCTTGGTACACGACCTTGTCCGGGCCAGAGTTCCAGGCTCAGTTTGGGTCTGAGGCTAGGTTTGTGTTCGGTTCTAGGTCTGGGTCCAGTTCCTTGTCACGGACCTAGTCTTGTTCTAGGGTCCTGGTTCAGCGTTTCTTGTTCAGGTTCTAATTTTGGGTCCTAAGTCTAGGTCTGGGTTCGGGTTTGGTTCTTCGTCTAGGTTCTGGTCCTAGTCTGAGTCCCAGATCTAGACACCGACTACTAGTTTGTTCAAGGCCCTGTTACCCAAATCCCGAGTCAAGATCTAGATCACTGTCACGGGTCTCGGTCTGGTTCTGGTTCACGTCCCAGGTCCCATTTTTGAGTTTGGGTTCGGGATCGAGACTGGGGTGCGGTTCTAGGTCCCGACCCTGGTTCTGTGTCCCTAGTCTGGTTCCATGTTTAGGTCTTAGTTCAGGTTCGGGTTCGGGTCCCGAGAATAGGTTTGGGTGGGGATCCGGGTCCGGCTCCCAATTCGGGTTTAGCTCTGATTTGGAGTTTGGGTCCTGGTCTGGTTACGGTTCTAGATCTAGGTCCAATTTCAATTATGATTCCAAGTCCAAGTCCTAGTTCCAGTCCCCGTCCACTTCCAGTTTTGGTTCCAATTATGGGTCACAGGGTACGGGTTCGGGTCCACTTTTTCGTTTGGGACTAGGTTCAGGTCTGGGTGTAGGTTCGGGTCCTTATCAGGATTCGGGTCCAAGGCTGGATCATAAATCGAGACATCGACTACGGGTTTTGTCCAAGCCCTGGGTCCAGATCCGGATCCCCATCTGGTTCCATTTCTGGTCCCGGGTCACGAGCTGGGTCCTAGGTTCAAGTTCGGGTCTGGGTCGGGTACTAGGTCCCTATCCTAGTTCTGTTTCCCAGGTGTCTATCCGGATTCTGGGTCTGGGTCCTTGTCTCGGTTATTGTGTTGGTTTGGGTTCCGGTCTAGGTTCGGGTTCGAGTCTTAGTGTCGTTTTGGGTTTAGGTCTCTGTTTGGGTTTTGATCTAGGTTCGGGTTTGGGTTTAGGTCCTCGTCCCGGTCCTAGTCCTAGTTCGGTTCTAGTTCCATTTGCGATTCTGAGTTCGAGTTTTGGTTTCAGTTCGAGTCGGAGTTCGAGTCCTGGTCTGAGTTTGGGTTCAGGTCCTGATTTCAGTCTAGGTCCAGATCAGGCTCCGGGTGTGGGTTCGCGTCCTGGGTCTTGGTCTAGGTTGGGTCCGAGTCCAAAGTTCCAATCCCGATCTGAGTCTGGATTAAGTTCTGGGTCTAAGTCCTTGGTTTTTATCCTGGTCTAGGTTTGAGTTGGGTCCGGGTCCAGGTCTAGCTTTCGGTTTGATTTTATGTGTGGGTGTTTGAGTTCGGGTCTAAGTCTTTGTCCGGGTTTGTGTCCAGGTCTGGACCCCGATCTAGGTCTAGGTTCGTGTCCAGGTGCAAGTTCGGGTCCGAAGTGCGGGTCCAAGTTTGGATCTGGGTCAGGATCTCGGTCCAGATCTAGGTCCAGCATTTCGATCCCAGTCTAGGTATTTGTCCGAGTCCAGTTTCGTTTTCGGATCCCTATCTAGGTCAAAGTCTGTGTTTGGGATCGGGTCCAAGATTTAGGTCCAGGTCTGGGTCTCCGTTCCGGTCTGGGTACACGACCTTGTCCGGGCCCGAGTTCCAGTCTCAGTTTGGGTCTAAGGCTAGGTTTGTGTTCGGTTCTAGGTCTGGGTCCAGTTCCTGGTCACGGACCTAGTCTTGTTCTAGGGTCCTGGTTCAGCGTTTCTTGTTCAGGTTCTAATTTTGGGTCCCAAGTCTAGGTCTGGGTTCGGGTTTGGTTCTTCGTCTGGGTTCTGGTCCTAGTCTGAACCCAGATCTAGACACCGACTACTAGTTTGTTCAAGGCCCTGTTACCCAAATCCCGAGTCAAGATCTGGATCACTGTCACGGGTCTCGGTCTGGTTCTGGTTCACGTCCCAGGTCCCATTTTTGAGATTGGGTTCGGGATCGAAACTGGGGTGCGGTTCTAGGTCCCGACCCTAGTTCTGTGTCCCTAGTCTGGTTCCATGTTTAGGTCTTAGTTCAAGTTCGGGTTCGGGTCCCGAGACCAGGTTTGGGTGGGGATCCGGGTCCGGCTCCCAATTCGGGTTTAGCTCTGATTTGGAGTTTGGGTCCTGGTCTGGTTACGGTTCTAGATCTAGGTCCAATTTCAATTATGATTCCAAGTCCAAGTCCTAGTTCCAGTCCCGGTCCACTTCCAGTTTTGGTTCCAATTTATGGGACACAGGGTACGGGTTCGGGTCCACTTTTTGGTTTGCGACTGGGTTCAGTTCTGGGTGTAGGTTCGGGTCCTTGTCAGGATTCGGGTCCAAGGCTGGATCATAAATCGAGACATCGACTACGGGTTTTGTCCAAGCCCTGGGTCCAGATCCGGATCCCAATCCCGGGTCCCAATCTTGTTCCATTTCTGGTCAAGGGTCACGAGCTGGGTCTTAGGTTCAAGTTCGGGTCTGGGTCGGGTACTAGGTCCCTATCCTAGTTCTGTTTCCCAGGTGTCTATCCTGATTCTGGGTCTGGGTCCTGGTCTCGGTTATTGTGTTGGTTTGGGTTCCGGTCTAGGTTCGGGTTCGAGTCTTAGTGTCGTTTTGGGTTTAGGTCTCTGTCTGGGTTTTGATCTAGGTTCGTGTTTGGGTTTAGGTCCTTGTCCCGGTCCTAGTCCTATTTCGGTTCTAGTTCCATTTGCGATTCTGAGTTCGAGTTTTGGTTTCAGTTCGAGTCGGAGTTCGAATCCTGGTCTGAGTTTGGGTTCAGGTCCTGATTTCAGTCTAGGTCCAGATCAAGCTCCGGGTGTGGGTTCGCGTCCTGGGTCTTGGTCTAGGTTGGGTCCGAGTCCAAAGTTCCAATGCCGATCTGAGTCTGGATTAAGTTCTGGGTCTAAGTCCTTGGTTCTGATCCTGGTCTAGGTTTGAGTTGGGTCCTGGTCCAGGTCTAGCTTTCGGTTTGATTTTAGGTGTGGGTGTTTGAGTTCGGGTCTGAGTCTTTGTCCGGGTTTGTGTCCGGTGCGGACCCGATCTAGGTCTAGGTTCGTGTCCAGGTGCAAGTTCGGGTCCGGAGTGCGGGTCCAAGTTTGGATCTCGGTCAGGATCTCGGTCCGGATGTAGGTCCAGCATTTCGATCCCAGTCTAGGTATTTGTCCGAGTCCAGTTTCTTTTCCGGATCCCTATCTAGGTCAAAGTCTGTGTTTGGGATCGGGTCAAAGATTTAGGTAGAAGTCTGGGTCTCCGTTCCGGTCTGGGTACACGACCTTGTCCGGGCCCGAGTTCCAGTCTCAGTTTGGGTCTGAGGCTAGGTCTGTGATCGGTTCTAGGTCTGGGTCCAGTTCCTGGTCACGGACCTAGTCTTGTTCTAGGGTCCTCGTTCAGCGTTTCTTGTTCAGGTTCTAATTTTGGGTCCCAAGTCTAGGTCTGGGTTCGGGTTTGGTTCTTCATCTGGGTTCTGGTCCTAGTCTGAGTCCCAGATCTAGACACCGACTACTGCTCTGTTCAAGGCCCCGTTACCCAAATCCCGAGTCAAGATCTGGATCACTGTCACGGGTCTCGGTCTGGTTCTAGTTCACGTCCTAGGTCCCATTTTTGAGTTTGGGTTCGGGATCGAGATTGGGGTGCGGTTCTAGGTCCCGACCCTGGTTCTGTGTCCCTAGTCTGGTTCCATGTTTAGGTCTTAGTTCAGGTTCGGGTTCGGGTCCCGAGAATAGTTTTGGGTGGGGATCCGGGTCCGGCTTCCAATTTGGGTTTAGCTCTGATTTGGAGTTTGGGTCCTGGTCTGGTTACGGTTCTAGATCTAGGTCCAATTTCAATTATGATTCCAAGTCCAAGTCCTAGTTCCAGTCCCGGTCCACTTCCAGTTTTGGTTCCAATTATGGGTCACAGGGTACGGGTTCGGGTCCACTTTTTGGTTTGGGGCAGGTTCGAGTGCAGGTGTAGGTTCGGGTCCTTGTCAGGATTCGGGTCCAAGGCTGGATCATAAATCGAGACATCGACTACGGGTTTTGTCCAAGCCCTGGGTCCAGATCCGGATCCCGATCTCGGGTCCCAATCTGGTTCCATTTCTTGTCCCGGGTCACGAGCTGGGTCCTAGGTTCAAGTTCGGGTCTGGGTCGGGTACTAGGTCCTTATCCTAGTTCTGTTTCCCAGGTGTCTATCCGATTCTTGGTGCAGGTCTGGTCTCGGTTATTGTGTTGGTTTGGGTTCCGGTCTAGGTTCGGGTTCGAGTCTTAGTGTCGTTTTGGGTTTAGGTCTCTGTCTGGGTTTTGATCGAGATTCGGGTTTGGGTTTAGGTCCTTGTCCCGGTCCTAGTCCTAGTTCGGTTCTAGTTCCATTTGCGATTCTGAGTTCGAGTTTTGGTTTCAGTTCGAGTCGGAGTTCGAATCCTGGTCTGAGTTTGGGTTCAGGTCCTGATTTCAGTCTAGGTCCAGATCAAGCTCCGGGTGTAGGTTCGGGTCCTTGTCAGGATTCGGGTCCAAGGCTGGATCATAAATCGAGACATCGACTACGGGTTTTGTCCAAGCCCTGGGTCCAGATCCGGATCCCAATCCCGGGTCCCAATCTTGTTCCATTTCTGGTCAAGGGTCACGAGCTGGGTCTTAGGTTCAAGTTCGGGTCTGGGTCGGGTACTAGGTCCCTATCCTAGTTCTGTTTCCCAGGTGTCTATCCTGATTCTGGGTCTGGGTCCTGGTCTCGGTTATTGTGTTGGTTTGGGTTCCGGTCTAGGTTCGGGTTCGAGTCTTAGTGTCGTTTTGGGTTTAGGTCTCTGTCTGGGTTTTGATCTAGGTTCGTGTTTGGGTTTAAGTCCTTGTCCCGGTCCTAGTCCTATTTCGGTTCTAGTTCCATTTGCGATTCTGAGTTCGAGTTTTGGTTTCAGTTCGAGTCGGAGTTCGAATCCTGGTCTGAGTTTGGGTTCAGGTCCTGATTTCAGTCTAGGTCCAGATCAAGCTCCGGGTGTGGGTTCGCGTCCTGGGTCTTGGTCTAGGTTGGGTCCGAGTCCAAAGTTCCAATGCCGATCTGAGTCTGGATTAAGTTAAGGTCTAAGTCCTTGGTTCTGATCCTGGTCTAGGTTTGAGTTGGGTCCGGGTCCAGGTCTAGCTTTCGGTTTGATTTTAGGTGTGGGTGTTTGAGTTCGGGTCTGAGTCTTTGTCCGGGTTTGTGTCCAGGTCTGGACCCCGATCTAGGTCTAGGTTCGTGTCCAGGTGCAAGTTCGGGTCCGGAGTGCGGGTCCAAGTTTGGATCTCGGTCAGGATCTCGGTCCGGATGTAGGTCCAGCATTTCGATCCCAGTCTAGGTATTTGTCCGAGTCCAGTTTCTTTTCCGGATCCCTATCTAGGTCAAAGTCTGTGTTTGGGATCGGGTCAAAGATTTAGGTAGAAGTCTGGGTCTCCGTTCCGGTCTGGGTACACGACCTTGTCCGGGCCCGAGTTCCAGTCTCAGTTTGGGTCTGAGGCTAGGTCTGTGATCGGTTCTAGGTCTGGGTCCAGTTCCTGGTCACGGACCTAGTCTTGTTCTAGGGTCCTCGTTCAGCGTTTCTTGTTCAGGTTCTAATTTTGGGTCCCAAGTCTAGGTCTGGGTTCGGGTTTGGTTCTTCGTCTGGGTTCTGGTCCTAGTCTGAGTCCCAGATCTAGACACCGACTGCGGTACATTCAAGGCCCCGTTACCCAAATCCCGAGTCAAGATCTGGATCACTGTCACGGGTCTCGGTCTGGTTCTAGTTCACGTCCCAGGTCCCATTTTTGAGTTTGGGTTCGGGATCGAGATTGGGGTGCGGTTCTAGGTCCCGACCCTGGTTCTGTGTCCCTAGTCTGGTTCCATGTTTAGGTCTTAGTTCAGGTTCGGGTTCGGGTCCCGAGAATAGTTTTGGGTGGGGATCCGGGTCCGGCTCCCAATTTGGGTTTAGCTCTGATTTGGAGTTTGGGTCCTGGTCTGGTTACGGTTCTAGATCTAGGTCCAATTTCAATTATGATTCCAAGTCCAAGTCCTAGTTCCAGTCCCGGTCCACTTCCAGTTTTGGTTCCAATTATGGGTCACAGGGTACGGGTTCGGGTCCACTTTTTGGTTTGGGACTGGGTTCAGGTCTGGGTGTAGGTTCGGGTCCTTGTCAGGATTCGGGTCCAAGGCTGGATCATAAATCGAGACATCGACTACGGGTTTTGTCCAAGCCACAGGTCCCGGTCCGGATCCGATCTCGGGTCCCAATCTGGTTCCATTTCTTGTCCCGGGTCACGAGCTGGGTCCTAGGTTCAAGTTCGGGTCTGGGTCGGGTACTAGGTCCCTATCCTAGTTCTGTTTCCCAGGTGTCTATCCCGGATTCCGGGTGCAGGTCCTGGTCTCGGTTATTGTGTTGGTTTGGGTTCCGGTCTAGGTTCGGGTTCGAGTCTTAGTGTCGTTTTGGGTTTAGGTCTCTGTCTGGGTTTTGATCGAGATTCGGGTTTGGGTTTAGGTCCTTGTCCCGGTCCTCGTCCTAGTTCGGTTCTAGTTCCATTTGCGATTCTGAGTTCGAGTTTTGGTTTCAGTTCGAGTCGGAGTTCGAATCCTGGTCTGAGTTTGGGTTCAGGTCCTGATTTCAGTCTAGGTCCAGATCAAGCTCCGGGTGTAGGTTCGGGTTCCTTGTCGGGATTCGGGTCCAAGGTTTGGATCATAAATCGAGACATCGACTACGGGTTTTGTCCAAGCCCTGGGTCCAGATCCGGATCCCAATCCGGGTCCCAATCTTGTTCCATTTCGTCCGGGTCACGAGGCGGGTCTTAGGTTCAAGTTCGGGTGCGGGTCGGGTACTAGGTCCCTATCCTAGTTACATTTCCCAGTGTCTATCCGGTCCCAGGTTTGGGTCCTGGTCTCGGTTATTGTGTTGGTTTGGGTTCCGGTCTAGGTTCGGGTTCGAGTCTTAGTGTCGTTTTGGGTTTAGGTCTCTGTCTGGGTTTTGATCTAGGTTCGTGTTTGGGTTTAAGTCCTTGTCCCGGTCCTAGTCCTATTTCGGTTCTAGTTCCATTTGCGATTCTGAGTTCGAGTTTTGGTTTCAGTTCGAGTCGGAGTTCGAATCCTGGTCTGAGTTTGGGTTCAGGTCCTGATTTCAGTCTAGGTCCAGATCAAGCTCCGGGTGTGGGTTCGCGTCCTGGGTCTTGGTCTAGGTTGGGTCCGAGTCCAAAGTTCCAATGCCGATCTGAGTCTGGATTAAGTTCTGGGTCTAAGTCCTTGGTTCGATCTGAGTCTAGGTTTGAGTTTGGTCCGGATCCAGGTCTAGCTTTCGGTTTGATTTTAGGTGTGGGTGTTTGAGTTCGGGTCTGAGTCTTTGTCCGGGTTTGTGTCCAGGTCTGGACCCCGATCTAGGTCTAGGTTCGTGTCCAGGTGCAAGTTCGGGTCCGGAGTGCGGGTCCAAGTTTGGATCTCGGTCAGGATCTCGGTCCGGATGTAGGTCCAGCATTTCGATCCCAGTCTAGGTATTTGTCCGAGTCCAGTTTCGTTTCCGGATCCCTATCTAGGTCAAAGTCTGTGTTTGGGATCGGGTCAAAGATTTAGGTAGAAGTCTGGGTCTCCGTTCCGGTCTGGGTACACGACCTTGTCCGGGCCCGAGTTCCAGTCTCAGTTTGGGTACGAGGCTAGGTTTGTGATCGGTTCTAGGTACGGGTCCGGTTCACAGTCACGGACCTAGTCTTGTTCTAGGGTCCTCGTTCAGCGTTTCTTGTTCAGGTTCTAATTTTGGGTCCCAAGTCTAGGTCTGGGTTCGGGTTTGGTTCTTCGTCTGGGTTCTGGTCCTAGTCTGAGTCCCAGATCTAGACACCGACTACTGGTCTGTTCAAGGCCCCGTTACCCAAATCCCGAGTCAAGATCTGGATCACTGTCACGGGTCTCGGTCTGGTTCTAGTTCACGTCCTAGGTCCCATTTTTGAGTTTGGGTTCGGGATCGAGATTGGGGTGCGGTTCTAGGTCCCGACCCTGGTTCTGTGTCCCTAGTCTGGTTCCATGTTTAGGTCTTAGTTCAGGTTCGGGTTCGGGTCCCGAGAATAGTTTTGGGTGGGGATCCGGGTCCGGCTCCCAATTTGGGTTTAGCTCTGATTTGGAGTTTGGGTCCTGGTTACGGTTCTAGATCTAGGTCCAATTTCAATTATGATTCCAAGTCCAAGTCCTAGTTCCAGTCCCGGTCCACTTCCAGTTTTGGTTCCAATTATGGGTGACAGGGTACGGGTTCGGGTCCACTTTTTGGTTTGGGGGTAGGTTCGTGTCCAGGTGTAGGTTCGGGTCCTTGTCAGGATTCGGGTCCAAGGCTGGATCATAAATCGAGACATCGACTACGGGTTTTGTCCAAGCCCTGGGTCCAGATCCAAATCCCGATCTCGGGTCCCAATCTGGTTCCATTTCTTGTCCCGGGTCACGAGCTGGGTCCTAGGTTCAAGTTCGGGTCTGGGTCGGGTACTAGGTCCCTATCCTAGTTACATTTCCCGGTGTCTATCCGGTCCCTGGGTGCAGGTCTGGTCTCGGTTATTGTGTTGGTTTGGGTTCCGGTCTAGGTTCGGGTTCGAGTCTTAGTGTCGTTTTGGGTTTAGGTCTCTGTCTGGGTTTTGATCGAGATTCGGGTTTGGGTTTAGGTCCTTGTCCCGGTCCTAGTCCTAGTTCGGTTCTAGTTCCATTTGCGATTCTGAGTTCGTGTTTTGGTTTCAGTTCGAGTCGGAGTTCGAATCCTGGTCTGAGTTTGGGTTCAGGTCCTGATTTCAGTCTAGGTCCAGATCAAGCTCCGGGTGTAGGTTCGGGTCCTTGTCAGGATTCGGGTCCAAGGCTGGATCATAAATCGAGACATCGACTACGGGTTTTGTCCAAGCCCTGGGTCCAGATCCGGATCCCAATCCCGGGTCCCAATCTTGTTCCATTTGTGGTCCCGGGTCACGAGCTGGGTCTTAGGTTCAAGTTCGGGTCTGGGTCGGGTACTAGGTCCCTATCCTAGTTCTGTTTCCCAGGTGTCTATCCTGATTCTGGGTTTGGGTCCTGGTCTCGGTTATTGTGTTGGTTTGGGTTCCGGTCTAGGTTCGGGTTCGAGTCTTAGTGTCGTTTTGGGTTTAGGTCTCTGTCTGGGTTTTGATCTAGGTTCGTGTTTGGGTTTAAGTCCTTGTCCCGGTCCTAGTCCTATTTCGGTTCTAGTTCCATTTGCGATTCTGAGTTCGAGTTTTGGTTTCAGTTCGAGTCGGAGTTCGAATCCTGGTCTGAGTTTGGGTTCAGGTCCTGATTTCAGTCTAGGTCCAGATCAAGCTCCGGGTGTGGGTTCGCGTCCTGGGTCTTGGTCTAGGTTGGGTCCGAGTCCAAAGTTCCAATGCCGATCTGAGTCTGGATTAAGTTCTGGGTCTAAGTCCTGTCTAGGTTTGAGTTGGGTCCGGGTCCAGGTCTAGCTTTCGGTTTGATTTTAGGTGTGGGTGTTTGAGTTCAGGTCTGAGTCTTTGTCCGGGTTTGTGTCCAGGTCTGGACCCCGATCTAGGTCTAGGTTCGTGTCCAGGTGCAAGTTCGGGTCCGGAGTGCGGGTCCAAGTTTGGATCTCGGTCAAGATCTCGGTCCGGATGTAGGTCCAGCATTTCGATCCCAGTCTAGGTATTTGTCCGAGTCCAGTTTCGTTTCCGGATCCCTATCTAGGTCAAAGTCTGTGTTTGGGATCGGGTCAAAGATTTAGGTAGAAGTCTGGGTCTCCGTTCCGGTCTGGGTACACGACCTTGTCCGGGCCCGAGTTCCAGTCTCAGTTTGGGTCTGAGGCTAGGTCTGTGATCGGTTCTAGGTCTGGGTCCAGTTCCTGGTCACGGACCTAGTCTTGTTCTAGGGTCCTCGTTCAGCGTTTCTTGTTCAGGTTCTAATTTTGGGTCCCAAGTCTAGGTCTGGGTTCGGGTTTGGTTCTTCGTCTGGGTTCTGGTCTGGTACGATGTCCCGGATCTAGACACGGACTGCGGGTACGTTCAAGGCCCGGGTTACCCAAATCCCGAGTCAAGATCTGGATCACTGTCACGGGTCTCGGTCTGGTTCTAGTTCACGTCCCAGGTCCCATTTTTGAGTTTGGGTTCGGGATCGAGATTGGGGTGCGGTTCTAGGTCCCGACCCTGGTTCTGTGTCCCTAGTCTGGTTCCATGTTTAGGTCTTAGTTCAGGTTCGGGTTCGGGTCCCGAGAATAGTTTTGGGTGGGGATCCGGGTCCGGCTTCCAATTTGGGTTTAGCTCTGATTTGGAGTTTGGGTCACAGTGCAGTTACGGTTCTAGATCTAGGTCCAATTTCAATTATGATTCCAAGTCCAAGTCCTAGTTCCAGTCCCGGTCCACTTCCAGTTTTGGTTCCAATTATGGGTGACAGGGTACGGGTTCGGGTCCACTTTTTGGTTTGGGACTGGGTTCAGGTCTGGGTGTAGGTTCGGGTCCTTGTCAGGATTCGGGTCCAAGGCTGGATCATAAATCGAGACATCGACTACGGGTTTTGTCCAAGCCCTGGGTCCAGATCCGGATCCCGATCTCGGGTCCCAATCTGGTTCCATTTCTTGTCCCGGGTCACGAGCTGGGTCCTAGGTTCAAGTTCGGGTCTGGGTCGGGTACTAGGTCCCTATCCTAGTTCTGTTTCCCAGGTGTCTATCCTGATTCTGGGTCTGGGTCCTGGTCTCGGTTATTGTGTTGGTTTGGGTTCCGGTCTAGGTTCGGGTTCGAGTCTTAGTGTCGTTTTGGGTTTAGGTCTCTGTCTGGGTTTTGATCGAGATTCGGGTTTGGGTTTAGGTCCTTGTCCCGGTCCTAGTCCTAGTTCGGTTCTAGTTCCATTTGCGATTCTGAGTTCGAGTTTTGGTTTCAGTTCGAGTCGGAGTTCGAATCCTGGTCTGAGTTTGGGTTCAGGTCCTGATTTCAGTCTAGGTCCAGATCAAGCTCCGGGTGTAGGTTCGGGTCCTTGTCAGGATTCGGGTCCAAGGCTGGATCATAAATCGAGACATCGACTACGGGTTTTGTCCAAGCCCTGGGTCCAGATCCGGATCCCAATCCCGGGTCCCAATCTTGTTCCATTTCTGGTCAAGGGTCACGAGCTGGGTCTTAGGTTCAAGTTCGGGTCTGGGTCGGGTACTAGGTCCCTATCCTAGTTCTGTTTCCCAGGTGTCTATCCTGATTCTGGGTTTGGGTCCTGGTCTCGGTTATTGTGTTGGTTTGGGTTCCGGTCTAGGTTCGGGTTCGAGTCTTAGTGTCGTTTTGGGTTTAGGTCTCTGTCTGGGTTTTGATCTAGGTTCGTGTTTGGGTTTAAGTCCTTGTCCCGGTCCTAGTCCTATTTCGGTTCTAGTTCCATTTGCGATTCTGAGTTCGAGTTTTGGTTTCAGTTCGAGTCGGAGTTCGAATCCTGGTCTGAGTTTGGGTTCAGGTCCTGATTTCAGTCTAGGTCCAGATCAAGCTCCGGGTGTGGGTTCGCGTCCTGGGTCTTGGTCTAGGTTGGGTCCGAGTCCAAAGTTCCAATGCCGATCTGAGTCTGGATTAAGTTCTGGGTCTAAGTCCTTGGTTCTGATCCTGGTCTAGGTTTGAGTTGGGTCCGGGTCCAGGTCTAGCTTTCGGTTTGATTTTAGGTGTGGGTGTTTGAGTTCAGGTCTGAGTCTTTGTCCGGGTTTGTGTCCGGTGCTTGACCCGATCTAGGTCTAGGTTCGTGTCCAGGTGCAAGTTCGGGTCCGGAGTGCGGGTCCAAGTTTGGATCTCGGTCAAGATCTCGGTCCGGATGTAGGTCCAGCATTTCGATCCCAGTCTAGGTATTTGTCCGAGTCCAGTTTCGTTTCCGGATCCCTATCTAGGTCAAAGTCTGTGTTTGGGATCGGGTCCAAGATTTAGGTAGAAGTCTGGGTCTCCGTTCCGGTCTGGGTACACGACCTTGTCCGGGCCCGAGTTCCAGTCTCAGTTTGGGTCTGAAGCTAGGTCTGTGATCGGTTCTAGGTCTGGGTCCAGTTCATGGTCACGGACCTAGTCTTGTTCTAGGGTCCTCGTTCAGCGTTTCTTGTTGAGGTTCTAATTTTGGGTCCCAAGTCTAGGTCTGGGTTCGGGTTTGGTTCTTCGTCTGGGTTCTGGTCCTAGTCTAAGTCCCAGATCTAGACACGAGCTGCGGTACGTTCAAGGCCCCGTTACCCAAATCCCGAGTCCAGATCTGGATCACTGTCACGGGTCTCGGTCTGGTTCTAGTTCACGTCCCAGGTCCCATTTTTGAGTTTGGGTTCGGGATCGAGATTGGGGTGCGGTTCTAGGTCCCGACCCTGGTTCTGTGTCCCTAGTCTGGTTCCATGTTTAGGTCTTAGTTCAGGTTCGGGTTCGGGTCCCGAGAATAGTTTTGGGTGGGGATCCGGGTCCGGCTTCCAATTTGGGTTTAGCTCTGATTTGGAGTTTGGGTCCTGGTCTGGTTACGGTTCTAGATCTAGGTCCAATTTCAATTATGATTCCAAGTCCAAGTCCTAGTTCCAGTCCCGGTCCACTTCCAGTTTTGGTTCCAATTATGGGTGACAGGGTACGGGTTCGGGTCCACTTTTTGGTTTGGGACTGGGTTCAGGTCTGGGTGTAGGTTCGGGTCCTTGTCAGGATTCGGGTCCAAGGCTGGATCATAAATCGAGACATCGACTACGGGTTTTGTCCAAGCCCTGGGTCCAGATCCGGATCCCGATCTCGGGTCCCAATCTGGTTCCATTTCTTGTCCCGGGTCACGAGCTGGGTCCTAGGTTCAAGTTCGGGTCTGGGTCGGGTACTAGGTCCCTATCCTAGTTCTGTTTCCCAGGTGTCTATCCTGATTCTGGGTCTGGGTCCTGGTCTCGGTTATTGTGTTGGTTTGGGTTCCGGTCTAGGTTCGGGTTCGAGTCTTAGTGTCGTTTTGGGTTTAGGTCTCTGTCTGGGTTTTGATCTAGATTCGGGTTTGGGTTTAGGTCCTTGTCCCGGTCCTAGTCCTAGTTCGGTTCTAGTTCCATTTGCGATTCTGAGTTCGAGTTTTGGTTTCAGTTCGAGTCGGAGTTCGAGTCCTGGTCTGAGTTTGGGTTCAGGTCCTGATTTCAGTCTAGGTCCAAATCAGGCTCCGGGTGTGGGTTCGCGTCCTGGGTCTTGGTCTAGGTTGGGTCCGAGTCCAAAGTTCCAATCCCGATCTGAGTCTGGATTAAGTTATGGGTCTAAGTCTTTGGTTCTGATCCTGGTCTAGGTTTGAGTTGGGTCCGGGTCCAGGTCTAGCTTTCGGTTTGATTTTATGTGTGGGTGTTTGAGTTCGGGTCTAAGTCTTTGTCCGGGTTTGTGTCCAGGTCTTGACCCCCGATCTAGGTCTAGGTTCGTGTCCAGGTGCAAGTCTGCGTCAGGATGTCGGTCCAGATCTAGGTCCAGCATTTCGATCCCAGTCTAGGTATTTGTCCGAGTCCAGTTTCGTTTTCGGATCCCTATCTAGGTCAAAGTCTGTGTTTGGGATCGGGTCCAAGATTTAGGTCCAGGTCTGGGTCTCCGTTCCGCTCTGGGTACACGACCTTGTCCGGGCCCGAGTTCCAGTCTCAGTTTGGGTCTAAGGCTAGGTTTGTGTTCGGTTCTAGGTCTGGGTCCAGTTCCTGGTCACGGACCTAGTCTTGTTCTAGGGTCCTCGTTCAGCGTTTCTTGTTCAGGTTCTAATTTTGGGTCCCAAGTCTAGGTCTGGGTTCGGGTTTGGTTCTTCGTCTGGGTTCTGGTCCTAGTCTGAGTCCCAGATCTAGACACCGACTACTGGTCTGTTCAAGGCCCCGTTACCCAAATCCCGAGTCAAGATCTGGATCACTGTCACGGGTCTCGGTCTGGTTCTAGTTCACGTCCTAGGTCCCATTTTTGAGTTTGGGTTCGGGATCGAGATTGGGGTGCGGTTCTAGGTCCCGACCCTGGTTCTGTGTCCCTAGTCTGGTTCCATGTTTAGGTCTTAGTTCAGGTTCGGGTTCGGGTCCCGAGAATAGTTTTGGGTGGGGATCCGGGTCCGGCTTCCAATTTGGGTTTAGCTCTGATTTGGAGTTTGGGTCCTGGTCTGGTTACGGTTCTAGATCTAGGTCCAATTTCAATTATGATTCCAAGTCCAAG
Organism: Cannabis sativa; assembly: GCF_029168945.1. Taxonomy (NCBI): domain Eukaryota; kingdom Viridiplantae; phylum Streptophyta; class Magnoliopsida; order Rosales; family Cannabaceae; genus Cannabis; species Cannabis sativa. Next base: position 85,549,503 of record NC_083602.1, read on the forward strand.
TCCTAGTTCCAGTCCCGGTCCACTTCCAGTTTTGGTTCCAATTATGGGTCACAGGGTACGGGTTCGGGTCCACTTTTTGGTTTGGGACTGGGTTCAGGTCTGGGTGTAGGTTCGGGTCCTTGTCAGGATTCGGGTCCAAGGCTGGATCATAAATCGAGACATCGACTACGGGTTTTGTCCAAGCCCTGGGTCCAGATCCGGATCCCGATCTCGGGTCCCAATCTGGTTCCATTTCTTGTCCCGGGTCACGAGCTGGGTCCTAGGTTCAAGTTCGGGTCTGGGTCGGGTACTAGGTCCCTATCCTAGTTCTGTTTCCCAGGTGTCTATCCTGATTCTGGGTCTGGGTCCTGGTCTCGGTTATTGTGTTGGTTTGGGTTCCGGTCTAGGTTCGGGTTCGAGTCTTAGTGTCGTTTTGGGTTTAGGTCTCTGTCTGGGTTTTGATCTAGATTCGGGTTTGGGTTTAGGTCCTTGTCCCGGTCCTAGTCCTAGTTCGGTTCTAGTTCCATTTGCGATTCTGAGTTCGAGTTTTGGTTTCAGTTCGAGTCGGAGTTCGAGTCCTGGTCTGAGTTTGGGTTCAGGTCCTGATTTCAGTCTAGGTCCAAATCAGGCTCCGGGTGTGGGTTCGCGTCCTGGGTCTTGGTCTAGGTTGGGTCCGAGTCCAAAGTTCCAATCCCGATCTGAGTCTGGATTAAGTTATGGGTCTAAGTCCTTGGTTCTGATCCTGGTCTAGGTTTGAGTTGGGTCCGGGTCCAGGTCTAGCTTTCGGTTTGATTTTATGTGTGGGTGTTTGAGTTCGGGTCTAAGTCTTTGTCCGGGTTTGTGTCCAGGTCTTGACCCCGATCTAGGTCTAGGTTCGTGTCCAGGTGCAAGTTCGGGTCCGGAGTGCGGGTCCAAGTTTCGATCTGGGTCAGGATCTCGGTCCAGATCTAGGTCCAGCATTTCGATCCCAGTCTAGGTATTTGTCCGAGTCCAGTTTCGTTTTCGGATCCCTATCTAGGTCAAAGTCTGTGTTTGGGATCGGGTCCAAGATTTAGGTCCAGGTCTGGGTCTCCGTTCCGGTCTGGGTACACGACCTTGTCCGGGCCCGAGTTCCAGTCTCAGTTTGGGTCTAAGGCTAGGTTTGTGTTCGGTTCTAGGTCTGGGTCCAGTTCCTGGTCACGGACCTAGTCTTGTTCTAGGGTCCTGGTTCAGCGTTTCTTGTTCAGGTTCTAATTTTGGGTCCCAAGTCTAGGTCTGGGTTCGGGTTTGGTTCTTCGTCTGGGTTCTGGTCCTAGTCTGAGTCCCAGATCTAGACACCGACTACTGGTCTGTTCAAGGCCCCGTTACCCAAATCCCGAGTCAAGATCTGGATCACTGTCACGGGTCTCGGTCTGGTTCTAGTTCACGTCCTAGGTCCCATTTTTGAGTTTGGGTTCGGGATCGAGATTGGGGTGCGGTTCTAGGTCCCGACCCTGGTTCTGTGTCCCTAGTCTGGTTCCATGTTTAGGTCTTAGTTCAGGTTCGGGTTCGGGTCCCGAGAATAGTTTTGGGTGGGGATCCGGGTCCGGCTTCCAATTTGGGTTTAGCTCTGATTTGGAGTTTGGGTCCTGGTCTGGTTACGGTTCTAGATCTAGGTCCAATTTCAATTATGATTCCAAGTCCAAGTCCTAGTTCCAGTCCCGGTCCACTTCCAGTTTTGGTTCCAATTATGGGACACAGGGTACGGGTTCGGGTCCACTTTTTGGTTTGGGACTGGGTTCAGGTCTGGGTGTAGGTTCGGGTCCTTGTCAGGATTCGGGTCCAAGGCTGGATCATAAATCGAGACATCGACTACGGGTTTTGTCCAAGCCCTGGGTCCAGATCCGGATCCCGATCTCGGGTCCCAATCTGGTTCCATTTCTTGTCCCGGGTCACGAGCTGGGTCCTAGGTTCAAGTTCGGGTCTGGGTCGGGTACTAGGTCCCTATCCTAGTTCTGTTTCCCAGGTGTCTATCCTGATTCTTGGTCTGGGTCCTGGTCTCGGTTATTGTGTTGGTTTGGGTTCCGGTCTAGGTTCGGGTTCGAGTCTTAGTGTCGTTTTGGGTTTAGGTCTCTGTCTGGGTTTTGATCTAGATTCGGGTTTGGGTTTAGGTCCTTGTCCCGGTCCTAGTCCTAGTTCGGTTCTAGTTCCATTTGCGATTCTGAGTTCGAGTTTTGGTTTCAGTTCGAGTCGGAGTTCGAGTCCTGGTCTGAGTTTGGGTTCAGGTCCTGATTTCAGTCTAGGTCCAGATCAAGCTCCGGGTGTGGGTTCGCGTCCTGGGTCTTGGTCTAGGTTGGGTCCGAGTCCAAAGTTCCAATGCCGATCTGAGTCTGGATTAAGTTCTGGGTCTAAGTCCTTGGTTCTGATCCTGGTCTAGGTTTGAGTTGGGTCCGGGTCCAGGTCTAGCTTTCGGTTTGATTTTATGTGTGGGTGTTTGAGTTCGGGTCTAAGTCTTTGTCCGGGTTTGTGTCAGTGCGGACCCCGATCTAGGTCTAGGTTCGTGTCCAGGTGCAAGTTCGGGTCCGGAGTGCGGGTCCAAGTTTGGATCTCGGTCAGGATCTCGGTCCGGATGTAGGTCCAGCATTTCGATCCCAGTCTAGGTATTTGTCCGAGTCCAGTTTCTTTTCCGGATCCCTATCTAGGTCAAAGTCTGTGTTTGGGATCGGGTCAAAGATTTAGGTAGAAGTCTGGGTCTCCGTTCCGGTCTGGGTACACGACCTTGTCCGGGCCCGAGTTCCAGTCTCAGTTTGGGTCTAAGGCTAGGTTTGTGTTCGGTTCTAGGTCTGGGTCCAGTTCCTGGTCACGGACCTAGTCTTGTTCTAGGGTCCTCGTTCAGCGTTTCTTGTTCAGGTTCTAATTTTGGGTCCCAAGTCTAGGTCTGGGTTCGGGTTTGGTTCTTCGTCTGGGTTCTGGTCCTAGTCTGAGTCCCAGATCTAAAAACAGACTGCGGTACGTTCAAGGCCCCGTTACCCAAATCCCGAGTCAAGATCTGGATCACTGTCACGGGTCTCGGTCTGGTTCTAGTTCACGTCCTAGGTCCCATTTTTGAGTTTGGGTTCGGGATCGAGATTGGGGTGCGGTTCTAGGTCCCGACCCTGGTTCTGTGTCCCTAGTCTGGTTCCATGTTTAGGTCTTAGTTCAGGTTCGGGTTCGGGTCCCGAGAATAGTTTTGGGTGGGGATCCGGGTCCGGCTTCCAATTTGGGTTTAGCTCTGATTTGGAGTTTGGGTCCTGGTCTGGTTACGGTTCTAGATCTAGGTTTAATTTCAATTATGATTCCAAGTCCAAGTCCTAGTTCCAGTCCCGGTCCACTTCCAGTTTTGGTTCCAATTATGGGTCACAGGGTACGGGTTCGGGTCCACTTTTTGGTTTGGGACTGGGTTCAGGTCTGGGTGTAGGTTCGGGTCCTTGTCAGGATTCGGGTCCAAGGCTGGATCATAAATCGAGACATCGACTACGGGTTTTGTCCAAGCCCTGGGTCCAGATCCGGATCCCGATCTCGGGTCCCAATCTGGTTCCATTTCTTGTCCCGGGTCACGAGCTGGGTCCTAGGTTCAAGTTCGGGTCTGGGTCGGGTACTAGGTCCCTATCCTAGTTCTGTTTCCCAGGTGTCTATCCTGATTCTGGGTCTGGGTCCTGGTCTCGGTTATTGTGTTGGTTTGGGTTCCGGTCTAGGTTCGGGTTCGAGTCTTAGTGTCGTTTTGGGTTTAGGTCTCTGTCTGGGTTTTGATCTAGATTCGGGTTTGGGTTTAGGTCCTTGTCCCGGTCCTAGTCCTAGTTCGGTTCTAGTTCCATTTGCGATTCTGAGTTCGAGTTTTGGTTTCAGTTCGAGTCGGAGTTCGAGTCCTGGTCTGTGTTTGGGTTCAGGTCCTGATTTCAGTCTAGGTCCAAATCAGGCTCCGGGTGTGGGTTCGCGTCCTGGGTCTTGGTCTAGGTTGGGTCCGAGTCCAAAGTTCCAATCCCGATCTGAGTCTGGATTAAGTTATGGGTCTAAGTCTTTGGTTCTGATCCTGGTCTAGGTTTGAGTTGGGTCCGGGTCCAGGTCTAGCTTTCGGTTTGATTTTATGTGTGGGTGTTTGAGTTCGGGTCTAAGTCTTTGTCCGGGTTTGTGTCCAGGTCTTGACCCCGATCTAGGTCTAGGTTCGTGTCCAGGTGCAAGTCTGCGTCAGGATGTCGGTCCAGATCTAGGTCCAGCATTTCGATCCCAGTCTAGGTATTTGTCCGAGTCCAGTTTCGTTTTCGGATCCCTATCTAGGTCAAAGTCTGTGTTTGGGATCGGGTCCAAGATTTAGGTCCAGGTCTGGGTCTCCGTTCCGGTCTGGGTACACGACCTTGTCCGGGCCCGAGTTCCAGTCTCAGTTTGGGTCTAAGGCTAGGTTTGTGTTCGGTTCTAGGTCTGGGTCCAGTTCCTGGTCACGGACCTAGTCTTGTTCTAGGGTCCTCGTTCAGCGTTTCTTGTTCAGGTTCTAATTTTGGGTCCCAAGTCTAGGTCTGGGTTCGGGTTTGGTTCTTCGTCTGGGTTCTGGTCCTAGTCTGAGTCCCAGATCTAGACACCGACTACTGGTCTGTTCAAGGCCCCGTTACCCAAATCCCGAGTCAAGATCTGGATCACTGTCACGGGTCTCGGTCTGGTTCTAGTTCACGTCCTAGGTCCCATTTTTGAGTTTGGGTTCGGGATCGAGATTGGGGTGCGGTTCTAGGTCCCGACCCTGGTTCTGTGTCCCTAGTCTGGTTCCATGTTTAGGTCTTAGTTCAGGTTCGGGTTCGGGTCCCGAGAATAGTTTTGGGTGGGGATCCGGGTCCGGCTTCCAATTTGGGTTTAGCTCTGATTTGGAGTTTGGGTCCTGGTCTGGTTACGGTTCTAGATCTAGGTCCAATTTCAATTATGATTCCAAGTCCAAGTCCTAGTTCCAGTCCCGGTCCACTTCCAGTTTTGGTTCCAATTATGGGTCACAGGGTACGGGTTCGGGTCCACTTTTTGGTTTGGGACTGGGTTCAGGTCTGGGTGTAGGTTCGGGTCCTTGTCAGGATTCGGGTCCAAGGCTGGATCATAAATCGAGACATCGACTACGGGTTTTGTCCAAGCCCTGGGTCCAGATCCGGATCCCGATCTCGGGTCCCAATCTGGTTCCATTTCTTGTCCCGGGTCACGAGCTGGGTCCTAGGTTCAAGTTCGGGTCTGGGTCGGGTACTAGGTCCCTATCCTAGTTCTGTTTCCCAGGTGTCTATCACGGTCTGGGTGCAGGTCTGGTCTCGGTTATTGTGTTGGTTTGGGTTCCGGTCTAGGTTCGGGTTCGAGTCTTAGTGTCGTTTTGGGTTTAGGTCTGCATGCAGGTTTTGATCTAGATTCGGGTTTGGGTTTAGGTCCTTGTCCCGGTCCTAGTCCTAGTTCGGTTCTAGTTCCATTTGCGATTCTGAGTTCGAGTTTTGGTTTCAGTTCGAGTCGGAGTTCGAGTCCTGGTCTGAGTTTGGGTTCAGGTCCTGATTTCAGTCTAGGTCCAAATCAGGCTCCGGGTGTGGGTTCGCGTCCTGGGTCTTGGTCTAGGTTGGGTCCGAGTCCAAAGTTCCAATCCCGATCTGAGTCTGGATTAAGTTATGGGTCTAAGTCTTTGGTTCTGATCCTGGTCTAGGTTTGAGTTGGGTCCGGGTCCAGGTCTAGCTTTCGGTTTGATTTTATGTGTGGGTGTTTGAGTTCGGGTCTAAGTCTTTGTCCGGGTTTGTGTCCAGGTCTTGACCCCGATCTAGGTCTAGGTTCGTGTCCAGGTGCAAGTTCGGGTCCGACGTGCGGGTCCAAGTTTGGATCTCGGTCAGGATCTCGGTCCGGATGTAGGTCCAGCATTTCGATCCCAGTCTAGGTATTTGTCCGAGTCCAGTTTCGTTTTCGGATCCGTATCTAGGTCAAAGTCTGTGTTTGGGATCGGGTCCAAGATTTAAGTCCAGGTCTGGGTCTCCGTTCCGGTCTGGGTACACGACCTTTGCCGGGCCCGAGTTCCAGTCTCAGTTTGGGTCTAAGGCTAGGTTTGTGTTCGGTTCTAGGTCTGGGTCCAGTTCCTGGTCACGGACCTAGTCTTGTTCTAGGGTCCTGGTTCAGCGTTTCTTGTTCAGGTTCTAATTTTGGGTCCCAAGTCTAGGTCTGGGTTCGGGTTTGGTTCTTCGTCTGGGTTCTGGTCCTAGTCTGAGTCCCAGATCTAAAAACAGACTGCGGTACATTCAAGGCCCTGTTACCCAAATCCCGAGTCAAGATCTGGATCACTGTCACGGGTCTCGGTCTGGTTCTGGTTCACGTCCCAGGTCCCATTTTTGAGTTTGGGTTCGGGATCGAAACGGGGGTGCGGTTCTAGGTCCCGACCCTGGTTCTGTGTCCCTAGTCTGGTTCCATGTTTAGGTCTTAGTTCAAGTTCGGGTTCGGGTCCCGAGACCAGGTTTGGGTGGGGATCCGGGTCCGGCTCCCAATTCGGGTTTAGCTTTGATTTGGAGTTTGGGTCCCTGTCTGGTTACGGTTCTAGATCTAGGTCCAATTTCAATTATGATTCCAAGTCCAAGTCCTAGTTCCAGTCCCGGTCCATTTCCAGTTTTGGTTCCAATTATGGGACACAGGGTACGGGTTCGGGTCCACTTTTTGGTTTGGGACTGGGTTCAGGTCTGGGTGTAGGTTCGGGTCCTTGTCAGGATTCGGGTCCAAGGCTGGATCATAAATCGAGACATCGACTACGGGTTTTGTCCAAGCCCTGGGTCCAGATTCGGATCCCAATCTCGGGCCCCAATCTGGTTCCATTTCTTGTCCCGGGTCACGAGCTGGGTCATAGGTTCAAGTTCGAGTCTGGGTCGGGTACTCGGTCCCTATGCTAGTTCTGTTTCCCAGGTGTCTATCCGGTTACGGGTGCAGGTCCTGGTCTAGGTTATTGTGTTGGTTTGGGTTCCGGTCTAGGTTCGGGTTCGAGTCTTAGTGTCGTTTTGGGTTTAGGTCTCTGTCTGGGTTTTGATCTAGGTTCGTGTTTGGGTTTAGGTCCTTGTCCCGGTCCTAGTCCTATTTCGGTTCTAGTTCCATTTGCGATTCTGAGTTCGAGTTTTGGTTTCAGTTCGAGTCGGAGTTCGAATCCTGGTCTGAGTTTGGGTTCAGGTCCTGATTTCAGTCTAGGTCCAGATCAAGCTCCGGGTGTGGGTTCGCGTCCTGGGTCTTGGTCTAGGTTGGGTCCGAGTCCAAAGTTCCAATGCCGATCTGAGTCTGGATTAAGTTCTGGGTCTAAGTCCTTGGTTCTGATCCTGGTCTAGGTTTGAGTTGGGTCCTGGTCCAGGTCTAGCTTTCGGTTTGATTTTAGGTGTGGGTGTTTGAGTTCGGGTTTGAGTCTTTGTCCAGGTTTGTGTCCAGGTCTGGACCCCGATCTAGGTCTAGGTTCGTGTCCAGGTGCAAGTTCGGGTCCGGAGTGCGGGTCCAAGTTTGGATCTCGGTCAGGATCTCGGTCCGGATGTAGGTCCAGCATTTCGATCCCAGTCTAGGTATTTGTCCGAGTCCAGTTTCGTTTCCGGATCCCTATCTAGGTCAAAGTCTGTGTTTGGGATCGGGTCCAAGATTTAGGTCCGGGTGCGGGTCTCGGGTTCCGGTCTGGGTACACGACCTTGTCCGGGCCCGAGTTCCAGTCTCAGTTTGGGTCTGAGGCTAGGTCTGTGATCGGTTCTAGGTCTGGGTCCAGTTCCTGGTCACGGACCTAGTCTTGTTCTAGGGTCCTCGTTCAGCGTTTCTTGTTCAGGTTCTAATTTTGGGTCCCAAGTCTAGGTCTGGGTTCGGGTTTGGTTCTTCGTCTGGGTTCTGGTCCTAGTCTGAGTCCCAGATCTGAACAGGACTGCGGTACATTCAAGGCCCCGTTACCCAAATCCCGAGTCAAGATCTGGATCACTGTCACGGGTCTCGGTCTGGTTCTAGTTCACGTCCTAGGTCCCATTTTTGAGTTTGGGTTCGGGATCGAGATTGGGGTGCGGTTCTAGGTCCCGACCCTGGTTCTGTGTCCCTAGTCTGGTTCCATGTTTAGGTCTTAGTTCAGGTTCGGGTTCGGGTCTCGAGAATAGTTTTGGGTGGGGATCCGGGTCCGGCTTCCAATTTGGGTTTAGCTCTGATTTGGAGTTTGGGTCCTGGTCTGGTTACGGTTCTAGATCTAGGTCCAATTTCAATTATGATTCCAAGTCCAAGTCCTAGTTCCAGTCCCGGTCCACTTCCAGTTTTGGTTCCAATTATGGGTCACAGGGTACGGGTTCGGGTCCACTTTTTGGTTTGGGACTGGGTTCAGGTCTGGGTGTAGGTTCGGGTCCTTGTCAGGATTCGGGTCCAAGGCTGGATCATAAATCGAGACATCGACTACGGGTTTTGTCCAAGCCCTGGGTCCAGATCCGGATCCCGATCTCGGGTCCCAATCTGGTTCCATTTCTTGTCCCGGGTCACGAGCTGGGTCCTAGGTTCAAGTTCGGGTCTGGGTCGGGTACTAGGTCCCTATCCTAGTTACATTTCCCCGGTGTCTATCCGATTACGGGTGCAGGTCCTGGTCTCGGTTATTGTGTTGGTTTGGGTTCCGGTCTAGGTTCGGGTTCGAGTCTTAGTGTCGTTTTGGGTTTAGGTCTCTGTCTGGGTTTTGATCTAGATTCGGGTTTGGGTTTAGGTCCTTGTCCCGGTCCTAGTCCTAGTTCGGTTCTAGTTCCATTTGCGATTCTGAGTTCGAGTTTTGGTTTCAGTTCGAGTCGGAGTTCGAGTCCTTGTCTGAGTTTTTGTTCAGGTCCTGATTTCAGTCTAGGTCCAAATCAGGCTCCGGGTGTGGGTTCGCGTCCTGGGTCTTGGTCTAGGTTGGGTCCGAGTCCAAAGTTCCAATCCCGATCTGAGTCTGGATTAAGTTATGGGTCTAAGTCTTTGGTTCTGATCCTGGTCTAGGTTTGAGTTGGGTCCGGGTCCAGGTCTAGCTTTCGGTTTGATTTTATGTGTGGGTGTTTGAGTTCGGGTCTAAGTCTTTGTCCGGGTTTGTGTCCAGGTCTTGACCCCGATCTAGGTCTAGGTTCGTGTCCAGGTGCAAGTCTGCGTCAGGATGTCGGTCCAGATCTAGGTCCAGCATTTCGATCCCAGTCTAGGTATTTGTCCGAGTCCAGTTTCGTTTTCGGATCCCTATCTAGGTCAAAGTCTGTGTTTGGGATCGGGTCCAAGATTTAGGTCCAGGTCTGGGTCTCCGTTCCGGTCTGGGTACACGACCTTGTCCGGGCCCGAGTTCCAGTCTCAGTTTGGGTCTAAGGCTAGGTTTGTGTTCGGTTCTAGGTCTGGGTCCAGTTCCTGGTCACGGACCTAGTCTTGTTCTAGGGTCCTGGTTCAGCGTTTCTTGTTCAGGTTCTAATTTTGGGTCCCAAGTCTAGGTCTGGGTTCGGGTTTGGTTCTTCGTCTGGGTTCTGGTCCTAGTCTGAGTCCCAGATCTAAAAACAGACTACTGGTCTGTTCAAGGCCCTGTTACCCAAATCCCGAGTCAAGATCTGGATCACTGTCACGGGTCTCGGTCTGGTTCTGGTTCACGTCCCAGGTCCCATTTTTGAGTTTGGGTTCGGGATCGAAACGGGGGTGCGGTTCTAGGTCCCGACCCTGGTTCTGTGTCCCTAGTCTGGTTCCATGTTTAGGTCTTAGTTCAAGTTCGGGTTCGGGTCCCGAGACCAGGTTTGGGTGGGGATCCGGGTCTGGATCCCAATTCGGGTTTAGCTCTGATTTGGAGTTTGGGTCCTGGTCTGGTTACGGTTCTAGATCTAGGTCCAATTTCAATTATGATTCCAAGTCCAAGTCCTAGTTCCAGTCCCGGTCCACTTCCAGTTTTGGTTCCAATTATGGGACACAGGGTACGGGTTCGGGTCCACTTTTTGGTTTGGGACTGGGTTCAGGTCTGGGTGTAGGTTCGGGTCCTTGTCAGGATTCGGGTCCAAGGCTGGATCATAAATCGAGACATCGACTACGGGTTTTGTCCAAGCCCTGGGTCCAGATCCGGATCCCAATCCCGGGTCCCAATCTTGTTCCATTTGTGGTCCCGGGTCACGAGCTGGGTCTTAGGTTCAAGTTCGGGTCTGGGTCGGGTACTAGGTCCCTATCCTAGTTCTGTTTCCCAGGTGTCTATCCTGATTCTGGGTCTGGGTCCTGGTCTAGGTTATTGTGTTGGTTTGGGTTCCGGTCTAGGTTCGGGTTCGAGTCTTAGTGTCGTTTTGGGTTTAGGTCTCTGTCTGGGTTTTGATCTAGGTTCGTGTTTGGGTTTAGGTCCTTGTCCCGGTCCTAGTCCTATTTCGGTTCTAGTTCCATTTGCGATTCTGAGTTTGAGTTTTGGTTTCAGTTCGAGTCGGAGTTCGAATCCTGGTCTGAGTTTTGGTTCAGGTCCTGATTTCAGTCTAGGTCCAGATCAGGCTCCGGGTGTGGGTTCGCGTCCTGGGTCTTGGTCTAGGTTGGGTCCGAGTCCAAAGTTCCAATCCCGATCTGAGTCTAGATTAAGTTATGGGTCTAAGTCCTTGGTTCTGATCCTGGTCTCGGTTTGAGTTGGGTCCGGGTCCAGGTCTAGCTTTCGGTTTGATTTTATGTGTGGGTGTTTGAGTTCGGGTATGAGTCTTTGTCCGGGTTTGTGTCCAGGTCTGGACCCCGATCTAGGTCTAGGTTCGTGTCCAGGTGCAAGTCTGCGTCAGGATCTCGGTCCAGATCTAGGTCCAGCATTTCGATCCCAGTCTAGGTATTTGTCCGAGTCCAGTTTCGTTTTCGGATCACTATCTAGGTCAAAGTCTGTGTTTGGGATCGGGTCCAAGATTTAGGTCCAGGTCTGGGTCTCCGTTCCGGTCTGGGTACACGACCTTGTCCGGGCCCGAGTTCCAGTCTCAGTTTGGGTCTAAGGCTAGGTTTGTGTTCGGTTCTAGTTCTGGGTCAAGTTCCCGGTCACGGACCTAGTCTTGTTCTAGGGTCCTGGTTCAGCGTTTCTTGTTCAGGTTCTAATTTTGGGTCCCAAGTCTAGGTCTGGGTTCGGGTTTGGTTCTTCGTCTGGGTTCTGGTGCTAGTCTGAGTCCCAGATCTAGACACCAACTACTGGTCTGTTCAAGGCCCTGTTACCCAAATCCCGAGTCAAGATCTGGATCACTGTCACGGGTCTCGGTCTGGTTCTGGTTCACGTCCCAGGTCCCATTTTTGAGTTTGGGTTCGGGATCGAGACTGGGGTGCGGTTCTAGGTCCCGACCCTGGTTCTGTGTCCCTAGTCTGGTTCCATGTTGAGGTCTTAGTTCAGGTTCGGGTTCGGGTCCCGAGAATAGGTTTGGGTGGGGATCTGGGTCCGGCTCCCAATTCGGGTTTAGCTCTGATTTGGAGTTTGGGTCCTGGTCTGGTTACGGTTCTAGATCTAGGTCCAATTTCAATTATGATTCCAAGTCCAAGTCCTAGTTCGAGTCCCGGTCCACTTCCAGTTTTGGTTCCAATTATGGGACACAGGGTACGGGTTCGGGTCCACTTTTTGGTTTGGGACTGGGTTCAGGTCTAGGTGTAGGTTCGGGTCCTTGTCAGGATTCGGGTCCAAGGCTGGATCATAAATCGAGACATCGACTACGGGTTTTGTCCAAGCCCTGGGTCCAGATTCGGATCCCAATCTCGGGCCCCAATCTGGTTCCATTTCTTGTCCCGGGTCACGAGCTGGGTCATAGGTTCAAGTTCGAGTCTGGGTCGGGTACTAGGTCCCTATCCTAGTTCTGTTTCCCAGGTGTCTATCCGGTTCGGGTGCAGGTCCTGGTCTCGGTTATTGTGTTGGTTTGGGTTCCGGTCTAGGTTCGGGTTCGAGTCTTAGTGTCGTTTTGGGTTTAGGTCTCTGTCTGGGTTTTGATCTAGGTTCGGGTTTGGGTTTAGGTCCTTGTCCCGGTCCTAGTCCTATTTCAGTTCAAGTTCCATTTGCAATTCTGAGTTCGAGTTTTGGTTTCAGTTCGAGTCGGAGTTCGAGTCCTGGTCTGAGTTTGGGTTCAGATCCTGATTTCAGTCTAGGTCCAGATCAGTCTCCGGGTGTGGGTTCTCGTCCTGGGTCTTGGTCTAGGTTGGGTCCGACTCCAAAGTTCCAATCCCGATCTGAGTCTGGATTAAGTTCTGGGTCTAAGTCCTTGGTTCTGATCCTGGTCTAGGTTTGAGTTGGGTCCGGGTCCAGGTCTAGCTTTCGGTTTGATTTTAGGTGTGGGTGTTTGAGTTCGGGTCTGAGTCTTTGTCCGGGTTTGTGTCCAGGTCTGGACCCCGATCTAGGTCTAGGTTCGTGTCCAGGTGCAAGTTCGGGTCCGTAGTGCGGGTCCAAGTTTTGATCTCGGTCAGGATCTCGGTCCGGGTGTATGTCCAGCATTTCGATCCCAGTCTAAGTATTTGTCCGAGTCCAGTTTCGTTTCCAGATCCCTATCTAGGTCAAAGTCTTTGTTTGGGATCGGGTCCAAGATTTAGGTAGAAGTCTGGGTCTCCGTTCCGGTCTGGGTACACGACCTTGTCCGGGCCCGAGTTCCAGTCTCAGTTTGGGTCTGAGGCTAGGTCTGTGATCGGTTCTAGGTCTGGGTCCAGTTCCTGGTCACGGACCTAGTCTTGTTCTAGGGTCCTCGTTCAGCGTTTCTTGTTCAGGTTCTAATTTTGGGTCCCAAGTCTAGGTCTGGGTTCGGGTTTGGTTCTTCGTTTGGGTTCTGGTCCTAGTCTGAGTCCCAGATCTAGACACCGACTGCGGTACGTTCAAGGCCCGGGTTACCCAAATCCGAGTCAAGATGCGGATCCATCACGGGTCTCGGTACGGATTACGGTTCACGTCCCAGGTCCCATTTTTGAGTTTGGGTTCGGGATCGAGACTGGGGTGCGGTTCTAGGTCCCGACCCTGGTTCTGTGTCCCTAGTCTGGTTCCATGTTTAGGTCTTAGTTCAAGTTCGGGTTCGGGTCCCGAGAATAGGTTTGGGTGGGGATCCGGGTCCGGCTCCCAATTCGGGTTTAGCTCTGATTTGGAGTTTGGGTCCTGATCTGGTTACGGTTCTAGATCTAGGTCCAATTTCAATTATGATTCCAAGTCCAAGTCCTAGTTCCAGTCCCGGTCCACTTCAAGTTTTGGTTCCAATTATCACTACTACAAACCAAGCTTTTAGAGGCACTTTTTTTCAGCAAATATTAAAGAACCGACGTCATAGGGTTGGAATTTTTTAGAAGGGATTTTGACACTACCTATGGCGTCGGTTTTTTGGAAATAACCGACGCCATAGGGTGTCCCCCCTATGGCGTCGGTTATTTCTAAAAAAACCGACGCCTAAAGGGTTTATAACCCTAGCCCAGCCCATCATCTTCCTCATTCGACCAGCCAACCCAGAAACCCCCAAACCAGAGAACCACAAACCCTCTCCGCCAACCACCACGAAAAACCACCCCCATTTGACCAGTTTTTCACCATTTTAGCTCATTTTTGTTTCTAAATCTTCTATTTTTCATACCTAAAACTATATACCTGGAAAGATCACATTTTTCCTCATTTTTTAGGGTAAACAGAAGGTAGAGGTAGTGGTGGTGGTGGTTATACCTCCGGCCACCGTTTTTAGTGGAGAAAACATTGTATTTCAACGTCTATTAAGGTATAAATCTAATTTCTACTAATTTTAGTACTGTACATTGCTTTATTTTTTATTTTATAAATTTTTTTTAGGGTTTTTCTATATTATTAAATATGTATTGTATGTATATATTGTGAATGAGAAATGTATTGTGTGTATATATATTGTGAATGAAAAATATGATATAGGAGAGTATATATGTATGTATTTTGTGTTGTATTGAATATGTATTGTGTGTGTATATATTGTGAATGAGAAATGAGATAAATAGGAGAGTATTTTATATTATTTTGTATATGTATATATTGAGTATTTTAAACAAATAGTTTTGTTAAATATTGTGAATGGGAATGAGATAAGAGAGTATTAAAATAAAAGTTTAGAAATTGTTTTCTAAAAAATTAGTTTAGAAACAAAAGTTTAAAAATTAACTCTATTTTGTATCAATTTTTTTCTATTTTCAATTTTATTCATGTGTTTTTATTTTTTTTAGTAGCTAGTAGATAGTTAATTACAACTACTTAGCAAGTTACTAATTTTCATTCTATTCATGTATTTTTAACTAGTTAGTAATAAATTAACTAGTTAGTAACTAAATACTCATAAATTATATAACTAGTAAGTAGCTAAATAAAAAAATTTATAATTTTGTAGTATTTCTTTATGTTGTAGGTTGTGAGGTCAATTTGCAATGATCTGACTTATTTGGTATTGATCGGTTTCTAGTTAGCTCGAGGTATACACTCACTAAATTTTATTATAAATTAATTATGAATGCTTAGTAGAGTTTGAATATCTTAAATATTCATCCGTAGTGAAGTAGGTTCTGTAATATTTTGTAATGCGCCGGATCGATGGGTGAAATAATATGCATGTTAGATGAGTTTGAATATCTTCAATATTCATCCTTAGTGAAGTAGGTTCTGTGAATACATGTACTGCAGTCGAATGGGTGGTAAATTTTTATATTGCTAAATGTTGTTGTGATTTCATATTGTTTTGAATTGTGTTTTGTTGTTATTAATAGGTTTGAATTTTTTGGAAACGTTCAATTATAGTCGTTATGCTGCCGAAATTTCAGTAAAATTAGGATAATATTTGATTTTAATTTCTCTTAAACTTGGTTGTTAAGATTTTATCGGAAGTGACTTTATCGGAAGACAAGTACATAATTTTTGGTATAAGGTATGCTTTTGTTAACCTACTTTTATAAGAATATTTTTCATATATATTTAGATAATCTTTAAATGCTTAGAGTAATTTTAGAATAATATTGATGTAATACATAGGATATATATTGTTGAGTGCTAAGGATAGATATAGTAAGCTATAAAAAAAATACAAAAAAGGTCTATATTGGGATTTGAACTTGTGACCAAAACGATAGATTGATAAGTTTTTACCAATATACCAAAACACAATAGAATTAACAAATACAAACATTGATTCTAATACTTAAAATAAGAATTCTATTAGTTTATGTTAAGTAAAATAGCAAAATAAAACACAAAAAATACCCAAGTTCAAAAAAAAAAAATCGCCTCAAGCGGACAACCGGATCAAAAGTTATTAATAATGTTCAAAGTTTTTAAAAAATTTCATGCAAATTTTAACCCTTTATCTACAAAAATACAATACACTACAAAAATGATACTAATATATTAAAAAAAATTATAAAAATATACTAATATACTACAAAAATACAAACACATAATATAAAATATTAATAAAAAGATAGCTAATATACAAACACTTAGAGTAATGTAGATGTGTATTTATTCAATTTTTCAATTTAATTTATATTTATGGTTATTATATATAATTTATAGTTAATTTAATTATATTAATAATAAAATAATATATATATAAATTATGCTAAAATACAAAATTGGAAGCTAAAAAAAAACCATAGGAAGACCCTATGGGACGGTTATTTAATTATGTTTTTAACCCTTTAGCGTCACCCGGAACAGCGTCGGTAGCGAATTTCAGCAATAGCGACGCTGAAAGCCCTTAAAAACCGCCTCTAAAGCCCAATTTTGTAGTAGTGTATGGGTCACATGGTACAGGTTCAGGTCCACTTTTTGGTTTGGGACTGTGTTCAGGTCTGGGTGTAGGTTCGGGTCCTTGTCAGGATTCGGGTCCAAGGCTGGATCATAAATCGAGACATCGACTACGGGTTTTGTCCAAGCCCTGGGTCCAGATCTGGATCCCAATCTCGGGTCCCCATCTGGTTCCATTTCTGGTCCCGGGTCACGAGCTGGGTGCTAGGTTCAAGTTCGGGTCTGGGTCGGGTACTAGGTCCCTATCCTAGTTCTGTTTACCAGGTGTCTATCCTGATTCTGGGTCTGGGTCCTGGTCTCGGTTATTGTGTTGGTTTGGGTTCCGGTCTAGGTTCGGGTTCGAGTCTTAGTGTCGTTTTGGGTTTAGGTCTCTGTCTGGGTTTTGATCTAGGTTTGCGTTTGGGTTTAGGTCCTTGTCCCGGTCCTAGTCCTAGTTCAGTTCTAGTTCCATTTGCGATTCTGAGTTCGAGTTTTGGTTTCAGTTCGAGTCGGAGTTCGAGTCCTGGTCTGAGTTTGGGTTCAGGTCCTGATTTCAGTCTAGGTCCAGATCAGGCTCCGGGTGTGGGTTCGCGTCCTGGGTCTTGGTCTAGGTTGGGTCCGAGTCCAAAGTTCCAATCCCGATCTGAGTCTGGATTAAGTTCTGGGTCTAAGTCCTTGGTTCTGATCCTGGTCTAGGTTTGAGTTGGGTCCGGGTCCAAGTCTAGCTTTCGGTTTGATTTTAGGTGTGGGTGTTTGAGTTCGGGTCTGAGTCTTTGTCCGGGTTTGTGTCCCGGTCTGGACCCCAATCTAGGTCTAGGTTCGTGTCCAGGTGCAAGTTCGGGTCCGGAGTGCGGGTCCAACTTTGGATCTGGGTCAGGATCTCGGTCCAGATCTAGGTCCAGCATTTCGATCCCAGTCTAGGTATTTGTACAAGTCCAGTTTCGTTTTCGGATCCCTATCTAGGTCAAAGTCTGTGTTTGGGATCAGGTCCAAGATTTAGGTCCAGGTCTGGGTCTCAGTTCCGGTCTGGGTACACGACCTTGTCCGGGCCCGAGTTCCAGTCTCAGTTTGGGTTTGAGGCTAGGTCTGTGATCGTTTCTAGGTCTGGGTCCGGGTCCGGGTCCTGGTCACGGTTCTTGTCTTGTTCTAGGCTCCCTGTTCGGCGATTCTTATTCAGGTTCTAATTTTGGGTCCCAAGTCTAGGTCTGGGTTCGGGTTTACTTCTTCGTCTGGGTTGTGGTACTAGTCTGAGTCCCAGATCTAGACACCGCCTACTGGTTTGTTCCAGGCCCCGTTACCTGAATCCGGAGTGAAGATCTAGATCACTGTCACGGGTCTCCGTTTTGTTCTTATTTAGGTCCCAGGTCCCATTTCTGAGTTTGGGAACGGGATCGAGACTGGGGTGCGGTTCTAGGTCTCGACCCTTGTTCTATGTCCCTAGTTTTGCTCCTAGTTTGGGTTTGGGTCTCGAGTCCAGGTTTGGGTTGGGATCCGGGTCCGGCTCCCAATTCGGGTCTAGGTCAGATTTGGAGTCCGCGTCCTGGTCCGGTTACGGTTCTGGATCTAGGTCCAATTTCAGTTATGATTTTAAGTCCAACTCCTAGTTCAAGTCCCGGTCAACTTCCGATTTTAGTTTACAGGGTACAAGTTCGGGTCAACTTTTGGGTTTCGGTCTAGGTTAAGGTCTGGGTGGGTTTGGGTCCTTGTCAAGGTTCGGGTCCCGGGTTGTGTCCCAAATCCACACACCGACTACGGGTTTTGTAAAAGCCCTGCGTCCAGATCCGGATCCCGATCTCGGGTGCTAGCCTGGTTCAATTTCTGGTGCCGGTTCACGAGCTGGGTCCTAGGTTCAAATTCGAGTCTGGGTCGGGTACTAGGTCCCGGTCCTAGTTCTGTTTCCCAAGTCCCTATCGTGATTTTGGGGCCAGGTCCCGATTATTGTGTGGGTTTGGGTCACGGTCTATGTTCGAATTCGAGTCCTAGTCTCGGTTCCAGTTTAGGTCTCTGTCTGGGTTTGATCTGGGTTCGGGTTTGGGTTTAGGTCCTGGTCTGGGTCCTAATCCTAGTTCGGTTCTAGTTCCATTTGCGATTCTGAGTTCGAGTTTTGGTTTCAGTTCGAGTCGGAGTTCGAGTCCTGGTCTGAGTTTGGGTTCAGGTCCTGATTTCAGTCTAGGTCCAGATCAGGCTCCGGGTGTGGGTTCGCGTCCTGGGTCTTGGTCTAGGTTGGGTCCGAGTCCAAAGTTCCAATCCCGATCTGAGTCTGGATTAAGTTCTGGGTCTAAGTCCTTGGTTCTGATCCTGGTCTAGGTTTGAGTTGGGTCCGGGTCCAAGTCTAGCTTTCGGTTTGATTTTAGGTGTGGGTGTTTGAGTTCGGGTCTGAGTCTTTGTCCGGGTTTGTGTCCCGGTCTGGACCCCAATCTAGGTCTAGGTTCGTGTCCAGGTGCAAGTTCGGGTCCGGAGTGCGGGTCCAACTTTGGATCTGGGTCAGGATCTCGGTCCAGATCTAGGTCCAGCATTTCGATCCCAGTCTAGGTATTTGTACAAGTCCAGTTTCATTTTCGGATCCCTATCTAGGTCAAAGTCTGTGTTTGGGATCATGTCCAAGATTTAGGTCCAGGTCTGGGTCTCAGTTCCGGTCTGGGTACACGACCTTGTCCGGGCCCGAGTTCCAGTCTCAGTTTGGGTTTGAGGCTAGGTCTGTGATCGTTTCTAGGTCTGGGTCCGGGTCCGGGTCCTGGTCACGGTTCTTGTCTTGTTCTAGGCTCCCTGTTCGGCGATTCTTATTCAGGTTCTAATTTTGGGTCCCAAGTCTAGGTCTGGGTTCGGGTTTACTTCTTCGTCTGGGTTGTGGTACTAGTCTGAGTCCCAGATCTAGACACCGCCTACTGGTTTGTTCCAGGCCCCGTTACCTGAATCCGGAGTGAAGATCTAGATCACTGTCACGGGTCTCCGTTTTGTTCTTATTTAGGTCCCAGGTCCCATTTCTGAGTTTGGGAACGGGATCGAGACTGGGGTGCGGTTCTAGGTCTCGACCCTTGTTCTATGTCCCTAGTTTTGCTCCTAGTTTGGGTTTGGGTCTCGAGTCCAGGTTTGGGTTCGAGTTTGGGTTCGGCTCCCCTTGCGGGTCTAGGTGTCGGAGTTTGGAGTTCGCGTGCGCGTCCTGGTCCGGTTACGGTTCTGGATCTAGGTCCAATTTCAGTTATGATTTTAAGTCCAACTCCTAGTTCAAGTCCCGGTCAACTTCCGATTTTAGTTTACAGGGTACAAGTTCGGGTCAACTTTTGGGTTTCGGTCTAGGTTAAGGTCTGGGTGGGTTTGGGTCCTTGTCAAGGTTCGGGTCCCGGGTTGGGTCCCAAATCCACACACCGACTACGGGTTTTGTAAAAGCCCTGCGTCCAGATCCGGATCCCGATCTCGGGTGCTAGCCTGGTTCAATTTCTGGTGCCGGTTCACGAGCTGGGTCCTAGGTTCAAATTCGAGTCTGGGTCGGGTACTAGGTCCCGGTCCTAGTTCTGTTTCCCAGGTCCCTATCGTGATTTTGGGGCCAGGTCCCGATTATTGTGTGGGTTTGGGTCACGGTCTATGTTCGAATTCGAGTCCTAGTCTCGGTTCCAGTTTAGGTCTCTGTCTGGGTTTGATCTGGGTTCGGGTTTGGGTTTAGGTCCTGGTCTGGGTCCTAATCCTAGTTCGGTTCTAGTTCCATTTGCGATTCTTAGTTCGAGTTTGGGTTTGAGTTCGGGTCGGAGTTCGAGTCATGGTCTGAGTTTGGGTTCGGGTCTGATTTCAGTCTAGGTCAAGATCAGGCTCCGGGTGTGGGTTCGCGTCCTGGGTCTTGGTCTAGGTTGGGTCCATGTCCCAAGTTCCAATCCCGATCTGAGTCTGGATTCATTTCTGGGTCTAAGTCCTTGGTTCTGATCCTGGTCTGGGTTTGAGTTTGGGTCAGTGTTCGGGTCTAGCTTTGGGTCTGATTCTAGGTGTGGATGTTTGAGTTCGGGTCCGAGTCTGTGTCCGAGTTTGTGTCTAGGTCTGGACCCCGATCTGGGTCTAGGTTTTTGTCCAGCCCAAGTTCGCGTGCAGAGTGCGAGTCCAAGTTTGGGTCTGGGTCAGGATCTCGGTCCAATTCTAGGTCCAGCATTTCGATCCCAAGACTTGGTCTTCGTCTGAGTTCAGGTTTGTATTCGGATTTCTATCTAGGTCCAAGTCTGTGTGTGGGATGGGGTCCCAAATTTAGGTCCAGGTCCGGGTCTCAGTTCTAGTCTGGGTACACGACCGTGTCCGGGCACGAGTCCTAGTCTCAGTTTGGGTCTGAGGCTAGGCCTTTGTTCGGCTCTAGGTTTGGATCCGTGTCCTGGTCACGGTCCTAGTCTTGTTCTAGGGTCCTGGTTCGGCGATTCTTGTTCAGGTTCTAATTTTTTGTCCCAGGTCTAAGTCTAGGTTCGGGTTTTGTTTTTTGTCTGGGTTGTGGTCCTAGTCTGAGTCCCATATCTAGACACCGACTACTGGTCTGTTAGAGGCCTCGTTACTCGAATCCCGAGTCAAGATCTGGATCATTGTCACGGTCTCGGTCTGGTCCTGGTTCAGGTCCCAAGTCCCATTTCTGAGTTTGGGTTCGGGATCGAGAAGGGCGTGCGGTTCTACATCCCAACCCTGGTTCTGTGTCCCTAGTCTGGTTCCACGTTTGGGTACGAGTTCGGAGTTCGGGTTCGGGTCACGAGTCTAGGTTTGGGTTGGGATATGGGTCGGCTCCAAATTAGGTCTAGGTCTGATTTGGAGTCCGGGTCCTTGTCCGATTACAATTCTTAATCTAGGTCCAATTTTAGTTATGATTCCAAGTCCAAGTCCTAGTTCTAGTCTCGGTCAACTTCTGATTTTGGCCCCAATTTTGGGTCATAGGGTACGGGTTCGGGTCAACTTTTGGGTTTGAGACTGGGTTCAGGGCCGGGTGTGGGTTGGGGTCCTTGTCAGTGTTCGGGTCCAGGGCTCGGTCCCAAATCCATACACCGACTACGGGTTTTGTCCAAGCCCTTGGTCCACGTCCGGATCCTTTATCTCGGGTCCAGTCTGGTTCCATTTACGAGTGCGCTGGGTCACGAGTGCGGGTCCCCCCTTGGTTTCAGGATTCGGGAATTCGGGTCGGGTACTAAGTCGGATCCTAGTTACATTTCCCGGAGTCCTTTTATCTGATTCACGGTCTTGGTCCCAATTATTGTGTGGGTTTTGGTCTAGGTCTGGTAGGTTCGAGGTTCGAGTACTAGTCTCGGTTCGGGTTTAGGTCTCTTGTCCGGGTTTTGGATGCAGGTTCGGGTTTGGGTTTAGGTCCTTGTCCTAGTCCTAGTCCTAGTTCGGTTCTAGTTCCATTTGCGATTCTGAGTTCGAATTTGGGTTTGAGTTCGGGTCATAGTTCGAGTCCTTGTCTAAGTTTGGGTTCGGGTCCTGATTTCAGTCTAGGTCCAGATCAGGCTCCGGGTGTGGGTTCGCGTCCTAGGTCTTGGTCTGGGGGTTGGCTCAAGTCCCAAGTCCCAATCCGTCCCCGAGTACGGATTAAGTTACGGGCCCTAAGTCCTTGGTTCGATCCTTGTACGGGTTCGAGTTGGGTCGGGTCGGAGGTCTACAGCTTTTAGTACGATTCTAAGTGTTGGTGTTTGAGTTCGGGTGCGAGTCTGTGTCCGGGTTTGTGTCCAGGTCTGGAACCCGATCTGGATCTAGGTTCGGGTCCAGGTCCAAGTTCGGGTCCACTGAGTGTGGGTCCAAGTTTGGGTACAGTTCGGGATCTCGGTCCAAATCTAGGTCCGACGACATTTTGATCCCGGTCCCCGGGTCTTGGTCCGAGTCCAGTTTCGTATCCGGATCCCGATCTAGGTCCAAGTGTGTGTTTGGGATCGGGTCCCAGATTTAGGTCCAGGTCCGGGTCTCAGTTCAAGTCTGGGTACACGACCATGTCTTGGCGCGAGTGCCAGTGTCAGTTTGGGTCTCAGGCTAGTTCTGTGTTCAGTTCTAGTTTTGGGTCCGAGTCCTTGTCACGGTCCTAGTCTTGTTCTAGTGTCCTGGTTCGGCGATTCTTGTTCAGGTTCTAATTTTGTGTCCCAGGTCTAGGTCTGGGTTCAGGTTTGGTTCTTCGTCTGGGTTCTAGTCATAGTCTGAGTCATAGATCTAGACACCGACTACTGAATCCCGAGTCAAGATCTGGATCACTGTCACGGGTCTCGGTCTGGTTCTGGTTCATCTCCCACGTCCCATTTTTGATTTGGGTTCGGGATCGAGGCTATTGGTGCGGTTCGAGGTCCGTCTGAATACATTCCATGTCCCTAGTCTAGTTCCATGTTTGGGTCTTAGTTCAGGTTCGGGTCCGAGTCCATGTTTGGGTGGGGATCGTGGTTATGCTCCCAATTCGGGTCTAGGTCTGATTTGGAGTCCGGGTTCTTGTCCGGTTACGGTTTTGGATCTAGGTCCAATTTCAGTTATGATTCCAAGTCCAAGTCCTAGTTCCAATCCCGGTCAACTTCTGGTTTTGGCTCTAATTTTGGATCAAAGGGTACAGGTTTGGGTCAACTTTTGGGTTTGGGACAGGGTTCAGGTCTGGGTGTGGGTTCGGGTCCTTGTCAGGGTTCGGGTTCAGGGCTGGGTCCCAAATCCGAGACACCGAGCTACGGGTTTTGTCAGAAGTCCTTTTTCTTGTCTTTGGCTTCACAGGTTCGAGTTAGGGTGCCCCGGGTCCGGTCTAGCTTTTGGTCTGATTCTAGGTGTGCGTGTTTGAGTTCAGGTGCGAGTCTATGTCACGGTCTGGACCCCGATCTGGGTCTAGGTTCGGGTCTAGGACCAAGTTTGGGTCGCGAGTGCGGTTCCCGAGTTTGGGTCACAGGTCGGGATCTCGGTCCGGATCTAGGTCCCAACATTTCGATCCCGAGTCTGAGGTCCTTGTCGGGAGTCTAGTTTCGTATCAGGATCCCTATGCTAGGTGTGGTACGTGTTTGGGATCGGGTCCCGGATTTGAGTCCGGTGCGGGTCTCGGTTCCGAGTCACCGGGTACACGGCCAGGTGTGCTGGGCCGCGTTCCGGTTGGGTGGGGATCCGATGGTCGGCTCCCAATTCGGGTCTAGGTCGGATTTGGAGTCCAAGTCCTGGCCCGGTTACAGTTCTGGATCTAGGTCCTATTTCGATAAAATGATTCCAAGTTCAAGTCCTAGTTCGAGTCCGGTCAACTTCCAGTTTTGGTTCCAATTTTGGGTCACAAGTTACAGGTTCGGGTCCACTTTGTTGTTTGGGATTGGGTTCAGATCCGGGTGTGGGTTCGGGTCCTTGTCAGGGTTCGGGTTCAGGGCTGGGTCCCAAATCCAAACACCGTCTACGGGTTTTGTCCAACCCTTGGTCTAGATCGAGATCCCAATCTCGGGTCCCCGGTGCTTTGGTTCCATTTACCGAGTGCCGGGTCGCGAGCTGGATCCTAGGTTCAAGTTCGGGTACGGGTCGGTACTGAGTCCCAGATCCCCTAGTTACCCCGTTTTTCCGGGTCCCCCAAAGCTTGATTACCGGGTCCGGAGTCCGGTTATTGAGTGGGTTTGGTTCCGGTCACATCTTTGGCTTCGAGTCTAGTCTCGCTTCGGGTTTAGGTCTCTTTACGGGTTTTAATCTAGGTTCGGGTTTGGGTTTAGGTCTTGGTCTGGTCACTAGTCTAGTTCGATTCTAGTTCCATTTGCGATTCGAGTTCGAGTTTGGGTTTGAGTTCGGGTCGGAGTTCGAGTCCCCTAGTACGAGTATGGGTTCGGGTCTTTGATTTGGAGTCTAGGTCTAGATCGGAGCTGCGAAGAAAGTGGGTTCGCGTCACGGGTCTTGGAATTACATGTTGGGTCCAGGAGTCCCAACTTCAAATCTCGATGCGAGTTTGGATTCGATTCTTGGTCTATGTCTTGGTTCGGATCTGTCTTGGGTTCGAGTTAGGTCGGGTCCGGTTATTGTGTGGTTTAGGTCCAGGATCTAAGTTCGGGTTCGAGTACAAGTCTGCATAGTTCGGGTTTAGGTCTGTCCGGGTTTTGATGCGGGGTTCGGGTTTGGGTTTCGGTCCACTGAGGTCTGGTCCTAGTCTAGTCTACAGTTCGGTTCTAGTTCCATTTGCGATTCTAAGTTCGAGTTTGGGTTTGTGTTCGGGTAGGAGTTCGAGTCACAGTGCAGGAGTTTGGGTTCGGGTCCAGATTTTAGTCTAAGTCAAAATCAGGCTCCGGGTGTGGCTTCGCGTCTGGGTCTTGGTCTAAGTTGGGTCCAAGACCCCGAGTTCGATCCGTCTCGGCCCTGGATTAAGTTACGGGTCTAAGTCCTTGGTTTGATCTGAGTGCAGGTTCGGGGAGTTTGGAGTGCAGGTACGGGTCTAGCTTTGGGTTTTGATTACTAGGTGTGGGTGTTTAAGTTACAGTGCGAGGTACATTGTATCCGGATTTGTGTCGGAGTCTTGGCCGATACGGGTCTAGGTTCGGGTACGAGGTCCAAGTTCGAGTCCCGAGTGCGGGTCCATGTTTTGATGCAGGGTCAAGATCTCGGTCAGGATCTAGGTCCGGCATTTCGATCCCGGTTTGGGCCTTGGTCCCGGTCCGGGTTCGTATACGGATCCCCCCATATGGGTCCAAGTCGTGCTCTGTTTCGGATCGGGTCAAAATTTTAGGTCCGAGTCCGGAGTCTCGATTCGATGCAGGTACCTGACAACCTTGTCTGGCCCGAGTTCCGGTCTCGGGTTTGGGTACGAGGCTAGGTATGTGTTCGTGTATAGGTGTTGGTCGGGTCCTTGTCACAACTTTCCAAGTCTTGTTCCCCAGGGTCTGGTTCGGCGATGCTTGTTCGAGTTCTAATTTTGGGTCCCGAGTCTGGGTACGCAGGTTTGGGTTTGGTTATTCGTCGGGTTGTTCCTAGTCGAGTCCCGAGATCCGGACACCAGGCTACTTGTACGTTCCGAGGCCCGGATTATAAGAATCAGGAGTCGAGATGCTGGATCAGCGACGGCGGGTCTCGGTATGGTTTGGTTTAAGTCACGGGTCCCATTTTTGAGTTTGGGTTAGGGATCGAGAGCGGGGTGCGGTTCTAGGTCTCGACCACAGTTCTTGTGTCACTGATGTCTAGTTCCATGTTTGGGTACGAGTTTAGGTTTAGGTTCGGGTCGAGTCGAGGGTTTGGGTTGGGATCTTGGTCGGCTCCCAATTTCGGTCTAGGTCTCACACTTTTGGAGTCGGGTCCTTGTCCGATTTATAATTCTTGATCTAGGTCCAATTTTAGTAATGATTCCAAGTCCGAGTCCTAGTTCTAGTCTCGGTCCTCTTACCGGTTTGGCTCGATTTTGGGTCACACG
The DNA here is from genome assembly GCF_029168945.1 of Cannabis sativa. Lineage (NCBI taxonomy): Eukaryota > Viridiplantae > Streptophyta > Magnoliopsida > Rosales > Cannabaceae > Cannabis > Cannabis sativa. The sequence continues at coordinate 85,574,444 of NC_083602.1, forward strand.
GTACGGGTTCGGGTCGACTTTTGGGTTTGGGGCCCGGGTTCAAGTCGGGTGTGGGTTCGGGTCCTTGTCGGGGTTTGGGTCCGGGGGGCTGGGTCCCAAATCCAAACAACGGAACTATGAGTTTTGTCCAAGCCACACTGTCCGAAGTCCAGGATCCTGTCTCGGGTCCTAGTCACGGTTCCATTTCGAGGGAATGGTTTGGGTCACGAGTTAGGTCCTTGGTTCATGTTCGGGTGCAGGTCGGGTACTAGGTCCGGTCCTAGTTTTGTTTCCCATGTCCTTATCTGATTCGGGTCCCGGGTCCGGTTATTGTGTGGGTCTTGGTCCGGTCTAGGTTTAGGTTCGAGTACTTAGTCTCGGTTCGGGTTTAGGTCTACATGTACGGGTTTTGATGCAGGTTCGTGTTTGGGTTTAGGTCCTTGTTACGATTTCTAGTGCTAGTTCGGTTCTAGTTCAATTTGCGATTCTGAGTTCGAATTTGCGTTGGAGTTTGGGTCGAAGTTCGAGTCCTGGTCTGAGTTTAGGTTCGGGTCCTAATTTTAGTCTAGGTCCAGATCAGGCTCCGGGTGTGGGTTCGCGTCCTAGGTCTTGGTCTAGGTTGGGTCCGTGTCCCAAGTTCCAATCCCGATTTGAGTTTGGATATAGTTCTGGGTCTAAGTCCTTGGTTCTGATCTGATGCAGGTTCGAGTTGGGTCGGGTCAGGAGTCTAGCTTTTGGTCGATTCTAGGTGTTGGTGTTTGAGTTCGGGTGCGAGTACGTGTCGGGTTGGTGTCCGGAGTACTGGACCCCCGATGCGGCTCTAGGTTCGGGTCCGGGTTCAAGTTCCGGGTCCTCGTGTGGGTCCAAGTTCGGAGTCCCGAGATCAAAACCCCGGACAAAGACCTAAGCCGAGCCAGGGACCTAGGACTCGAACCCCAGGAACCTCCTAGGGACCCAAACCCACATAATAAGCAGGACGTGGACCCAAAATCGGGATAGGGACCATGGAAATAGAACTAGGACACTGGACACTAGAACTGAACCCGATGGCCAGTGCCGGAACTGGGATTCAGCTCGTGACATTGCACACGAAATGGAAGCAGAAGCTGAGGACTCGAGATTGAGATCAGAATTAGGACCCGGGGCTTGGACAAAACCGTAGTCGGTGTCACAGTTGGGACCCAGCGAGTGGACTCGAACTACGACAAGGACCAGAACCTACACACTGGACACCGAACCCGGATCAAAAATTCAAGAGGAGGCGGAGCCGTACACCTCGACCCAAAATTAGGAACCAAAAGCCCGGGAAGTTGGCCGGGAATTTGGAACTACGACTTGGACTTGGAATCATAACGAAATTGGACCTAGATCGAAAAAACCAAGTAAATGGACCAAGACCGGACTCCAAATCGAACCCTAGACCGAGGTGGGCCCGTGGACCGGATCCCAAACCAAAACTTTTGGACTCGGGGCCGGAGCCGGAACTGAACTCAAAGCCCAAACATGGAGCAGACTTGGGACATAGAACCGGGGTCGTGACACAGAAATAGCACCACCTAGTCTCGATCCGAAACCAAACTCAAAAATGGGACTGGCACCTAAACCGGGAACCGAGCCCAGAGACCGCGTGACAGTGATATAGATTTTGACTCGGGATTCGGGTAACAGGTCCTGGAACAGACCAGTAGGCGGTGTCTAGATTTGGAACTCAGACTAGGACCAGAACCCAGACGAAGAACCAAGCCGAACCCGGAGCCTAGACTTGGGGCCGTGGCCTAGGACCACACCGAGCAACTAGGGGCCCGTGACCCGAGGTTGCGGGACGCGAGATCTAGAGCGAACACGAGACCTTGGCTCGGACCCAAGCGGGTTGGAACTCGAGCCGGACACTATCGTGTACCCATACGAGCGAGACTGGACACAGACCTAAATATGGGACCGTCCCAAACACGGACTTGCACCCTAGATAGGGATCCGGATACGAAGCTATTACTCGGACGAGGCCAGGGGCCCAGGATCGAAATCTTTGGACCTAGATGCGAGGACTAAGATCCTCACCGGACCCAAACTTGGACCGCACTTTTCGGGAGCCAAAGCTTGGACTGGACGTGAACCTAGACCCCGGATCGAGGAGTTCGGACTGCAGTTCGAGACACAAACCGGGACACAAACTCGAGACCGAACTCGAAACACCACACCTAGAATCGAAACCGAAAAGCTGAGACCGGACCCCGGACGTAATTCGAACCGGCGAGGACCAGGGATCGAGACCAAGGAGTTAGACCGAGAATTGAATCAAGACTAAGATCGGGATTGGAACCCCAGGACTCGGACCCAACCTGGACGAAGACCCGGGGACGAGAACCCACACCGGAGCAGATTTGGACCTAGACTTAAATCGAGAACACGAACCCGGAAACTCGGACCGGGACTCGAACTCGGCCGGCTCACGAACTCAAACCCAAACTCGACCACCGGCTTAGACACTAAGACTCGACCCCAGAACCTATCACCAGGAGCCTAAACCCACACAATAAACGGGACCTAAACCCGAGAATCGGGATAAGGACACAGGAAACGGAGACTAGGACGGGGACCTAATACCCGACCATGACCCGAACTTTAATCTAGGACCTAGCTCGTGACCCGACAACAGAAATGGAACCAGACAGGGGCCCGAGATTGGGATCCGGATCTCGACCCTGGGCTTGGACAAAACCCCTAGCCGGTGTCTGGATTTGGGACCCAGCCCTGGACCGAGCCACAACACGAAAAGGACCGAACCCACACCGGGACCCCGGGAGTCCCAAACTTAAAAGTGGACTCGGAGACCGGAACCCCGGAACTCGGACGAACATGGAACCGGACTAGGGACACGAGAACCGGGGTCGGGACCTAGAAACAGCACCACGATCCTCGATTCGAACCCAAACTCAAAAATGGGCCCCAGGACCTTAACCGGGAACCGAGCGAGACCCCCCGTGATAGTGATCCAGATCGACTCCGGATTCGGGTAACGGGGCCTGGAGCAGACCAGTAGGCGGTGTCTAGATTTGGAACTCGGACTAGGACGTGAACCCAGACGATGAACCAAACCTGAACCCAGACCTAGACATGGGACCCAAAATTAGAACTTTGAACAAGGGAATTGCGGGAACCGGGACCACCAGAACAAGACTAGGGCCCAGTGGCCGAAGTGACCAAGACCCAGGACACAGAACGTAGAGCAGGCAGAACCACAGACCTAGCCTTAGACCCAAAATGAGACTGGAACTCGGGCCCGGACACGGTCGTGTACCCAGACCAGAACTGAGACTCGGACCTAGACAAAAATCTGGGACAAGATCCCAAACACAGACTTGGACGTAGATAGGGATCCGGATAAGAAATGGGACTCGGACCAAGACCTAGACTTTGATCGAAATGTTGTACCTAGATCTGGACCGAGATCCTAACCCAGACCCAAACATGGACCCCCACTTGGGACCCGAACTTCGGCCTGGACCCGAACCTAGCCCAAGATCAGGGTTCATACCTGGACACAAACCCGGACAAAAACTCGGACCCGAACTCAAACACCCACACCTAGAATCAGACCAAAAGCTAGAGCCGGACCTTGACCTAATTCGAACATAGACCAGGATCAGAACCAAGGACTTAGACCCAGGACTGAATCCTGACTCAGATCGGGATTGGAACTTGGGACTCGGACCCAACCTAGACCAAGACCCAGGACGCGAACCCACACCCGGAGCCTGATTTGGACCTAGACTGAAATCTGTACCCGAACCCAAACTCAGAACAAGACTTGAACTCGGACCCGAACTCAAACCCAAACTCGAATTCAGAATCGCTAATGGAACTAGAACCGAACTTGTACTAGGACAAGGACCAGGAACTAAACCCAAACCCGAACCTAGACCGGGACCCAAACCCACACAATAACCGGGACCTAGACCGAGAATCAGGATAGGTACCTGGGAAACAGAACTAGGACCGGGACCTAGTACCCGACCCAGACCCGAACTTGAACGTAGGACCAAGCTCGTGACCAGGTACCAGAACTGGAACCAGACTGGGACCCGAGATTGGGATCCGGATCTGGACCCAGGGCTTGGACAAAACCCGTAGTCGGTGTCTAGATTTGGGACCCAGCCCTTGACCCAAACCCTGACAAGGACCCAGCCCTTGACCCGAACCCTGACAAGGACCCGAACCCACAACCGGACCTGAACCCAGTCCCAAACCCAAAAGTGGACCCGAACCCGTACCTTGGGACCCAAAATTGGAAAAAAAAACTGAAAGTTGTCCGGGAGCCCTAGTACCCGACCCAAACCCGAACTTGAACCTAGGACCCAGCTCGTGACTGGACACCAGAAATGGAACCAGACTAGGACGCGAGATTGGGATCCGGATCTGGACCCAGGGCTTGGATAAACCCGTAGTCGGTGTCTGGATTTGGCACCCAGCCCTAGACTCGAACCTTGACAAGGACCCGAACCCACACCCGGACCTGAACCCAGTCCCAAACCAAAAAGTGGACCCGAACTAGTACCTTGTGACCCAAAATTGGAACCAAAACTCAAAGTTGACCGGGACTGGAACTAGGACTTGGACTTGGAATCATAACTGAAATGGGACCTAGATCTAGAACCGTAACTGGACAAGGACCCGGATTCCAAATTAGACCTAGACCCAAATTGGGAGCCGAAGCCGGATCCCCACCCAAACCTGGACTCGGGACGCGAACCCGAACCTGAACTCTGATTCAAACATGGAACCAGACTAGGGACATAGAACCAGGGTCGGGACCTAGAACCGCACCCCGTCTCGATCCCGATCCAAAACTTTGAAATGGGACCTAGGACCTGAACTAGAACTAGAACGAGACACGTGACAGTGATTTAGATCTTTACTCGGGACTCGGGTAACCGGGCCTTGAACAGACCAGTAGTCGGTGTCTAGACCTAGGACTCTGACTAGGACCAGAAACCCCGACGAAGAACCAAACCAAAACCCAGACCTAGACCTGTGACCAAAAATTAGGATTTGGACTTGGAATCATAATTGAAATTGGACCTAGATCGAGAACCGTAACTGGACCAGGACCCGTAGTCCTAATAAGACCTAGACCCGAATTGGCAGCCGGACCTAGATCCCAACCCAATCCTGGACTCGGGACCCGAACCCGAACCTGAACTCAGACCAAAACATGGAACCAGGGTCAGGACCTAGAACCGCAATGCAGTCTCGATACCCAAACTCAGTAACGGGACCTGGGACATGAACTAGAACAAGACCGAGACCCGTGGCAGTCATCCAGATCTTGACTCACGATACGGGTAATGGCGCCTTGAACGGACCAGTAGTCGGTGTCTAGATCTGGGACTCAGACTAGGACCAGAACCCAGATGAAGAACCAATCCCGAACCTAGACCTAGACCTGGGACCAAAAATTAGAACCTAAACAAGAATCGTCGAACCAGGACCCTAGAACAAGACTAGGATCGTGACCAGGACCCGGACCCAGACCAAGACCCGAACACAGACCTAGCCTCAGACCCAAACTGAGACTGGAACTCGGACCAAAACTTGGACCTGGACCCGAACTTAGACCCAGATCGGGGTTCAGACCCGGACACAAAGCCGGACAAAGACTCGGACCCGAACTCAAGCACCCACACCTAGATTAAGACCCAAAGTTAGACCCAGACCCAAACTCGAACCCAGACCAGGATCAGAACCAAGGACTTGACCCTGAACTGAATCCAGACTCCGATCTGGATTGGAAATTGGGACTCGGACCCAACCTAGACAAAGACCCAGGACGCGAACTCACACCCGGAGCTTGATTTGGACCTAGACTGAAATCCAGACCCGAACCCAAAATCAAACCATGACTCGAACTCCGACCCGAACTGAAACCCAAACTCGAACTCAGAATCGCAAATGGAACTAGAACCGAACTAGGACTAGGACCAGGACAAGGACCTAAACCAAAACCCAAACCCAGATCAAAACCCAGATAGAGACCTAAGCCCGAACCGCGACTAGGACTCGAACCCGAGCCTAGACCGAGACCCAAACCACACAATAACCGGGACCTAGATCCAGAATCTAGATAGGGACCTGGGAAATAGAACTAGGACCGGGACCTAGCACCCGACCAAGATGCGAACTTGAACCTAGGACCCAACTCGCGACCCGGCACCAGAAATGGAACCAGACTGGGACCCGAGATCGGGATCCGGATCTGGATCCCCAACCAAACCTGGACTCGGGACCCGAACCTGAACCTAAACTCAGACCCAAACATGGAACCACACTAGGGACACAGAACCAGGGTTGTGATCTAGAACCGCACCCCAGTCTCGATCCTGAACCCAAACTCAGAAATGGGACCTAGGACCTAAAGAGGAACCAGACCGAGACCCGAGATAGTGATCCAGATCTTGACTTGGTGTTCGGGTAACGGGGCCAAGAACAGACCAGTAGTCGGTGTCTAGATCTGGGACTCAGACTAGGACCAGAACCCAGACGAAGAACCAATCCCGAACACAGACCTAGACTTGGGACCCAAAATTAGAACCTAAACAAGAATTGCCTCAGACCGTGACCAGGACCACAACCTAGAACCGAACAGAGACCTAGCCTCAGACCCAAACTGAGACTGGAACTCAGGCCCGGACAAGGTCGTGTACCCAGACCGGAACTGAGACCCAGACCTGGACCTAAATCTTGGACCCAATCCCAAACACAGACTTTGACCAAGATAGGGATCCGGAAACTATACTGGACTCGGACAAATACCTAGACTGGGATCGAAATGCTGGACCTTGATCTGGACCAAGATCCTGACCCAGATCCAAACTTGGACCCGCACTCGGGACCCGAACTTGCACCTGGACACGAACCTAGACCCAGATCGGGGTGCAGACCTGGACACAAACCCGGACAAAGACTCGGACCCGAACTCAAACACCCTCACCTAAAATCAAACCAAAAGCTAGACCTGGACCCGGACCCAACTCGAACCTAGACAAGGATCAGAACCAAGGACTTAGACCCAAAACTTAATTTGACTTAGATCGGGATTGGAACTTTGGACTCAGACCCAACCTAGACCAAGACCCAAGACCCGAACCCACACCCGGAGCCTCATCTGGACCTAGACTGAAATCAGGACCTGAACCCAAACTCAGACCAGGACTCGAACTCCGACCCGAACTGAAACCCAAACTCGAACTCAGAATCGTAAATTAAACTAGAACCGAACTAGGACTAGGACCGGGACAAGGACCTAAAACCCAAACCCAAACCTAGATCAAAACCCAAACAGAGACTTAAACCCGAAACGACACTAAGACTCGAACCCAAACCTAGACCGGAACCAAAACCCACACAATAACCGGAACCTGGACCCAAACCCAGAATCAGGATAGACACCTGGGAAACAGAACTAGGATAGGGACCTAGTACCCGACCCAGACCAAAACTTGATCCTAGGACCCAGCTCGTGACCTGGCACCAGAAATGGAACCAGACTGGGACTCGAGATTGGGATCCAGATCTGGACCTAGGGCTTGGACAAAACCCGTAGTCGGTGTCTCGATTTATGACCCAGCCTTGGACCCGAACCCTGACAAGGACCCGAACCTACACCAGACCTGAACCCAGTCCCAAACCCAAAAGTGGACCCGAACCCGTACCCTGTGACCCATAATTGGAACCAAAACTTGAAGTTGACCGGGACTGGAACTAGGTTTTGGACTTGGAATCCTAATTGAAATTGGACCTAGATCCAGAACCGTAATCGGACCAGGACCCAAACTCCAAATCAGAGCTAAACCTGAATTGGGAGCCGGACCCGGATCCCCACCCAAACCTGGACTCGGGACCCTAACCCGAACCTAAACTCAGACCTAAACATGGAACCAGACTAGGGACACAGAACCAGGGTCGGGACCTAGAATCGCACCCCATTCTCGATCCCAAACCCAAACTCAGAAATGGGACCTGGGACGTGAACGAGAACCAGACCGAGACCCGTGACAGTGATCCGGATCTTGACTCGGGATTTGGGTAACGGGGCCTTGAACAGACCAGTAGTCGGTGTCTAGATTTGGGACTCAGACTAGGACCAGAACCCAGACGAAGAACCAAACCCGAACCCAGACCTAAACTTGGGACCCAAAATTAGAACCTGAACAAGAAACGCTAAACCAGGACCCCAGAACAAGACTACGTCCGTGACCAGGAACTGGACCCAGACCTAGAACCGAACACAGACCCAGCCTCAGACCCAAACTGAGACTGGAACTCGTGCCCAGACACGATTGTGTACCAAGACAAGAACTGAGACCCCGACCTAGACCTAAATCTGAGATCCGATCCCAAACACAGACTTGGACCTAGATAAGGATCAGGATACGCAACTAGACTCGGACTAAGACCCAGAATGGGATCGAAATGCTGGACCTAGATCTGGACAGAGATACTGACCCACACCAAAACTTGGACCCGCACTCGGGACCCAAACTCGAACTTGGACAAGAGCCTAGACCCAGATCGGGGTCCAGACCTAGACACAAACCCGGACACAGACTCAGACCCGAACTCTAACACCCACACCTAGAATAGGACCAAAAGGTAGACCCGGACTTAGAGCCAACTCGAACTCAGACCAAGATCAGAACCAAGGACTTAGACCCAGAACCGAATCCAGACTCAGATCGGGATTGGACTTGGGACTCGGACCCAACCTAGACCAAGACCCAGGACGCGAACCCACACCCGGAGCCTGATTTGGACCTAGACTAAAATCAGGACCCAAACCCAAACTCAGCCCAGGACTCGAACTCCGACCTGAACTCAAACCCAAACTCAAACTTAGAATCGCAAATGGAACTAGAACCAAACTAGGACTAGGACCAGGACCAGGACCTAACCACAAACCCGAACCTAGATCAAAACCCAGACAGAGACCTAAACTCGAAACGACACTAAGACTCGAACCCGAACCTAGACTTAGACCCAAACCCACACAATAACCAGGACCTAGACCCATAATCAGGATAGAGACCTGGGAAACAGAACCAGGACCGGGAGCTAGTACCCGACTCAGACCTGAACTTCAACCTAGGACCCAGCTCGTGACCCGGCACAAGAAATGGAACCAGATTGGGACCCGAGATTGGGATTCGGATCTGGACCCAGGGCTTTGACAAAACCCGTAGTCAGTGTTTGGATTTATGACCTAGCCTTGGACCCGAACCCTGAAAAGGACCCGAACCCACACCCGGACCTGAACCCAGTCCCAAACCCAAAAGTGGACCCGAACCCGTACCCTGTGACTAGTGTTGCACATAAACACCACGGGGACGGGGACCCGCGGGGATCCGCCCCTAATGGGGCAGGGATTCCCCAACTTAGCGGGGATCGGATGCGGGGACGGGGTTGATTTTACGTACCCGAGTCGGAGGCGGGGCGGGGTCGGGGAAAGTACTATCCGCCCCGATTTATCCCTGATTATATATTAATACATATAAATTATAATTGTTAATTACTTATAATAAATATATAGCTTGGACTTTTCCTCTTCTCAATATATGTCATTTCATATTCATTGATTAATTACATATACAATTATATATGACATTTGTATGGTTTACGGTTTACCCTTTTTTTTGTAATCATATCAATTTGATTTTAAAAATCTTGCTGATTGATTGGTGATTGGTATTGTAAATTGTAAATGAATATAAAAACTAAAAAGTCACCTCAGTAACCTTACCTCACCCTCACCCATCGATTGTTATATATTAATAGTAATTGATATTAAATTGCAATTGATTGGTGATTGGTGATTTGAGAGGATAATAATAGTAATTGATATTAAATTTCATAAATTATATGTGATTAATTTAAAAAGATTTTACTGAATATTATATATTAATAGTATATTTGCATACAAAGTAGAGTATATAGTATATACATACAAGCAGATATCTTATATATTGTTTTCACTTTTTCAGTTTCTCTTACAGTCTAAACTAAAATTCCTCTCGCATAGATTGAGATTGTGGTGTGTGTGATACTGATAGTGGCTCTGAAATGGAAGGAAATATGATGTTAGTAGTACTCTATTTTACTTTTAGTAGAATATTTTTTTTTGAATAATATTCTGAAACTGATTTTTTTATATTATTATTATTAATACCATTCATTCTTTTCTTTGGTAGCAATTTTTTTTGTCTTGTATGTATACTATATATATATTTATTAAAATTTGAGGTAAATTTTATATTGTATATATATATTTATTAAGATTTGAAAATTTTTACCTTGTACGTAAATTGATATGTGATATATGTATAATTCTGCATAATTGATGAATGTACATAAATTTATATCTACATACACGATTCACATGAATATAAAGATAGATTATAATAGTAGAAGAAAATATTATTTTGTATTTTATTCTTAATAAGATGTATGGAATGTATATAAGTATATGTTGTAACTGTTTTTTTGTATCGACTTTTGCATGTTTATATTTGTGTGTCTTACATATGTTATTTATGTTTATATCTACATGTAAAGTTGTAATTCTTGTGAATATTGCGGTATATTATATATATATATATTAGATTTTGTATTTAAATATGTGTATCATATTATATATAATAAAATAAGTTTATGTATTACATATATTTTTTATGTTTTATTATTTTATGTTATTCTATTTTAAACATTATAAATTTATAAGTCTATAACTGTTTGTTTTTTGTACTTTAAAATAATTTTTGCATTTTATCATGTGTATATTGACCTTTTACATGTCTATTATTATATGTAGTGGAACTATGAGTGAGAATGAAGTTAAGCGAATTAGAATGTTGTGCTATGATTTAGTGAAAGAATATAAATCGAATGATGGAAAAGAAAATCTTCTTGAACCTTTATTCAATGCTTCTGGAGTTGGTGGAGATAATGAAGGATGTGTAGATGATTTAGTTGGTTTTGACTTGTATGTTAGTGGTACTTCAAATGTGGAAACTTACAAGTCTGAGTTAGACATATACTTGGAGGAAGCAGTTTTGCGTAGGAGCGGAGAGTTTGATATTTTAGCTTGGTGGAAGACAAATGGTCTTAAATATCCAATATTACAACAAGTTGCTAGAGATATTTTGGCTATCCTAGTGTCTACAGTTGCTTCTGAGTCTACTTTCAGTACTAGTGGAAGACATGTGACTCATTGTCGTAATAGGCTTCATCCGAACATGTTGGAGGCTTTAGTATGTAAACAAGATTGGCTATGGGATGAGAAATTAGTATCTATTTACTTATAATTGATGACATTTTTATTTTAGGGCCCAAGTTTTGTGGATTACGATGCTTGAAGAATAAATACTCTTGAATGGTGGTGGTGACTATTACTAGATTTAAAAGTTGAAGATGAAGACATTATTACAATTTTATTAAGTTGTGTCTGTGTCTTTGGTTTTCAAGTTTATGTTTATGTTTTAAGCTTATGTTTAAGGATTTTAAGTTTTACATTGAAGGATTTTTAATTTTAGAATTTATCTAAATGACTATCAATTATGGAATGAATTTAGTTTTATGTTATTGCTGTTTTCATTTAACATTTGCAAATATTAATTTTGTATTTTTACATTTTTTTTTTCAATAAACGGGTCCTCGTTATTATGTCCATCACCGACGGGGATTCCCCGCCCCGTTCCCCGAGGGGGAATATGCGGGGACGGGGAAAAAATATAATAGGCGGGTAGGGGGGCAGGGAATGCATTCCCCGCATTGCCCCGTCCCCATGTGCATCCCTACCTGTGACCCAAAATTGGAAGTTGACCGGGACTGGAACTAGGACTTGGACTTGGAATCATAACTGAAATTTGACCTAGATCCAGAAATGTAACCGGACAAGAACCCGCACTCCAAATCAGACCTAGACCCGAATTGGGAACCGGACCCGAATCCCCACCCAAACCTGGACTCGGGACCCGAACCCGAACCTGAACTCAGACCCAAACATGGAACCAGACTAGGGACACAGAACGAGGGTCGGGACCTAGAACCGCACCCCAGTCTCGATCCCGAACCCAACTCAGAAATTGGACCTGGGACCTGAACCAGAACCAGACCGAGACCCGTGACAGTGATCCAGATCTTGACTCGGGATTCTGGTAAAGGGGCCTAGAACAGACCAGTAGTCGGTGTCTAGATCTGGGACTCAGACTAGGACCAGAACCCAGACGAAGAACCATACCTGAACTTAGACCTAGACCTGGGACCCAAAATTAGAACCTGAACAAGAATCGCCGAACCAGGACCCTCTAGACTAGGACCGTGACCAGGACCCGGACCCAAAACTACAACCGAACACAGACCTCGCCTCAGACCCAAACTGACACTGGAACTCGTGCCCAGACACGGTCATGTGCCCAGACCGGAACTAAGACCCGGACCTAGACCTAAATCTGGGACCCGATCCCAAACACAGACTTGGACCTAGATCGGAATCCGGATACGAAACTGGACTTCGACCAAGACCCAGACTGGGATCGAAATGCTGGACCTAGATTTAGATCGAGATCTTGACCCAGACCCAAACTTGGACCCACACGAGGGACCTGAACTTGAACCTGGACCCGAACCTAGACCCAGATCGGGGTCCAGACCTGGACACCAACCCGGACACAGACTCGCACCCGAACTCAAACACCAACACCTAGAATCGGACCAAAAGCTAGACTCGGACCCGGACCCAACTCGAACCCAGACCAGGATCAGAACCAAGGACTTAGACCCAGAACTATATCCAAACTCAGATCGGGATTGGAACTTGGGACACGGACCCAACCTAGACCAAGACCTAGGACGCGAACCCACACCCGGAGCCTGATCTGGACCTAGACTAAAATTAGGACCCGAACCTAAACTCAGACCAGGACTCGAACTTCGACCCAAACTCCAACGCAAATTCGAACTCAGAATCGCAAATTGAACTAGAACCGAACTAGCACTAGGACCAGAACAAGGACCTAAACCCAAACACGAACCCAGATCAAAACCCAGACAGAGACCTAAACCCGAACTGAGACTAGTACTCGAACCTAAACCTAGACCGGGACCAAGACCCACACAATAACCGGGACCTGGACCCAGAATCAGGATAAGGACATGGGAAACAAAACTAGGACCGGGACCTAGTACCTGACCCAGACCCGAACATGAACCAAGGACCTAACTCGTGACCCAGCACCAGAAATGGAACCAGACTAGGACCCGAGATAGGGATCCGGATCTGGACAAAGGGCTTGGACAAAACTCATAGTCGGTGTTTGGATTTGGGACCCAGCCCTGGACCCAAACCCTGACAAGGACCCGAACCCACACCCGGACTTGAACCCAGTCCCAAACCCAAAAGTTGACCCGAACCCGTACCGTGTGACCCAAAATTGGAGCCAAAACCAGAAGAGGACCGAGACTAGAACTAGGACTTGGACTTGGAATCATTACTAAAATTGGACCTAGATCAAGAATTATAACCGGACAAGGACCCGGACTCCAAAAGTAGACCTAGACCGAAATTGGGAGCCGGACCAAGATCCCAACCCAAACCTGGACTCCGGACCCGAACCTAAACCTAAACTCAGACCCAAACATGGAACTAGACTAGGGACACAGAACCAGGGTCGAGACCTAGAACCGCACCCCAGTCTCGATCCCTAACCCAAACTCAAAAATGGGACCTGTGACCTAAACCAAAACCATACTGAGACCCGTCACAGTGATCCAGATCTTGACTCCGGATTCGGATAACGGGGCCTGGAACAGACAAGTAGTCGGTGTCTGGATCTGGGACTCAGACTAGGAACAGAACCCGGACGAATAACCAAACCCAAACCCAGACCTAGACCTGGGACCCAAAATTAGAACCTGAACAAGCATCGCCGAACCAGGACCCTAGAACAAGACTTAAAGCGTGACAAGGACCCGGACCAACACCTATACACGAACACATACCTAGCCTCAGACCCAAACCTGAGACTGGAACTCGGGCCCGGACAAGGTTGTGTACCCAGACCGGAACTGAGACCTGGACCTGGACCTAAATTTTGGACCCGATCCGAAACACAGACTTGGACCTATATAGGGATCCAGATACGAACCTGGACTGGGACCAAGGCCCAAACTGGGATCGAAATGCTGGACCTAGATCTGGACCGAGATCTTGACCCAGACCAAAACATGGACCCGCACTCGGGACTCGAACTTGGACCTGTACCCGAACCTAGACCCAGATCGGGCCAAGACCTGGACACAAATCCGGACACAGACTCGCACCAGAACTTAAACACCCACACCTAGAATCAGACCCAAAGCTAGACCCGTACCCAGACCCAAACTCGAACCCAGACCAGGATCAAAACCAAGGACTTAGACCCAGAACTTAATCCAGGCTGAGATCGGGATCGGAACTTGGGTCTTGGACCCAACTTAGACCAAGACCCAGGACGCGAACCCACACCCGGAGCCTGATTTTGACTTAGACTAAAATCTGGACCCGAACCCAAACTCAGACCAGGACTCGAACTCCTACCCGAACACAAACCCAAACTCGAACTTAGAATCGCAAATGGAACTAGAACCGAACTAGGACTAGGACTAGGACCAGGACCAGGACCGAAACCCAAACCCGAACCCAGATCAAAACCCAGACAGAGACCTAAACCCGAACTAAGACTTGTACTCGAACCCGAACTTAGATCGGGACCTAAAACCACACAATAACCGGGACCCGGACCCAACTCGAACCCAAGACAGGATCTGAACCAAGGACATAGACCAAGAACTGAATCCAAACTCAGATCGAGATTGGAAGTTGGGACTCGGACCCAACATAGACCAAGACCCAGGACGCGAACCCACTTTCAGAGCCTGATCTAGACCTAGACTGAAATCAGGACCCGAACCCATACTCAGACTAGGACTCGAACTCCGACCCGAACTCAAACCCAAACTCGAACTCAGAATCGCAAATGGAACTAGAATCGAACTAGGACTAGGACCAGGACCAAGACCTAAACCCAAACCCGAACCTAGATTAAAACCCAGAAAGAGACCTAAACCCGAACCGAGACTAGGACTCGAAGCCAAAGATAGACCGGGAACCAAACCCACTCAATAACCGGGACCTGGACCCAGAATCAAGTTAGGGACCTGGAAAACAGAACTAGGATCGGGACCTAGTACCCGACCCAGACCCGAACTTGAACCTAGGATCCAGCTCGCGACCCGGCACCAGAAATGGAACCAGACTGGGACCCGAGATTGGGATTCGGATCTAGACCAAGGGTTGGACAAAACCCGTAGACGGTGTTGGGATTTGGGACCCAGCCCTGAACCCGAACCCTGACAAGGACCCGAACCCACACCCGGATCTGAACCCAATCCCAAACAACAAAGTGGACCCGAACCTGTAACTTGTGACCCAAAATTGGAACCAAAACTGGAAGTTGACCGGGACTTGAACTAGGACTTGAACTTGGAATCATTACTGAAATAGGACCTAGATCCAGAACTGTAACCCGGCCAGGACTTGGACTCCAAATCCGACCTAGACCCGAATTGGGAGCCGGACCGGGATCCCCACCCAAACTGGAACTCGGGCCCAGACACGGTCGTGTACCCAGACTGGAACTGAGACCCGGACCTGGACCTAAATCTGGGACCCGATCCCAAACACAGACTCACACCTAGATAGGGATCCGGATACGAAACTAGACTCGGACAAGGACCTAGACTGGGATCGAAATGTTGGACCTAGATCTGGACCGAGATCCTGACCTAGACCCAAACTTGGAACCGCACTCGGGACCCAAACTTGGTCCTAGACCCGAACCTAGACCCAGATCGGGGTCCAGACCCTGACATAGACTCGCACCTGAACTCAAACACGCACACCTAGAATCAGACCAAAAGCTAGACCGGGACCCAGACCCAACTCGAACCCAGGCCAGGACAAGAAAAAAGGACTTGGACAAAACCCGTAGTCGGTGTCTGGATTTGGGACCCACCCTTGGACCCGAACCCTGACAAGGACCCGAACCCACACCCAGACCTGAACCCTGTCCCAAACCCAAAAGTTGACCCAAACCTGTACCCTTT
The DNA here is from genome assembly GCF_029168945.1 of Cannabis sativa. Classification (NCBI taxonomy): domain Eukaryota; kingdom Viridiplantae; phylum Streptophyta; class Magnoliopsida; order Rosales; family Cannabaceae; genus Cannabis; species Cannabis sativa. The sequence goes on from NC_083602.1 coordinate 85,590,617, forward strand.
GACCCAAAATTAGAGCCAAAACCAGAAGTTGACCGGGATTGGAACTAGGACTTGGACTTGGAATCATAACTGAAATTGGACCTAGATCCAAAACCGTAACCGGACAAGAACCCGGACTCCAAATCAGACCTAGACCCGAATTGGGAGCATGACCACGATCCCCACCCAAACATGGACTCGGGACCCGAACCTGAACTAAGACCCAAACATGGAACTAGACTAGGGACATGGAACCAGGGTCGGGACCTCGAACCGCACCACAGTCTCGATACCGAACCCAAATCAAAAATGGGACGTGGGACATGAACCAGAACCAGACCGAGACCCGTGACAGTGATCCAGATCTTGACTCGGGATTCAGTAGTCGGTGTCTAGATCTGGGACTCAGACTAGGACCAGAACCCAGACGAAGAACCAAACCTAAACCCAGACCTAGACCTGGGACACAAAATTAGAACCTGAACAAGAATTGCCGAACCAGGACACTAGAACAAGACTAGGACCGTGACAAGGACTCGGACCCAAAACTAGAACTGAACACAGAACTAGCCTGAGACCCAAACTGACACTGGCACTCGCGCCCAAACACACACTGTGAACTGAGACCCGGACCTGGACCTAAATCTGGGACCCGATCCCAAACACACACTTGGACCTAGATCGGGATCCGGATACGAAACTGGACTCGGACCAAGACCCAGACTGGGATCGAAATGCTGGACCTAGATTTGGACCGAGATCCTGAACCAGACCCAAACTTGGACCCACACTAGGGACCCGAACTTGGACCTGGACCCGAACCTAGATCCAGATCGGGTTCCAGACCTGGACACAAACCCGGACACAGACTCGCACCCGAACTCAAACACCAACACTTAGAATCGGACAAAAAGCTAGACCCGGACCCAGACCCAACTCGAACCCAGACAAGGATCAGAACCAAGGACATAGGCCCAGAACTTAATCCAGACTCTGATCGGGATTGGGACTTGGGACTCGGAGCCAACCTAGACCAAGACCTAGGACGCGAACCCACACCCGGAGCCTGATCTGGACCTAGACTGAAATCAGGACCCGAACCCAAACTTAGACAAGGACTCGAACTATGACCCGAACTCAAACCCAAATTCGAACTCAGAATCGCAAATGGAACTAGAACCGAACTAGGACTAGGACAAGGACAAGGACCTAAACCCAAACCCGAACCCAGATCCAAACCCGGACAGAGACCTAAACCCGAACCGAGACTAGTACTCGAACCTGAACCTAGACCGGGACCAAAACCCACACAATAATTGGGACCAGGACCAAGAATCAGGATAGGGACCTGGGAAACAGAACTAGGATAATCCGGACCTAGTACCTGACCTAGACCCGAACTTGAACCAAGGACCCAGCTCGTGACCCAGCACCAGAAATGGAACCAGACTGGGACCCGAGATAGGGATCCGGACGTGGACCAAGGGCTTGGACAAAACCCGTAGTCGGTGTATGGATTTGGGACCGAGCCCTGGACCCGAACACTGACAAGGACCCCAACCCACACCCGGCCCTGAACCCAGTCCCAAACCCAAAAGTTGACCCATATATATTAGATTTTGTATTTAAATATGTGTATCATATTATATATAATAAAATAAGTTTATGTATTACATATATTTTTTATGTTTTATTATTTTATGTTATTCTATTTTAAACATTATAAATTTATAAGTCTATAACTGTTTGTTTTTTGTACTTTAAAATAATTTTTGCATTTTATCATGTGTATATTGACCTTTTACATGTCTATTATTATATGTAGTGGAACTATGAGTGAGAATGAAGTTAAGCGAATTAGAATGTTGTGCTATGATTTAGTGAAAGAATATAAATCGAATGATGGAAAAGAAAATCTTCTTGAACCTTTATTCAATGCTTCTGGAGTTGGTGGAGATAATGAAGGATGTGTAGATGATTTAGTTGGTTTTGACTTGTATGTTAGTGGTACTTCAAATGTGGAAACTTACAAGTCTGAGTTAGACATATACTTGGAGGAAGCAGTTTTGCGTAGGAGCGGAGAGTTTGATATTTTAGCTTGGTGGAAGACAAATGGTCTTAAATATCCAATATTACAACAAGTTGCTAGAGATATTTTGGCTATCCTAGTGTCTACAGTTGCTTCTGAGTCTACTTTCAGTACTAGTGGAAGACATGTGACTCATTGTCGTAATAGGCTTCATCCGAACATGTTGGAGGCTTTAGTATGTAAACAAGATTGGCTATGGGATGAGAAATTAGTATCTATTTACTTATAATTGATGACATTTTTATTTTAGGGCCCAAGTTTTGTGGATTACGATGCTTGAAGAATAAATACTCTTGAATGGTAGTGGTGACTATTACTAGATTTAAAAGTTGAAGATGAAGACATTATTACAATTTTATTAAGTTGTGTCTGTGTCTTTGGTTTTCAAGTTTATGTTTATGTTTTAAGCTTATGTTTAAGGATTTTAAGTTTTACATTGAAGGATTTTTAATTTTAGAATTTATCTAAATGACTATCAATTATGGAATGAATTTAGTTTTATGTTATTGCTGTTTTCATTTAACATTTGCAAATATTAATTTTGTATTTTTACATTTTTTTTTTCAATAAACGGGTCCTCGTTATTATGTCCATCACCGATGGGGATTCCCCGCCCCGTTCCCCGAGGGGGAATATGCGGGGACGGGGAAAAAATATAATAGGCGGGTAGGGGGCGGGGAATGCATTCCCCGCATTGCCCCGTTCCCATGTGCATCCCTACCTGTGACCCAAAATTGGAAGTTGACCGGGACTGGAACTAGGACTTGGACTTGGAATCATAACTGAAATTTGACCTAGATCCAGAAATGTAACCGGACAAGAACCCGCACTCCAAATCAGACCTAGACCCGAATTGGGAACCGGACCCGAATCCCCACCCAAACCTGGACTCGGGACCCGAACCCGAACCTGAACTCAGACCCAAACATGGAACCAGACTAGGGACACAGAACGAGGGTCGGGACCTAGAACCGCACCCCAGTCTCGATCCCGAACCCAACTCAGAAATTGGACACAGGACACGAACCGAGAACCGAGCCGAGACCCGTGATAGTGATCCAGATCTTGACTCGGGATTCTGGTAAAGGGGCCTAAAACAGACCAGTAGTCGGTGTCTAGATCTGGGACTCAGACTAGGACCAGAACCCAGACGAAGAACCATACCTGAACTTAGACCTAGACCTGGGACCCAAAATTAGAACCTGAACAAGAATCGCCGAACCAGGACCCTCTAGACTAGGACCGTGACCAGGACCCGGACCCAAAACTACAACCGAACACAGACCTCGCCTCAGACCCAAACTGACACTGGAACTCGTGCCCAGACACGGTCATGTGCCCAGACCGGAACTAAGACCCGGACCTAGACCTAAATCTGGGACCCGATCCCAAACACAGACTTGGACCTAGATCGGAATCCGGATACGAAACTGGACTTCGACCAAGACCCAGACTGGGATCGAAATGCTGGACCTAGATTTAGATCGAGATCTTGACCCAGACCCAAACTTGGACCCACACGAGGGACCTGAACTTGAACCTGGACCCGAACCTAGACCCAGATCGGGGTCCAGACCTGGACACCAACCCGGACACAGACTCGCACCCGAACTCAAACACCAACACCTAGAATCGGACCAAAAGCTAGACTCGGACCCGGACCCAACTCGAACCCAGACCAGGATCAGAACCAAGGACTTAGACCCAGAACTATATCCAAACTCAGATCGGGATTGGAACTTGGGACACGGACCCAACCTAGACCAAGACCTAGGACGCGAACCCACACCCGGAGCCTGATCTGGACCTAGACTAAAATTAGGACCCGAACCTAAACTCAGACCAGGACTCGAACTTCGACCCGAACTCCAACCCAAATTCGAACTCAGAATAGCAAATTGAACTAGAACCGAACTAGCACTAGGACCAGAACAAGGACCTAAACCCAAACACGAACCCATATCAAAACCCAGACAGAGACCTAAACCCGAACTGAGACTAGTATTCGAACCTAAACCTAGACCGGGACCAAGACACACACAATAACCGGGACCTGGACCCAGAATCAGGATAAGGACATGGGAAACAAAACTAGGACCGGGACCTAGTACCTGACCCAGACCCGAACATGAACCAAGGACCTAACTCGTGACCCAGCACCAGAAATGGAACCAGACTAGGACCCGAGATAGGGATCCGGATCTGGACAAAGGGCTTGGACAAAACTCATAGTCGGTGTTTGGATTTGGGACCCAGCCCTGGACCCAAACCCTGACAAGGACCCGAACCCACACCCGGACTTGAACCCAGTCCCAAACCCAAAAGTTGACCCGAACCCGTACCGTGTGACCCAAAATTGGAGCCAAAACCAGAAGAGGACCGAGACTAGAACTAGGACTTGGACTAAAATTGGACCTAGATCAAGAATTATAACCGGACAAGGACCCGGACTCCAAAAGTAGACCTAGACCGAAATTGGGAGCCGGACCAAGATCCCAACCCAAACCTGGACTCCGGACCCGAACCTAAACCTAAACTCAGACCCAAACATGGAACTAGACTAGGGACACAGAACCAGGGTCGAGACCTAGAACCGCACCCCAGTCTCGATCCCTAACCCAAACTCAAAAATGGGACCTGTGACCTAAACCAAAACCATACTGAGACCCGTCACAGTGATCCAGATCTTGACTCCGGATTCGGATAACGGGGCCTGGAACAGACAAGTAGTCGGTGTCTGGATCTGGGACTCAGACTAGGAACAGAACCCGGACGAATAACCAAACCCAAACCCAGACCTAGACCTGGGACCCAAAATTAGAACCTGAACAAGCATCGCCGAACCAGGACCCTAGAACAAGACTTAAAGCGTGACAAGGACCCGGACCAACACCTATACACGAACACATACCTAGCCTCAGACCCAAACCTGAGACTGGAACTCGGGCCCGGACAAGGTTGTGTACCCAGACCGGAACTGAGACCTGGACCTGGACCTAAATTTTGGACCCGATCCGAAACACAGACTTGGACCTATATAGGGATCCAGATACGAACCTGGACTGGGACCAAGGCCCAAACTGGGATCGAAATGCTGGACCTAGATCTGGACCGAGATCTTGACCCAGACCAAAACATGGACCCGCACTCGGGACTCGAACTTGGACCTGTACCCGAACCTAGACCCAGATCGGGCCAAGACCTGGACACAAATCCGGACACAGACTCGCACCAGAACTTAAACACCCACACCTAGAATCAGACCCAAAGCTAGACCCGTAGCCAGACCCAAACTCGAACCCAGACCAGGATCAAAACCAAGGACTTAGACCCAGAACTTAATCCAGGCTGAGATCGGGATTGGAACTTGGGTCTTGGACCCAACTTAGACCAAGACCCAGGACGCGAACCCACACCCGGAGCCTGATTTTGACTTAGACTAAAATCTGGACCCGAACCCAAACTCAGACCAGGACTCGAACTCCTACCCGAACACAAACCCAAACTCGAACTTAGAATCGCAAATGGAACTAGAACCGAACTAGGACTAGGACTAGGACCAGGACCAGGACCGAAACCCAAACCCGAACCCAGATCAAAACCCAGACAGAGACCTAAACCCGAACTAAGACTTGTACTCGAACCCGAACTTAGATCGGGACCTAAAACCACACAATAACCGGGACCCGGACCCAACTCGAACCCAAGACAGGATCTGAACCAAGGACATAGACCAAGAACTGAATCCAAACTCAGATCGAGATTGGAAGTTGGGACTCGGACCCAACATAGACCAAGACCCAGGACGCGAACCCACTTTCAGAGCCTGATCTAGACCTAGACTGAAATCAGGACCCGAACCCAAACTCAGACCAGGACTCGAACTCCGACCCGAACTCAAACCCAAACTCGAACTCAGAATCGCAAATGGAACTAGAATCGAACTAGGACTAGGACCAGGACCAAGACCTAAACCCAAACCCGAACCTAGATTAAAACCCAGAAAGAGACCTAAACCCGAACCGAGACTAGGACTCGAAGCCAAAGATAGACCGGGAACCAAACCCACTCAATAACCGGGACCTGGACCCAGAATCAAGCTAGGGACCTGGAAAACAGAACTAGGATCGGGACCTAGTACCCGACCCAGACCCGAACTTGAACCTAGGATCCAGCTCGCGACCCGGCACCAGAAATGGAACCAGACTGGGACCCGAGATTGGGATTCGGATCTAGACCAAGGGTTGGACAAAACCCGTAGACGGTGTTGGGATTTGGGACCCAGCCCTGAACCCGAACCCTGACAAGGACCCGAACCCACACCCGGATCTGAACCCAATCCCAAACAACAAAGTGGACCCGAACCTGTAACTTGTGACCCAAAATTGGAACCAAAACTGGAAGTTGACCGGGACTTGAACTAGGACTTGAACTTGGAATCATTACTGAAATAGGACCTAGATCCAGAACTGTAACCGGGCCAGGACTCGGACTCCAAATCCGACCTAGACCCGAATTGGGAGCCGGACCGGGATCCCCACCCAAACTGGAACTCGGGCCAGACACGGTCGTGTACCCAGACTGGAACTGAGACCCGGACCTGGACCTAAATCTGGGACCCGATCCCAAACACAGACTCACACCTAGATAGGGATCCGGATACGAAACTAGACTCGGACAAGGACCTAGACTGGGATCGAAATGTTGGACCTAGATCTGGACCGAGATCCTGACCTAGACCCAAACTTGGAACCGCACTCGGGACCCAAACTTGGTCCTAGACCCGAACCTAGACCCAGATCGGGGTCCAGACCCTGACATAGACTCGCACCTGAACTCAAACACGCACACCTAGAATCAGACCAAAAGCTAGACCGGGACCCAGACCCAACTCGAACCCAGGCCAGGACAAGAAAAAAGGACTTGGACAAAACCCGTAGTCGGTGTCTGGATTTGGGACCCACCCTTGGACCCGAACCCTGACAAGGACCCGAACCCACACCCAGACCTGAACCCTGTCCCAAACCCAAAAGTTGACCCAAACCTGTACCCTTTGACCCAAAATTAGAGCCAAAACCAGAAGTTGACCGGGATTGGAACTAGGACTTGGACTTGGAATCATAACTGAAATTGGACCTAGATCCAAAACCGTAACCGGACAAGAACCCGGACTCCAAATCAGACCTAGACCCGAATTGGGAGCATGACCACGATCCCCACCCAAACATGGACTCGGGACCCGAACCTGAACTAAGACCCAAACATGGAACTAGACTAGGGACATGGAACCAGGGTCGGGACCTCGAACCGCACCACAGTCTCGATCCCGAACCCAAATCAAAAATGGGACGTGGGACATGAACCAGAACCAGACCGAGACCCGTGACAGTGATCCAGATCTTGACTCGGGATTCAGTAGTCGGTGTCTAGATCTGGGACTCAGACTAGGACCAGAACCCAGACGAAGAACCAAACCTAAACCCAGACCTAGACCTGGGACACAAAATTAGAACCTGAACAAGAATTGCCGAACCAGGACACTAGAACAAGACTAGGACCGTGACAAGGACTCGGACCCAAAACTAGAACTGAACACAGAACTAGCCTGAGACCCAAACTGACACTGGCACTCGCGCCCAAACACACACTGTGAACTGAGACCCGGACCTGGACCTAAATCTGGGACCCGATCCCAAACACACACTTGGACCTACATCGGGATCCGGATACGAAACTGGACTCGGACCAAGACCCAGACTGGGATCGAAATGCTGGACCTAGATTTGGACCGAGATCCTGAACCAGACCCAAACTTGGACCCACACTAGGGACCCGAACTTGGACCTGGACCCGAACCTAGATCCAGATCGGGTTCCAGACCTGGACACAAACCCGGACACAGACTCGCACCCGAACTCAAACACCAACACTTAGAATCGGACAAAAAGCTAGACCCGGACCCAGACCCAACTCGAACCCAGACAAGGATCAGAACCAAGGACTTAGGCCCAGAACTTAATCCAGACTCTGATCGGGATTGGGACTTGGGACTCGGAGCCAACCTAGACCAAGACCTAGGACGCGAACCCACACCCGGAGCCTGATCTGGACCTAGACTGAAATCAGGACCCGAACCCAAACTTAGACAAGGACTCGAACTATGACCCGAACTCAAACCCAAATTCGAACTCAGAATCGCAAATGGAACTAGAACCGAACTAGGACTAGGACTAGGACAAGGACCTAAACCCAAACCCGAACCCAGATCCAAACCCGGACAGAGACCTAAACCCGAACCGAGACTAGTACTCGAACCTGAACCTAGACCGGGACCAAAACCCACACAATAATTGGGACCAGGACCAAGAATCAGGATAGGGACCTGGGAAACAGAACTAGGATCCGGACCTAGTACCTGACCTAGACCCGAACTTGAACCAAGGACCCAGCTCGTGACCCAGCACCAGAAATGGAACCAGACTGGGACCCGAGATAGGGATCCGGACGTGGACCAAGGGCTTGGACAAAACCCGTAGTCGGTGTATGGATTTGGGACCGAGCCCTGGACCCGAACACTGACAAGGACCCCAACCCACACCCGGCCCTGAACCCAGTCCCAAACCCAAAAGTTGACCCGAACCCGTACCCTATGACCCAAAATTGGGGCCAAAATCAGAAGTTGACCGAGACTAGAACTAGGACTTGGACTTGGAATCATAACTAAAATTGGACCTAGATTAAGAATTGTAATCGGACAAGGACCCGGACTCCAAATCAGACCTAGACCGGAATTTGGAGCCGGACCCATATCCCAACCCAAACCTAGACTCAGGACCTGAACCCGAACCTGAACTCAGACCCAAACGTGGAACCAGACTAGGGACACAGAACCAGGGTCGGGACCTAGAACCGCACCCCAGTCTCGATCAAGAACCCAAACCCAGAAATGGGACCTAGGACCTAAATTAGAGCCAGACCGAGACTCGTGACAGTGATCCAGATCTTGACTCGGGATTCGGGTAATGGGGCCTGGAACAGACAAGTAGTCAGTGTCTAGATCTGGGACTCAGACTAGGACCACAACCTAGACGAAGAACCAAACCCGAACCTAGACATAGATGTGGGACCCAAAATTAGAACCTGAACAAGAATCGTTGAACCAGGACCCTAGAACAAGACTAGGACCGTGACCAGGACCTGGACCCAAACCTAGAACCGAACACAGACCTAGCCTCAGATCAAAACTGAGACTCGAACTCGGGCCCGAACACGGTCGTGTACCCACACCGGAACTGAGACCCGGACCTGGACCTAAATCTGGGACCCGATCCCAAACACAGACTTGGACCTAGATAGGGATCCAGATACGAACCTGGACTCGGACCAAGACCAAGTCTTGGATCGAAATACTGGACCTAGATGTGGACCGAGATCCTAACCCGAACCCAAACTTGGACTCGCACTCTGCACGCGAACTTGGGCCTGGACAAAAACGTAGACCCAGATCAGGGTTCAGACCTGGACACAAACCCGGACATAGACTCGCACCCGAACTCAAACACCCACACCTAGAATTAGACCCAAAGCTAGACTCGGACACGGACCCAAACTCGAACCGAGACCAGGATCAGAACCAAGGACTTAGACCCAGAACTAAATCCAAACTCAGATCTGGATTGGAACTTTGGACTCTGACCCAACCTACACCAAGTCCCAGGACGCGAACCCACACCCGAAGCCTGATTTGGACCTAGCCTGAAACCTGGACCCGAACCCATACTCAGACCAGTACTCGAACTCCGACCCAAACTAAAACCCAAACTCCAACTCAAAATCGCAAATGGAACTAGAACCGAATTAGGACTAGGACTAGGACCAGCACCTAAACCCCAACCCGAACCCAGATCAAAACCCAGACAGAGACCTAAACCCGAACCGACACTAGGACTCGAACCGAAACCTAGACCGGGACCCAAACCCACAGAATAACCGAGACCTGGACAAAGAATCAAGATAGGGACCTAGGAAACAGAACTAGGACTGGGACGTAGTACTCGACCCAGACCCAGAACCGATCACAGAGCTAACCTCAAACCCAAACTGAGACTGGAACTTGGGCCCAGACACGGTCCAGTACCTAGACCGGAACTGAGACCCGGGCTTGGACCTAAGTCTGGGACACGATCCCAAACATAGACTTGCACCTAGATAGGGATCCACATACGAACCTAGACTCGGACCAAGACTAAGACTGGGATTGAAATATTGGACCTAAATATGGACCGAGATTCTGACCCAATTCCAAACTTGGACCTGCACTCGGGACCCGAACTTCGACCTGGACCCGAACCTAGACCCAGATCGGGGTCCAGACCTGGACAAAAACCCGGACACAGACTCGCACCCGAACTCAAACACCCACACCTAGAATCAGACCCAAAGCAAGGCCCGGACCCGGACCCAAACTCGAACCCAAACCAGGATCAGAACCAGAACTCAGACCTAAACGTGGAACCAGACTAGGGACACAGAACCAGGGTTGGGACGTAGAACCGCACGCCCTTCTCGATCCCGAACCCAAACTCAGAAATGGGACTTGGGACCTGAACCAGGACCAGACCGAGACCGTGACAGTGATCCAGATCTTGACTCGGGATTCGAGTAACGAGGCCTCTAACAGACCAGTAGTCGGTGTCTAGATATGGGACTCAGACTAGGACCACAACCCAGACAAAAAACAAAACCCGAACCTAGACTTAGACCTGGGACAAAAAATTAGAACCTGAACAAGAATCGTTGAACCAGGACCCTAGAACAAGACTAGGACCGTGACCAGGACACGGATCCAAACCTAGAGCCGAACAAAGGCCTAGCCTCAGACCCAAACTGAGACTAGGACTCGTGCCCGGACACGGTCGTGTACCCAGACTAGAACTGAGACCCGGACCTGGACCTAAATTTGGGACCCCATCCCACACACAGACTTGGACCTAGATAGAAATCCGAATACAAACCTGGACTCAGACGAAGACCTTGATTGGGATCGAAATGCTGGACCTAGATTTGGACAGAGATCCTGACCCAGACCCAAACTTGGACCCGCACTCGGGACCCGAACCTAGACCCAGATCGGGGTCCAGACCTAGACACAAACTCGGACACAGACTCGGACCCGAACTCAAACATCCACACCTAGAATCAGACCCAAAGCTAGACCCGGACACTGACCCAAACTCAAACCCAGACCAGGATCAGAACCAAGGACTTAGACCCAGAAATGAATCCAGACTCAGATCGGGATTGGAACTTGGGACATGGACCCAACCTAGACCAAGACCCAGGACGCGAACCCACACCCGGAGCCTGATCTTGACCTAGACTGAAATCAGACCCGAACCCAAACTCAGACCATGACTCGAACTCCGACCCGAACTCAAACCCAAACTCGAACTAAGAATCGCAAATGGAACTAGAACCGAACTAGGACTAGGACCCAGACCAGGACCTAAACCCAAACCCGAACCCAGATCAAACCCAGACAGAGACCTAAACTGGAACCGAGACTAGGACTCGAATTCGAACATAGACCGTGACCCAAACCCACACAATAATCGGGACCTGGCCCCAAAATCACGATAGGGACCTGGGAAACAGAACTAGGACCGGGACCTAGTACCCGACCCAGACTCGAATTTGAACCTAGGACCCAGCTCGTGAACCGGCACCAGAAATTGAACCAGGCTAGCACCCGAGATCGGGATCCGGATCTGGACGCAGGGCTTTTACAAAACCCGTAGTCGGTGTGTGGATTTGGGATCCAACCCGGGACCCGAACCTTGACAAGGACCCAAACCCACCCAGACCTTAACCTAGACCGAAACCCAAAAGTTGACCCGAACTTGTACCCTGTAAACTAAAATCGGAAGTTGACCGGGACTTGAACTAGGAGTTGGACTTAAAATCATAACTGAAATTGGACCTAGATCCAAAACCGTAACCGGACCAGGACGCGGACTCCAAATCTGACCTAGACCCGAATTGGGAGCCGGAACCGGATCCCAACCCAAACCTGGACTCGAGACCCAAACCCAAACTTGGAGCAAAACTAGGGACATAGAACAAGGGTCGAGACCTAGAACCGCACCCCAGTCTCGATCCCGTTCCCAAACTCAGAAATGGGACCTGGGACCTAAATAAGAACAAAACGGAGACCCGTGACAGTGATCTAGATCTTCACTCCGGATTCAGGTAACGGGGCCTGGAACAAACCAGTAGGCGGTGTCTAGATCTGGGACTCAAACTAGTACCACAACCCAGACGAAGAAGTAAACCCGAACCCAGACCTAGACTTGGGACCCAAAATTAGAACCTGAATAAGAATCGCCGAACAGGGAGCCCAGAACAAGACAAGAACCGTGACCAGGACCCGGACCCAGACCTAGAAACGATCACAGACCTCGCCTCAAACCCAAACTGAGACTGGAACTCGGGCCCGGACAAGGTCGTGTACCCAGACCGGAACTGAGACCCAGACCTGGACCTAAATCTTGGACCTGATCCCAAACACAGACTTTGACCTAGATAGGGATCCGAAAACGAAACTGGACTCGGACAAATACCTAGACTGGGATCGAAATGCTGGACCTAGATCTGGACCGAGATCCTGACCCAGATCCAAAGTTGGACCCGCACTCCGGACCCGAACTTGCACCTGGACACGAACCTAGACCTAGATTGGGGTCCAGACCTGGACACAAACCCGGACAAAGACTCAGACCCGAACTCAAACACCCACACCTAAAATCAAACCGAAAGCTAGACCTGGACCCGGACCCAACTCAAACCTAGACCAGGATCAGAACCAAGGACTTAGACCCATAACTTAATCCAGACTCAGATCGGGATTGGAACTTTGGACTCGGACCCAACCTAGACCAAGACCCAGGACGCGAACCCACACCCGGAGCCTGATTTGGACCTAGACTGAAATCAGGACCTGAACCCAAACTCAGACCAGGACTCGAACTCCGACTCGAACTGAAACCAAAACTCGAACTCAGAATCGCAAATGGAACTAGAACTGAACTAGGACTAGGACCGGGACAAGGACCTAAACCCAAACGCAAACCTAGATCAAAACCCAGACAGAGACCTAAACCCAAAACGACACTAAGACTCGAACCCGAACCTAGACCGGAACCCAAACCAACACAATAACCGAGACCAGGACCCAGACCCAGAATCAGGATAGACACCTGGTAAACAGAACTAGGATAGGGACCTAGTACCCGACCCAGACCCGAACTTGAACCTAGCACCCAGCTCGTGACCCGGGACAAGAAATGGAACCAGATTGGGACCCGAGATCGGGATCCGGATCTGGACCCAGGGCTTGGACAAAACCCGTAGTCGATGTCTCGATTTATGATCCAGCCTTGGACCCGAATCCTGACAAGGACCCGAACCTACACCCAGACCTGAACCCAGTCCCAAACCAAAAAGTGGACCCGAACCCGTACCCTGTGACCCATAATTGGAACCAAAACTGGAAGTGGACCTGGACTGGAAATAGGACTTGGACTTGGAATCATAATTGAAATTGGACCTAGATCTAGAACCGTAACCAGACCAGGACCCAAACTCCAAATCAGAGCTAAACCCGAATTGGGAGCCGGACCCGGATCCCCACCCAAACCTGGTCTCGGGACCCGAACCCGAACCTGAACTAAGACCTAAACATGGAACCAGACTAGGGACACAGAACCAGGGTCGGGACCTAGAACCGCACCCCAGTCTCGATCCCGAACCCAAACTCAAAAATGGGACCTGGGACGTGAACCAGAACCAGACCGAGACCCGTGACAGCGATCCAGATCTTGACTCGGGATTTGGGTAACAGGGCCTTGAACAGACCAGTAGTCTGTTTTTAGATCTGGGACTCAGACTAGGACCAGAACCCAAACGAAGAACCAAACCCGAACCCAGACCTAGACTTGGGACCCAAAATTAGAACCTGAACAAGAAACGCTGAACCAGGACCCTAGAACAAGACTAGGTCCGTGACCATGAACTGGACCCAGACCTAGAACCGATCACAGACCTAGCCTCAGACCCAAACTGAGACTGGAACTCGGGCGCGGACAAGGTCGTGTACCCAGACCGGAACGGAGACCCAGACTTCTACCTAAATCTTGGACCCGATCCCAAACACAGACTTTGACCTAGATAGGGATCCGGAAACAAAACTGGACTCGGACAAATACCTAGACTGGGATCGAAATGCTGGACCTACATCCGGACCGAGATCCTGACCGAGATCCAAACTTGGACCCGCACTCCGGACCCGAACTTGCACCTGGACACGAACCTAGACCTAGATCGGGGTCCAGACCTGGACACAAACCCGGACAAAGACTCAGACCCGAACTCAAACACCCACACCTAAAATCAAACCGAAAGCTAGACCTGGACCAGGACCCAACTCAAACCTAGACCAGGATCAGAACCAAGGACTTAGACCCAGAACTTAATCCAGACTCAGATCGGCATTGGAACTTTGGACTCGGACCCAACCTAGACCAAGACCCAGGACGCGAACCCACAACCGGAGCTTGATCTGGACCTAGACTGAAATCAGGACCTGAACCCAAACTCAGACCAGGATTCGAACTCCGACTCGAACTAAAACCAAAACTCGAACTCAGAATCGCAAATGGAACTAGAACCGAAATAGGACTAGGACCGGGACAAGGACCTAAACCCAAACACGAACCTAGATCAAAACCCAGACAGAGACCTAAACCCAAAACGACACTAAGACTCGAACCCGAACCTAGACCGGAACCCAAACCAACACAATAACCGAGACCAGGACCCAGACCCAGAATCAGGATAGACACCTGGGAAACAGAACTAGGATAGGGACCTAGTACCCGACCCAGACCCGAACTTGAACCTAAGACCCAGCTCGTGACCCTTGACCAGAAATGGAACAAGATTGGGACCCGGGATTGGGATCCGGATCTGGACCCAGGGCTTGGACAAAACCCGTAGTCGATGTCTCGATTTATGATCCAGCCTTGGACCCGAATCCTGACAAGGACCCGAACCTACACCCAGACCTGAACCCAGTCCCAAACCAAAAAGTGGACCCGAACCCGTACCCTGTGTCCCATAATTGGAACCAAAACTGGAAGTGGACCGGGACTGGAACTAGGACTTGGACTTGGAATCATAATTGAAATTGGACCTAGATCTAGAACCGTAACCAGACCAGGACCCAAACTCCAAATCAAAGCTAAACCCGAATTGGGAGCCGGACCCGGATCCCCACCCAAACCTGGTCTCGGGACCCGAACCCGAACTTGAACTAAGACCTAAACATGGAACCAGACTAGGGACACAGAACTAGGGTCGGGACCTAGAACCGCACCCCAGTTTCGATCCCGAACCCAATCTCAAAAATGGGACCTGGGACGTGAACCAGAACCAGACCGAGACCCGTGACAGTGATCCAGATCTTGACTCGGGATTTGGGTAACAGGGCCTTGAACAGACTAGTAGTCTGTTTTTAGATCTGGGACTCAGACTAGGACCAGAACCCAGACGAAGAACCAAACCCGAACCCAGACCTAGACTTGGGACCCAAAATTAGAACCTGAACAAGAAACGCTAAACCAGGACCCTAGAACAAGACTAGGTCCGCGACCAGGAACTGGACCCAAACCTAGAACCGAACACAAACCTAGCCTGAGACCCAAACTGAGACTAGAACTCGGGCCCGGACAAGGTCGTGTACCCAGACCGGAACGGAGACCCAGACCTGGACCTAAATCTTGGACCCGATCCCAAACACAGACTTTGACCTAGATAGGGATCCGAAAACGAAACTGGACTCGGACAAATACCTAGACTGGGATCGAAATGCTGGACCTAGATCTGGACCGACATCCTGACGCAGACTTGCACCTGGACACGAACCTAGACCTAGATCGGGGTCAAGACCTGGACACAAACCCGGACAAAGACTTAGACCCGAACTCAAACACCCACACATAAATTCAAACCGAAAGCTAGACCTGGACCCGGACCCAACTCAAACCTAGACCAGGATCAGAACCAAGGACTTAGACCCATAACTTAATCCAGACTCAGATCGGGATTGGAACTTTGGACTCGGACCCAACCTAGACCAAGACCCAGGACGCGAACCCACACCCGGAGCCTGATCTGGACCTAGACTGAAATCAGGACCTGAACCCAAACTCAGACCAGGACTCGAACTCCGACTCGAACTGAAACCAAAACTCGAACTCAGAATCGCAAATGGAACTAGAACCGAACTAGGACTAGGACCGAGACGAGGACCTAAACCCAAACCCGAACCTAGATCAAAACCCAAACAGAGACCTAAACCCAAAACGACACTAAGACTCGAACCCGAACCTAGACCGGAACCCAAACCAACACAATAACCGAGACAAGGACCCAGACACAAAATCCGGATAGACACCTGGGAAACAGAACTAGGAGAGGGACCTAGTACCCGACCCAGACCCGAACTTGAACCTAGGACCCAGCTCGTGACCCGGGACAAGAAATGGAACCAGATTGGGATCCGGATCTGGACCCAGGGCTTGGACAAAACCCGTAGTCGATGTCTCGATTTATGATCCAGCCTTGGACCCGAATCCTGATAAGGACCCGAACCTACACCCAGACCTGAACCTAGTCCCAAACGAAAAAGTGGACCCGAACCCGTACCCTGTGACCCATAATTGGAACCAAAACTGGAAGTGGACGGGGACTGGAACTAGGACTTGGACTTGGAATCATAATTGAAATTGGACCTAGATCTAGAACCGTAACCAGACCAGAACCCAAACTCCAAATCAGAGCTAAACCTGAATTGGGAGCCGGACCCGGATCCCCACCCAAACCTATTCTCGGGACCCGAACCCGAACCCGAACTAAGACCTAAACATGGAACCAGACTAGGGACACAGAACAAGGGTCGGGACCTAGAACCGCACCCCAGTCTCGATCCCGAACCCAAACTCAAAAATGGGACCTGGGACGTGAACCAGAACCAGACCGAGACCCGTGACAGTGATCTAGATCTTGACTCGGGATTTGGGTAACAGGGCCTTGAACAAACTAGTAGTCGGTGTCTAGATCTGGGACTCAGACTAGGACCAGAACCTAGACGAAGAACCAAACCCGAACCCAGACCTAGACTTAGGACCCAAAATTAGAACCTGAACAAGAAACGCTGAACCAGGACCCTAGAACAAGACTAGGTCCGTGACAAGGAACTGGACCCAGACCTAGAACCGAACACAAACCTAGCCTCAGACCCAAACTGAGCCTGGAACTCTGGCCCGGACAAGGTCGTGTACCAAGACCGGAACGGAGACCCAGACTTGGACCTAAATCTTGGACCCGATCCCAAGCACAGACTTTGACCTAGATAGGGATCCGGAAACGAAACTGGACTCGGACAAATACCTAGACAGGGATCGAAATGCTGGACCTAGATCTGGACCGAGATCCTGACCCAGATCCAAACTTGGACCCGCACTTCGGGGTCAAGACCTGGACACAAACCCGGACACAGACTCGGAGCCGAACTCAAACACCCACACCTAGAATCATACCAAAAGCTAGACCCGGACTCGGAGCCAACTCGAACCCAGACAAGGATCAGAACCAAGGACTTAGACCTTGAACCGAATCCAGACTCAGATCGGGATTGGAAGTTGGGACTCGGATCCAACCTAGACCAAGACCCAGGACGCGAACCCACACCCGAAGCTTGATCTGGACCTAGACTGAAATAAAGACCCGAACCCAAACTAAACCAGGACTCAAACTCGGACCTGAACTCAAACCCAAACTCGAACTTAGAATCGCAAATAAAACTAGAACCGAACTAGGACTAGGACCAGGACAAGGACCTAACCCCAAACCCGAACCAAGATCAAAACCCAGACAGAGACCTAAACCCGAAACGACACTAAGACTCGAACCCGAACCTAGACAGGGACCCAAACTCACACAATAACCAGGACCTAGACCCATAATCAGGATAGAGACCTGGAAACAGAACCAGGACCGGGAACTAGTACCCGAATCAGACCTGAACTTCAACCTAGGACCCAGCTCGTGACCCGGCATAAGAAATGGAACCAGACTGGGACACGAGATTGGGATCCGGATCTGGACCCAGGGCTTAGACAAAACCCGTAGTCGGTGTCTGGATATATGACCCTGCCTTGGACCCGAACCCTGACAAGGACCCGAACCCACACCCGGACCTAAACCCAGTCCCAAACCCAAAAGTGGACGCGAACCCGTACCTTGTGACCCAAAATTGGAACCAAAATTGGAAGTTGATCGGGACTGGAACTAGGACTTGTACTTGGAATCCTAATTGAAATTGGACCTAGATCCAGAACCGTAACCGGACCAGGACCCAAACTCCAAATTAGACCTAGACCCGAATTGGGAGCTGGACCTGGATCCCAACCCAAACATGAACTCTGACCCAAACATGGAACCAGACTAGGGACACAGAACCAGGGTCGGGACCTAGAACCGCACCACAGCCTCGATCCTCAACCCAAACTCAGAAATGGGACATGGGACCTAAAGAGGAACCAAACCGAGACCCGAGATAGTGATCCAGATCTTGACTCGGTATTCTGGTAATGGGGCCAGGAACAGACCAGTAGTCAGTGTCTAGATCTGGGACTCAGACTAGGACCAGAATCCAGACGAAGAACCAAACCCAAAGATAGACCTAGACCTAGGACCCAAAATGAGAACCTGAACAAGAATTACCTCAGACCGTGACCAGGACCACGACCTAGAACCGAACACAGACCTAGCCTTAGACCCAAACAGAGACTGGAACTCTGGCCCGGACCGGAACTGAGACCCGGACCTGGACCTAAATCTGGGACCCGATCCCAAAGAGAGACTTGGACCTAGATAGTGATTCGGATACGAAACTGGACTCGGACCCAAATAAAGACTTGGATCGAAATATTGTACCTAGATCTGGTCCGAGATCATGACCCAGACAAGAACTTGGACCCCCACTCGAGACCCGAACTTGGACCTTGACCTAAACCTAGACCCAGATCAGGGTCCAGACATGGACACAAACCCGGACACAGACTCCCACCCGAACTGAAACACCCACACCTAGAATCAGACCAAAAGCTAGACCCGGACCCGGACCCAACTCGAACCCAGACCATGATAAAAACCAAGGACTTAGACCAAGAACTTAACCCAGAATCTGATCGGCATTGGAACTTGGGACTCGAACCCAACCTAGACCAAGGCCCAGGAAGCGAACCCACACCCGGACCCTGATCTAGACCTAGACTGAAATTAGGACCCGAACTCGAACTCAGACCAGGACTCGAGCTCGGACCCGAACTCAAACCCAAACTCGAACTGAGAATCGCAAATGGAACTAGAACCGAACTAGGACTAGGACCAGGACCAGGACCTAAACCCAAAGCTGAACCCAGATAAAAACCTAGACGGAGACCTAAACCCGAACCGAGAATAGGACTCGAACCCGAACCAAGACCAGGACCCAAACCCACAAAATAACTGGGACCTGGACCCAGAATCAGGATAGGGACTTGGGAAACAAAACAAGGACCGAGACCTAGTACCCGACCCAGACCCAAACTTGAACCTAGGACCGAGCTCGTAACCCGGCACCAGAAATTGAACGAGACTGGGACCCGAGATTGGGATCCAAATCTGGACCAAGGGCTTGAACAAAAGCCGTAGTCGGTGTCTGGATTTCGGACCCAGCCCTGGACCCGAACCCACACCCGGACCTGAACCCAGTCCCAATCCCAAAAGTGGACCTAAACCCGTACCTTGTGACCCAAAATTGGAACCAAAACCGGAAGTTCACCGGGACTTGAACTAGGACTTGGACTTGGAATCATAACTGAAATTGGACCTAGATCCAGAATCGTAACCAGACCAGGACCCGGACTGCAAATCAGATATAGACCCGATTTGGGAGTCGAACCCTGATCCCAACACAAACCTGGACTCGGGACCCGAACCCGAACCTGAACTCAGACCCAAACATGGAACCAGACTAGGAACACAAAACCAGGGTCGGGACCTATAACCGCACCCCAGTCTCGATCTTGAACCCAAACTTAGAAATGGGACATGGGACCTGAACCTGAACCAGACCGAGTCCCGTGAATGTAATCCAGATCTTGATTCGAGATTCGGGTAACGGGGCCTGGAACAGACCATTAGTCGGTGTCTAGATCAGGGACTCAGACTAGGACCAGAACCCAGACAAAGAACAAAACCGAACCCAGACCTAGACCTGGAATCCAAAATAAGAAGCTGAAAAAGAATCGCCGAACAAGGACCCTAGAACAAGACTATGCCGTGACCAGGACCCAGACCTAGAACTGAACAATTACCTAGGGCCAGACCCGAACCCAAACCCAGATCAAAACCCAAACAGAGACCTAAACCCGAACAAAGACTAGGACTCGAACCTGAACCTTGACCGAGACCCAAACCCACACAATAACTGGGACCTGGACCCAGAAACAGGATAGGGACCTGGGAAACAGAACTACGACCAGGACGTAGTACCCGACTAAGACCTTAAGTTGAACCTAGGACCTAGCTCGTGACCCGGCACCAAAAATGGAATCAGACTGGGACTCGAGATTGGGATCCAGATCTGGACCCAGGGCTTTGACAAAACTAGAAGTCGGTGTCAGGATTTAGGACCCAGCCCTGGACCCAAACCCTGACAAGGACCAAACCACACCCGGACCTGAACCCAGTCCCAAACCCAAAAGTGGACCCAAACCCACACCCGGACCTGAACCCAATCCAAAACCAAAAAGAGGACCCGAACCCGTACCTTGTGACCCAAAATTGGAACCAAAATGAGAATTTGATCGTGATTGGAACTAGGATTTGGACTTGGAATCATAATTGAAATTGGCCCTCGATCGAGAACCGTAACTAGACAAGGACTCGGACTCCAAATAAGACCAAGACCCGAATTGGGAGCCGGACCCAGATCCAAACCAATTCCTTGACTCGGGACCCGAACCCGAACCTGAACTCAAACAAAAACATGGAACCATGCTAGGGACAAAGAACCATGGTCGGGACCTAGAACCGCACCGCAGTCTCGATCCCGAACCCAAACTCAGAAATGGGACTTAGGACCTGAACCAGAACAAGACCGAGACCCGTGACAGTGATGGGACCTAGACCAGAAGTCGGTGTCTAGATTTGGGACTCAGACTAGGACCAGAACCCAGATGAAGAACACAACCCGAACCTAGACCTTGACCTGGGACCAAAAATTAGAACCTGAACAAGAATCGCCGAACCAGGATCCTAGAACAAGACTAGGACCGTGACCAGGACCGGACCCAGACCAAGACCCGAACACAGACCAAGCCTCAGACCCAAACTGAGACTAGAACTCGGGCCCAGACACGGTCGTGTACCCAGACTGGAATTGAGACCCGGACTTGGACCTAAATCTGGGATCCGGATACGAACCTGGACTCGGACCAAGACCCAGACTAGGATCGAAATTCTGGACCTAGATCTGGACCGAGATCCGGACCCAGAACCAAACTTGTACTCGCACTCAGGACCCAAACTTGGACCTGGACCCGAACGTAGACCCAGATCGGGGTCCAGATTTGGACACAAACTCGGACACAGACTTGGACCCGAACTCAAGCACCCACACCTAGAATCAGACCCAAAGATAGACCCGGACACGGACCCAAACTAAAACCCAGACCAGGAGCAGAACCAAGGACTTAGACCCAGAACTGAATCCAGACTCACATCGGATTGGAACTTGGGACTCG
This sequence comes from Cannabis sativa, assembly GCF_029168945.1. Lineage (NCBI taxonomy): Eukaryota > Viridiplantae > Streptophyta > Magnoliopsida > Rosales > Cannabaceae > Cannabis > Cannabis sativa. Next base: position 85,612,595 of record NC_083602.1, read on the forward strand.
GACCCTACCTAGACCAAGACCCAGGACCCGAACCCGGAGCCTCATCTGGACCTAGAATGAAATCAGAACCCGAACCCAAACTCAGACGAGGACTCGAACTCTGACCTGAACTCAAACCCAAACTCGAACTCAGAATCGCAAATGGAACTAGAACCGAACTAGGACTAGGACCAGGACCAGGACCTAAACCCAAACCCGAACCCAGATCAAAACCCAGATAGAGACCTAAACCCGAATCGAGACTAGGACTCGAATTCGACTCTAGACAGGGACACAAACCCACATAATAATCGGGACCTGGCCCAAAAGTCAGGATATGGACGTAGGGAAACAGAACTAGAACCGGGACCTAGTACCCAACCCATACCCGACCCATACCCGAACTTGAACCTAGGACCTAGCTTGTGACAGTCAGTAGTCCCGTGATCCGTAAGGGGAAACACCGGGTAAGCTGTGCAATCCCACACCGCCTGGGGAAGGTCAAGTGGGATGATTCTGAGACTGTGTAGGTATGGGACTACACAGTTGAAGAGAGCATAAATGGATTGATTGGTACTACCTATATCAACAAGGTGCATCTTGTTTTTCGGTAGCCCATCACGAAAGAACTCCACAGTTAAGCGTGCTTGGCTTGGGAGCAATTTCAAGGATGGGTGACCTCCTGGGAAGTCTTCCCAGGAAGTGTGTGAGTGAGGACAAAGCACGCTGGAAACACTCGTGTTGGTCTGTAGGGTCAGTCGTCAGTCCATGAAGCAGCCAGAGTGACGTACTCGTGTATAAGAGCCATTCATTCCGTGGGTGTAAGGGCCCAATGGAGGCTTGAAGCGGGGACGCTACAAATGGTATCAGAGCCTTGACCCAGCCGGAAGTGTGGTCGACGAGGACGTCGGACCCCGTAAGGGGGGGTGATTGTGACAGTCAGTAGTCCCGTGATCCGTAAGGGGAAACACCGGGTAAGCTGTGCAATCCCACACCGCCTGGGGAAGGTCAAGTGGGATGATTCTGAGACTGTGTAGGTATGGGACTACACAGTTGAAGAGAGCTTAAATGGATTGATTGGTACTACCTATATCAACAAGGTGCATCTTGTTTTTCGGTAGCCCATCACGAAAGAACTCCACAGTTAAGCGTGCTTGGCTTGGGAGCAATTTCAAGGATGGGTGACCTCCTGGGAAGTCTTCCCAGGAAGTGTGTGAGTGAGGACAAAGCACGCTGGAAACACTCGTGTTGGTCTGTAGGGTCAGTCGTCAGTCCATGAAGCAGCCAGAGTGACGTACTCGTGTATAAGAGCCATTCATTCCGTGGGTGTAAGGGCCCAATGGAGGCTTGAAGCGGGGACGCTACATAGCTCTTGACCTGGCACAAGAAATGGAACCAGACTGGGACCCGAGATTGGGATCCGGATCTGGAACCTAGGCTTTCACAGAACCCGTAGTTGGTGTGTGGATTTGGTACCCAGCCCTTGACCCGCACCCTGACAAGGACCCGAACACACACCAGAACCTGAACCCAGTCCAAAACCCAAAAGTGGACCCAACTCGTACCCTCTGACCAAAAATTGGAACAAAAATCGGATGTTGACCGGGACTGGAACTAGGACTTGGACTTGGAATCATAACCGAAATGGGACCTATATCCAGAACCGTAACCGGACCAGGACCCGGACTCCAAATCAGACCTAGACCAGAATTGGGGATCCTAACCCAAACTTGGACTCAAGACCTACACCCGGAGCCTGATCTTGACCTAGACTAAAAGCAGGACCCGAACCCGTACCCTGTGACCTAAAATTGGAAGTTGACTGAGAGTGCATTTCCAAGTTTTGAGTGTGGATTTGGGACCAAACCCTGGACCCGAACCCTAACAAGGACCCGAACCCACACCCGGACCTGAACCCTGTCCCAAACCCAAAAGTGGACCCGAACTCGTACCCTGTGACCTAAAATTGGAACCAAAATCGGAAGTTGACCGGGACTGGAACTAGGACTTTGACTTGGACTCATAACTAAATATGACCTAGATCCAGAACCGTAACCCGACCAGGACCCGAACTCCAAATCAGACCTGGACCCGAATTGGGAGCCGGACCCGGATCCCAACCCAAACCTGGACTCGAGACCCAAAGTCGAACCTGAACTTAGACCCAAACATGGAGCCAGACTAGGGACACAAAACCAGGGTCTGGACCTAGAACCGCACCCCAGTCTCGATCCCGAACCCAAACTCTGATATTGGACCTGGTACTTAAACCTGAACATAATTAGAACCTGAACATAATTCGCCGAACAAGGACCCTAGAACAAGACTCGGACCGTGACTAGGACCCGGACCCAGACCTAGAACCGAACACAGACATAGCCTCAGACCCAAACTGAGAATGGAACTCGGGCCCGGACACGGTCATTTACCCAGAGAAGAACTAAGACCCGGACCTGGACCTAAATCTGGGACCCGATCCCAAACACAGACTTGGACCTAAATAGCGATCCGGATATAAACCCAGACTGGGTTCAAAATGCTGGACCTAAATCAGGACCGAGAACATGACCCAGACCCAAACTAGGACCCGCACTCGGGACCTGAACTTGGACATTGACCCGAACCTAGACCCAAATCAGGGTCCAGACTTGGACACAAACCTGGACACAAACTCGGACCCGAACTCAAACACCCACACCTAGAATCAGACCCAAAGCTAGACCCGGACCCGGACCCAAACTCGAACCCAGACAAGGATCAGAACCAAGGACTTAGACCCAGAACTTAATCCAGACTCAGATCGGGATTGGAACTTGGGACTCGGACCCAACCTAGACCAAGACCCAGGACGCGAACCCACACCCGGAGCCTGATTTGGACCTAGACTGAAATCCGGACCTGAACCCAAACTACGACCATGACTCGAACTCCAACTCGAACTCAAACCCAAACTCGAACTTAGAATCGCAAATGGAACTAGAACCGAACTAGGACTAGGACAAGGACCTAAACCCAAACCCGAACCCAGATGAAAACCCAGACAGAGACGTAAACCAGAACAGAGACTAGGACTCGAAGCCGAACCTTGACCGAGAGCCAAACCCACACAATAACTGGGACCTGGAACCACAATCAGGATAAGGACCTGGGAAACAGAACTACGACCAGGAAGTAGTACTCGACCAAGACCTTAACTTGAACCTAGGACCCAGCTCGTGACCCGGCACCAGAAATGGAACTAGACTGGGACCCCAGATTGGGATCAAGATCTGGACCCAGGGCTTGGACAAAATTAGAAGTCGGTGTCAGGATTTGGGACCCAGCCCAGGACCCGAACCCTGACAAGGACCCGAACCCACACCCGGACCTGAACCCAATCCCAAACCCAAAAGTGGACTTGAACCCACACCCGGACTTGAACCCAGTTCCAAAACATGGAACCATGCTAGGGACAAAGAACCATGGTCGGAACCTAGAACCGCACCGCAGTCTCGATCCCGAACCAAAACTCAGAAATGGGACCTAGGACCTGAACCAGAACCAGACCGAGACACGTGACAGTGATGGGACTTGGACCACTAGTCGGTGTCTAGATCTGAGACTCAGACTAGGACCAGAACCCAGACAAAGAACACAACCCGAACCTAGACCTTGACCTGGGACCAAAAACTAGAACCTGAACAAGAATCGCCGAACCAGGATCCTAGAACAAGACTAGGACCGTGACTAGGACCCAGACCCAGACCAAGACCCGAACACAGACCTAGCCTCAGACCCAAACTGAGACTAGAACTCGGGCCCAGACACGGTCGTGTACCCATACCGGAACTGAGACCCGGACTTGGACCTAAATCTTGGACCCGATCCCAAACACAGACTTGGACCTAGATAGGGATCCGGATACGAACCTGGACTCGGACTAAGACCTAGACTTGGATCGAAATGCTGGACCTAGATCTGGACCGAGATCCGGACCTAGAACCAAACTTGTACTCGCACTCAGGACCGAAACTTGGACCTGGACCCGAACGTAGACCCAGATTGGTGTCCAGACTTTGACACAAACCCGGACACAGACTCGGACCCCAACTTATCACCCACACCTAGAATCAGACCCAAAGATAGACCTGGACACGGACCCAAACTTGAACCCAGACCAGGAGCAGAACCAAGGACTTAGACAAAGAACTGAATCAAAACTCACATCAGGATTGGAACTTGGGACTCGGACCCAACCTGGACCAAGACCCAGGACGCGAACCCGGAGCCTGATCTGGACCGAGAATGAAATCAGAACCCGAACCCAAACTCTGACGGGGACTCGAACTCCGACCCGAACTCAAACCCAAACTCGAACTCAGAATCACAAATGGAACTAGAACCGAACTAGGACTAGGACCAGGACCAGGACCTAAACCCAAACTCGAACCTAGATCAAAACCCAGATAGAGACCTAAACCCGAACCGAGACTAGGACTCGAATTTGACTCTAGACCTGGCCCCAAAATCAGGATAGGGACCTGGGGAAACAGAACTAGGACCGGGACCTAGTACCTGACCCATACCCGAACTTGAACCTAGGACCTAGCTCGTGACCCGGCGCAAGAAATTGAACCAGACTGGGACCCGAGATTGGGATCCGGATCTGGAATCTGGGCTTTCACAAAACCCGTAGTTGGTGTGTGGATTTGGTACCCAGCCCTTGACCCGCACCCTGACCAGGACCCGTACACACACCTAGACCTAAACCGAGTCCCAAACCCAAAAGTGGACCCAACCTGTACCCTGTGACCAAAAATTGGAACAAAAATCAGATGTTGACCGGGACTGGAACTAGGACTTGGACTTGGATCATAACTGAAATCGGACCTATATCAAGAACCGTAACCGGACCAGGACCCGGACTCCAAATAAGACATAGACCCGAATTGGGATCCGGACCCGGATCCCAACCCAAACTTGGACTCGAGACCCAAACCCGAAACTGAACTTAGACCAAAACATGGAGCCAAACTAGGGACAAAGAACCAGGGTCTGGACCTAGAACCGCACCCCAATCTCGATCCCGAACCCAAACTCAGAAATTTGACGTGGGACCTAAACCAGAACCAGACCTAGGACCCAGACCTAGACTTCGGACCCAAAATTAGAACCTGAACAAGAATCGCCGAACCAGGACCCTAGAACAAGACTAGGACCGTGACCAGGACCCAGACGCAGACCTAGAACCCAGCACAAACCTAGCCTCAGACCCAAACTGAGACTGGAACTCGGGCCCGGACACGGTCGTGTACCAAAACCGGAACTGAGACCTGGACCTGGACCTAAATCTAGGATCCGATCCCAAACACAGACTTGGACCTAGATAGGGATCCGGATACGAAACTGGACTCGGACCAAGACACAGACTGGGATCGAAATGCTGGACCTAGATCTAGACCGAGATCCTGACCTAGACCCAAACTTGGACCCGCACTCGGGATCCGAACTATGACCTAGACCCGAACATAGACCCAGACACAAACCCGAACACAGACTCGGACCCGAACTCAAACACCCATACCTAGAATCATACCAAAAGCTAGACACGGGCACAACTCGAACCCAGACCAGGATCAGAACTAAAGACTTAGACCTAGAACTTAATCCAAACTCAGATCGGGATTGGAACTTGGGACTCGGACCCAACCTAGACCAAGACCCAGGACGCGAACCCACACCCGGAGCCTGATTCTTGACCTAGACTGAAATTAGGACCCGAACCCAAACTCAAATCAGTACTCGAACTCCGACTCGAACTCAAACCCAAACTCGAACTCAGAATCACAAATGGAACTAGAATCGAACTAGGACTAGGACTAGGACTAGGACCTAAACAAAAACCCGAACCCGGATCAAAACCCAGACACAGACCTAAACCTGAACCGAGACTAGCACTCGAACCCGAACCTAGATGGGGACCCAAACCAACACAATAACCGGGACTTGGACCTAGAATAAGGATAGGGACCTGGGAAACAGAACTACGACCCGGACCTAGTACCCGACCCATACCCGAACTTCAACCTAGGACCCAGATCTTGACCCGGCACTAGAAATGGAACCAGATTGGGACCCAGATCTAGACCCAGGGCTTGGACAAAACCTTTAGTGGGTGTTTAGATTTAAAACCCAGCCTTGGACCCGAACCCTGACAAGGAACCGAACCCAAACCCGACCTGAACCCAGTCCCTAACCCAAAAGAGGACTCGAACCCGTACCCTGTGACCCAAAATTGGAAGTTGACTGAGAGTGCAATTCCAAGTTCTAAATGTGGATTTGTGACCAAACCCTGGACCCGAACCCTGACAAGGACCCGAACCCACACCTGGACCTGAACCCTGTCCCAAACCCAAAAGTGGACCCGAAGCCGTACCCTGTGACCCAAAATTGGAACAAAAATCGAAAGTTGACCGGGACTGGAACTAGGACTTTGACTTGGAATCATAACTGAATATGACCTAGATCTAGAATCGTAACCCGACCAGGACCCGGACTCCAAATCAGACCTGGACCCGAATTGGGAGACAAGCCCGGATCCCAACCCAAACCTGGACTCGAGACCCAAACTCGAACCTGAACTTAGACCCAAACATGGAGCCAGACTACGGACACAAAACCAGGGTCTAGACCTAGAACCGCACCCCAGTCTCGATCCCGAACCCAAACTCAGAAATTGGACCTGGTACCTAAACCAGAACCAGACCGAAACCCGTAACAGTGATCCAGATCTTGACTAGGGATTTGGGTAACAGGGCGTGGAAAAGACCAGTAGGCGAAGTCTAGATCTGGGACTAAGACTAGGACCAGAATCAAGACGAAGAACCAAACCCGAACCCAGACATAGACGTGGGAACCAAAATTAGAACCTGAACAAGAATCGCCGAACCAGGACCCTATAACAAGACTAGGACCGTGACAAGGACCCGGACCCAGACCTTGAATAAAACACAGACGTAGCCTCAGACCCAAACTGAGACTTGAACTCGGGCCCGGACACAGTCGTGTACCCAAACCTGAACTCAGACCCTGACCTGGACCTAAATCTGCGACCCGATCCCAAACACAGACTTGGACCTAGATAGGGATCCGGATACGAAACTGGACTCGAACTAAGAACCAAACTGGGATCGAAATGCTGCAGAAAGATCTGGACCGAGAACCCGACCCAGACCCAAAGTTGGACCCGCACTCGGGACCCGAACTTGTACCTGGACCCGAACGTAGACCCAGATAGGGGTCCAGAATTGGAGACAAACCTGGACAAAAACTCGGACCCGAACTCAAAAACCTACACCTAGAATCATACCAAAAGCTAGACCCGGACACAAACTCGGCCCCAACTCGAACCCAGACCAGGATCAGAACCAAGGACTTAGACCCATAACTGAATCCAGACTCAGATCGGGATTGGAACTTGGGACTCAGACCCAACCTAGACAAAGACCCAGGACGCGAACCCACACCCGGAGCTTGATCTTGACCTAGTTTGAAATCAGGACCCGAACCCAAACTCAGACCAGGACTCAAACTCCGACTCGAATTTAAACCCAAACTCGAACTCCGAATCGCAAATAGAACTAAAATCGAACTAGGACTAGGACTAGGACAAGGACCTAAACCCAAACCCGAACACAGATCAAAACCCAAACACAAACCTAAACCCGAATCGATACTAGCACTCGAACCCGAACCTAGACCGTGACCTAAGCCCACACAATAACCGGGACTTTGACCCAGAATAAGGATAGGGACCTGGGAAACAGAATTAGGACCGGGACGTAGTACCCGACCAAGACCCAAACTTGAACCTAGGACCCAGATCGTGACCCTGCACCAGAAATGGAACCAGACTGGGACCCGAGATTGGGACCTGGATCTTGACCGAGGGCTTGCTCAAAATCTGTAGTCGGTGTTTGGATTTAAAACCAAGCCTTGGACCCGAACCCTGATAAGGACCCGAACCCTGACAAGGACCCGAACCCACACCCAGACCTGAACCGAAACCCTAACCCAAAACACGACCCGAACCCGTACCCTGTAACCCAAAATTGGAACCAAAACTGGAAGTTGGTCGGGACTGGAACTAGGACTTGGACTTGGAATCATAACTGAAATTGTACATAGATCCAAAACCGTAACCAGACAAGGACCTGGAATACAAATCAGAACTAGACCCGAATCGGGAGCCGGACCTCGATCCCAACCCAAACCTGCACTCGGGACCTTAACCCGAACCTGAACTCAGACCCAAACATGGAACCAGACTAAGGACACAAAACCAGGGTCGGGACCTAGAATCGCACCACAGTCTCGATCCTGAACCCAAATTAAAAAATGGGACCTGGGACCTAAACCAGAACTAGATCGAGACTCGTGACAGTGATCCAGATCTTGACTCAGGATTCGGGTAACGGGGCCTGGAACAGTCCAGTATGCGGTGTCTAGATTTGGGACTCAAACTAGGACCAAAACCAAACCCGAACCCAGAGCTAGACCTAGGACCCAAAATTAGAACCTGAACAATAATCACCGAACCAGGACCCTAAATAAGAATCCAAACACAGACTTGGACCTAGATAGGGATCCGGATACGAACCTGACACGGAACAAGACCCAGACTGGGATCGAAATGCTGGACCTAGATCTGGACCGAGATCCTGACCCAGAACCAAACTTGGACCCGCACTTGCGACCCGAACTTGGACCTGGACCCGAACCTAGACCGAGATCGGGGTCCAGACCTGGACACAAACCCGGACACAGACTCGGACCCGAACTCAAACACCCACAACTAGAATCAGACCCAAAGCTAGACCCGGACCCGGACCCAACTCGAACCCAGACAAGGATAAGAACCAAGGTTTTAGACCAAGAACTGAATCCAGACTCAGATCTGGATTGGAACTTGGGACTCGGACCCAACCTAGACCAAGACCCAGGAAGCGAACCCACACCAGGAGCCTAATTTGGACTTAGACTGAAATCCGGACCCGAACCCAAACTCAGACCATGACTCGAACTCCGACCCGAACTCAAACCCAAACTCGAACTCAAAATCGCAAATGGAACTAGAACCAAACTAGGACTAGGACCAAGACCAGGAGCTAAACCAAACCCGAAGCTAGATCTTAACTTGAACCTAGGACCCAGCTCGTGACCCGGCAACAGAAATGGAAACAGACTGGGACCCGAGATTGGGATCTGGATCAGGACCCAGGGCTTAGACAAAACCCAAAGTTGGTGTCAGGATTTGGGACCCAGCCCTGGACCCGAACCCACACCTGGTTCTGAACCCAGTCCCGAACCCAAAAGTGGACCCGAACCCGTACCATGTGACCCAAAATTTGAACCAAAATCAGAAGATGATTGGGACTAGAACTAGGATTTGGACTTGGAATCATAATTGAAATTGGACCTAGATCCAGAACCGTACCCGGACCAGGACCCGGACTCCAAATAAGACCTAGACCCGAATTGGGAGCCGGACCAAGATCCCAACCCAATCCTGGGACCCAAAATTAGAACCTGAACAAGAATCGCGGAACCAGTACCATGAACTAGAATCCTAAACATAGACTTGGACTTAGATAGGGATTCGGATACGAAACTGGACTCGGACCAAGACCCTGACTGGGATCGAAATGCTGGACCTAGATCTGGACCGAGATCCTGACCCAGACCCAAACTTTGACCCGCACTCGAGACTCCAACTTGGACATGGACCCGAACCTAGACCCAGATCGGGGTGCAGACTTGGACACAAACCAAGACACAGACTCGGACCCGAACTTAAACACCCACAGCTAGAATCAGACCAAAAGCTTGACCCGGACCCGGACCCAACTAGAACCCAGACCAGGATAAAAACCATGGACTTAGACCCAGAACTCAATCCAGACTCAGATCGGGATTGGAACTTGGGTCTCGGACCCAACCTAGACCAAGACCCGGAGCCTGATCTGGACCTAGAGTGAAATCAGGACCCGAACCCAAACTCAGACCAGGACTCGAACTTTGACCGGAACTCAAACCCAAACTCGAACTCAGAATCGTAAATGGAACTAGGACCGAACTAGGACTAGGACCAGGACGAGGACCTAAACCCAAACCAGAACCCAGACCAAAATTCAGAAAGAGACCTAAACCCGAACCGACACCAAGACTCAAACCCAGACGTAGACCAGGACCCGAACGGACACGATGGCAGGACACTGGACCCCGATCGGTATAGGGACACAGGAAGCGAAATAGGCCCGAGACCTAGTACCTGACCGAAACCCGAACTTGAACCTAGGACCCAGCTCATGACCCTGCACCAGAAATGGAACCAGACTGGGACCCGAGATTGGGATCTGGATCTGGACCCAGGGCTTGGACAAAACCCGTAGTCGGTGTCTGGATTTGGGACCCAGCCCTGGACCCGAATCCTGATAAGTATTCGAACCCACACACGAACTTGAACCCAGTCCCAAACCCAAAAGTGGACCCGAACCCGTACCCTGTGACCCAAAATTGGAACCAAAACCGGAAGTTGACCGAGACTTGAACTAGGACTTGGACTTGGAATCATAACTAAAATTGGACCTAGATACAGAACCGTAACCCGACCAGGACTCGAACTCAAAATCTTACCTAGACCCGAATCGGGAGTCGGACCCGGAGCCCAACCCAAACCTGGACTCGGGACCCGAACCCGAACCTCAACTCAAACCCAAATATGGAACCAGACTAGGGACACAGAACCAGGGCCGGGACATAGAACCGTGAGCAGGACCCGGACCCAGACCTAGAACCGAACACAGACCTAGCCTCAGACCCAAGCTGAGACTGGAACTTGGGCCCGGACACGGTCGTGTACCTAGACCGGAACTGAGACCCGGACCAGGACCTAATTGTGGGACCCGATCCCAAACACAGACTTGGACCTAGATAGGGATCCGGATACGAAACTGGACTCGAACTTAGACCAAGACTGGGATTGAAATGTTGGACATAGATCTGGATCGAGATCCTGACCCAGACTTAAACTTGGACACGCACTCGAGACCCGCGAACCTAGACCCAGATCGGGGTCCAGACCTGGACACAAATCCGGACACAGACTCGGACCCGAACTAAAACACCCACACCTAGAATCAGACCAAAAGCTAGACCCGGACCCGGACCCAACTCGAACACAAACCAGGATCAGAACAAAGGACTTAGACCCAGAACTGAATCAAGAGTCAGATCGGGATTGGAACTTGGGACTCGGACCCAACCTAGACCAAGACCCAGGACGCGAACCCACACCCGGAGCCTGATCTGGACCTAGACTTAAATCAGAACCCGAACCCAAACTCAGACCATGAATCGAACTCTGACCTGAACTCAAACCCAAACTTGAACTCAGAATCGCAAATTGAACTAGAATCGAACTACGACTAGCACCAGGACCAGGACTTAAACCCAAACCCGAACCCAGATCTTAACTTGAACCTTGGACCCAGCTCGTGACTCGGCACCAGAAATGGAACTAGATTGGGACCCGAGATTGGGATCCGGATCTGGACCCAGGGATTGGACAAAACCCAAAGTCGGTGTCAGGCTTTGGGACCCAACCCTGGACCCGAACCCTGACAAGGACCCGAACCCGCACCTGGACTTTAACCCAGTCCCAAACCCAACAGTGGACCCGAACCCGTACCCTGTCACCCAAAATTGGAACCAAAATTGGAAGTTGACCGAGACTGGAACTAGGATTTGCAGTTGGAATCATAATTGAAATTGGACCTCGATCCCGAACCAAAACTCAGAAATGGGACCTGGGACCTAAACCAGAACAAGACCGAGACCCGTGACAGTGATCCTGATCTTGACTTGGGATTCGGGTAACGGGGCCTGGAACAGACCAGTAGGCGGTGTCTAGATCTGGGACTCAGACTAGGACGAACCCACACGAAGAACCAAACCGGAACCCAGACCTAGACCTAGGACCCAAAATTAGAAACTGCACAAGAATTGTCGAACTAGGACATTAGAACAAGACTAGGACCGTGACCAGGACCCGGACCCAGACCTAGAACCAAACATAGACCTAGCCTCAAACCCAAAGTTAGACTGGAACTCGGGCCCGGACACGGTCGCGTACCCAGACCGGAACTGATACCCGGACCTGGACCTAAATCTCGGACACGATCCCAAGCACAGACTTGGACCTAGATAGGGATCCGGATACGAAATTTGTCTCGAACCAAGACCTAGACTGTGATCGTAATGCTGGACCTAGATCTGGACCGAAATCCTGACCCAGACCCAAACTTGGACCCGCACTCAGCACCCGAACTTAGACCTGGACCCGAACCTAGACCCAGATCGGTGTCCGGACCTGGAAACAAAGCCAGACACAGACTCGAACGCGAATTCAAACACCCACACCTAGAATCAGACAAAAAGCTAGACCCAGACCCGGACCCAACTCGAACCCAGACCAGGATCAGAACCAAGGACTTAGACCCAGAACTGAATCCAGACTCAGATCAGGATTGGACCTTGGGACTCGGAACCAACCTAGACGAAGACCCAAGACGTGAACCCACACTCGGAGCCTGGGACCCGAGATCGGGACCTGGATCTGGAACGAGGGCTTGGACAAAACCTGTAGTCGTTGTTTGGATTTAAAACCCAGCCTTGGACCCGAACCCTGATAAGGACCCGAACCCTGACAAGGACCCGAACCCACACCCAAACCTGAACCGAAGCCCTAACCCAAAACAGGACCCGAACCCGTACCCTGTAACCCAAAATTGGAACCAAAACTGGAAGTTGGTCGGGACTGGAACTAGGGCTTGGACTTGGAATCTTAACTGAAATTGTACCTAGATCCAAAACCGTAACTGGACCAGGACCCGGACTACAAATTAAAACTAGACCCGAATCGGGAGCCAGACCCGAATCCCAACCCAAACCTGGACTCGGGACCTAAACATGGAATTAGACTAAGGACAAAGAACCAGGGTCGGGACCTAGAAGCGCACCCCAGTCTCGATCCTGAACCCAAACTAAAAAATGGGACCTGGGACCTAAACCAGAACCATACCGAAACCTGTGACAGTGATCCAGATCTTGACTCTGGATTCGGGTAACGGGGCCTCGAACAGACCAGTAGGCGGTGTCTAAATCTGGGACTCAAACTAGGACCAAAACAAAACCCGAACCCAGACCTAGACCTGGGACCCAAAATTAGAACCTAAACAATAATCACCGAACCAGGACCCTAAATAAGAATCCCAAACACAGACTTGGACCTAGATAGGGATCCGGATACGAACCTGGACACGGAACAAGACCGAGACTGGGATTGAAATGCTGGACCTAGATTTGGACCGAGATCCTGACCCAGAACCAAACTTGGACCCGCACTTGGGACTCGAACTTGGACCTGGACTCAAACCTAGACCCAGATCGAGGTCCAGACCTGGACACAAACCCGGACACAGACTCGGACCCGAACTCAAACACCCACAACTAGAATCAGACCCAAAGCAAGACCCGGACCGGGACCCAACTCAAACCCAGACCAAGATCAGAACCAAGGTTTTAGACCAAGAACTGAATCCAGACTCAGATCTGGATTGGAACTTGGGACTCGGACCCAACCTAGACCAAGACCCAGGAAGCGAACCCACTCCAGGAGCCTAATTTGGACTTAGACTGAAATCCGGATCCGAACCCAAACTCAGACCATTACTCGAACTCCGACCCGAACTCAAACCCAAACTCGAACTCAAAATCGCAAATGGAACTAGAAACGAACTAGGACTAGGACCAGGACGAGGAGCTAAACCCAAACCTGAACACAGATCTTAACTTGAACCTAGGACCCAGCTCGTGACCCGGCACACAAAATGGAACCAGACTGAGACATGAGATTGGGATCCGGATCTAGACCCAGGGCTTGGACAAAACCCAAAGTTAGTGTCAGGATTTGGGACCCAGCCCTAGACCCGAACCCACACCTGGTACTGAACCCAGTCCCGAACCCAAAAGTGGATCCGAACCCGTACCATGTGACCCAAAATTTTAACCAAAATCAGAAGATGACTGGGACTGGAACTAGGATTTGGACTTGGAATCATAATTGAAATTGGACCTAGATCCAGAACCGTAACCGGACCAGGACCCGGACTCCAAATAAGACCTAGACCCGAATTGGGAGTTGGACCAAGATCCCAAGCCGATCCTGAGACCCAAAATTAGAACCAGAACAAGAATCGCGGAACCAGGACCATGAACTAGAATCCTAAACACAGACTTGGACCTAGATAGGGATCCGGATACGAAACTGGACTCGGACCAAGACCCAGACTGGGATCGAAATGCTGGACCTAGATTTGGACCGAGATCCTGACCCAGACAAAAACTTTGACCCGCACTTGAGACCCGAACTTGGACCTGGACCCAAACCTAGACCCAGATACGGGTGCAGACTTGGACACAAACCCAAAAACAGACTCGGACCCGAACTCAAACACCCACACCCGGAGCCTGATCTGGACCTAGACTGAAATCAGGACCCGAACCCAAACTCAGACCTGGACTCAAACTTCGACCTGAACTCAAACCCAAACTCAAACTCAAAATCGCAAATTGAACGAGAATCGAACTAGGACTAGGACCTAAACCCGAACCCGAACCCAGATCAAAACCCAGACAAAGACCTAAACCCGAACCGAGACTAGGACTCGAACCCGAACCTCTACCGGGACCCAAACCCACATAATAACCGGGACGTGGACCCAAAATCAGGATAGGGACCATGGAAATAGAACTAGGACCTGGACCTAGAACCTGACCCAGACCCGAACTTGAACCTAGGATTCAGCTCGTGACATTGCACACGAAATGGAAGCAAACTGGGACTCGAGATTGAGATCCGAATTAGGACCCAGGGCTTGGACAAAACCCGTAGTCGGTGTCTGGATTTGGGACCCAGCCGTGGACTCGAACCCTGACAAGGACCCGAACCTACACCTGGACCTGAACCCAGTCAAAAATTCAAAAGAGGAGCTGAACCCGTACCCTCTGACCCAAAATTGGAACCAAAACCGGAAGTTGACCGGGACTGGAACTACGACTTGGACTTGGAATCATAACAGAAATTGGACCTAGATCAAGAACCGTAAATGGACCAAGACCCGGACTCCAAATCAGACCTAGACCCGAATTGGGAGCTGGACCCGGATCCCAACCAAAACCTGGACTCGGGGCCAGAACCCGAACCTGAACTCAAACCCAAACATGGAACAAGACTTGGGACATAGAACCAGGGTCGTGACCTAGAACCGCACCCTAGTCTCGATCCCGAAACCAAACTCAAAAATGGGACCTGGCACCTAAACCAGAACCAGACCGAGACCCGTGACAGTGATCTAGATTTTGACTCGGGATTCGGGTAACAGGTCCTGGAACAGACCAGTAGGCGGTGTCTAGATTTGGGATTCAGACTAGGACCAGAACCCAGACGAAGAACCAAACCCGAACCCAAACCTAGACTTGGGACCGTGACTAGGACCCTAGAACAAGACTAGGACCGTGACCAGGACCCGGACGCAGATCTAGAACTGAACACAGACCTTGGCTCAGACCCAAACTGAGATTGGAACTCGAGCCCGGACACTGTCGTGTACCCATACGAGAACTGAGACCTGGACCTAGACCTAAATATGGGACCCGATCCCAAACACAGACTTGCACCTAGATAGGGATCCGGATACGAAACTGTACTCGGACCAAGACCCAGACTGGGATCGAAATGCTGGACCTAGATCTGGAATGAGATCCTCACCCAGACCCAAACTTGGACCCGCACTCGGGACCCAAACTTGGACCTGGACCCGAACCTAGACCCAGATCAAGGTTCAGACCTGGACACAAACCCGGACACAAACTCAGACCCGAACTCAAACACCCACACCTAGAATCAGACAAAAAGCTAAACCCGGACCCAGACGTAATTCGAACCCAGACCAGGATCAGAACCAAGGAGTTAGACCCAGAAGTGAATCAAGACTAAGATCGGGATTGGAACTTGGGACTCGGACCCAACCTAGACCAAGACCCAGGACGAGAACCCACACCCGGAGCCTGATTTGGACCTAGACTTAAATCAGGACACGAACCCAAACTCAGACCAGGACTCGAACTCCGACCCGAACTCAAACCCAAACTCGACCCCGAACCGACACTAAGACTCGACCCCGAACCTATACCGGGAGCCAAACCCACACAATAACTGGGACCTAAACCCAGAATAAAGATAGGGACCTGGGAAACAGAACTAGGACAGGGACCTAATACCCGACCCTGACCCGAACTTTAATCTAGGACCTAGCTCGTGACCCGACAACAGAAATGGAACCAGACAGGGACCCGAGATTGGGATCCGGATCTCGACCCAGGGCTTGGACAAAACCCCTAGCCGGTGTCTGGATTTGGGACCCAGCCCTGGACCCGAACCCTGAAAAGGACCCGAACCCACACCAGGACCTGAACCCAGTCCCAAACTTAAAAATGGACTCGAACCCGATCCTGAACTCAGACCCAAACATGGAACCAGACTAGGGACACAGAACCAGGGTCGGGACCTAGAACCGCACCACAGTCTCGATTCCGAACCCAAACTCAAAAATGGGAACTGGGACCTTAACCAGAACCAGAACGAGACCTGTGACAGTGATCCAGATCTTGACTCCGGATTCGGGTAACGGGGCCTGGAGCAGACCAGTAGGCGGTGTCTAGATTTGGAACTCGGACTAGGACGTGAACCCAGACGAAGAACCAAACCTGAACCCAGACCTAGACATGGGACCCAAAATTAGAACCTGAACAAGAATTGCCGAACCAGGACCCTAGAACAAGACTAGGACCGTGACCGTGACCAAGACCCAGACCCAGACGTAGAACCGAACACAGACCTAGCCTTAGACCCAAACTGAGACTGGAACTCGGGCCCGGACACGGTCGTGTACCCAGACCAGAACTGAGACTCGGACCTAGACAAAAATCTGGGACAAGATCTCAAACACAGACTTGGACGTAGATAGGGATCCGGATAAGAAATGGGACTCGGACCAAGACCTAGACTTTGATCGAAATGTTGTACCTAGATCTGGACCGAGATCCTAACCCAGACCCAAACATGGACCCCCACTTGGGACCCGAACTTCGGCCTGGACCCGAAACTCAAACACCCACACCTAGAATCAGACCAAAAGCTAGAGCCGGACCTTGACCTAATTCGAACATAGACTAGGATCAGAACCAGTCCGGGTCCTTGTCACGCTTTAAGTCTTGTTCCAGGGTCCTGGTTCGGCGATGCTTGTTCAGGTTCTAATTTTGGGTCCCAGGTCTAGGTCTGGGTTTTGGTTTGGTTATTCGTCCGGGTTCTGTTCCTAGTCTGAGTCCCAGATCCAGACACCGACTACTTGTCTGTTCCAGGCCCCGTTATCCGAATCCAGAGTCAAGATCTGGATCACTGTGACGGGTCTCAGTATGGTTTTGGTTTAGGTCCCAGGTCCCATTTCTGAGTTTGGGTTAGGGATCGAGACTGGGTGCGGTTCTAGGTCTCGACCCTGGTTCTGTGTCCCTAGTCTAGTTCCATGTTTGGGTCTGAGTTCAGGTTTAGGTTGGGGTCCGGAGTCAAGGTTTGGGTTGGGATCTTGGTCCGGCTCCCAATTTCGGTCTAGGTCTAATTTGGAGTCCGGGTCCTGGTCCGGTTATAATTCTTGATCTAGGTCCAATTTTAGTAATGATTCCAAGTCCAAGTCCTAGTTCTAGTCTCGGTCCTCTTCTGGTTTTGGCTCCAATTTTGGGTCACACGGTACGGGTTCGGGTCAACTTTTGGGTTTGGGACTGGGTTCAAGTCCGGGTGTGGGTTCAGGTCCTTGTCAGGGTTTGGGTCCAGGGCTGGGTCCCAAATCCAAACACCGACTATGAGTTTTGTCCAAGCCCTTTGTCCAGATCCGGATCCCTATCTCGGGTCCTAGTCTGGTTCCATTTCTGGTGCTGGGTCACGAGTTAGGTCCTTGGTTCATGTTCGGGTCTGGGTCAGGTACTAGGTCCCGGTCCTAGTTCTGTTTCCCAAGTCCTTATCCTGATTCTGGGTCCAGGTCCCAGTTATTGTGTGGGTCTTGGTCCCGGTCTAGGTTTAGGTTCGAGTACTAGTCTCAGTTCGGGTTTAGGTCTCTGTCTGGGTTTTGATCTGGGTTCGTGTTTGGGTTTAGGTCCTTGTTCTGGTCCTAGTGCTAGTTCGGTTCTAGTTCAATTTGCGATTCTGAGTTCGAATTTGGGTTGGAGTTTGGGTCGAAGTTCGAGTCCTTGTCTGAGTTTAGGTTCGGGTCCTAATTTCAGTCTAGGTCCAGATCAGGCTTCGGGTGTGGGTTCGCGTCCTAGGTCTTGGTCTAGGTTGGGTCCGAGTCCCAAGTTCCAATCCCGATCTGAGTCTGGATATAGTTCTGGGTCTAAGTCCTTGGTTCTGATCCTGGTCTGAGTTCGAGTTGGGTCCGGGTCCGAGTCTAGCTTTTGGTCTGATTCTAGGTGTTGGTGTTTGAGTTCGGGTGCGAGTCTATGTCCGGGTTGGTGTCCAGGTCTGGACCCCGATCTGGGTCTAGGTTCGGGTCCAGGTTCAAGTTCGGGTCCCTAGTGTGGGTCCAAGTTTGGGTCTGGGTCAAGATCTCGGTCCAAATCTAGGTCCAGCATTTCGATCCCAGTCTGGGTCTTGGTCGAAGTCCAGTTTCGTATCCGGATTCCGATCTAGGTCCAAGTCTGTGTTTGGGATCGGGTCCCAGATTTAGGTCTAGGTCCGGGTCTTAGTTCCGGTCTGGGCACATGACCGTGTCTGGGCACGAGTTCCAGTGTCAGTTTGGGTCTGAGGCGAGGTCTGTGTTCGGTTGTAGTTTTGGGTCCGGGTCCTGGTCACGGTCCTAGTCTTATTCTAGGGTCCTGGTTCGGCGATTCTTGTTCAGGTTCTAATTTTGGGTCCCAGGTCTATGTCTAAGTTCAGGTATGGTTCTTCGTCTGGGTTCTGGTCCTAGTCTGAGTCCCAGATCTAGACACCGACTACTGGTCTGTTCTAGGCCCCTTTACCAGAATCCCGAGTCAAGATCTGGATCACTGTCACGGGTCTCGGTCTGGTTCTGGTTCAGGTCCCAGGTCCAATTTCTGAGTTGGGTTCGGGATCGAGACTGGGGTGCGGTTCTAGGTCCCGACCCTCGTTCTGTGTCCCTTGTCTGGTTCCATGTTTGGGTCTGAGTTCAGGTTCGGGTTCGGGTCCCGAGTCCAGGTTTGGGTGGGGATTCGGGTCCGGCTCCCAATTCTTGTCTAGGTCTGATTTGGAGTCCGGGTTCTTGTCCGGTTACATTTCTGGATCTAGGTCAAATTTCAGTTATGATTCCAAGTCCAAGTCCTAGTTCCAGTCCCGGTCAACTTCCAATTTTGGGTCACAGGTAGGGATGCACATGGGGACGGGGCAATGCGGGGAATGCATTCCCCGCCCCCGTACCCGCCTATTATATTTTTTCCCCGTCCCTGCCCCGTCCCCGCATATTCCCCCTCGGGGAACGGGGCGGGGAATCCCCGTCGGTGATGGACACCATAACGAGGACCCGTTTATTGAAAAAAAAATGTAAAAATACAAAATTAATATTTGCAAATATTAAATGAAAACAGCAATAACATAAAACTAAATTCATTCCATAATTGATAGTCATTTAGATAAATTCTAAAATTAAAAATCCTTCAATGTAAAACTTAAAATCCTTAAACATAAGCTTAAAACATAAACATAAACTTGAAAACCAAAGAAACAGACACAACTTAATAAAATTGTAATAATGTCTTCATCTTCAACTTTGAAATCTAGTAGTAGTCACCACCACCATTCAAGAATATTTATTCTTCAAGCATCGTAATCCACAAAACTTGGGCCCTAAAATAAAAATATCATCAATTATAAGTAAATAGATACTAATTTCTCATCCCATAGCCAATCTTGTGTACATACTAAAGCCTCCAACATGTTCGGATGAAGCCTATTACGACAAGGAGTCACATGTCTTCCACTAGTACTGAAAGTAGACTCAGAAGCAACTGTAGACACTACGATAGCCAAAATATCTCTAGCAACTTGTTGTAATATTGGATATTTAAGACCATTTGTCTTCCACCAAGCTAAAATATCAAACTCTCCACTCCTAGGCAAAACTGCTTCCTCCAAGTATAAGTCTAACTCAGACTTGTAA
Organism: Cannabis sativa; assembly: GCF_029168945.1. Lineage (NCBI taxonomy): Eukaryota > Viridiplantae > Streptophyta > Magnoliopsida > Rosales > Cannabaceae > Cannabis > Cannabis sativa. The sequence continues at coordinate 85,632,895 of NC_083602.1, forward strand.
GTTTCCACATTTGAAGTACTACTAACATACAAGTCAAAACCAACTAAATCATCTACACATCCATCATTATCTCCACCAACTCCAAAAGCATTGAATAAAGGTTCAAGAAGATTTTCTTTTCCATCATTCGATTTATATTCTTTCACTAAATCATAGCACAACATTCTAATTCGCTTAACTTCATTTTGATATTCACCAACATAAATTTTAGGAAAGTAATACTCAATCAATTTCATCTTGAACCTTGGATCCAAAACAGTTGCTATGGCTAATATGCCATGAATGGAAGTCCAATACTGCTCAAATTTATCCATCATATTTAATGCCATAATCCTAATCTCATCATAGAAAGATTTAAGACACTCCTTAAGCAACAACCAAATTTCACAAATCTTAGAGAAGAAATGATTAGCAGTAGGATATTTAGTTCCAGAAAAACATCACAGTTACATTGTAAAACAACTTCAATTTTTCACACATAACTTTTGCCAAAAGCCAATCTCGCTCACTAGGTTCTTTTTTGTAATTTTTCTCAGTATGTATTAGGCGACTAAATACATCTTTATAAGTAATGGCACTAGTAAGCATCAAATAAGTAGAATTCCACCTAGTCTTGCAATCAAGTACTAACCTTTTGTTGCTAGAGCATGTGATAATCCTTTCTTAGCCTCTTCAAACTTTTCAACTCTTTTTGGAGTGCCAGTCCAAAAAACTACACTCTCACGTATAGTTTCTATGGCACCTTGAATTGCCCCTAGTCCTTGTTGAACAATCAAGTTCAAGATATGAGCAGAGCATTTCATGTGAAGTAGTTCCCCTTTCATTAGTAAAGAAGCATTTCTCAATTTTTCTTTCATTTGATCCATCATGGCAATGTTCACAGTACAGTTATCTAAGGTAAGGGTAGACAACTTACGCTCAATAGACCATTCAATCAAACATTCCATCAACACTTTTGTTAGAAGTTTAGCAGTATGTGGGGCGGGCACATATATAAACCTGAATGTACACAAAAAAAATTATTAGCATATATCGATATCAAATATTGACATAATAAAAAAAATTCTAAGCAATTTATCATATTACCTGATAATTCGATTACGCAAAATCCAAGAATCATCAATATAATGTGCAGTCACCACCATATACCCTCTCTTTTGATTATTTGATGTCCACAAGTCAGTTGTAATCGCAACTCTACTGCGATTGTCATTCATTGAGTTCATTGTCTTGGTCTTTTCATTCTCATATATCTTCAAAATATCCCTCCTAATAGTAGTTCGAGATACATGTCTGAATAATGGCTGGAGAGAGTTGACAAAGCTTCTAAATCCATCATGCTCAACCATATTGAGTGGATACTCGTGCAAAACAATCATCTTAGCAATTTTTTCTCTTGAAAACTCTTGGTCAAAGTTGTGGGCAGCAAGAGAAGTACTTCCATCCTTCTTCCTACTTGGATTCAAGATTGATTGTTTTATATCACGATTCTTTCTAAGAGGACAAATCTTGAAGTGATCATGTAAATGTCTCATTCTATTTCTGCTTGATCCTCCCAATTTCTTTTGACTAGTAGTTGCAAATTGCCTTATCAACTCCTTCAATTTTTACCTTCTTGAAATGTTTCCAAACAAAAGAAGTCAATTTTCTCTTCACCTGAGAATTCTCATCATCAATAATAGTTTGAGTTTCTGAATCAATATTATTAAGAGGAGTTGATGAGTCTCCTTCCATTTGTCCATATGTTGTGTCTTTTTCATTCTCACTCATAGTTCCACTACATATAATAATAGACATGTAAAAGGTCAATATACACATGATAAAATGCAAAAATTATTTTAAAGTACAAAAAAAAAAACAGTTATAGACTTATAAATTTATAATGTTTAAAATAGAATAACATAAAATAATAAAACATAAAAAAATATATGTAATACATAAACTTATTTTATTATATATAATATGATACACATATTTAAATACAAAATCTAATATATATATATAATATACCGCAATATTCACAAGAATTACAACTTTACATGTAGATATAAACATAAATAACATATGTAAGACACACAAATATAAACATGCAAAAGTCGATACAAGAAAACAGTTACAACATATACTTATATACATTCCATACATCTTATTAAGAATAAAATACAAAATAATATTTTCTTCTACTATTCTAATCTATCTTTATATTCATGTGAATCGTGTATGTAGATATAAATTTATGTACATTAATCAATTATGCAGAATTTTACATATATCACATATCAATTTACGTACAAGGTAAAAATTTTCAAATCTTAATAAATATATATATACAATATAAAATTTACCTCAAATTTTAATAAATATATATATAGTATACATACAAGACAAAAAAAATTGCTACCAAAGAAAAGAATGAATGGTATTAATAATAATAATATAAAAAAATCAGTTTCAGAATATTATTCAAAAAAAAATATTCTACTAAAAGTAAAATAGAGTACTACTAACATCATATTTCCTTCCATTTCAGAGCCACTATCAGTATCACACACACCACAATCTCAATCTATGCGAGAGGAATTTTAGTTTAGACTGTAAGAGAAACTGAAAAAGTGAAAACAATATATAAGATATCTGCTTGTATGTATATACTATATACTCTACTTTGTATGCAAATATACTATTAATATATAATATTCAGTAAAATCTTTTTAAATTAATCACATATAATTTATGAAATTTAATATCAATTACTATTATTATCCTCTCAAATCACCAATCACCAATCAATTGCAATTTAATATCAATTACTATTAATATATAATAGTCGATGGGTGAGGGTGAGGTAAGGTTACTGAGGTGACTTTTTAGTTTTTATATTCATTTACAATTTACAATACCAATCACCAATCAATCAGCAAGATTTTTAAAATCAAATTGATATGATTACAAAAAAAAGGGTAAACCGTAAACCATACAAATGTCATATATAATTGTATATGTAATTAATCAATGAATATGAAATGACATATATTGAGAAGAGGAAAAGTCCAAGCTATATATTTATTATAAGTAATTAACAATTATAATTTATATGTATTAATATATAATCAGGGATAAATCGGGGCGGATAGTACTTTCCCCGACCCCGCCCCGCCTCCGACTCGGGTACGTAAAATCAACCCCGTCCCCGCATCCGATCCCCGCTAAGTCGGGGAATCCATGCCCCATTAGGGGCGGATCCCCGCGGGTCCCCGTCCCCGTGGTGTTTATGTGCAACACTAGTCACAGGGTACGGGTTCGGGTCCACTTTTGGGTTTGGGACTGGGTTCAGGTCCGGGTGTGGGTTCGGGTCCTTTTCAGGGTTTGGGTCCAAGGCTAGGTCATAAATCCAAACACTGACTACGGGTTTTGTCAAAGCCCTGGGTCCAGATCCGAATCCCAATCTCGGGTCCCAATCTGGTTCCATTTCTTGTGCTGGGTCACGAGCTGGGTCCTAGGTTGAAGTTCAGGTCTGAGTCGGGTACTAGCTCCCGGTCCTGGTTCTGTTTCCCAGGTCTCTATCCTGATTATGGGTCTAGGTCCTGGTTATTGTGTGGGTTTGGGTCCAAGTCTAGGTTCGGGTTCGAGTCTTAGTGTCGTTTCGGGTTTAGGTCTCTGTCTAGGTTTTGATCTAGGTTCGGGTTTGTGGTTAGGTCCTGGTCCTGGTCCTAGTCCTAGTTTGGTTCTAGTTCCATTTGCGATTCTAAGTTCGAGTTTGGGTTTGAGTTCAGGTCGGAGTTCGAGTCCTGGTCTGAGTTTGGGTTTGGGTCCTGATTTTAGTCTAGGTCCAAATCAGGCTCCGGGTGTGGGTTCGCGTCCTGGGTCTTTGTCTAGGTTGGGTCCGAGTCCCAAGTCCAATCCCGATCTGAGTCTGGATTCGGTTCTGGGTCTAAGTCCTTGGTTCTGATCTTGGTCTGAGTTCGAGTTGGCTCTAAGTCCGGGTCTACCTTTTGGTCCTATTCTAGGTGTGGGTGTAAGAGTTCGGTTCGGGTCCGAGTTTGTGTCCGGGTTTGTGTCTAGGTCTGGACCCCGATCTGGGTCTAGGCTCTTGTCCAAGTTCAAGTTCGGGTCCCGAGTGCGGGTCCAAGTTTTGGTGTGGGTCAGTATCTCTGTCCAGATCTAGGTCCAGCATTTCGATCCCATTCTGGGTCTTAGTTCGAGTCTAGTTGCGTATCCTGATCCTTATCTAGGTCCAAGTCTGTGTTTGGGATCGGGTCTCAGATTTAGGTCTAGGTCAGGGTCTTAGTTCTTGTCTTGGTACACAATCGTGTCTGGGCACGAGTTCCAGTCTCAGTTTGGGTCTGAGGCTGGGTCTGTGTTCGGTTCTAGGTCTGGGTCCAGTTCCTGGTCACGGACGTAGTCTTGTTCTGGGGTCCTGGTTTAGCGTTTCTTGTTCAGGTTCTAATTTTGGGTCCCAAGTTTAGGTCTGGGTTCGGGTTTGGTTCTTCGTCTGGGTTCTGGTCCTAGTTTGTGTCCCAAATCTAGACACCAACTACTGGTCTGTTCAAGTACCCGTTACCCAAATCCCGAGTCAAGATCCGGATCACTGTCACGGGTCTCGGTCTGGTTCTCGTTCACGTCCCAGGTCCCATTTCTGAGTTTGGGTTTGGGATCGAGAATGGGGTGCGATTCTAGGTCCCGACCCTGGTTCTGTGTCCCTAGTCTGGTTCCATGTTTAGGTCTGAGTTTAGGTTCGGGTTAGGGTCCCGAGTTCCAATCTCAGTTTGGGTCTGAGCCAAGGTCTGTGTTCAGTTCTAGATCTGCGTCTGGGTCCTGGTCACGGTCCTAGTCTTGTTCTAGGGTCCTAGTCACGGTCCCAAGTCTAGGTCTGGGTTCGGGTTTGGTTCTTCGTCTGGGTTCTGGTCCTAGTCTGAATCCCAAATCTAGACACCGCCTACTGGTCTGTTCCAGGACCTGTTACCCGAATCCCGAGTCAAAATCTGGATCACTGTCACGGGTCTCGGTCTGGTTCTGGTTTAGGTGCCAGGTCCCATTTTTGAGTTTGGTTTCGGGATGGAGACTAGGGTGCGGTTCTAGGTCCCGACCCTGGTTCTATGTCCCAAGTCTTGTTCCATGTTTGGGTTTGAGTTCAGGTTCGGGTTCTGGCCCCGAGTCCAGGTTTTGGTTGGGATCCGGGTCCGGCTCCCAATTCGGGTCTAGGTCGTATTTGGAGTCCGGGTCCTGGTCCATTTACGGTTCTTGATCTAGGCCCAATTTCTGTTATGATTCCAAGTCCAAGTCGTAGTTCCAGTCCCGGTCAACTTCCGGTTTTGGTTCCAATTTTGGGTCACAGGGTACGGGTTCAGCTCCTCTTTTGGGTTTTTGACTGGGTTCAGGTCCAGGTGTAGGTTCGGGTCCTTGTCAGGGTTCGAGTCCAAGGCTGGGTCCCAAATCCAGACACCGACTACGGGTTTTGTCCAAGCCCTGGGTCCTGATTCGGATCTCAATCTCGAGTCCCAGTTTGCTTCCATTTCGTGCGCAAGGTCACGAGCTGAATCCTAGGTTCAAGTTCGGGTTTGGGTCAGGTTCTAGGTCCAGGTCCTAGTTCTATTTCCATGGTCCCTATCCTGATTTTGGGTCCACGTCCCGGTTATTATGTGGGTTTGGGTCTCGGTAGAGGTTCGGGTTCGAGTCCTAGTCTCGGTTCGGGTTTAGGTCTTTGTCTGGGTTTTGATCTGGGTTCGGGTTCGGGTTTAGGTCCTAGTCCTAGTTCGATTCTCGTTCAATTTGCGATTTTGAGTTTGAGTTTGGGTTTGAGTTCAGGTCGAAGTTTGAGTCCTGGTCTGAGTTTGGTTTCGGGTCCTGATTTCAGTCTAGGTCCAGATCAGGCTCTGGGTGTGGGTTCACGTCCTGGGTCTTGGTCTAGATTGGTTCCGAGTCGCAAGGTCCAATCCGGATCTGAGTCTGGATTCAGTTCTGGGTCTAAGTCTTTGGTTTTGATCCTTGTCTGGGTTCGAGTTGGGTCCGGGTTCGGGTCCAGCTTTTGGTCTGATTTTAGGTGTGGGTGTTTGAGTTCGCGTCCGAGTCTGTGTCCGGATTTGTGTCCAGGTTTGGACCCTGATCTGGGTCTAGGTTCGGGTCCCGAGTGCGGGTCCAAGTTTAAGTCTGGGTCAGGATCTCGATCCAGATCTTTGTCCAACATTTCGATCCCATTCTGGGTCTAAGTTCGAGTCCAGTTTTGTATCCGGATCCCTATCTAGGTCCGAGTCTGTGTTTGGGATCGGGTACCACAATTAGGTCCAGGTCCAGGTCTCGGTTCCGGTCTGGGTACATGACCGTGTCCGGGCCCGAGTTCCAGTCTCAGTTTGGGTCTGAGGCTAGGTCTGTGTTCGGTTCTAGGTCTGGGTCCGGGTCTTGGTAACGGTTCTAGGTCCCGACCCTGGTTCTGTGTCTCTAGTCCAGGTTTTGGTTGGGATCCGGGTCCGCCTCCCAATTCGGGTTTAGGTCAGATTTTGAGTTCGAGTCTTGGTCCGGTTACGGTTCTGTATCTAGGTCCAATTTCAGTTATGATTCCAAGTCCAAGTCCTAGTTCAAGTCCCGGTCAACTTCATATTTTGGGTCACACGGTACGGGTTCGGGTCCACTTTAGGGTTAGGGACTGGGTTCAAGTTCGGGTGTGGGTTCGAATCCTTATCAGGATTCGGGTCCAGGGCTGGGTCCCAAATCATGACACCGACTACGGGTTTTGTCCAAGCCCTAGGTCCAGATTCAGATCCCAATCTCGGGTCCCAGTCTGTTTCCATTTCTGGTGCAGGGTCACGAGGTGGGTCCTAGGTTCAAGTTCGGGTCTGGGTCAGGTACTAGGTCTCGGGCCTATTTCAGTTTCCCACGTCCCTATACTTATTCTGGGTCCAGGTCCCAGTTATTGTGTCGGTTTGGGTCCCGGTGTAGGTCTGGGTTCGAGTCTTGGTGTCGGTTCGGGTTTAGGTCTCTTTCTGGATTTTGTTCTGGGTTCGGGTTTGGGTTTAGGTCCTCGTCCTGGTCCTAGTCCTATTTCGGTCCTAGTTCCATTTACGATTCTGAGTTCGAGTTTGGGCTTGAGTTCCGGTCAAAGTTCGAGTCCTGGTCTGAGTTTGGGTTCGGGTCCTTATTTCAGTCTAGGTTGGGTCCGAGACCCAAGTTCCAATCCCGATCTGAGTCTTGATTGAGTTCTGGGTCTAAGTCCATGGTTTTTATCCTGGTCTGGGTTCTAGTTGGGTCCGGGTCCGGGTCAAGCTTTTGGTCTGATTCTAGGTGTGGGTGTTTGAGTTCGGGTCCGAGTCTGTTTTTGGGTTTGTGTCCAGGTCTGCACCCGTATCTAGGTCTAGGTTCGGGTCCAGGTCCAAGTTCGGGTCTCAAGTGCGGGTCTAAGTTTTTGTCTGGGTCAGGATCTCGGTCCAAATCTAGGTCCAGCTTTTCCATCCGTGTCTGGGTCTTGGTCCAAGTCCAGTTTCGTATCTGGATCCCTATCTAGGTCCAAGTCTGTGTTTAGGATTCTAGTTCATGGTCCTGGTTCCGCGATTCTTGTTCTGGTTCTAATTTTGGGTCTCAGGATTGGGTTGGGATCTTGGTCCAACTCCCAATTCGGGTCTAGGTCTTATTTGGAGTCCGGGTCCTGGTCCGGTTACGGTTCTGGATCTAGGTCCAATTTCAATTATGATTCCAAGTCCAAATCCTAGTTCCAGTCCCAGTCATCTTCTGATTTTGGTTAAAATTTTGGGTCACATGGTATGGGTTCGGGTCCACTTTTGGGTTCAGGACTGGGTTCAGTACAAGGTGTGGGTTCGGGTCTAGGGCTGGGTCTGAAATCCTGACACCAACTTTGGGTTTTGTCCAAGCCCTGGGTCTAGATCCGGATCCCAATCTCATGTCTCAGTCTGGTTCCATTTTTTGTGCCGGGTCACGAGCTGGGTCCTAGGTTCAAGTTAAGATCTGTGTTCGGGTTCGGGTTTAGCTCCTCGTCCTGGTCCTAGTCCTAGTTCGTTTCTAGTTCCATTTGCGATTTTGAGTTCGAGTTTGGGTTTGAGTTCGGGTCGGAGTTCGAGTAATGGTCTGAGTTTGGGTTCAGATCCGGATTTCAGTCTAAGTCCAAATTAGGCTCCTGGTGTGGGTTCGCTTCCTGGGTCTTGGTCTAGGTTGGGTCCGAGTCCCAAGTTCCAATCCAGATCTGAGTCTGGATTCAGTTCTTGGTCTAAAACCTTGGTTCTGATCTTGGTCTGGGTTTGAGTTGGGTCCCGGTCCGGGTCTTGCTTTGGGTCTGATTCTAGTTGTGGGTTTTTGAGTTCGGGTCCGAGTCTGTGTCCGGGTTTGTGTCCAGGTCTGGACCCCGATCTGGGTCTAGGTTCGAGTCCAGGTCCAAGTTCGGGTCCCAAGTGCGGGTCCAAGTTTGGTTCTGGGTCAGGATCTCGGTCCAGATCTAGGTCCAGCATTTCGATCCCAGTCTGGGTCTTGTTCCGTGTCCAGGTTCGTATCCGGATCCCTATCTAGGTCCAAGTCTGTGTTTGGGATTCTTATTTAGGGTACTTGATCGGTGATTATTGTTCAGGTTCTAATTTTGGGTCCCAGGTCTAGGTCTGGGTTCGGGTTTTGTTTTGGTCCTAGTTTGAGTCCAAGATTTAGACACCGCCTACTGGTCTGTTCGAGGCCCCGTTACCCGAATCCTGAGTCAAGATCTGGATCACTGTCACGGGTTTCGGTATGGTTCTGGTTTAGGTCCCAGGTCCCATTTTTTAGTTTGGGTTCAGGATCGAGACTGGGGTGCGATTCTAGGTCCTGACCCTGGTTCTGTGTCCTTAGTCTAATTCCATGTTTGGGTCTGAGTTCAGGTTCTAGTTAAGGTCCCGAGTCCAGGTTTGGGTTGGGATTCGGGTCTGGCTCCCGATTCGGGTCTAGTTTTAATTTGTAGTCCGGGTCCTGGTCCAGTTACGGTTTTGGATCTAGGTACAATTTCAGTTATGATTCCAACTCCAAGCCCTAGTTCCAGTCCCGACCAACTACCAGTTTTGGTTCCAATTTTGGGTTACAGGGTACGGGTTCGGGTCCTGTTTTTGGTTAGGGCTTCGGTTCAGGTTGGGGTGTGGGTTCGGGTCCTTGTCAGGGTTCGGGTCCTTATCAGGGTTCGGGTCCAAGGCTGGGTTTTAAATCCAAACAACGACTACAGGTTTTGTCCAAGCCCTCGTTCCAGATCCAGGTCCCGATCTCGGGTCCCAGTCTGGTTCAATTTCTGGTGCAGGGTCACGATCTGTGTCCTAGGTTCAAGTTTGGGTCTTGGTCGGGTACTACGTCCCGGTCCTAGTTCTGTTTTCCAGGTCCCTATCCTTATTTTGGGTCAAAGTCTCGATTATTGTGTGGGTTTAGGTCACGGTCTAGGTTCGGGTTCGAGTGCTAGTCTCGGTTTGGGTTTAGGTCTGTGTCTGGGTTTTGATCTGGGTTCGGGTTCGGGTTTAGGTCCTGCTCCTAGTCCTAGTTCGATTCTAGTTCCATTTGCGATTCTGAGTTCGAGTTTGGGTTTAAGTTCGAGTCGGAGTTTGAGTCCTGGTCTGAGTTTGGGTTCGGGTCCTGATTTCAAACTAGGTCAAGATCAGGCTCCAGGTGTGGGTTCGCATCTTGGGTCTTTGTCTAGGTTGGGTCCGAGTCCCAAGTTCCAATCCCGATCTGAGTCTAGATTCAGTTCTGGGTCTAAGTCCTTGGATCTGATCCTGGTCTGGGTTTGAGTTGGGGCCGGGTCCGTGTCCGGGTTTAGCTTTTGGTATGATTCTAGGTGTGGGTTTTTGAGTTTGGGTCCGAGTCTGTGTCCAGGTTTGTCTCCAGGTCTAAACCCCTTTCTGGGTCTACGTTCGGGTCCAGGTCCAAGTTCGGGTCCCGAGTGCGGGTCCAACTTTGGGTCTGGGTCGGGTTCTCGGTCCAGTTCTTTTTGCAGCATTTCGATCCCAGTTTGGTTCTTGGTTCTAGTCCAGTTTCGTATCCGGATCCCTATCTAGGTCCAAGTCTGTGTTTGGGATCAGGTCGCATATTTAGGTCTAGGTCAGGGTCTGAGTTCCGGTGTGGGTACACGACTGTGTCCGGGCCCGAGTTCGAGTCTGAGTTTCGGTCTGAGGCTAGGTCTGTGTTTTGTTCTAGGTCTGGTTCCGGGTCCTAGTCACCGTCCTAGTCTTGTTCTAGGGTCTTGGTTCGGCGATTCTTGTTCAAGTTCTAATTTTGGTTCCCACGTCTAGGTCTGGGTTCGGGTTTGGTTCTTCGTCTTGATTCTGGTCCTTGTCGTAGTCCCAGATCTAGACCCCGCCTACTGGTTTGTTCCAGGTCCTGTTACCCAAAGACCTAGTCAAGATCTGGATCACTGTCACGGGTTTCGGTCTCGTTCTGGTTTAGGTACCAGGTCCAATTTCTGAGTTTGGGTTCGAGATCGAGACTGGGGTGCCGTTCTAGGTCTAGACCCAGGTTTTGTGTCCCTAGTCTGGCTCCATGTTTGGGTCTAAGTTCAGGTTCGAGTTTGGGTCTCGAGTCCAGGTTTGGGTTGGGATCTGGGTCCGGCTCCCAATTCGGGTCTAGGTCTGATTTGGAGTCCGGGTCCTGGTCGGGTTACGGTTCTGGATCTAGGTCATATTCTGTTATGATTCCAAGTCAAAGTCCTAGTTCCAGTCCCGATCAACTTCCAATTTTGGTTCCAATTTTGGGCACAGGGTACGGGTTCGGTTCCACTTTTGGGTTTGGGACAGGGTTCAGGTTCGGGTGTGGGTTCGGGTCCAGGGTTTGATCCCAAATCCACACTTAGAACTTGGAATTGCACTCTCAGTCAACTTCCAATTTTGGGTCACAGGGAACGGGTTCGGGTCCTCTTTTGGGTTAGGGACTGGGTTCAGGTCCGGGTGTGGGTTCGGGTCCTTGTTAGGGTTCGGGTCCAAGGCTGGGTTTTAAATCCAAACACCGACTAAAGGTTTTGTCCAAGCCCTAGGTCCAGATACGAGTCCCAATCTGGTTCCATTTCTAGTGCCGGGTCACGATTTGGGTCCTATGTTGAAGTTCGGGTATGGGTCGGGTACTAGGTCCGGGTCCTCGTTCTGTTTCCCACGTCCCTATCCTTATTCTAGGTCCAAGTCCCGGTTATTGTGTGGGTTTGGGTCCCGGTCTAGGTTCGGGTTCGAGTGCTAGTCTCGGTTCGGGTTTAGGTCTCTGTCTTGGTTTTGATCTGGGTTCAGGTTTGGGTTTAGGTCCTAGTCCTGGTCCTACTCCTAGTTCGATTCTAGTTCCATTTGCGATTCTGAGTTCGAGTTTGGGTTTGAGTTCGAGTTGGAGTTCGAGTACTGATCTGAGTTTGGGTCCGAGTCCCAAGTTCCAATCCCGATCTGAGTCTGGATTAAGTTCTGGCTCTAAGTCCTTGGTTTTGATCCTTGTCTGGGTTCGAGTTTGGGTCCGGGTCCGGGTCTAGCTTTGGGTCTGATTCTAGGTGTGGGTGTTTGAGTTTGGGTCCGAGTTTGTGTCCGGGTTCGTGTCCAAGTCTTGACCCCGATTTGGGTCTAGGTTCGGGTCAAGGTCCAAGTTCAGGTCCCGAGTGCGGGTCCTAGTTTGGGCTGGGTAGGGTTCTCGGTCCTGATCTAGGTCCAGCATTTTGATCCCAGTCTGGGTCTTGGTCCGTGTCCAGGTTCATATCCGGATCCCTATCTAGGTCCAAGTCTGTGTTTGGGATCGGGTCCCAAATTTAGGTCCAGGTCCGGGTCTTAGTTCTGGTCTAAGTACATGACCGTGTCCGGGCCCGAGTTCCATTCTTAGTTTGGGTCTGAGGCTATGTCTGTGTTCGGTTCTAGGTCTGGGTCAAGGTCCTGGTCATGGTCCGAGTCTTGTTCTAGGGTCCTGGTTCTGCGAATTATGTTCAGGTTCTAATTTTGGGTCCCAAGTCTAGGTCTGGGTTCGGGTTTGGTTCTTCGTCTGGGTTCTGTTCCTATTTTGAGTCCAAGATCGAGACAGCGACTACTAATCTATTCGAGGCCCCGTTACCGAATCCCGAGTCAAGATCTGGATCACTGTCACGGGTCTCGGTCTGGTTCTGTTTCAGCTTCCAGGTCCCATTTCTGAGTTTGGGTTCGGGATCGAGACTGAGGTGTGGTTGTAGGTCTTGACCCTGGTTCTTTGTCCCTAGCATGGTTCCATGTTTGGGTCTGAGTTCAGGTTCAGGTTCGGGTCCCGAGTCAAGGTTTGGGTTGGGATCCGGGTCGGGCTCCCAATTCCGTTCTAGGTCTGATTTTGAGTTTGGGTCCTGGTCCAGTTACGGTTCTGGATCAAGGTCCAATTTCAATTATGATTCCAAGTCCAAGTCCTAGTTCCAGTCCCGGTCAACTTTCGCTTTTGGTTCGAATTTTGGGTCACAGGGTACGGGTTCGGGTCCTCTTTTGGGTTAGGGACTGGGTTCATGTTCGGGTGTGGGTTCAGGTCCTTGTCAGGGTTCGGGTCCAAGGCTGGGTCATAAATCCAGACACCGACTACGGGTTTTGTCCAAGCCCTGGGTCTAGATTCGAATCCCAATCTCGGGTCCCAGTCTGGTTCCATTTCTGGTGGCGGTTCAGGAGCTGGGTCCTAGGTTCAAGTTTGGGCCTGGGTCGGGTAGTAGGTCCCGATCCTAGTTCTGTTTCCAGGTCTCTATCCTGATTCTGGGTCTAGGTCCCGGTTATGGTGTGGGTTTGGGTCCCATTCTAGGTTTGGGTTCGAGTCTTAGTGTCGTTTCGGGTTTAGGTCTCTCTCTGGGTTTTGATCTGGGTTCGGGTTTGGGTTTAGGTTCTGGTCCTGGTCCTAGTCCTAGTTCGGTTCTAGTTCCATTTGTGATTCTGAGTTCGAGTTTCGGTTTGAGTTCGGGTCGGAGTTCGAGTCCTGGTCTGAGTTTGGGTTCGGGTCCTGATTTCAGTCTAGGTCCAGATCAGGCTCTGAGTGTGGGTTCGCGTCCTGGGTCTTGGTCTAGGTTGGGTCCGAGTCCCAAGTTCCAATCCCGATCTGAGATTGGATTCAGTTCTGGGTGTAAGTCCTTGTTTCTAATCCTGGTCTGTGTTCGAGTTGGGTCCGGGTCCAGGTCTACCTTTCGGTCTGATTCTAGGTGTGTGTGTTTGAGTTCGGGTCCGACTCTGTGTCCGGGTTTGTGTCAAGGTCTGGACCCTGATCTAAGTCTAGGTTCGTTTCGAGGTCCAAGTTCGGGTCCTGAGTGCTGGTCCAAGTTTGGGTCTGTGTTAGGATCTCGGTCAAGATCTAGGTCAAGCATTTCGATCCCATTCTGGGTCTTGGTCCGAGTCCAGTTTCGTATCCGGATCCCTATCTAGGACCAAGTCTGTTTTTGGGATCGGTCCCAGATTTAGGTCCAGGTCCGGGTTTCAGTTCTGGTCTAGGTACATGACCGTGTCCGGGCCCGAGTTCCAGTCTCAGTTTGGGTCTGAGGCTATGTTTGTGTTCGGTTCTAGGTCTGGGTCCGGACCCTGGTCAAGGTCCCAGTCTTGTTCTAGGGACCTGGTTTTGCGAATTATGTTCAGGTTCTAATTTTGGGTCCCAAGTCTAGGTCTGGGTTCGGGTTTGGTTCTTCGTCTAGGTTCTATTCCTATTTTCAGTCCAAGATCTAGACACCGACTACTGGTCTGTTCGAGGCACCGTTACCCGAATCCCGAGTCAAGATCTGGATCACTGTCACGGGTATCGGTCTGGTTCTGGTTCAGATCATAGGTCCCATTTCTGAGTTTAGGTTCGAGATCGAGACTGGGGTGCGGTTCTAGGTCCCGACCCAGGTTCTGTGTCCCTAGTCTGGTTCCATGTTTGGGCCTGAGTTCAGCTTCGGGTTCGCGTCCCGAGTCAAGGTTTGGGTGGGGATCTGAGTCCGGCTCCCGATTCGGTTCTAGGTCTGATTTGGAGTTTGGCTCCTGGTCCGGTTACGGTTCTGGATCAAGGTCCAATTTCAATGATGATTCCAAGTCCATGTCCTAGTTCCAGTCCCGGTCAACTTCCGCTTTTGGTTCCAATTTTCGGTCACATGGTACGGGTTCGGGTCCACTTTTGGGTTTGGGACTGGGTTCATGTCGGGGTTTGGGTTTTGGTCCTTGTCAGGGTTCGGGTCCAAGGCTGGGTCAATAATCCAGACACCGACTACATGTTTTGTCCAAGCGCTGGGTCAAGATCCGGATCCCAATCTCGGGTCCCAGTCTGGTTCTATTTCTTGTGCCGGGTCACGAGCTGGGTCCTAGGTTCAAGTTAAGATCTGGGTTCGGGTTTTGGTTTAGGTCCTGGTCCTGGTCTTAGTCCTAGTTCGTTTCTAGTTCCATTTGCGATTTTGAATTCGAGTTTGGGTTTTAGTTCGGGTCGGAGTTTGAGTAATGGTCTGAGTTTGGATTCGGATCCGGATTTCAGTCTAAGTCCAAATTAGGCTCCTGGTGTGGGTTCGCTTCCTGGGTCTTGGTCTAGGTTGGGTCCGAGTCGCAAGTTCCAATTCAGATCTGAGTCTGGATTCAGTTCTTGGTCTAAAACCTTGGTTTCTATCCTGGTCTGGGTTTGAGTTGGGTCCGGGTCCGGGTCTAGCTTTGGGTCTGATTCTAGTTGTGGGTGTTTGAGTTCGGGTCCGAGTCTGTGTCCGGGTTTGTGTCGAGGTCTGGACCCCGATCTGGGTCTAGGTTCGAGTCCAGGTCCAAGTTCGGGTCCCAAGTGCGGGTCCAAGTTTGGTTCAGGGTCAGGATCTCGGTCCAGATCTTGTTCCGTGTCCAGGTTCTTATCCAGATCCCTATCTAGGTCCAAGTCTGTGTTTGGGATTCTTATTTAGGGTCCTGGTTCGGTGATTATTGTTCAGGTTCTAATTTTGGGTCCCAGGTCTAGTTCTGGGTTCGGGTTTGGTTTTGGTCCTTGTTTGAGTCCCAGATCTAGACACCGCCTATTGGTCTGTTCCAGGCCCCGTTACCCGAATCCTGAGTCATGATCTGGATCACTGTCACGGGTCTCGGTCTGGTTCTGGTTTAGGTCCCAGGTCCCATTTTTTAGTTTGGGTTCAGGATCGAGACTGGGGTGCGTTTCTAGGTCCCGACCCTGGTTCTGTGTCCTTAGTTTGGTTCCATGTTTGGGTCTGAGTTCAGGTTCGGGTTAAGGTCCCGAGTCAAGGTTTGGGTTTGGATTCGGGTCCGGCTCCCGATTCGGGTCTAGTTTTTATTTGTAGTCCGGGTCCTGGTCCGGTTACGGTTTTGGATCTAGGTACAATTTCAGTTATGATTCCAAGTCCAAGCCCTA
Source organism: Cannabis sativa (assembly GCF_029168945.1). Lineage (NCBI taxonomy): Eukaryota > Viridiplantae > Streptophyta > Magnoliopsida > Rosales > Cannabaceae > Cannabis > Cannabis sativa. The sequence continues at coordinate 85,648,150 of NC_083602.1, forward strand.
GTTCTAGTCCCGACCAACTTCCAGTTTTGGTTCCAATTTTGGGTTACAGGGTACGGGTTCGGGTCCTGTTTTGGGTTAGGGCTTCGGTTCAGGTTTGGGTCTGGGTTCGGGACCTTGTCAAGGTTCGGGTCCAAGGCTGGGTTTTAAATCCAAACACCGACTACAGGTTTTGTCCAAGCCCTCGGTCCAGATCCAGGTCCCGATCTCGGGTCCCAGTCTGGTTTTATTTCTGGTGCAGGGTCACGATCTGGGTCCTAGGTTCAAGTTTGGGTCTTGGTCGGGTACTACGTCCTGGTCCTAGTTCTGTTTCTCAGGTCCGTATCCTTATTTTTGGTCAAAGTGCCGGTTATTGTGTGGGTTTAGGTCACGGTCTAGGTTCGGGTTCGAGTGCTAGTCTCGGTTCGGGTTTAGGTCTGTGTCTGGGTTTTAATCTGGGTTCGGGTTTGGGTTTAGGTCCTGGTCCTAGTCCTAGTTCGATTCTAGTTCCATTTGCGATTCTAAGTTCGAGTTTGGGTTTAAGTTCGAGTCGGAGTTTGAGTCCTGGTCTGAGTTTGGGTTCGGGTCCTGATTTCAAACTAGGTCAAGATCAGGCTCCGGGTGTGGGTTCTCGTCCTGGGTCTTTGTCTAGGTTGGGTCCGAGTCCCAAGTTCGAATCCCGATCTGAGTCTGGATTCAGTTCTGGGTCTAAGTCCTTGGTTCTGATCCTGGTCTGGGTTCGAGTTGGGGCCGGTTCCGTGTCCGGGTCTAGCTTTTGGTATGATTCTATGTGTGGATTTTTTATTTTGGGTCCGAGTCCGTGTCCAGGTTTGTCTCCAGGTCTGGACCCCTTTCTGGGTCTACGTTCGGGTCCAGGTCCAAGTTCGGGTCCCGAGTGCGGGTCCAGTTTCGGGTCTGGGTCGGGTTCTCGATCAAGATCTTTTTGCAGCATTTCGATCCCAGTTTGGTTCTTGGTTCGAGTCCAGTTTCGTATCCGGATCCCTATCTAGGTCCAAGTCTGTGTTTGGGATCAGGTCGCAGATTTAGGTCCAGGTCAGGGTCTGAGTTCCGGTGTGGGTACACGACTCTGTCCGGGCCCGAGTTCGAGTCTCAGTTTGGGTCTGAGGCTAGGTCTGTGTTTTGTTCTAGGTCTGGTTCCGGGTCCTGGTCACGGTCCTAGTCTTGTTCTAGGGTCCTGGTTCGGCGATTCTTGTTCAGTATCTAATTTTGGTTCCCACGTCAAGGTCTGGGTTCGGGTTTGGTTCTTCGTCTTGATTCTGGTCCTAGTCTGAGTCCCAGATCTAGACCCCGCCTACTGGTTTGTTCCAGGTCCCGTTACCCAAATACCTAGTCAAGATCTGGATCACTGTCACGGGTTTCTTTCTGGCTCTGGTTTAGGTACCAGGTCCAATATCAGAGTTTGGGTTCGGGATCGAGACTGGGGTGCGGTTCTAGGTCCAAACCCTGGTTTTGTGTCCCTAGTCTGGCTCCATGTTTGGGTCTAAGTTCAGGTTCGACTTTGGGTCTCGAGTCCAGGTTTGGGTTGGGATCCGGGTCCGGCTCCCAATTCGGGTCCAGGTCTGATTTGGAGTTCGGGTCCTGGTCGGGTTACGGTTCTGGATCTAGGTCATATTTAGTTATGAGTCCAAGTCAAAGTCCTAGTTCCAGTCCCGGTCAACTTCCGATTTTGGTTCCAATTTTGGGTCACAGGGTACGAGTTCGGGTCCACTTTTGGGTTTGGGACAGGGTTCAGGTCCGGGTGTGGGTTCGGGTCCTTGTTAGGGTTCGGGTCCAGGGTTTGGTCCCAAATCCACACTCAAAACTTGGAAATGCACTCTCAGTCAACTTCCAATTTTAGGTCACAGGGTACGGGTTCGGGTCCTGCTTTTAGTCTAGGTCAAGATCAGGCTCCGGGTGTAGGTCTTGAGTCCAAGTTTGGGTTAGGATCCCCACTCGGTCTAGGTCCGATTTGGAGTCCGGTCCCGGTCCTAAGCATTACGGTTCTGGATATAGGTCCCATTTCGGTTATGATTCCAAGTCCAAGTCCTAGTTCCAGTCCCGGTCAACATCCGATTTTTGTTCCAATTTTTGGTCAGAGGGTACGGGTTGGGTCCACTTTTGGGTTTTGGACTGGGTTCAGGTTCTGGTGTGTGTTCGGGTCCTTGTCAGGGTGCGGGTCAAGGGCTGGGTACCAAATCCACACACCAACTACGGGTTCTGTGAAAGCCTAGGTTCCAGATCCGGATCCCAATCTCGGGTCCCAGTCTGGTTCCATTTCTTGTGCCGGGTCAAGAGCTAGGTCCTAGGTTCAAGTTCGGGTATGGGTCGGGTATGGGTTGGGTACTAGGTCCCGGTTCTAGTTCTGTTTCCCTACGTCCATATCCTGACTTTTGGGCCAGGTCCCGATTAGGCTCCGGGTGTAGGTCTTGAGTCCAAGTTCGGGTCCTTATCAGGGTTCGGGTCCAAGGCTGGGTTTTAAATCCAAACACCGACTAGAGGTTTTGTCCAAGCCCTCGGTCCAGATCCAGGTCCCGATCTCGGGTCCCAATCTGGTTCCATTTCTGGTGCAGGGTCACGATGTGGGTCCTAGGTTCAAGTTTGGGTCTTGGTCGGGTACTACGTCCCGGTCCTAGTTCTAATTCTCAGGTCCGTATCCTTATTTTGGGTCAAAGTCCCGGTTATTGTGTGGGTTTAGGTCACGGTCTAGGTTCGAGTTCGAGTGCTAGTCTCGGTTCGGGTTTAGGTCTGTGTCTGGGTTTTGATCTGGGTTCGGGTTTGGGTTTAGGTCCTTGTCCTAGTCCTAGTTCGATTCTAGTTCCATTTGCGATTCTGAGTTCGAGTTTGGGTTTAAGTTCGAGTCGGAGTTTGAGTCCTGGTTTGAGATTGGGTTCGGGTCCTGATTTCAAACTAGGTCAAGATCAGGCTCCGGGTGTGGGTTCGCGTCCTGGGTCTTTGTCTAGGTTGGGTCCGAGTCCCAAGTTCCAATCTCGATCTGAGTCTGGATTCAGTTCTGGGTCTAAGTCCTTGGTTCTGATCTTGGTCTGGGTTCGAGTTGGGGCCGAGTCCGTGTCCAGGTCCAGCTTTTGGTATGATACTAGGTGTGGGTTTTTGAGTTTGGGTCCGAGTCTGTGTCTAGGTTTGTCTCCAGGTCTGGACCCCTTTCTGGGTCTACGTTCGAGTCCAGGTCCAAGTTCGGGTCCCGAGTGCGGGTCCAACTTTTGGTCTGGGTCGGGTTCTTGGTCCAGATCTTTTTGCAGCATTTCGATCCCAGTTTGGTTCTTGGTTCGAGTCCAGTTTCGTATCCGGATCCCTATCTTGATCCAAGTCTGTGTTTGGGATCGGGTTGCAGATTTAGGTCCAGGTCAGGGTCTGAGTTCCGGTGTGGGTACACGACTGTGTCCGGGCCAGAGTTCGAGTCTCAGTTTGGGTCTGAGGCTAGGTCTGTGTTTTGTTCTAGGTCTGGTTTCGGGTCCTGGTCACGGTCCTAGTCTTGCTCTAGGGTCCTGGTTCGGCGATTCTTGTTCAGGTTCTAATTTTGGTTCCCACGTCTAGGTCTGGGTTCGGGTTTGGTTCTTCGTCTTGATTCTGGTCCTAGTCTGAGTCCCAGATCTAGACCCCGCCTACTGGTTTGTTCCAGGTCCCGTTACCCAAATACCTAGTCAAGATCTCGATCACTGTCACGGGTTTCGGTCTGGTTCTGGTTTAGGTACAAGGTCCAATTTCTGAGTTTGGGTTCAGGATCGAGACTGGGGTGCGGTTGTAGGTCCAGACCCTGGTTTTGTGTCCCTAGTCTGGCTCCATGTTTGGGTCTAAGTTCAGGTTCGAGTTTGGGTCTCGAGTCCAGGTTTTGGTTGGGATCCGGGTCCGACTCCCAATTCGGGTCCAGGTCTGATTTGGAGTCCGGGTCCTGGTCGGGATACGGTTCTGGATCTAGGTCATATTCAGTTATGATTACAAGTCAAAGTCCTAGTTCCAGTCCCGGTCAACTTCCGATTTTGGTTCCAATTTTGGGTCACAGGGTACGGGTTCAGGTCCACTTTTGGGTTTGGGACAGGGTTCAGGTCCGGGTGTGGGTTCGGGTCCTTGTCAGGGTTCGGGTCCAGGATTTGGTCCCCAATCCACACTTAGAACTTGGAATTGCACTCTCAGTCAACTTCCAATTTTGGGTCACAGGGTACGGGTTCGGGTCCTCTTTTGGGTTAGGGACTCGGTTCAGGTTCGGGTGTGGGTTCGGGTCCTTGTCAGGGTTCGGGTCCAAGGCTGGGTTTTAAATCCAAACACTGACTAAAGATTTTGTCAGATCCGGGTCCCAATCTGGTTCCATTTCTAGTGTCGCGTCACGATCTGGGTCCTAGGTTGAAGTTCGGATATGGGTCGGGTACTAGGTCTGGGTCCTAGTTCTTTTTCCCACGTCCCTATCCTTATTCTAGGTCCAAGTCCCGGTTATTGTGTGGGTTTGGGTCCCTGTCTAGGTTCGAGTTCGAGTGCTAGTCTCGGTTCGGGTTTAGGTCTCTGTCTGGGTTTTGATCTGGGTTCGGGTTCGAGTTTAGGTCCTAGTCCTGGTCCTAGTCCTAGTTCGATTCTTGTTCCATTTGCGATTCTGAGTTCGAGTTTGGGTTTGAGTTCGAGTCAGAGTTCGAGTAGTGATCTGAGTTTGGGTTCGCGTCCTGATTTCAGTCTAGGTCAAGATCAGGCTCCGGGTGTGGGTTTGCGTCCTGGGTCTTGGTCTAGGTTGGGTCCGAGTCCCAAGTTCCAATCCCGATCTGAGTTTTGATCAAGTTCTGGGTCTAAGTCGTTTGTTCTGATCCTGGTCTGGGTTAGAGTTGTGTCCAGGTGTAGCTTTTGGTATGATTCTAGGCATGGGTGTTTGAGTTCGGGTCCGAGTCTGTGTTCGGGTTTGTGTCTAGGTCTGGACCCCGATCTGGGTCTAGGTTAGGGTCTAGGTCATAGTTCGGATCCCGAGTGCGGGTCCATGTTTGGGTCTAGGTTAGGATCTCAGTCCTGATCTAGGTCTAGCATTTCGATCCCAGTCTGGGTCTTGGTCCAAGTCCAGTTTCGTATCCGGATCCCTATCTAGGTCCAAGTCTGTGTTTGGGATCGGGTCCCAGATTTAGGTCCAGGTCCGGGTCTCAGTTCCGGTTTGGGTACACGACCGTGTCCGGGCCCGAGTTCCAGTCTCAGTTTGGGTCTGAGACTAGGTCTGTGTTGGGTTCTAGGTCTGGGTCAGGGTCCTGGTCACGATCCTAGTCTTGTTCTAGGGTCCTGGTTCGGCGATTCTTGTTCAGGTTCTAATTTTGGGTCCCAAGTCTAGGTCTGGGTCATAGTTTGAGTCCCAGATCTAGACACCGCCTACTGGTCTGTTCAAGTCCCCGTTACCTAAATCGCGAGTCAAGATCTAGATCACTGTCACGGGTCTCGGGTCTCGGTCTGGTTCTGGTTTAGGTCCCAGGTCAAATTTCTGAGTTTCGGTTCGGGATCGAGACTGGGCTGCGGTTGTAGATCCAGACCCTGGTTCTGTGTCCCTAGTTTGGCTCCATGTTTTGGTCTAAGTTCAGTTTCGGGTTTGGGTCTCGATTCCAAGTTTGGGTTGGGATCCCCAATTCGGGTCTAGGTCTGATTTGGAGTCCGGGTCCTGGTCCGGTTACGGTTCTAGATATAGGTCGTATTTCGGTTATGATTCCAAGTCCAAGTCCTAGTTCCAGTCCCGGTCAACATCGGATTTTTGTTCCAATTTTTGGTCACAGGGTACGGATTGGGTCCACTTTTGGGTTTGGGACTGGGTTCAGGTCCAGCTGTGTGTTCGGGTCCTTGTCAGGGTGGGGTCAAGGGCTGGGTACCAAATCCACACACCAACTACGGGTTTTGTGAAAGCCTAGGTTCCAGATCCGGATCCCAATCTCAGGTCCCAGTCTGGTTCCATTTCTTGTGCCGGGTCACGAGCTAGGTCCTAGGTTCAAGTTCGGGTATGGGTCGGGTACTAGGTCCCGGTTCTAGTTCTGTTTCCCCAAGTCCCTATCCTGATTTTTGGGCCAGGTCCCGATTATTGTGTGGGTTTGTGTCCCGGTCTAGAGTCGAATTCGAGTCCTAGTCTCGGTTCGGGTTTAGATCTCTATCTGGGTTTTGATCTGGGTTCGGGTTTGGGTTTAGGTCCTGGTCCTGGTCCTAGTCCTAGTTCGGTTCTAGTTCCATTTGCGATTCTGAGTTCGAGTTTGGGTTTGAGTTCGGGTCGGGGTTCGAGTCCTCGTCTGAGTTTGAGTTCGGGTTCTGATTTCATTCTAGGTCCAGATGAGGCTCCGGGTTCGCGTCCTGGGTCTTGGTCTAGGTAGGGTCCGAGTCCCAAGTTCCAATCCCGATGTGAGTCTGGATTCAGTTCTGGGTCTAAGTCCTTGGTTCTGCTCCTGGTCTGGGTTTGAGTTTGGGTCCGTGTCCGGGTCTATCTTTGGGTCTGATTCTAGGTGTGGGTTCTTGAGTTCGGGTCCGAGTCTGTGTCCAAGTCTGGACCCCGATCTGGGTCTACCTTCGGGTCCAGGTCCAAGTTTGGGTCCTGAGTGGGAGTACAAGTTTGGTTCTGGGTCCGGATCTCGGTCCAGATCTAGGCCCAGCATTTCGATCCCAGTCTGGGTCTTGGTCCGAGTCCAGGTTCGTATCTGGATCCCTATCTAGGTCCAAGTCTGTGTTTGTGATCGGGTCCCAGATTTAGGTACACGACCGTGTCTAGGCCCGAGTTCTAGTCTCAGTTTGGGTCTGAGGCTAGGTCTGTGTTCGGGTCTTGGTCTGGGTCCGGGTCCTGGTCACGGTCCTAGTCTTGTTCTACGATCCTGGTTCGGCGATTCTTGTTCAGGTTCTAATTTTTGGTCCCAGGTCAATGTCTAGGTTCGGGTTGTGTTCTTCGTCTGGGTTCTGGTCCTAGTCTGAGTCCCAAATCTAGACACCGACTTCTGGTCCAGGTCCCATCACTGTCACGGGTCTCGGTCTTGTTCTGGTTCAGGTCCTAGGTCCCATTTCTGAGTTTGGGTTCGGGATCGAGACTGCGATGCGGTTCTAGGTCCCGACCATGGTTCTTTGTCCCTAGCATGGTTCCATGTTTTGGTTTGAGTTCAGGTTAGGGTTCGGGCCCCGAGTCCAGGAATTGGTTTGGATCTGGGTCCGGCTCCCAATTCGGGTCTTGGTCTTATTTGGAGTCCGGGTCCTTGTCTAGTTACGGTTCTGGATCTAGGGCCAATTTCAATTATGATTCCAAGTCCAAATCCTAGTTCCAATCACGATCAAATTCTCATTTTGGTTCCAATTTTGGGTCACAAGGTACGAGTTCGGGTGCTCTTTTGGTTTTGGATTGGGTTCAGGTCCGGGAGTGGGTTCGTGTCCACTTTTGGGTTTGGGACTGGGTTCAGGTCTGGGTCTGGTTTGGTCCTTGTCAGGGTTCGGGTCCAGGGCTGGGTCCCAAATCCTGACACCGACTTCTAGTTTTGTGAAAGCCCTAGGTCCAGACCTGGATCCCAATCTCGGGTCCCAGTCTGAATCCATTTTTGGTGCCGGGTCAGGAGCTGGGTCCTAGGTTCAAGTTAAGGTCTTGGTCGAGTACAACATCCTGGTCGTAGTTCTGTTTCCTAGGTCCCTATCCTGATTCTGGGTCCAGGTCCTAGTTATTGTGTGGGTTTGGGTCTCGGTCAAGGTTCGGGTTCGAGTCCTAGTCTCTGTTCGGGTTTAGGTCTCTGTCTGGGTTTTGATCTGGGTTCGGGTTTGGGTTTAGGTTCTGGCCCCAGTCCTAGTTCGGTTCTAGTTCCTTTTGCGATTCTAAGTTCGAGTTTGGGTTTGAGTTCGGGTTGGAGTTTGAGACATGGTCGTAGTTTGGGTTCGGGTCCGGATTCCAGTCTAGGTCCAAATCAGGCTCCGGATGTGGGTTCGCGTCCTTGGTCTTGATCTAGGTTGGGTCCGAGTCCCAAGTTCCAATCCCGATCTGAGTCTGGATTAAGTTCTGGGTCTAAGTCTTTGGTTTTGATCCTTGTCTTGGTTCGAGTTTGGGTCCGGGTCCGGGTCTAGCTTTGGGTCTGATTCTAGGTGTGGGTGTTTGAGTTTGGGTCCGAGTTTGTGTCCGGGTTTGTGTCCAGGTCTGACCTCGATTTGGGTCTAGGTTTGGGTCGAGGTCCAAGTTCAGGTCCCGAGTGCGGGTCCTAGTTTCGGTCTGGGTAGGGTTCTCGGTCCTGATCTAGGTCCAGCATTTTGATCCCAGTCTGGGTCTTGGTTCAGCTTCCAGGTCCCATTTCAGAGTTTGGGTTCGGGATCGAGACTGAGGAGTGGTTCTAGGTCTTGACCCTAGTTCTTTGTCCCTAGCATGGTTCCATGTTTGGGTCTGAGTTCAGGTTCGGGATCGGGTCCCGAGTCCAGGTTTGGGTGGTGATCCGGGTCCGGCTCCCAATTCCGTTCTAGGTCTGATTTTGAGTTTGGGTCCTTGTCCCAGTTGAGACCATACTGCTTGTAAGACTCAGTTAATTGATTGTAATTAATCAATTATAATTCTAAAAGTTAGACTATGTCTACTTTATGAATTCTCACAGTTTAAGGATGAAATCGTAAAGAAAAGGGTTTCTAGGTTTAATTATTAATTAAGAGACTTTGTATGTCTAATTAATAATTATTTTAAATGACAATATTATTTAATAATCTATTTTAGTTATTAAATAATTAGTTTTGGCATTTAAATGATTAGAATTGGAAAAATGGCATTTTTGGAGAAATTGAAATAAAATTGAGGAAACTGCAAAATCCAAGTGAGGCCCATATCACCCTATGGCCGGCACCTCTTTGTGTGTTTCCCAATTATTATTTTCAATTTTAATTGCCATGTAATTGCTAATCAAAGCCTAGCAAAAATAGAAAAGTGGTGGATCACAATAAGGCAGTTAATTGATTACACAGTAATTAAGGAAACTGTTTTTTTTGGAAAGTTGTGCTCTCCCTTCTCCCTATATAAAGCAACCTTTGTTCTCTTCTCTTATATACCATAAGCCACGAAATTCAAGAGAGAAAATGAGAGAAAATTTCGAAATCCTTAAGTGATGAGTAGTGCCCACACACATCAAGTGGTATCTCAATCATAGTATGGAAGACTATGGAATTTCTGCATCAAAGAAGGAGAAAAGAAGATCCAGGTTCAGATCTTGGTGATGCTCTGCTACAGAAAGGAATCAAGGGCTAGAGATCTGAACGGAAGGAGTCATATTATTCCGCTGCACCCACTGTAAGGTTTTCTAACTTTATATGTGTTTATTTTCATTGTTTTAGAATTCATATTAGGTTGTTAATCCAACATACTTGTTAGTAAATCTAGATCCTGGTAAAATTAATTTCCAACAACTGGTATCAGAGCCATGGTAATGATTTACTTTCATGTAATATGAATTAAAACGATGATTGCATGTTTCTGTGTTGATTTGGATGGTTTCATGTTGGTTTATGTGCTTATGTGATGAATGTTGATGTTGTACGAAATTTTTCCATGAAATATATTTTTTCAAATTTTGAAAATATTTTATTTGGATTCCTTGTGAAAAATTGAGCAATTTTTGTTTTTACGGAACTCGATTCCGATAAAAATTGAGAAAGATATGAATTTTGGAAAATCGGGATTCAAGGCTGTCAAGGGTGGTGCTCATGCGCACCAGACCCTCGGATCAGCCTTCCCCTCCGCGCGCGTAAGCCTGGGCGTGCACCCTGCAGTTGACCGAGTTTTCTCGGTCAGGCACCCTGCAGGCGCCGAGCTTCCTCGGCGTGAGCACTCCATCCGCGCGCGTGACAGGCTGCTAGCAGCCTCTCTTGGGCTGCAGATGCAGCCTACTGGGCTGCTTTCCCAAAAATTGCGATTTTTGGGGTTTTTCCCCAAAAATCCATTTTTTTCATGGGATTGTTTCCCAAAATTCATTTTTCCTATTTTAAATATTTCTAAATTGAAATGTTTCCAATTTTAAATATTTTCAATTTGGAATTTTTCCAATTTTTAAATATTTCTATTTTGGAATGTTTCTAATTTTAAATATTTCCTATTATGGTCAGATTTAAAAATTTGTGAACTTCTTTAATATTTAATTATTTAATTATAAGATTAGATATTTTGATATTTAAGATATTTTAAATTAAAAGATAACTTTGTCTTTTTATTTAAAATATTATATTAAAATTATCTTATATGATAAATTAAATAATTAATAAATTTGAAATTAACATAGATATTCTTATAGATATACTTACCATAATGTTTTTTTCAAATTCAAAAATTTGTTATTTTGTTAAATATTTAATTATTTATAAATTATAAGTTTAAAAATGATATTTTTTTTATATATATCATTTTTTTTCTTATTAGAAATTTATAAATCATATCTTAAATATTTAAATAACATAGATATTTTTGTAGAGATTTGAATATTGCTTAATTTGAGATATTTTGACATATAATTATGGTAATTATTATTCAACCAAATCTATTTTAAAATTGGTTTATTTTATTAAATTATAAGATCTGAAAGTGATATTGAAGATTCTTTCCTTTCAAATCATTGATCTTATTAGATATTTAATTTAATTCAAATAAACCTAGATATTTTAAAATTAGTTTCCTTTATTTGGTTAGTTTAAGAATAATAATTTAATTATATTAATATCTTGATTCACATCTGTTACATGGACAATGTTTGTTTATTTATATTGTTTATTCAAAAACTTTTTAACAAACCTATTATTTATCTGATCTAAATTGCTATGATTAACTTGTTGACAGATCATGATCTATTGATCTGATTTTAATCATAGTCCAATTAACGATAGATCTTATAAATAATTTGTAACAGGTAAATTTTGTACTTCTTTCATCTGTGTAAACCTAGTAACATGATAGGGCCCATCCAAATCATTTGACCTGTGTGAGCCTATATGTTTGCTTTTGGGCTTAGATGCATATAGGAAGCCCATTTAAGTTTTTACTAAGTAAATGGACTAGGTTGCTAAAATAAATTTTGACATAAGGAAATTTATTTAGGTCCAATTAGATTTGGGCTTATTCAATGAATAACAATTGTTTATTTAAAGGTTAAATTCCTCTCTTTTGGGCCTTGTGTGAGAGTTTGGGGCCGTAGAAGTGGGTACGACATACTGAACCCAGCTCCCCCTCACATGAACTACCCCAATTGTGAAGGCCCATTTGCCTTATTTAAATAATTGTATTAGGTTAATTATATTAGTCTAACCTAATTAAAATTGAATTAGCAACATAATTAACTTTTAAAATATATGAAATTTATTTTTCATTGTAATATTTTAAAGTTAATTTTAGAAAAACACTTAGTCAATGATATATTCTAGATAGTTATTTCTAGTACTAGTTATTATTTCTAATATTAAATAGGAAAATATCATTGATTGTGAAATTAATTGTCTCATAATTAATTTTGGTACAATCTAAGTTTAGAATATTTTCCTAGTATTAAACTAGAATTAATAATTAAGTTTCCTCTTTACTTAGTTATTTATTTCTTGAATTTAATACATTTAATTAAATTGAAAATTTCAATATCTAAGTTGATTTTCATCATGATACTTTAATATTGTTATTTTCATGTTATTTAATTAAAGTTGAAAATTATTTTAAGTTTGGAATCTTATTTCAGAATAACTTAAGTTTGAATAATTTTCAGAATATATTTTATTTTATTTTATTAATCATTTCCCAAAATTTTGAAATTGCATTTCTTTAATGCAGAAATTTCGAATTTTATTTGAAAAATAGATTAAAGTTTAAAATTATTTATTTAATTTCGGACCAACTTAAATCAATGACTTTTTCATTTAATGGTTAATTTAAATAAATGAACTAAAATATATTATAATTGGAAATTGGATTAATTAGTCTATGAAAGTCTAGATAGATATTATCTGTTTTGCTTGAAGTATTTTTCTAGTGTATTTAATTAAATAGAAAATTAATATTTAAGTTGATTTTTAATCATGATACTTAAATATTTGAAATTTTTCTTAGATATTTAATTAAATAGGAAAATTATATTTTTTTGTTGAAAATTAATTTTTATTAATTTTGCGCCAACATAAAATTAAGGTAAATTAAATAGGAAAATTATATTTTTTTGTTGAAAATTAATTTTTATTAATTTTGCGCCAACATAAAATTAAGGTAATTTTCCAGGATTTATTTTTTATTTTATTTTAAAGCATTTTCGAAATGCAATATATATTTATAGAAAATTAAATTTGAGTTGTAAATTAATTTAAATTAATTTTGAAACAACTTAAATTGAATAATTTTCTAAATATTTATGGAAATTATTACTAAGATGGAAATAATTCACGTTATTTATCTATCTAAGTATAATTTATAAATATTAAATTAAAATTTATATTTGGAATTTTTCATTCTAAATTGGAAATTTTAATTAAATAAATATATATTTAAAATAAATGGATTAAAATAAATATTAGAAGAAAATACAACCCTTCATTAAATAATGAGCTTTATTATTAGGATATTCGATCTCCATTGTTGGTTTTACATAGCTATTGTTTTAGTGAGTAATCCTCCCTAATGGAGGAACGTTCATTAGCAAGTTAGCACCGTTTAATCTCGAAAGATAAGTAATCTTGTAAGTTTTTTTTATATAGTTTATGACCACCCTAATGGTGGCGACTGTATAAGACTTACAAGAATATGAAACAATGGTGGAAGCTCATAAGATAGAATAGCCTTGACTCTCGCCTAAACGGGACAACGCCGATTTCAATCTTGATCAAATAAAAGGTTGCTAGAATGTTTGACATTTTAGATGAGCTGACAACTCTATGCAATGGATGGTAGCTTTGACTCTCGCCTAAACGGGACACTGATATCATTTTGTCGAAAACCTTGGAAATTATTTAGGATTGTATGTTTTAGTATTTTCACTTGTCATTCCTACTTGCTATGTGCTTCATAATTTCTGAATTGTGTATGAATTTGTATTGAACCATGTTATTTTCTGTTATTTAATCGTAGTTTAATTTCGAATCTTCATTGTTGGTCTAACTTGATTTGTTTTTCTAATGAGATAAATCCCTAATGGATTTTCACCATTAGACTAACATAATAGTGTTAGATCTCGAAAGATAAATATTGTATATGCAACATCTAGCTGTTCATCAATTGATGACACCTTAGACTAGTGTTTTACAATATATAACAAGAAGATTGTATAAATAAATTTACTTTGACTCTCGCTAATCGGAGCATCGTTGGATTCTTATTTAAAACGAAATTATCCTAATTCCTCTTAGCTTATTCATTTCGAATTAGCTTAATGACATATCATTGGATGAATGGTCTATAAATCATATAAAGACTTAATTTCTCTTAAGAAATTAGATGACGCATATGATTATATTCCCGGAATTCTATCCCAAAATGATATAAATCCTCAATCTTAGATATCTCCTACTTGTATAGGCAAATCATAGAGTTAGATTAGTAGTGGTGGTCCAAGAAAGAATTACTAATTATACAGTTACACTTTCACAAGTGTTTCATAACCATTTTCTATCAATGGATTCAAACTGTATGATTTTAGTATTCTGTGACCAGAATCCACTTGCACTATTCTAAGAACTCTTTGATGTAACTAAAGTAAGTCATCAAAAGATACAACCACATTTTTTTTTATAAATCTATGGCATTTGTATCTTGTTCATAGTGTTTTTAACAAGATCATTCTCTGCAAAGAGTTAATATGCCTATATCCACTGAAAGTAAGTTCATCTCATTCGCAGATGGATGTACATTCAGGGGTGGATATGAGTTTTCGTTGTATTCTTAAAACGATCACTCTAGATTTTACCTTATGCAAAAGAAATTTGAAATGTTTGAAAAATTTCATGAATTTCTAGCAATGGTGAAGGTAAGTGGTTAAAGATCTTGCGAACTGATAGGGGTAGAGAAAAAGTTAGTAGATATGCTGTTCAAAGATCATTAATTTGATTTTGAATAATATCCAAACTTACCTCCCCAGAAATTCGAGTTGCATATTGATGATTAGTTACTAGTCGTTGCCTAAATCCTTCTATGGAAATAAAATTTCAGAATGATGCAATGGTTGTATACTTATTAATAAAGATCAGAAATAACATTTTATGTTGCATGGTGTTGGGTTTTATGCCCTAAATAAAACTCATTTCAATATAATCAGATTTACTTATTAATATAGATTAGAAATAACATTTAATGTTGCATGGTTCACATGATTTATTTCATGATTATATGTATATAATGTATGAATTCATCTAAAACCCTTTTCACATACTTGATCCTGTTTATTGTGCCGTCAACACATTGGAAAGTAAACATGACTATGTGAATAAAGTTTCCTAGATTTATCAGACATAGGGTTTTACTGATATGATAATCTACAACAGAGTTTACTTGCATTTGGAGAAGTGCTATGTTCTTTCCAGAGCATTGGTTAAAGTAAAGCTCAGGTTGGATGCATGGAGTATGCATCGGAAGGGACCGATATTGAACTTTGACTTAGATTTATTAAACTTACCGTAATATCTATTCAAGTCAATATCGCCTAGTTGATCCTAGATCAAATGTTCTTAATCCTGTTATGATTAGGCTCAATCTTGAAAGGCTATTCGTGTTCCTTGAATTGTTAGTTAAGCCTACCTTTTGGTCAGGGTGATACGTATTTTTTGAGAACACGGTAGTGCAATTGAGTGGGAGCGCTAGCATAAACATGGAATCTATAGCTTCTATCTGGCGAATAGTAAGCAAAGGATGATCTCCTTCGAGCTTGACCAAACGAACATAAATGGTGGAGTACTCATTTCACATAAGCTGAAATATCATTTATACGGGGTCAAGTGTTTTAAGGAATAAATACATTGTAGGGTGTAACTGTAATTTAATCCCTTTACAGTGTAGATCATTCATATAGAGGATCATTGATCACATTAGGATTATAACAATGGATAACTAATGATGTTTCTATATGGTGGAACATATAGAGCATTCTATATACTGAGAGTGCAATTCTAAGTTCTATGCGTGGATTCAACGAAGAATTAATAAGTTAGTGAATTTTAGTGCTAAATTCTTGATCTACTTATTGGAAGCTCGGTTATATAGACCCATGGTCCCCCCACTAGTTGAGATAATATTGCTTGTAAGACTCATGTAATTGGTTTTGATTAATCAATTATAATTCTCAAATTAGACTATGTCTATTTGTGAATTTTTCACTAAGTAAGGGCGAAATTGTAAAGAAAGAGTTTATAGGCGCATATTTGTTAATTATGATACTTTGTATGGTTCAATTAATAAATATGATAAATGACAATATTATTTAATAATTATTTATAGTTATTAAATAGTTAGAATTGGCATTTAAATGTTTGAATTAGGAAATTGGCATTTTTGAGAAAATCAGATACAAAAGGTGTTAAAATTGCAAAATTGCAAAGCCCAAGGCCCAATCCACTTATGTATGGCCGGCCACCTATATGTATATTTTAAATTGATTTTTTCATTATTTTAATGCCATATAATTCAAATCTAACCCTAGTGGAATGCTATAAATAGATAGTGAAGGCTTCAGGAAAAACACTTCTTCTGATTCAGAAAATCTGAGCCTCTCTCTCTCCCTATCTTTAGCTGACCACTCTCTCTCTTCTTCTTCAATATTTCGAAATCCTTAGTGATTAGAGTAGTGCCCACACACATCAAGCAATACCTCAATCATAGTGAGGAAGATCGTGAAGAAAGATCATCAGCAAAGGAGATTCAGCATCAAAGATTCAGAGAAAGAGATCCAGGTTCAGATATTGATAATGCTCTGCTACAGAAAGGAATCAAGGGCTAGATATCTGAACGGAAGGAGTCATATTATTCCGCTGCACCCAATGTAAGGTTTCTTAAACTTTATATGTGTTTATTTTATCGTTTTAGAAAGTTCATATTTAGGATGTTAATAAACATACTTGTGAGTAGATCTAAGATCCTGGTAAAATAATTTCCAACAACTGGCCTCAGAGCCATGGTAATTGATTTACTTGCAAGAAATTTGGACTTTAAAACGATTGTTTGTATGTTCTTTGGATGGTATCATGTTGTATTGAGTGTTATTTGATGATTGATTGATGTTTGTGAAATTTTCGTGAAAAATAATTGCGATTTTATCTCTATAATTATTTTTATTGGATAGTATGGAAAAAATTAAGCAAGTTAGCCTTTTACAGAACTCAATTTGGATTTTATTTGAATTAGTTATGATTTTTTGAAGATTTGACAAAATCGGCCGGAAATTGTCTTGATATTTTCCTGCGATCGCAGAACTGTCCGTACAGTTTCGAATTTTTTCTTTTTTCTTCAATTTTTCATATTTTTTCATGGAATTAACTTCCAATTTTTTGTATGGTTTTGTATATATACTATTACTATTCCTAATTCAATTCTAATTATCATTTTGAATTAATTTAATTTTTTTTTAATTTAATTCAAGATATTAGTGTAATTTGAATTTGAATAGAATTAGTATTTATCTTTTTGCTTAAAAATCTATCTTATTTTTAAATTTGATTATATTTTTTTTAAATTTAAGGTCAGATTTTATAAGATATTTATAATATCTTTTAAGATATTTTAAAAATATCTTATCTTTTAAGATATTTTTTTTAATAATATCTTATCTTTTAAGATTTTTTTTAAATCTTTTTAGATATTTTGACCTTATTTAAATTTAAAATAAGATATTTATAATCATGTAATTTTAAATAGATGTAAGATATTTTGCTAATTTTTTAAAATTTGTTATTTTATTTATTTAAATTACATTTAAAATTTGAAAAAGATATTTATTTATCTTTTCTAATTTTTTATTTAATTTTTATTTATAAAATAACATTTAAAATTTAAAAGTAGTTAACAAATTTTTGAAATGATATTTAGGTTGGTTGAAACCTAATTTTTCAAAAATTGTAGGTTTAATTTTAAATTAAATTTTTTTTTTCGAATTTTTCAATTTTTTTTTAAATTTTTCGAAATTTTTTTTATTATTATTATTTAATTAAATATTTTCGAAATTAAATATTTAATTTAAAATTAAATAAATCCTACTTCCAACTATCCAGCTAACCTTGTTGCAGGAGTATGTGGTTTTACCTTGTTTGTAAGATTTCAAAACCTATTATTACTTGATTGCAAATAGCCATGGTTACCTTCTGCCAGATCTAATGATCTGATGGCTCTCTTGGTCAAGATAATAATTTGTAACAGGTATAATTTACAATCTTCTTTCATCTGTGTATGACCTAGCAACATGATAGGACCCATCCAAAGTGTGCCTGTGTGAGCCTATGTGTTTAATTTTATTATAGATGCATATAGGTTAATGTTGCTAAAATAAATTATCATAGTTATTGATAGAATTTATTTAGGCCCATTTAGTTTTTGGGCCTATTCAATTAATAACAGTTGTTCTTATTAAGGTTAAATTCCTCTCTTTTGGGCCTTGTGTGAGATTTGGGAGCCATAGAAGTGGGTACGACATACTGAACCCAGCACCCCCTCACACAAACTACCCCAATTGTGAAGGCCCATTTGCCTGATTTGAACAACTGTACTAGGTTAATTACACTAGTTTAACCTAATAAAATTGATTAGCAACATAATTAATTTCATTTATTTTGAAATTAATTTAAGAAAATTATAGTTTAAAGAATTTTTTATTCTAAGCTAAACTATATGTATTTTCTTGTATTTAATTAAATATAGAATTATAACCATCTAGATTCTTTCTGGAACTTAATTTAAATTTTTCATTAAATATTCCTATTTAAGTTGATATTTAGTTATTGTTGACCGAGGTTTTCGGCAACTATTAAAATATAATTATAATAATGAGCTGTAAGAAAGTGAGATGAAGACTTTTTACGTGGTTGGGGCGTTAATGAGCCTTAGTCCACGAGCCACTGCTATTAATGGATGTATTTAATACAGATTCTACACTTGAGAGAATGTTTTTCTCTTAAATACAGAGAATGCTCTTGGTGAGTTTTTTCTCTTCTTGCTCTTTTGCAACCAAGATTCTCCGACCCCATTAAATGAGCTTTGAGGGGGTATTTATAGTGTTTTGGTGGGGTAATCCCTAGAATTGTTCTTACACATGTGTCTGTAAGTATCCATAAAGTTGGGCATTTCCGATGAATATACCATGGGTGATGCATGGTCAAATCCCTAGGTGCTGTAGGGTTTTTATGGAGAATGTCCTTTTTATCTTATGATTGACGTGACTCTTCGCAGAGTAGCCATCGCTAGACTTAAATGATCATTACTGTAGCGCTGCTGTTCGGGGGTTGTGCCGTCAGACTTTATTGCGTGTTACAGTCCCAACACGTTTCCTCCCATGCAGCATTAAATGCGACTTGATTTCTCGGGAGAGACCTGACACATCCCGGAGGGCCTTCACGCTATACTAGCTTCCAGGAGTAACTTGTACTCCGGGTGTCTCCTCCGGGACCCATGCTAATAGCGCTTCTTGGTGGCATAAAAAGACTTAGCAAATCTTTCCAAGTTATCTGATCCACGTGTCCCCTCTTGACTGGTCCACGTATTTTGGGCGAATTTTGGAGCAACATTTACACCCCAAGCCTTGTTTACTTAGTAAAAATAAACCAAGGCTTGTTCAAGTGTCTCCGGTTGACCCCTCGTTCCCCTAGCTCGAGCCTCGAGCGCGTGGGGGCACATTAAATGATGTCATTTAATGCAGCAATATGCTTGTTTGCAGGAATGTTTCCAGCCGCCTCCTCGGTCTTCTGATACGACTTGGGGGCGCGTGGAGGTGTGTCTAATAATGGCATTAATTGCGGCGATTCACTTTTGCAGAGGTCGATTCGTTTCACGCCCCATGATTGATGCGGCGCATTGATGGTGTCAGACGGATACTCAAACGTTTCCACCGCCTTAATGGTAGATTGATCTGGTCCGTTGATCTTTTGGGAATTCGAATCGTGCGTTTCCCCCACCGTGCGATTGGTAGGTGAAGACGCCTGTGCCTCATGCACTTTTGCCTATAAAAGCCACCACCTTTCCTTCATTTCGGTTACTTTCCATTCCTTGCCATTTCTGCTCGAATTTCTCAGAGAGAAAATTCCTCAAAGTAGCACAAACTGCTTTAACACTTAAACACTTCTTTTAATTTTCCAGTGTTCGATTTTGCCAGTGCTTCTCAACTCTCACTCAACCACACTCAGTACCCCCAGTTCAACAATCAACTGTAAGTTTCTTGCATCTTTAGATAATAACATGCTTACATTTACTTCGTTTGTTTTCTGGGTTCGCACTTAGAGGCTTCTGGGTGTGTGAGTGTTTAAGTTCTTCGAGTTCTGCTTTATGTTTACTGTGTTAGTTGTAGAGTCGCCATTGTCATGCCTCTGTTGTAGGCATACAACTTTGTTTGAAGAAGGCCATGTGTTCTTCGTTTAGCAATTGCTTAGGGCATAGGAAGGCTTTTCTCTTTTCTTTTCCTTTTTGCAAAACCACTTTTCTGCGATTTTACTGCACCCGACACTTGTTCAGGGATTCTCTCCTGAGTTTCCCAGGTGACACGTGTCCGGAGGGGGCCTCTTTCCAGCGGTTAGGGGACCCCCACTCCCTTTTTCCTGATTTAGGGTTTGGTATGGGGCCTAACTGCTGGGTTTTTTTCTTTTTGTTTTTCTCAGAACATAAAATGTCTGCTTCTGGCTCGAAATCTTCGAAGAAGAAAGGGAAAAACATAGCCACCCTGGAGGAGGTTTCTCTGGGACCCGTTGCCCAGGAAGGGTACAAGTCCCGCGCCACTGGTTGGGAAGCGGCCGAGCTTCGATCGACCCTGACTTGCCCTCACCAGCTGGAGAACATCATTAATGTGGCTGGGATCAAACCCTCTACCTCAGGGACCTTCCACCGGCCTCCTCGTGACTCGGAGACGCCTAATCACAACTATGACGGCTTCGGGGCTTGGAGTCAGACCCATTTGATGGCCGGTGCCATGCTCCCGCTCCAAGATTACTTTGTGAATTTTCTTGTATTTGTCGGCCTTGCGCCATACCAACTTATTCCTCAAGCTTACCGCCTGCTCTCAGGCTTATTTATTTTTTACACCGCCCGCGGCTGGGGTCTCCCGGCCGGCGGAAATTTTATATTTTTATGAACTTGTATCCGTCCCCGAAAGGGGACAAACTTAAGGATGGTTTTTATGGGTTCGGATCCACCCCCGCTAACGAGGGGATGGTTCCATATAATAGGCAGACTCATGTTAAGGAGTACCGCCACCGATTTTTCTTCTCGTCCGGGTTCAGGGCCGTGGACCACCCGGAGCTTCTCACGGAGTGGGTGCGGATCCCACCTTACCAGCGGACGCTCCCCACTCAGGCTTTCCTTCGAAGGGCCCAAGCCTTCGCCTCCTACGACCATGCCGATCTTGATGTCGGGGGCCTGGTCACCACGGAGAATTGCAGGAAGGCTAAACTTATCCTTTCTCATCAATCCGTGGATGACTCCAACCTCTCAAAGGTCATCTGCCCCAATGTGAGGGCGCCGGTTGCGGAGAAGGCCTTCCGGGATGAGCTCATTGCTACGGCAGAGAAGAAGTACCAAGATTATCTCTACCGGAAGGCCCAGGAGAAGGCGTATTCTAAGGCCCAGGCTGCCTCTGGGAGAGGGCTTCGCGTGGGGAGTCCGGTGGTGCGAAGGAGCCAAGCCATTGGCGGGAAGTCCGAAGCTAAATTTTTTGACAAGATACTTCAAGAAGAGATTGGGGGTCCTTCCGCCGGGAGGCCCCTTCGTCTTGAAGGTTCTTCTGAGAACCGTACTTCCCGGCCTCGGCCTTCACCCCTGAACCAAACTCGGGTGCTCCCGGTGCTAGCACTTCCGGTGCTGGTGGTAAGTCTCCCTTGATAATTCGCTATGTTCCTTCCGTTGATGAATATACCAGTCATAGGCCCATAGGGTTTGACGAGCGTCTCCGTAGGTTTAAGATGCCGTCGACCCGGTGGGGGGATCATTTGAAGGAATTTTATTTTACGAACTTAGGAGATTACCTAGGTCGGTCCCGGATGGGCTCCGGCCCTCCGGAACCTATTCCCTTAGGTCCGTCGGCTTACATAGCGTCCAGCTGGTTTCGGCCCTCGGACAGTTATCTTGGAGATGATGCTGCCAGCATTAAAGTTCGGGACTTTGCTAGGGCCGAATTAGGAAGTTCGGGTAGGAGTAGTTTATTTGCTGCACCTTTTATAAGCAGTTTCTCACGAACTTCTAACACTTGCTTATTTTATTGGAACAGGTACCTCCATGGATGCCATCCTGGAACAGCTTGCCGGGGTTCATACTCCCGTGGCTCCTCCGGCTTTCACCCCCTCTCCCCCGGCTCCTTCCTTGAAGGTTCCTTCCGGCGCTCCTCCCGAAACCATTGACTTAGTGGATGACGAGGAGGTGCTTCCGGGAGAAGGCCAAGGGAAAGGGTGGGACTTCTCGGAGGAAGCCGCTGAGGGTGCTGGAGAGCCTCAAGCCCATCCAGTGGTAGCAGAGGAGGACGAGGAGGAGCCTGAAGTGGCTCTGATTCGCAAGCGTAAGGGCAAGATGATTGCCCAGGACGAGCCGAAGAGGCCTCGGAGGGCCGACACTCCTGCTCATGGCCTAGACGGCGGGGTTTCCCCGATGGAGGAAAATCCTGCTCCTCCTCACATTGATCTTACCCCGATTCCGGGGGATGAGGTGAGGCAGGAGCTTCGCATAGCCAAACACAACTACGCTATGGACGAGTACTCCCGGGGGTATGCCGAGGTGGAGGCCCTTAGGAGGATTCTGCGAGCTGAGGTTGAGGCGAGCATCAACCATCCGGACTATCATGATCCGTGGAACCTCAACCTGGACCCCTTAACGGACTGGTTCCGTCCCCTCCTAGGGCCCACTTTGGCTCCCTTTGCCGCGGAAATGACCGGTGAGTTCGCTTCTCAGCTTACACGCTGCGCGCCCAAGCGGTTTGCCACTTGTGCCTCCTTGAACTCTATCTTCCAGGTCCAGGACCTCAGCCATTCCCTCACAGTAGTAAGTACTTTGCAATTTTTTGCATTTCCTTTTTGTTGTTTGTATTTTGTTTTCTTCCTTTGAGAAATTTTTCCTTATACCCCGTTATGGTTCGACTTCTTCTTTGAGGCTGAGTCGCCTCTCCGGGAACATCATAAACCATGGCTTCGCTCTTGTCCGACTTTGGGGACATGAACGACGTCAGGAAGGTCATCCAAGACCTCACAGCAGAGAGGCAGATCTATCAGGAGGCTGCCGAGCGCCAGGAAGCAGCGGCAAGGCCAAGGAAGAGAAGGCCAAGGCCAAGGAAGAGGAGGCCACCCGGAGGGAGGCTCAGGCGGAGGCCATGATCCAGGCCGAGGCCCAGCGGAGAGGCAGGATGGAGGCCCATCATCAGGAGGAACTAAGGGCTCAAACCGAGGCTGCCGAGAAGGCCAGGCGAGATCTTCGGGAGGCCAGGGAGGCTTTGGATGAAATGGCCGCCAAGGTGAGGTCTCTAGAGGAGACTCACCAGTCGGATATCGAATCCAAGGCCGCTCTGGCTGCGGAGTTGAAGGAGCTTCGGGACTACAAAGATCGGTCTACCGGGGAAGGCCAAGAGGGCCGAGCTCCTTTCTCTGTCTCCTGCGCCGGTGCCCGAAGCGCTTTGATGATGGTGTCTACATGGCTTGGGCCACCAATGATCAGAGTATCAAGCTTACTTTTTATCCCAAACCCGAGGACATGATTGCCAAATTTCGGGAAAAGAAGAAGAGGCTTGATGCTGAGCTTGAGGCACGGATTGGACCTCGTCTTCCACCGCGGGGTGGGCGAGGCTGTAGTATTATTGACCCGAGATTCTACCGTTCTTCTTATAACTTTTTTTTTTTTTTTTTGTTTGTACATATTTGCTTGCTTTGCCTTAGAACAATTTACATATAGGCGGCGGCTTTTATTTGAAGGGGAGACAATTATATCTTAAGGCACAATCCCCAGGGCCATTTACATGTGTATGACCTACCCTTCGGGCTAGGATATTTTTTTTATTTTTTATTTATATATATATGCGATCTTTTTTTCACACTTATATATTTCAACTTTGTCCTTTGGCTCGGGGTTTTTATACTTACGCTCTTTATTTTTGCGCATATTTTTTGACACTGCCCTTTGGGTCGGGATATTTTACTTAGATTGACTGCCCTTTGGGTCGGGATATTTTACTTAGATTGACCTGCCCTTTGGGTCGGGGATATTTTACTCGCATTGACCTGTCCTTTGGGTCGGGATATTTTACTTAGATTGTTGTTGTTTGTCCGTGCGGTATGCCCTAGTACCCACGAGTGGCATAGAAACTTTGTTTTTAAGGCACTCGGTTTTATTTAATATAGAGGAGGCATACATTTAGACGGTACAAACCACTTTGAACAAAATCTAAGTTTAATTCGCTATCATGGTAATATTTTACGAGGTGATCGGTATTCCGGGCTCTTGGGACGGTAGTTCCGTCCATTCTTTTCGGTTTGTAAGTGTCGAACCGATTTCGTCCTCGATTTCATATGGTCCTTCCCAATTTGGTGCAAGTACCCCCACTCGGGTTCTTGGGTGGTGGGAAAACCCTTCTTAGGACCATATCCCCAATAGCGAATTTTCTATTTTTAACCTTGGAGTTAAAATACTTGGTCACCTTCTTTTGATAAGCGGCCATCCGTATTTGGGACTCATCCCGGAGTTCTTCGACTTGATCCAGAGCTTCTTGGAGCGGGGCACGATTGGTGGCCGGATCGTAAGTCGTCCTCTTGTGGGATGGGAATAATGTTTCCACCGGGACCATTGCTTCACAACCGTACGCCATTGAGAACGGCGAGTGACCGGTTGTGGTTCTGGGGGTCGTCCGGTAGGCCCACAATACCCTTGGCAATTCTTCGGAGCCGGTTATTTTTACGGAGCCGGCGGCTTCTTTTTCAAGGTGACCTTTAGGATTTTATTGACTGCTTCGCACGGCCGTTTGTACGAGGCGGGCTACCGCGGAGAAGCTTTTTACCACTCCGTGTTGGTTGCAAAAGTCGATAAATTCCTCGCAATCAAATTGCTTTCCATTGTCCGAGACTATCTTGTGAGGCAAGCCGTATCGACACACTATGTTTTTGATAACAAAGTCCAACGCCTTCTTAGCAGTTATTGTCTTCATAGGCTCAGCCTCTGTCCACTTGGTGAAGTAGTCCACTGCTACTATTGCATACTTTACCCCTCCTTTTCCCGTAGGTAGAGACCCGATGAGATCTATGCCCCAGACCGCGAAGGGCCAGGGGCTGGTCATCAAAGTGATCTCATTTGGAGGAGCTCTCGGTATGTTCGCGTACCTTTGGCACGAGTCACACTTTTGGACATAGTCTATACAATCTTTTTTCATTGTTGGCCAGAAGTGTCCCTGCCTCAATATTTTCTTTGAGAGGCTGGGTCTTCCCGTATGATCTCCACAGAACCCTTCATGGACCTCCAGCATGATTTGTCTAGCTTCAGGGTCCGATACACACCTTAAATAAGGCATGCTGAGTCCTCTCCGATAGAGAATTTGATCCATCATTACATAATGATGAGCCTGATACTGAATCTTTCGAGACAGTGCCCTCTCTTGGGGCAACTCACCTGTGGTTATGTATTTTATGATGGGGACCATCCAGCTGGGTTCTTGCCCAACCGTTTGTGTGGTCTCTTTTATTTTGATGCTTGGCTGCGCAAGCGTTCCTTGGTACTACCCCCGGCTCTTCGATTTATTTGTCCGAGGCTAACTTAGCCAGACAGTCCTCGTGAGCGTTCTTTTCTCGGGGGATTCTTTCTATTTTATAGTCCGTGAACTCGTGGAGCAGTTCTCGGACTATTGCTACGTACGCGGCCATCCTTTCGCCGCGAGTTTGGTATTCTCCGGAAACTTGGTTTACGACCGAGTCGAGAATCGGCGTAGACTTCCACCCTCTTGGCTCCTACAGCTTTGGCCAATTTTAGCCCTGCTATCAGGGCCTCATATTCGGCTTCATTATTCGAAGGCCGTGAAGTTGAATCGGAGTGCTTTGCACAGAGCCGCAACCCAGTAGGTGATATCATAGCCACTCCGGCTCCTGAACCATTCTCATTAGAAGCTCCATCCACAAATACTCTCCAAGTGGGGATGGGTGGCTCCGGTGTATTGGCTGTTGCCTCGGCTTCATTACATTCGGTGATGAAGTCCGCCAAGGCTTGGCCTTTTATGGAAATCCGGGGCACATAATGTAAGTCGAACTGACTCAGCTCCATTGCTCACTTGAGGAGTCTTCCGGATGCTTCAGGCTTCTGGAGAACTTGCCGGAGTGGATGATTGGTCAGAATTCTGATCGGATGGGCTTGGAAGTATGGTCTCAACTTCCTTGATGCCATCAGGAGGCAGAATACTAATTTTTCAATAACCGGGTACCTTGTCTCGGCCCCTACCATGCGTTTACTAACATAGTACACGGGGTGCTGAATTTTTTCTTCCTCTCGGACCCGGTGCGACGCGACCGCATGCTCGGAGACGGCCAAGTAAAGGAACAAGTCTTCTCCAAGGACGGGTTTTGATAGGATAGGAGGTTTGGCCATGTGGTCTTTTAACCTTTTGAATGCCTCATCGGATTTATCTGTCCATTCGAACTTTTGGCATTTCTTCAGTATGTTGAAGAAGGGTATGCACTTGTCCGTGGACCGTGAGATAAAGCAGCTCAGTGCGGCTACCTTTCCGGTCAAACTTTGTACGTCCTTATGTTTCTTGGGGGATGGCATGTCCAGGAGAGCTTGGATTTTCTCCGGGTTCGCCGATCCCCCTTTGGCTGACTATGAAGCCCAGGAATTTTCCCGACTTGACCCCGAAGGTGCATTTTTTCGGATTGAGTTTCATGCCGTATCTCCGGACGACTTCGAAACATTCCTCTAAGTCGCTTGCATGGCTGTTGCATGCTTTGGATTTGACGAGCATGTCGTCTACATATACTTCCATGTTTCGTCCCAGGAGGCTTTTAAACATCCGGTTAACCATTCTTTGATAGGTTGCTCCAGCGTTTTCGGTCGAAAGGCATGACTAGGTAACGGTATACCCCCTTATCGGTCCTGAAGCTAGTGCACTCTGATGCCGTATGCATTTTTATTTGGTTGTACCCGGCATAGGCATCCATGAAAGACGGCGGCTTAAATCCGGACGTGGCGTCCACCATGCAGTCGATCTGGGCAGCGGAAAGCAGTCCTTTGGGCAGGCTTTGTTTAGATCTGTGAAATCTATACAAACCCGCCAAGTCCCGTTTGGCTTGGGCACCAGGACCGGATTGGCCAGCCATTCCGGATAGTATACGTCGCGGATCATGCTATTGGACAAAAGTTTATCCACCTCTTTCTCTAAGGCCTCGGCTTTCACCGAGTCGAGCGGGCGTCTCTTTTGCTGTACAGGGGGCATGTCCGGGTTGACATTGAGTACATGGGTGATGACATGAGGGCTGATGTCGGTCATGTCTTCTTGGCGCCATGCAAAAATGTCGATGGCGCCCTTCAGTGTTTTTATTATTTTATCTTTTTCCTCCGGATCTAGGCTTCTCCCTATCCGGAGTACTTTGGTGGAGTCGTCGTCGCACACTGGTATTTCTTCGACGACCTCCATTGGTTCTACGACCCTTTCGGATCCTATGCGAGGATCCAGCTCGTCTTCTTCAGCCTTCTCTATCTCAGGGGGCCCCCGTACCATGAGTACCGGCAAGTGGGTGGCAACATTGTAACATTGCCTGGCCTCTCCTTGATTTCCCCTCGCCGTTCCGACTCCGGCTTCCTGGGTAGGGAATTTTAGGCATAGGTGTCGGATTGAAGTTATTGCACCAAAGTCGACGAGGGCCGGTCGGCCTAAGATTGCGTTGTAGGCTGTTGGACAGTCTACCACCACGAAGGTGCAATACTTGAATGTGCTTTGGGGGGTATCCGGGCACAGGGTAACTGGGAGCCTGACTTTTCCCATCGGGATTAGCGTTGTCCCGTTAAACCCTGTGAGCTGCGATCCACTAGGAGAGAGGTCCCGGTCGGTCAACCCTATCGCAGTGAAGGCTTCTTTGAAGAGCAAGTTCACGGAACTTCCATTGTCAATCAGGACCCTAGCCACCACTTTATTTGCGATGGGGGTCTCTATGACCAGCGGGTCGTGATGAGGAAAACGCACCGTCTTGGCGTCTTCTTCCGTGAACGTTATGGGTTGGTCCATTAGCCGAGGCCTTTGAGCTGGGAGTTGAGTGACCTCCCACACCTCACTGTGTCTTGCGGCCTCAGCATATCTCTTTCGCACCTTTCGAGTGTTTCCTCCGATATGGGGACCTCCGGAGATCATGGCTACCCGTCCATTAGGCCGGGGCGGTAGTCCGGGTATATGCTGGGTGTCACCTGCTGTACCCCCTGGTGTTCCCGGAGGCATACCCCCTGCCACCGGCCCCGGGTTAAGGTGGGGCAACCTATTTTTGATCCACTCATAGAGGTGGCCCAAACGGATCAGATTCTCAATCTCATCTTTGAGATTTTTACACTCATTGGTGCTGTGGCCAATGTCGTTGTGGTACTCGCACCTTTTACTCGGATCTCTCGGAGCATCTCTGTACAATGGCTGGGGTCTCCGGTAGTGCGTATTCTGCCTTGTGGCAAAATATACACGTTCCTGAGAGTCCGTGAGCTCTGTGTACTAGGTGTATTGGGGTGTGTACCCCTTCTTTTGGCGCTTCTCTCCCGTTCGGGTGCTGCCCTTGGAAGACCTTTTGCTTCTCGACCCACAGGTAGGGCACATTAAGCTAGCGGTCGGGGCAGCCTGTGAAGGGCTCCGTCCATTCACCCGGACGGGTTGCCGTAATGGGAAGATGCGGGGGCAAAGCTTGGCCCCAGGCGTATCCGGGAGTAGCGTAAACGCGTATGCCACTTATCGGAGGGGTCGCGGTCGGGACGATGCAGGGGCGATACTCCTGGCATGTATCCCGCTATCCCGTGGGATAATAGCCTCCGTAAGCCACGATGCGGGCTTCTTCGAGGTTAATATATTTTTGGACTCGCTTTTGGAAGTCACGAAGGCTAGCGGCGCCTTCTTGCCGTAATTCGTTCCGGAAGGGAGTCCCGGTGCGGATTCTGCTTGGAGAAGCGCAAGGCATTGTCCGTCGTCGACCTTCTTGGTCTTCGAGGCTTCCTCTCGGAACCTCTTGATGTAATTCTTCAAGGTCTCGGTGGGCGAGTTGCTTGATGTTGGTCAAGGCACTAACCTCCAAGTTGACCTTCCTGGCGGCGACAAATTGTCTCCGGAAGTTGGTTTGGAGTTTGTTCCAACATCCCACCGATCCTGGTTCCAATTTCTTAAACCATTCCTCTGCCGATCCGCTCAGAGTGAGGGGGAAGCATAAGCATTTGGCGTCATTGCTGACCCGCATGACTGTCATGACTCGGTTGAATCGTGACAAGTGATCACTGGGGTCGGAGTTCCCAGTATATGCCGCCATCTCGGGCATCTTGAAGTTTTTAGGGAGCTCCGCCTCCCGGGATATGTTTGGCACAAGGCTCCCAGGTCCCCTCCTTTGTCCAGGAGTCGGAGTCATCTCCCTTCTGCCTCCGGGAGACTCGGGCAATATCTTTTCGAAGTATGACAAGCTCTGCCATAATCCCTTCGTTTACAGTACCCGAGGAGACTACGGGTCTGTATCTTTTTTGGTCAAGGTGATCCCGGAGGTCACCTTGATTCCCATTAATTTGATTTCTCAGATCAATGGGTGGACATCTCTGTCCTCCTCTTCCTCTACCCCCTGGTTCCTGGTGTACGGAAACGCTTTTCCAGTCCCCTCGATCCTGAGGGCCAAGACTCCCTCTTTGGGGCTTGCCCCTCTGCGGACCTTTCCCTTTAGGGAAATCCCAGCGGACCTTTCGCGGATCCTGGGCCTTTTTCTTTCGACCAGGGGCAGAAGTAGGGTTTTTTGTTTGGTTTTCCTCAGCAGGGTGCCTTATAGGGCTAGGTTCCCTAGGCCTTTGCTGCTGGGAATTAGACGTCGCTGGCTCCCCGTCGAGTCCAGCGGCCATCGCCTTGGGATGCACGTGAATACCAGCTGCCTCCATGGCTTTCTGCATGGCTAGCATCACTTCATGCATTTTTTGATTTTGCACTTTCTGAGCTTCGATCTCAGCTTCATGATCGATAGCTTTTTGTCTGAGGAGCACCAGCTCTTGGTAGCTTCCATCATCATAAGCATACTCGTCGAGGTGTTCCTCGTGGTTTTCATCGGGAACTATTCCTTCTTCTTCTTCCTCGGACTCCTCTGCTGCCCTTGAGGCTACATCTTCCTCATTGGGATCTTGAGCGTCTTCTAGAGGGCGAGGATGACGTGTAGCTCTTGTCTCCACCATTATCGTGAAGTTAAATGCTTTTTGTGAAGCAGCTTTCCTCAGCTCTCAATGAAAGCACCAAAATGTTGACCGAGGTTTTCGGCAACTATTAAAATATAATTATAATAATGAGCTGTAAGAAA
This sequence comes from Cannabis sativa, assembly GCF_029168945.1. Taxonomy (NCBI): domain Eukaryota; kingdom Viridiplantae; phylum Streptophyta; class Magnoliopsida; order Rosales; family Cannabaceae; genus Cannabis; species Cannabis sativa. Next base: position 85,677,727 of record NC_083602.1, read on the forward strand.
GTGAGATGAAGACTTTTTACGTGGTTGGGGCGTTAATGAGCCTTAGTCCACGAGCCACTGCTATTAATGGATGTATTTAATACAGATTCTACACTTGAGAGAATGTTTTTCTCTTAAATACAGAGAATGCTCTTGGTGAGTGTTTTCTCTTCTTGCTCTTTTGCAACCAAGATTCTCCGACCCCATTAAATGAGCTTTGAGGGGGTATTTATAGTGTTTTGGTGGGGTAATCCCTAGAATTGTTCTTACACATGTGTCTGTAAGTATCCATAAAGTTGGGCATTTCCGATGAATATACCATGGGTGATGCATGGTCAAATCCCTAGGTGCTGTAGGGTTTTTATGGAGAATGTCCTTTTTGTCTTATGATTGACGTGACTCTTCGCAGAGTAGCCGTCGCTAGACTTAAATGATCATTACTGTAGCGCTGCTGTTCGGGGGTTGTGCCGTCAGACTTTATTGCGTGTTACAGTCCCAACACGTTTCCTCCCATGCAGCATTAAATGCGACTTGATTTCTCGGGAGAGACCTGACACATCCCGGAGGGCCTTCACGCTATACTAGCTTCCAGGAGTAACTTGTACTCCGGGTGTCTCCTATAGCGCTTCCTGGTGGCATAAAAAGACTTAGCAAATCTTTCCAAGTTATCTGATCCACGTGTCCCCTCTTGACTGGTCCACGTATTTTGGGCGAATTTTGGAGCAACATTTATCTTCAACTAACCAACTTAAATCTGAATATCTTTTGAATTCAAAATTTCAAAATTAAGTTGAGGAATTTTAGGCATTGGTTATTAAGATTCTTTAGATATTTTTTAAGTTAATATCTTTTCGAATATTAACTTAAAATGGAATATTTTCAAATTAAGTGGTTACAACTTAATTTTTGATATTTAATTAAATTTAAATTTGAAAAATATTTAGGTTCTAGATTTTTTCTAATACAACCTAAATTAGATATTTTTTCAAATTTTGTGGAAAAGATACTTAGTCAAATAAGATATTTTCTAGATAGTTATTTCTAGACTACTTATTATTTCTAATATTAAATAGGAAAATATTATAAATTGTGAAATTAATTATTTAATTAATTTTGGTACAATTTATTTTAAGTATATTTTTCCTAGTATTAAACTAGAAATTAATAATTAAGCCTTCTCTACACTTAATTATTTATTTCTTGAATTTAATACATTTAATTAATTTGAAAATTAAATATCTAAGTTGATTTTTATCATCATACTTAAATATTTCTTTTTCATGACATTTAATTAAATAGAAAATTATTTTTAGTTGAAATTTAATTTTTCAACTAAATTTAAATAGTTTTCAAAATATATTTTTTCTTTATTTTATTAATCAATTTTTGAAATTGCATTTCTTAAATGCTAGAATTTCGAATTTTATCTTGAAAAATAGATTAAGTTGTAAATTAATTATTTATTTTAATTAATTCTTGGATCAACTTAAATCAATGATTTTTTCATTTATTGATTAATTTAAAATAAATTGAATTAAAGTATATTATTAGAAATTGAATTAATTAGTCAAAGGAAAATCTAGATAGGTGATATTTTTGCTTGAAGTATTTTTCTAGTGTATTTAATTAAATAGAAAATTAATATTTAAGTTGATTTTCATCATCATACTTAAATATTTGAAATTTTTCTTATATATTTAATTAAATAGGAAAATTATATTTTTTGTTGTAAATTAATTTTATTAATTAATTTTGGGCCAACATTAAATTAGAATAATTTTTCCAGGATTTATTTTTTATTTTAACATGCATTTTTGAAAATTGTATCCTTGAATACTTTAATTTTTCGAAATGCAATATATATTTATAGAGAATTAAATTTGAGTTGTAAATTAATTTAAATTAATTTTGTAACAACTTAAATATTTTTTTTCTAAATATTTATTGGAAATTATTACTAAGATGGAAATAATTCATGTTATTTTCATATCCATCTAAGTAAAATTTATAAATATTAAATTAAAATTTATATTTAGAATATTTCATTCTAAATTGGAAATTTTAATTAAATAAATATATATTTAAAATAAATAGAATAAATAAAGAGAATCAAAGAAAATACAACTCACTTTAAATAATGAGCTTGATTATTATTAAGATATTCGATCTCCATTGTGGGTTTTACACCGCGTTTGTTTTAGTGAGTAATCCTCCCTAATGGAGGAACGTTCATTAGCAATTTCGCACCGTTTAACCTCGCATGATAAGTAGTTTGTAAGTGTTTTGTATGGTATGGATCACCCTAATGGTGGCGACCATACTTGACTTGCAAATTATGAAACAATGGTGGAAGCTCATAAGATAGAATTGCCTTGACTCTCGCCTAAACGGGACAACGCTGAATTCCAATCTTGATCGAATAAAAGGTTGCTAGAATGGTTATCATTTTAGATGAGCTGACAACTCTATTCAATGGATGATGCTTTGACTCTCGCCTAAACGGGACACTGTATCAGTTTGTTGAAAAACCTTGGAAATTATTTAGGATTGTATGTTTTAGTATTTTCACTAGTCATTCCTACTTGCTATATGTTTATAATTTCTGAATTGTGTATGAATTTATATTGAACCATGTTATTTTCTGTTATTAAGTTGTAGTTTAATTTCGAATCTTCATTGTTGGTCTAACATGTTTGTTTTTCTAATGAGATAAATCCCTAATGGATTTTCACCATTAGACATACGTAATAGTGTTAGATCTCGAAAGATAAATATTGTATATGCGACATCTAGCTGTTCATCAATTGATGACACCTTAGACTAGTATTTTTATGATATGAAACAAGAAGATTACATAAATAAGATTACTTTGTCTTTCGCTAATCGAAGCATCGTTGGATTCTTATTTATAAACGAAATTATCCTAATTCCTCTTAGCTTATTCATTTCGAATTAGCTCCATAATATATCATTGGATGAATGGTCTATAAATCATTTCATATCATTATATTTTCTCTTAAGAAATTAAATGACGCTTATGATTATAATCCCGAAATTCTATTCCCAATTGATATAAATCCTCAATCTTAGAAATCTCCTACTTGTATGGGCAAATATGACTTAGAGTTTGTAATAGTAGTGGTGGTCCAAGAAAGAATTACTCATTATATTTGGTTGAATTTAAGTCTTTGACTTTAATTTTAGAATCCAAACAGAAATTTTCTTATATTTCTAATTCCAGAATACAATACAGTTACACTTTCTCAAGTGTTTAATATCCATCTTCTATTAATGGATTAAAACTGTATGGAATATGAGTTAGGTATTCTGTGACCAGGATCCACTTGCAGTATTCTATGAACTCATTGATGTAACTACACCTAAGTCATCAAAAGACTCAACCACATTTTTTTTAATCTATGGCATTTGTATCTTGTTCGTAGTGGATTTGACAAGATCAATCTCTGCAAAGAGTTAATATGCCATCCACTGAAAGTAGTTCATCTCATTCGCAGATGGATGTACATTCAGGGGTGGATATGAGTTTTTCGTTGTATTCTTAAAACGATCACTCTAGATTATACCTTATGCAAAGAAATTTGAAATGTTTGAAAAATTTCATTAATTTCTAGCAATGGTTAAAACCATTAAGGTAAGTGGTTTAAGATCTTGCGAACTGATAGGGGTGGAGAAATAGTTAGTAGATATGCAGTTCAAAGATCATTAATTTGATTTTTGAATTATATCCAAACTTACCTCCCCAGAAATTTCGAGTTGCATGTTGATGATTAGTTACTAGTCGTTGCCTAATTCCTTCTATGGTAATACAATTTCAGAATGATGTAATGGTTGTATACTTCGTGTAAATCATTACTAGATTCATGGATGACCTAATCAAAATCTTAAGAAAAGCTAGAACTGTTAACCATGGTTTCTTAGCTATTCTAAGTGATTAGGGGTGGACCATCCCATTGTCAATAGATAAGAAAGTGTTTGTTCAAACAAATACTACTTTTCTAAGATAATGACTAAGTCTGAAAACAAGTAGCAAATAAAGGAGATATTTAATTCTTGATTCCAAAAGTGTTCTATCATCTTATATAATATATGATGATCCCACTGCCTCTGTTGTCTTGTCACAACCAAAGAGGTTAATACCATTTAGTTTTCTTCGACATAATTCACGATGCCTTGTCGTAGTGGGAGAGTTTCTAGGAACTCACCTTCTTATGACTTGGGAGACACTAGTGATTAAAATCCATTGTGAGTTTAAACAAGTAATGGATTGTCAAGATAAGAAAATAAGAAGAAAGCCAATAGAACTATGGTTTAATCCATTCACATGGAATAACCTAAAGTTTTCTATTACAAGGACATAAAAGGAAATTTTTGTTTATAAGTCTATTCAATGGACTTAACAAACTTCCTATTCCTAGTATTACAGGTTTGAGTTTATCTAAACCTATGGCTTGTGGTATACCTGGTAATTACTTACTCTAATGCAAGCAACTTACTTTAGTAAGATGCTGAAGCATTTTCTTTCTAATGGCAATCTATAGAAGCTTCACAACTTCTTAGGCATAGATTTTATTTATCTAAGGAAAAGTCTCAACTATTCCAGAAAAGATAAACCCATGAAAGAATTTCTTATATCAACAGTGAGAGGTCTCAGATATGCTTTAGTATGCCTTAGACCAGACACCTGCTGTTGAGTGGGAGTAATGAGTAGGTATCAGATTAATCCAGGAAAAGAACATTAGAACACAATCAAGTAAATCCTAAGATTAAGAAGAGGAACTATATGTTAGTCTATAAGGGTGTGTTTAAAACTCTTAGACTACACCATATCAGTTTTCAAAAATTTGCCTTTGTGCTAGTAAATTTTTCTGATATGATGGTGATTACTCTGGGGGTGGAATAGTGATTTTGGAAAAGTGTAAAAACCTATCTGAAGTCTCTAGGTCTACCAGAGAGAGACTGAATGTTAAAGCTGCAGGAAAGGTACTTATTCAGTCTAAGGAAAGTTCTATACATCTTTGGCACCATTCCAAATTGCCTTAAACTACTAGTGTTAATTTCCTGATTAACCAAAAGTAGTTGTCAAAGATATAGAATCCAGTATCCCAAGAGAGTAGACATATAGAGAGGAATTTCACATTATGAATGATTTTGTGATTAAAGGAAGAGTAATGGTGGAGAAAAGGTTGTGTTTAATTCAACCTTTCAGATCCTATTACGAGGAGTTTACTACTACTACACTTGATTTGTATATCAAGGTGTTGAGATTATTTGAAACGCACTTTTGGGTCAGGGTGATACGTACATTTTGGGAACATGATAGTATAATTGAGTGGGAGCGCTAAGATAAATAGGGAGTCTATAACTTCTATAGGAATTTTGAAGTGAAACGATGATATCCTTTGAGCTCGGCTAAACAGAGATAAATGGTGGAGATCTCATTTCACTTTGCTGAAATATAATTTATACGGAGCTAAGTATTTAAAGGATAAAATACATTGAAGGTGTAACGGTAATTTAGTGCCTAGTCAATGTAGATCATCTATTAGAGGGTCATTTATCAAATTAGGATTATAACAATGGATAACTAGTAGTGCAATTCCAAGTTCTAAGTGTGGATTCAATAAGGAATTAATAAGTTAGGGAATTTACTTGGTAAATTGGGTTCCACTCCCCGTCAACTTTCGATTTTGGTTCCAATTTTGAGTCACAGGGTATGTGTTCGGGTCCACTTTTGGGTTTGGGACTGGGTTCAGGTCCGGGTGTGGGTTCGGGTCCTTGTCAAGGTTCCCAAATCCAGACACCGACTACGAGTCCAGTGCTGGGTCCCAAATCCAGACACCGACATCGAGTTTTGTCCAAGCCCTGGGTCCAGATCCAGATCCCAATCTCGAGTCCCAGTCTCGTTCAAGTTCGGGTCTGGGTAGGGTACTAGGTCCCGGTCCTAGTTATGTTTCCCAAGTCCCTATCCTAATTCTGGGTCCAGGTCCCGGATATTGTGTGGGTTTGGGTCCCCGTCTAGGTTCACGTTCGAGTCTTAGTCTCGGTTTGGGTTTAGGTCTCTGTCTGGGTTTTGATCTTGGTTCGGGTTTGGGTTTAGGTCCTGGTCCTGGTCCTAGTACTAGTTTAGGTCTAGTTCCATTTGCGATTCTGAGTTTGAGTTTGGGTTTGAGTTCGGGTCGGAGTTCGAGTCCTGGCCTGAGTTTGGGTTCGGGTCCTGATTTCAGTCTAGGTCAAGATCAGGCTCCGGGTGTGGGTTCGCGTCCTGTGTCCTCGTCTAGGTTGGGTCCGAGTCCCAAGTTCCAATCCCGATCTGAGACTTGATTCAGTTTTGGGTCTAAGTCCTTGGTTCTGATCCTGGTCTGGGTTCGAGTTTGGTCCGGGTCCGGGTCTAGCTTTTGGTCTGATTCTAGGTGTGGGTGTTTGAGTTCGGGGTCCAATTTTAGTTATGATTCCAAGTCCAAGTCCTAGTTCTAGTCTCGGTCAACTTCTGGTTTTGGCTCCAATTTTGGGTCACACGGTACGGGTTCGGGTCAACTTTTGGGTTTGGGACTGGGTTCAGGTTCGGGTCCTTGTTAAGGTTCGGGTCCAGGGCTGGGTCCCAAATCCAGACACCGACTATGGGTTTTGTCCAAGCCCTTGGTCCAGATCCAAATCCCTATCTCGGGTCCCAGTCTGGTTCCATTTCTGGTGCTGGGTCACGAGTTAGGTCCTTGGTTCAAGTTCGAGTCTTGGTTAGGTACTAGGTCCTGGTCCTAGTTCTGTTTCCCATGTCCCTATCCTGATTCTGGGTCTAGGTCCCAGTTATTATGGGGGTTTTGGTCCCGGTCTAGGTTTAGGTTCGAGTACTAGTCTCGGTTCGAGTTTAGATCTCTGTCTGGGTTTTGATTTGGGTTCGGGTTTTTGGTTTAGGTCCTTATCCTGGTCCTAGTGCTAGTTCGATTCTAGTTCCATTTGCGATTCTGAGTTCGAATTTGGGTTTGAGTTCGGGTCGAAGTTCGAGTCCTGGTCTGAGTTTGGGTTCGGGTCCTGATTTCAGTCTAGGTCCAAATCAGGCTCCGGGTGTGGGTTTCGTCCTAGGCCTCGGTATAGGTTGGGTTCGAGTCCCAAGTTCCAATCCCGATCTGAGTTTGGATTCAGTTCTGGGTCTAAGTCCTTGGTTCTGATCCTGGTCTGGGTTCGAGTTGGGTCCGGGTCCGAGTCTAGCTTTTGGTCCGATTCTAGGTGTTGGTGTTTGAGTTCGGGTGCGAGTCTGTGTCCGGGTTTGTGTCCAGGTCTGGACCCCGATCTGGGTCTAGGTTCGGGTCCAGGTCCAAGTTCGGGTCGCTAGTGTGGGTCCAAGTTTGGGTCTGGGTCAGGATCTGGGTCCAAATCTTGGTCCAGCATTTCGATCCCAGTCTGGGTCTTAGTCCGAGTCCAGTTTCGTATCCGGATTCCGATCTAGGTCCAAGTCTGTGTTTGGGATCGGGTCCCAGATTTAGGTCCAGGTCCCGGTCTCAATTCCGGTCTGGGCACACGACCGTGTTTGGGCACGAGTTCCAGTGTCAGTTTGGGTCTGAGGCGAGGTCAGTGTTCGGTTGTAGTTTTGTGTCCGGGTCCTGGTCACGGTCCTAGTCTTGTTCTAGGGTCCTGGTTCGGCTATTCTTGTTCAGGTTCTAATTTTGGGTCCCAAGTCTACGTCTAAGTTCAGGTATGGTTCTTCGTCTGGGTTCTGGTCCTAGTTATAGTCCCAGATCTAGACACCGACTACTGGTCTGTTCTAGGCCCCTTTACCCGAATCCCGAGTCAAGATCTGGATCAATGTCACGGGTCTCGGTCTGGTTCTGGTTCAGGTCCCAGGTCCAATTTCTGAGTTGGGTTCGGGGTCGAGACTGGGGTGCAGTTCTAGGTCCCGACCCTCGTTCTGTGTCCCTATCTGGTTCCATGTTTGGGTCTGAGTTCAGGTTTGGGTTCGGGTCCTGAGTCCAGGTTTGGGTTGGGATCCGGGTCCGGCTCCCAATTCGGGTCTAGGTCGGATTTGGAGTCCGGGTTCTTGTCCGGTTACATTTCTGGATCTAGGTCAAATTTCAGTTATGATTCCAAGTCCAAGTCCTAGTTCCAGTCCCGGTCAACTTCCAATTTTGGTTCCAATTTTGGGTCACAGGTAGGGATGCAAATGGGGACGGGGCAATGCGGGGAATGCATTCCCCGCCCCCGTACCCGCCTATTATATTTTTCCCCGTCCCCGGATATTCCCCATCGGGGAACGGGGTGGGGAATCCCCGTCGGTGATGGACACCATAACGGGGACCCGTTTATTGAAAAAAAAGGTAAAAATACAAAATTAATATTTGCAAATATTAAATTAAAAACAACAATAACATAAAACTAAATTTATTCCATAATTGATAGTCAATTAGATAAATTCTAAAATTAAAAATCCTTCACTGTAAAACTTAAAATCCATAAACATAAGCTTAAAACATAAACATAAACTTGAGAACCAAACAAACACACACAACTTAATAAAATTGTAATAATGTCTTCATCTTCAACTTTGAAATCTAGTAGTAGTCACCACCACCATTCAGGAGTTTTTATTCTTCAAGCATCGTAATCCACAAAACTTGGGCCCTAAAATAAAAATGTCATCAATTATAAGTAAATAGATATTTTAAAGAAAAAATAGTAAACAAACAAATAAATAAATGCTAACTTACCGTTTCATCATCTTCCACATCATCAAAAAATGTACTATATGAAGTCTCATTTTGTGATGCATCTATGAAATAAACAATATTGGCATTAATATATTTTTTTAATATAAAAGAAAATTAAATAATAAGAGTAGGTTAGAATAAACATACCTAATTTCTCATCCCATAGCCAATCTTGTGTACATACTAAAGCCTCCAAGATGTTCGGATGAAGCCTATTACGACAAGGAGTCACATGTCTTCCACTAGTACTGAAAGTAGACTCAGAAGCAACTGTAGACACTGGGATAGCCAAAACATCTCTAGAAACTTGTTGTAATATTGGATATTTAAGACCATTTGTCTTTCACCAAGCTAAAATATCAAACTCTCCACTCCTAGGCAAAACTGCTTCCTCCAAGTATAAGTCTAACTCAGACTTGTAAGTTTCCACATTTGAAGTACTACTAACATACAAGTCAAAACCAACTAAATCATCTACACATCCATCATTATCTCCACCAACTCCAGAAGCATTGAATAAAGGTTCAAGAAGATTTTCTTTTCCATCATTCGATTTATATTCTTTCACTTAATCATAGCACAACATTCTAATTCGCTTAACTTCATTTTGATATTCACCAACATAAATTTTAGGAAAATAATACTCAATCAATTTCATCTTGAACCTTGGATCCAAAACAGTTGCTATGGCTAATATGCCATGAATGGAAGTCCAATACTGCTCAAATTTATCCATCATATATAATGCCATAATCCTAATCTCATCATAGAAAGATTTAAGACACTCCTTAAGCAACAACCAAATTTCACAAATCTTAGAAAAGAAATGATTAGCAGTAGGATATTTAGTTCCAGAAAACATCACAGTTACATTGTAAAACAACTTCAATTTTTCATACATAACTTTTGCCAAAAGCCAATCTCGCTCACTAGGTTCTTTTTTGTAATTTTTCTCAGTATGTATTAGACGACTAAATACATCTTTATAAATAATGGCACTAGTAAGCATCAAATAAGTAGAATTCCACCTAGTCTTGCAATCAAGCACTAACCTTTTGTTGCTAGAGCATGATAATCCTTTCTTAGCTTCTTCAAACTTTTCAACTCTTTTTGGAGTGCCAATCCAAAAACTACACTCTCACGTATAGTTTCCTATGGCAACTTGAATTGCCCCTAGTCCTTGTTGAACAATCAAGTTCAAGATATGAGCAGAGCATTTCATGTGAAGTAGTTCCCCTTTCATTAGTAAAGAAGCATTTCTCAATTTTTCTTTCATTTGATCCATCATGGCAATGTTCACAGTACAGTTATCTAAGGTAAGGGTAGACAACTTACGCTCAATAGACCATTCAATCAAACACTCCATCAACACTTTTGCTAGAAGTTTAGCAGTATGAGGGGCGGGCACATATATAAACCTGAATGTACACAAAAAAAAATATTAGCATATATCAATATCAAATATTGACATAATAAAAAAAATTCTAAGCAATTTATCATATTACCTGATAATTCGATTGCGCAAAATCCAAGAATCATCAATATAATGTGCAGACACCACCATAAACCCTCTCTTTTGATTATTTGATGTCCACAAGTCAGTTGTAATCGCAACTCTACTACGATTGTCATTCATTGAGTTTATTGTCTTGGTCTTTTCATTCTCATATATCTTCAATATATCCCTCCTAATAGTAGTTCGAGATACATGTCTGAATAATGGCTGGAGATAGTTGACAAAGCTTCTAAATCCATCATGCTCAACAATATTCAGTGGATACTCATGCAAAACAAACATCTTAGCGAGTTTTTCTCTTGAAAACTCTTGGTCAAAGTTGTGGGCAGCAAGCAGTCCCAGTCATCTTCTGATTTTGGTTCAAAATTTGGGTCACATGGTACGGGTTCGGGTCCACTTTTGGGTTTGGGACTGGGTTCAGTACTAGGTGTGGGTTCGGGTCCAGGGCTGGGTCCCAAATCCAGACACCAACTTTGGGTTTTGTCCAAGCCCTGGGTCGAGATCCGGATCCCAATCCCGGGTCTCAGTCTGGTTCCATTTTGTGTGCCGGGTCACGAGCTGGGTCCTAGGTTCAAGTTAAGATCTAGGTTTGGGTTTGGGTTTAGGTCCTGGTCCTGGTCCTAGTCCTAGTTCGTTTCTAGTTCCATTTGCGATTTTGAGTTCGAGTTTGGGTTTGAGTTCGGGTCGGAGTTCGAGTAATGGTTTGAGTTTGGGTTCGGAACCGGATTTCAGTCTAAGTCCAAATTAGGCTCCTGGGGTGGGTTCGCTTCCTTGGTCTTGGTCTAGGTTGGGTCCGAGTCCCAACTTCCAATCCAGATCTGAGTCTGGATTCAGTTCTTGGTCTAAATCCTTGGTTCTGATCCTTGTTAGGGTTTGAGTTGGGTCCGGGTCCGGGTCTAGCTTTGGGTCTGATTCTAGTTGTGGGTGTTTGAGTTCGGGTCCGAGTCTGTGTCCGTGTTTGTGTCCAGGTTTGGACCCCGATCTGGGTCTAGGTTCGAGTCCAGGTCCAAGTTTGGGTCCCAAGTGCGGGTCCAAGTTTGGTTCTCGGTCAGGATCTCGGTCCAGATCTAGGTCCAGCATTTCGATCCCAGTCTGGGTCTTGTTCCATGCCCAAGTTCGTATCCGGATCCCTATCTAGGTCCAAGTCTGTGTTTGGGATTCTTATTTAGGGTCCTGGTTCGGTGATTATTGTTCAGGTTCTAATTTTGGGTCCCAGGTCTAGGTCTGGGTTCGGGTTTTGTTTTGGTCCTAGTTTGAGTCCCAGATCTAGACACCGCCTACTGGTCTGTTCCAAGCACTGTTACCCGAATCCTGAGTCAAGATCTGGATCACTGTCACGAGTTTCGGTGTGGTTCTGGTTTTGGTCCCAGGTCCCATTTTTTAGTTTTGGTTCAGGATTGAGGCTGGGGTGCGATTCTAGGTCCCGACCCTGGTTCTGTGTCCTTAGTCTGGTTCCATGTTTGGGTCTGAGTTCAAGTTCGGGTTAAGTTCCCGAGTCCAGGTTTGGGTTGGGATTCGGGTCCGGCTCCCGATTCGGGTCTAGTTTAGATTTGTAGTCTGGGTCCTGGTCCGGTTACGGTTTTGGATCTAGGTACAATTTCAGTGATGATTCCAAGTCCAAGCCCTAGTTCCAGTCCCGACCAACTTCCAGTTTTGGTTCCAATTTTGGGTTACAGGGTACGGGTTTGGGTCCTATTTTGGGTTAGGGCTTCGGTTCAGGTTTGGGTGTGGGTTCGGGTCCTTGTCAGGGTACGGGTCCTTATCAGGGTTCGGGTCCAAGGCCGGGTTTTAAATCCAAACACCGACTACAGGTTTTGTCCAAGCCCTCGGTCGAGATCGAGGTCCCGATCTTGGGTCCCAGTCTGGTTCCATTTCTGGTGCAGGGTCATGATCTGTGTCCTAGGTTCAAGTTTGGGTCTTGGTCGGGTACTACATCCTGATACGAACCACACCAACTTGTGATGAAACCCGACACCAAATATGGAACAGCCACCAAGAACAAACGATGTTGGAATGGAACCTCGACCCAATGCTTAGCAAAGCACGAACCTTGGTATAAGGAAGACGCCACAAACGGGGATGGAAATCCGTTTGATAAGTCAAGTTGAACGCCACAAGGATACCTCCTTGATAAGTTCACAAGTTTCTTCAAGAACTCTAGAAGATAAAAACTCACAATTTGCATATATGATAATCTGATTTTTACAATGGAAAGGTAGTCCCTTTTATAGGACGAAAATGGCACCTACAAGACCTTTGGACTTCAACATTAACACACCTAAGACCTTTGGTCTTTCCAATAAAAGCATACTAAATAAGACTCTTGGTCTTCATAATGAAAGCTCCATAATGAAGACCTTTTGACTCCACTCTTGTAACTCCCACACAAAAGAACTTGTAACTTCCACTCTTGTAACTCCCACACAAAAAAAACTTGACACATATAAATGTGACAACTACGACCATATGATAAAAACGTGACACATAAAATGAAGCTTCAAAATTCAGTCCACTTTGATGAGTATGACCAATCTTTGTTCTCCTTCCGTGTTGACCACGGTCTCTTCTTGATTTAAGACTTTGTGTACTAGGCTGTTAAGCTCTTCCTTGAATCTCTTAGCTCGTGCCCTAGTCACTGGACCCACTGGAATTGGACTTGATACTTGGTCCTTGATGTCCTCATCATTCCCCCCTTCTTTAGATGGATTTGTCCTCAAATCTTCACCTGTATCAAATGAACTTAAATCAGAAACATTAAATGGTTCTATTTCTCAATCTTTCTGACTTGCTCCTACGGAACCAAGGTCGAAAAGATTGAGAAAAATCAGTCATTCACAACCACTGATGAAGGATTCCTCGAAAAGTTAAGGATTAGTAATCCTTTTTAGAAATCGAATGGATTCGGTCTTGTAGCACTAACATTATATTCACCTGGCAAATCGAGTTTGTAGGCATTGTCATTGATCCGTTCAAGTACTTGAAATGGACCATCTCCGCGAGGCAGCAATTTAGAACGCCTTTGTGTTGGAAATCTCTCTTTCCTCATGTGTAACCATACCCAATCACCTGGTTCAAAAACCTGCTTGTGACGACCCTTGTTAGCCTGCTTAAGGTATTGTTCAGTCCTCCTTTCTATGTTGAGTCGGGCCCTCTCATGGAATTTCTTCACAAATTCTGCCTTCTTCTCGCCATCTAAATTCAAATGCTCAAAAACAGGTAAAGGTGATAAATCCAAAGGAGTTAGAGGATTAAAACCATACACAATTTCAAATGGTGAAAATTTAGTAGCAGAATGCATTGCACGATTATAGGCAAACTCAACATGTGGCAAACAATCTTCCCAAGTCTTAATGTTTTTACTTATGATTGCCCTTAACAAGGTGGATAGGGTCCTATTAACTACTTCTGTTTGACCATCTGTTTGAGGGTGACAAGTAGTAGAAAATAACAATTTTGTCCCAAGTTTTCCCCACAATGTTTTCCAAAAGTAACTTAGGAACTTAGCATCCCTATCTGATACAATTGTTCTAGGCATACCATGTAATCTCACAATTTCCCTAAAGAACAAATCTGCAACATTAGATGCATCATCAGTTTTATGACAAGGGATAAAATGAGCCATTTTAGAAAATCGGTCTACTACCACAAAGATTGAATCCCTCCCACGCTTACTTCTTGGTAGACCTAACACAAAATCCATAGAAATGTCAACCCATGGTGAACTAGGGATAGGTAGGGGTGTGTAAAGGCCATTTGGCTGCACTCTTGATTTAGCTTGCCTACAAGTGACACACCTACCACAAATTCGCTCAACGTCCCGTTTCATATGGGGCCAAAAGAAATGCTCTTGCAACATAGCTAGAGTTTTAGCAACTCCAAAATGTCCCATCAACCCTCCCCCGTGGGACTCTCTAACAAGCAAATCTCTCACAGAACAATTAGGCACACACAATCTATGTTCCCTAAATAGAAAATCCTCATGCCTATAAAACTTTCCTTCAGCAGTCTTTTCACAAAGAGCATAAATTTCCCCAAAATCATGGTCAGCAGAATACAACTCTTTTATATGTTCAAACCCAAGCAATTTAGCATCAAGAGTAGAGATTAGAGCATACCTGCGAGAAAGGGCATCAGCAACCACATTCTCCTTACCTTGTTTATACCGAATGACATAAGGAAAGGTCTCAATGAACTCAACCCATCGTGCATGTCTCTTGTTGAGTTTGTGTTGGCTTTTCAAATGTTTCAAGGATTCATGATCCGTGCGAATCACAAACTCCTTTGGCCACAAATAGTGCTGCCATGTTTCTAAGGCACGCACTAGTGCATACAATTCTTTGTCATAAGTGGGGTAATTGAGGGCAGCCCCACTTAGCTTTTCACTAAAGTATGCAAGCGGTCTCCCATCCTGCATAAGAACAGCGCCAATACCAAGCCCAGAAGCATCACATTCAATTTCAAAAGTGTTAGAAAAGTTAGGCAAAGCAAGTAAAGGAGCATGCAACGCTTGTATTTCAGCAGCTGAAATGCCTCCTCTTGAGCTTCACCCCATTTGAATGACACATTTTTTTTTTATTACTTATGTAAGTGGAGCGGCAATTGTGCTAAAATTTTGCACAAACCTCCTGTAGAAGCTAGCAAGTCCATGAAAACTTCTAACATTACCTATCGATGTAGGGGTCGGCCACTCTTGGATGGCTTTGATCTTTTCCTCATCCACCTGAATACCTGTAGCGCTTACAACAAAACCTAGGAATACAAGCTTATCGGTGCAGAATGTACACTTGCTAAGGTTAGCGTATAAACTTTGTTTCCTAAGGATTTCCAAAACAGATTGCAAATGCAACACATGGTCATGCAAATTCTTACTGTAAATAAGAATATCATCAAAATACACAACCACAAATTTGCCAATGAAAGCACGCAATACATGATTCATTAAGCGCATGAAAGTACTAGGTGCATTAGTTAATCCAAAAGGCATGACTAACCACTCATACAAACCATGTTTAGTTTTAAAAGCAGTTTTCCATTCATCCCCTTCTTTCATACGTATCTGATGATACCCACTTTTGAGATCAATTTTTGAAAACACACAAGAACCATGCAATTCATCTAGCATGTCATCTAAACGAGGAATGGGATGTCGATACTTTACCGTTATATTGTTGATGGCTCGACAGTCAGCACACATCCTCCATGTTCCATCCTTCTTTGGAACTAGAATCACTGGAACAGCGCAAGGACTCATGCTTTCTCTCACATGTCCTTTCTCCATCAATTCTTCAATTTGCCTTTGCAATTCCTTTGTTTCATCAGGATTGCTTCTGTAGGCTGGTCGGTTTGGGATGGAAGCACCTGGAACAAAATCAATTTGATGTTCTATTCCTCTAATAGGTGGTAATCCATGTGGTACCTGCTCAGGAAATACATCATCGAATTCCTGCAATAGAGACACAATGGTACTTGGCAGCGAAGAATCAAGTTGGTTAGCATTTAAAAGAGCCTCCTTATACACTAGTAAAATCATGGGCTGTTTTGTGCACAATGCTCTCTTAATCTCACTTTTGTTTGCATAAAAGTGTTGTTTTCTCTCACTTGATTCCACACTTTTCTCTCTTTTTCTCTCATTCTGTTTCCTCTCACTCATCTTTCCACTCTCTTTTTGCTCACTCAGTTTCTTTTTGTCACTCAATTTTTGCAACCTCGCTTGATCTTCATACACTTGTTTTGGCGTCAAAGGCGCTAGAGTGATTGCCCGCTGACGGAAAGTAAATGAGTACTTGTTGGTGAAGCCATCATGTTGTACTCGTCGATCAAATTGCCAAGGCCTTCCTAGAAGGAGGTGTCCAGCTTGCATTGGAACGACGTCACACAGCACCTCATCTTCATACTTGCCAATGCGAAATGAAACAAGTACTTGTTTTGTAACCTTCACTTCACCACTATCATTCAACCATTGCAACTTGTATGGACAAGGATGCTTAAGCGTTGTAAGCCCAAGCTTGTCAACCATAGAAGCACTTGCAACGTTAGTACAACTACCTCCATCAATAATGACACTACATACCTTGTCCCTCACATGACATCGAGTGTGAAAGATGTTCTCCCGCTGCACTTCTTTTGCCTCTTCTTTTGCTTGCAAATTCAGGACTCGCCTTGTAACTAGTGCAAGCATCTCTCCAGATTCTGGGCCATATTCATTGTCAGAAGCATCTTCCAATGGTGGCATGTCAGCAAGATCATCTTCATCTTCAGAATCTATTTCTCCACTTTCCCGAATCACCATAACTCTTTGGTTTGGACACTGGCTGGCTATATGTCCCCGCCCCTGGCATTTGAAACACCTTATCTCACTAGAATGAGACTTAGTTTGAGTTGTTTTACCTTGAGGTGGCGTGGCTGTAGTGGATTGTTTTGGTGTAGATGATGAACTGGGTTGGTCATCCTTCTTTGGATAGTTCGACCTCCAAGGTGTTGTACTTGGCTTGTGTGTGCTCGGCCTTGATCTCGAACTTGAACTACCCTTCTTGAGCTGTCTCTCAACTTTGATTGCCATGTGAACCAAATCTTCTAACTCCACATAATGGTGTAGCTCGATTGGGTCAGCAATCTCTCGGTTCAACCCATTTAAAAACCTCGCCATTGTTGCCTCCCGATCCTCTTCAACATTGGCTCTAATCATAGCCATCTCCATCTCCTTGTAATACTCATCAACACTTCTGTAGCCTTGACGAAGGCCTTGCAACTTAAGATAGAGATCACGATAATAATGAGGTGGTACAAACCGTCGCCTCATTACCCTCTTCATTGCCTCCCATGTTTCAATAGGGCAATCTCCACTCCGTCTCCTGTTAGTGCACAACTGATCCCACCAAACAATAGCATAATCAGTAAACTCAATGGCAGCAAGTTTTACCTTCTTCATGTCTGAATAGTTGTGACAATCAAAGACTAACTCCATTTTCTTCTCCCACTCTAGGTATGCTTCAGGATCACTCTTCCCTTGAAAGGCTGGGATTCTCATCTTTATATTCCCCAAATAATTGTCTACTTGGTTCCTATCTTCTCTATTCCTACCATACCTCCTATTGGTACCCGTCGACATCCTATCAACCTCTTCATCGAAAACTACTCCTTCGAAATCTCCTTCATTTTCATTCCCCCTTTGGTGTACTCTTCTCCCCCTTGGTCTCCGTTGTGCTCCTTCTTCCACCCTATCCAACCGCTCATGTATTTGCGTACACTCCTCCCTCAACAATCTCCTCATCTCCCCCATAATGGCTTGAAGTTGTAGATTTGGAACTGTAGGTTGTGGATTGTTATCACCCGTGTTTTGTGACATGATTAAAAATTCTGCAAAACAATAAAGTTAGACAAGTATAGAAAGGACCTCACTACACTCCCTCACGTGTTCCACTCAAAGAAAAGTGGTCACTCAAAGTCACTCGTGTTTCACTCAATGATGGCTTTTACCCTCAAATAAGCTCACACCTTTGCCTTTTTCCACTCTTTATCTTCTTTAAGCTCTTTGAAAACTAGTGAAATGGAGGTTCAAGCAGTCAATTCTACCCAATAAAGCAAACGAAAACCGATGAAAAAGTGGCGAAAAGTGGTGATTTTTTTTTTTGGTGATTTTGGAACACTAGAGTGGGGTTTAGGCAAAAGGGCCTTTAGACTATAAGGAACAAGAATATAACAAAAAAAAATTAAGATGGGTTTCCAGACTCTTTTTTTTTTTTTTTTTGCTCTTGGAACCCTTCCCTCTTCCTTCCTTTTTCCTTTACCTTTTCTTTGATTTTTTTTTTTTGAACACCAAAAGCCAACCTGAATTCAAGTACGAATTAATACCAAAACGCTTCAATAACAATGCTTCCAAAACTCTTTGACACTAGAGTAAACAATGGGAACAAGGGAAAACAAATGAGTTGAAATGAAGACAGATTAGGACTTAGCAATATCAAACATATTCGAATTTCAAGGAATTTCTCAAGGACAAGAAAAAGAAATAAGGAAAAGATTGAACAAGGAAACGAGTGTGACAAAGAAATTAACAACAATGGTTACGGATTTGAGTTTTTTTTTTTTTTTGAAATATTGAGACACTAAAAGAATAAAAAGGATAAGCCAAACCGGATGAACCTTTGCTCTGATACCAACTGATACGAACCACACCAACTTGTGATGAAACCCGACACCAAATATGGAACAGCCACCAAGAACAAACGATGTTGGAATGGAACCTCGACCCAATGCTTAGCAAAGCACGAACCTTGGTATAAGGAAGACGCCACAAACGGGGATGGAAATCCGTTTGATAAGTCAAGTTGAACGCCACAAGGATACCTCCTTGATAAGTTCACAAGTTTCTTCAAGAACTCTAGAAGATAAAAACTCACAATTTGCATATATGATAATCTGATTTTTACAATGGAAAGGTAGTCCCTTTTATAGGACGAAAATGACACCTACAAGACCTTTGGACTTCAACATTAACACACCTAAGACCTTTGGTCTTTCCAATAAAAGCATACTAAATAAGACTCTTGGTCTTCATAATGAAAGCTCCATAATGAAGACCTTTTGACTCCACTCTTGTAACTCCCACACAAAAGAACTTGTAACTTCCACTCTTGTAACTCCCACACAAAAAAAACTTGACACATATAAATGTGACAACTACGACCATATGATAAAAACGTGACACATAAAATGAAGCTTCAAAATTCAGTCCACTTTGATGAGTATGACCAATCTTTGTTCTCCTTCCGTGTTGACCACGATCTCTTCTTGATTTAAGACTTTGTGTACTAGGTTGTTAAGCTCTTCCTTGAATCTCTTAGCTCGTGCCCTAGTCACTGGACCCACTGGAATTGGACTTGATACTTGGTCCTTGATGTCCTCATCACATCCCGGTCCTATTTCTGTTTCTCAGGTCCCTATCCTTATTTTGGGTCAAAGCCTCGGTTATTGTGTGGGTTTAGGTCACGGTCTAGGTTTGGGTTCGAGTGCTAGTCTCGGTTCGGGTTTAGGTCTGTGTCTGGGTTTTGATCTGAGTTCGAGTTTGGGTTTAGGTCCTAGTCCTGGTCCTAGTCCTAGTTCGATTCTAGTTCCATTTGCGATTCTGAGTTCGAGTTTGGGTTTGAGTTCGAGTCGGAGTTCGAGTACTGATCTGAGTTTGGGTTCGCGTTCTGATTTCAGTCTAGGTCAAAGATCAGGCTCCGAGGTGGGTTCGCGCTCTGGCTCTTGGTCTAGGTTGGGTCCGAGTACCAAGTTCCAATCCCGATCTGAGTTTAGATTATGTTCTGGGTCTAAGTCGTTGGTTCTTATCCTGGTCTGGGTTCGAATTGTGTCCAGGTGTAGCTTTTGGTATGATTCTAGGTATGGGTGTTTGAGTTCGGGTCCGAGTCTGTGTTCGGGTTTGTGTCTAGGTTTGGACCCCGATCTGGGTCTAGGTTCGGGTCTAGGTCATAGTTCGGATCCCGAGTGCGGGTCCAAGTTTGGGTGTAGGTCAGGATCTCGGTCCAGATCTAGGTCCAGCATTTCGATCCCAGTCTGGGTCTTGGTAAAAGTCCAGTTTCTAATCCGGATCCCTATCTAGGTCCAAGTCTGTGTTTGGGATCGGGTCCCAGATTTAGGTCCAGGTCTAGGTCTCAGTTCCGGTTTGGGTACACGACCGTGTTCCGACCTGAGTTCCAGTCTCAGTTTGGGTCTGAGACTAGGTCTGTGTTGGGTTCTAGGTCTGGGTCAGGGTCCTGGTCACGATCCTAGTCCTGTTCTAGGGTCCTGGTTCGGCGATTCTTGTTCAGGTTCTAATTTTTGGTCCCAATTCTAGGTCTGGATCCTAGTTTGAGTCCCAGATCTAGACACCGCCTACTGGTCGTTTCAAGGCCCCGTTACCTAAATTGCGAGTCAAGATCTAGATCACTGTCACGGGTCTCGGGTCTCGGTCTGGTTCTGGTTTAGGTCCCAGGTCAAATTTCTGAGTTTGGGTTCGCGATCGAGATTGGACTGCGGTTCTAGATCTAGACCCTGGTTCTGTGTCCCTAGTTTTGCTCCATGTTTTGGTCTAAGTTCAGTTTCGGGTTTGGGTCTCGAGTCCAAGTTTGGGTTGAGATCCCCAATTCGGGTCTAGGTCTGATTTGGAGTCCGGGTCCTGGTCCGGTTACGGTTCTGGATATAGGTCCCATTTCGGTTATGATTCCAAGTCCAAGTCCTAGTTCCAGTCCCGGTCAACATCCAATTTTTGTTCCAATTTTTCGTCACAAGGTACGGATTGGGTCCACTTTTGGGTTTGGGACTGGGTTCAGGTCCAGGTGTGTGTTCGGGTCCTTGTCAGGGTGCGGGTCAAGGCCTGGGTACCAAATCCACACACCAACTATGGGTTTTGTGAAAGCCTAGGTTCCAGATCCGGATCCCAATCTCCGGTCCCAGTCTGGTTCCATTTCTTGTGCCGAGTCACGAGCTAGGTCCTAGGTTCAAGTTCGGGTATGGGTCGGGTACTAGGTCCCGCTTCTAGTTCTGTTTCCCCAGGTCCCTATCGTGATTTTTGGGCCGGGTCCCAATTATTGTGTGGGTTTGTGTCCCGGTCTAGAGTCGAATTCGAGTCCTAGTCTCGGTTCGAATTTAGGTCTCTATCTGGGTTTTGATCTGGGTTCGGGTTTGGGTTTAGGTCCTGGTCCTGGTCCTAGTCCTAGTTCGGGTTTGAGTTTGGGTGGTAGTCTTTGTCCGGGTTTGTGTCTAGGTCTGGACCCCGATCTGGGTCTAGGTTCGGGTCCAGGTCCAAGTTCGGGTCCCGAGTGCGGGTCCAAGTTTGGGTGTGGGTCAGGATATCAGTCCAGATCTAGGTCCAGCATTCCGATCCAAGTCTGCGTCTTGGCCCGTGTCAAGTTTCGTATCTGAATCCCTATCTAGGTCCAAGTCTGTGTTTGGGATCGGGTCCCAGATTTAGGTCCAGGTCCGGGTCTCAGTTCCTGTCCGGTTACACGACAGTGTCCTGGTCCGAGTTCCAGTCTCAGTTTGGGTCTAAGGCTAGGTCTCTTTTCGGTTCTAGTTCTGGGTCTGGGTCCTGGTCACGGTATAGTCTTGTTCTAGGGTCCTTGTTTGGTGATTCTTTTTCAGCTTCTAATTTGTGGTCCCAAGTGTAGGTCTGGGTTCGGGTTTGGTTCTTCGTCTGGGTTCTGGTCCTAGTCTGAGGTCCTGATTTAGACACCGACTACTGGTCTGTTCCAAGCCCCTTTACCCGAATCCCGAGTCAAGATCTGAATCACTATCACGGGTCTTAGTCCTCTTCGGGTTCAGGTCCCATCTCCCATTTCTGAGTTTGGGTTCGGGATCGAGACTGGGGTGCGGTTCTAGGTCCCGACCCTGGATCTGTGTTCCTAGTCTGGTTCCATGTTTTGGTCTGAGTTCAGGTTCGGGTTCATATCCTGAGTCCAGGTTTGGGTGGGGATCTGGGTCCAGCTTCCACTTCGGGTCTACGTCTGATTTAGAGTTCGGGTCGTGGTCCGGTTACGGTTCTGGATCTAGGTCCAATTTCTGTTATGATTCCAAGTCCAAGTCCTAGTTCAAGTCCCGGTCAACTTCCGGTTTTGGTTCCAATTTTGGGTCACAGGGTACGGGTTCGTGTCCACTTTTGGGTTTGGGACTGGGTTCAGGTCCGGTTGTGGGTTCGGGTGTAGGGCTGGGTCCTAAATCCAGACACCGACTACGGGTTTTGTCCAAGCGCTGGGTCCAGATCTGGATCCCAATATCGGGTCGTAGTCTGGTTGCATTTCTGGTGTCGAGTCACGACCTGGGTCCTGGGTTCAAGTTTGGGTCTGGGTCGGGTACTAGGTGTCGGTCCTTGTTCTATTTCCCAGGTCCCTATCCTTATTCTGGGTCCAGATCCCGGTTATTTTGTGGGTTTGGGTCCTGGTCTAGGTTCGGGTTCGAGTCCTAGTCTCGGTTCGGGTTTAGGTCTCTGTCTGGGTTTTGATCTGGGTTTGGGTTTGGGTTTAGGTCCTTGTCCTGGTCCTAGTCCTAGTTTGGTTCTAGTTTGTTTGAGTTCGGGTCGGAGCTCGAGTCCTGGTCTGAGTTTGGGTTGAGGTCCTAATTTCAGTCTAGGTCCATATAAGGGTCCGGGTGTGGGTTGGCTTCCTGGGTGTTGGTCTAGGTTGGGTTCGAGTCCCAAGTTCCAATGCCGATCTGAGTCTGGATTTAGTTCTTGGTCTAAGTCCTTATTTCAGATCTTGGTCTGGGTTCGACTTGGGTTGTAATGACCCGTCTAGTAATGTGGATTAGTAAAGGCAATTAGCACTAATTTCTATTATTTTATTCTTATTTGTGAACTAATTTAATTGTGGACCCCAATATTTAGAAATAAATATTAGAGTTATAATTTCTCAATTCTGGTGATTTTATTAAACTCTAGGGGTATTATTTAGCTTATATGTGAAATATGTTATTTTTGTAATTTTTGCTTGGCGACAACGGAAAATGCGATGGATGGCTAGATTGATCACATGGGTAAGTTTAGAACCTTATTTCATAGTGGGAAATATTTTAGAGAAAATAAATTATCGGGATGGAGCGGGGTTATGGAAATTGACCATTTTACCCCTAGCTTTAGAAATACCCTAGTTTTAAGTCTAAAGGGCATTTTTGTCTTTTCCTTGGTGGGAGTAGGTGGCAGCCATGGGTGATGACACCTAATTAATTTTATTGTTGATTGAAAAATAAAGGGATTACTTTGACGAAAAGAAAAGAATTAAGAAAAGAAGGAAAATTGGAAATTTAGTTATTTCTTGAACTCTCTCTCTCTCTCTCTCTCTCTCTCTCTCTCTCTCTCTCTCTCTCTCTCTCTCTCTCTCTCTCTCTTTCGGCTGGGGCTAAGCAAGGGCAAAGATCAGATTTTTCTCTTCAATTTTCTGGGATTAAGCTAGGATTCAAGGAGGTTTCATCTAAGGTAAGCCCTAGAACCATTGAAGATGTGATTTTAAGTTTTTTCATTGATTTTAAGTTATGTTTTTCCTAAACAGTGGCTGTTAGAGTGTGATGTTTGTTTAGTCCGAAAATTAGGGTTCATTTGAGTTAATCTAAGTCCCTAGCAACTGGTTTTGATGCTTGGTGTTAGTTTTATGCAACTTTGAACATAGAGTTCAAAGCTTTGGTCTTAAATGGCAAGTTGAGTATTGTTGGTTGGAAATGGTTGTTTATGCATTGTATAGGTGTACTGGAGAGTTCGATAAGGTTTGGTTGAGATTTGAGGTCATGGGGGAAATTTATGGGTTCCCAGCACAGAACCGGAATTCCGGTTCTGGGGGACCTTTACCAACCGGTCGACCGGATGGTGACCCAGAACCGGATTTCCGGTTGGGAGCCGATGCACTTTGTTGGGGAATTTCCAGAACCCTTGTTTTGCCCAATTTTGAGATATTTAGGGTATTGCCATGAGGTTTATCGATAGGGAAACTTTTGGTTTCAAGTTTAAGTCCCGGAAAGTGATTTAGCGAGTCACTCATCTGTGTTGCAATTATTGTGATTAGGGCATCCATCTAGCATGTGAATTCCGTTCAGGTCGGCCAGCACACTTGAATTCGAAAAACAGGTAAGAAATGTGTATAATGTATGATGTGATTATCTGAATGTGTGTATATGTGATTGTATATGCATGCTTGAATTATATTATGCTCTACCAACACTTGTATGATTAAGTTATAGAGTGCATTGGTATAGTGATTATTGTCACTGTGAGTACGATACAGTGATACCAACACGGGCACGGGAAAATGCTAAGTTGTGTGGTACATCACTCAGTGTTACTCAGTGTTCGTGGTAAACCCTACCAACACTCGTACAGTGAGGTACGATGTGTATGTGGTATAGTGGTTGTAGCCTGGTATTGAACGTTCATACTCATCTGTTAAGCTCTGTAAATAGGTGTATGGGCGCCTATTTACAGGTCGAAAATTATATGGTATGTTATATGCATTTCTTACTGAGTCTGTTGACTCACAGTTTCTGCTTCCATGTGTAGGTAAAGGAGAGGGGAAGGCTGAACAAGAATGAACCTGAGCTCGGGTGAGATTGTACATGTCAAGCAGCGCGACCTGGAGTGTTCGGTCTCGGGACATCTGGGAGTCGTATTTTGATAGTCGCTGTGCGACCTGGAAATTATATATTTTGAAAAGTATATTTTACAAAGTTTGAAAACGGGATCCCGGAATCTGTAAATATTATATTATATTACAAAGTTTAATATTTAAAGCAAAAGTTTTAATTTGACACGTTTTTCGAGAAATTTCTTTGATTAGCAAAGATTGCACAATAATTGAAAAAGCACTGTAGCGTGCCTTAGCATTAGGGCGTTACAATTTTGGTATCAGAGCCACCAGGTTTGTCTACCGAAGCTTGCTAAGACATGTACAATCTTCATCAGAGAAAGCTCGGTTCATGGTTCAGTAAGCTTGTACTTGTTTAGTACTTTAAATAAATGTGAATGTAAAAGCATGTTAGGAAGCATATTAGATTTTAATTAATTAATTATAAAAGTGTGTTGCCTTTAAGTCTTTAAGAGCGCTGTTAAGTTTTGATCGCTGTCTGACCTGCCTGGCTTATGGATTCGCAGGCTAAGTCCTATTAAATGGACGCCCCGCAAAATATAAGAAGTCAGGGTGGCATGGTTGAGACCGGAGGCGGTCAGAGGAATCTTCAAAATCCTCGTGGTCGCGGCCGTGGCCGTGGCAGAGCTCAGGGTGGTCGCCCTGTAAATCCACCTCAAGCTCCTCCTGATTGGGAGCAAAGATTTGCTGAAATGCAAGATAGAATCCGCCGGCAAGATGAAGAGATCCAAAGACTGAGGCAGCAGGGTCCTTCTGCCGTGCCTCCTCAAGTGGTGCAGGCCGTTGCAGTTCCTGCGGTGCCAGCAGAACAACCTGTTGTTGGCAACCGTATGGAGCCGTTGTACGAAAGATTCCGGAAACAGGCACCTCCAGTGTTTCTGGGAGGCCCTAATGTGATGAAGGTCGAGCAATGGCTTTCGGGGATTGATCGTATTCTCAATTTTATGGGAGTGGTTGGAAATG
Organism: Cannabis sativa; assembly: GCF_029168945.1. Lineage (NCBI taxonomy): Eukaryota > Viridiplantae > Streptophyta > Magnoliopsida > Rosales > Cannabaceae > Cannabis > Cannabis sativa. Next base: position 85,703,004 of record NC_083602.1, read on the forward strand.
ACCGGGTAACCTGCGCCACTTTTCAGTTTCAGGAAGACGCTCTCGTGTGGTGGGAGTTGATAACCCTCACTCGAGACGTCACGCTGATGACCTGGGAAGAATTCAAGGAGTTGTTTAACTCCAAGTATTACAATGAAGCAGTCCGCAGTGCAAAGCGGAAAGAGTTCACTGATCTAGTTCAAACTGAGGGAATGTCGGTTACAGAGTATACGACAAAGTTTGACCGTTTAGCCAAGCTTGTAGTTGGGATTGTCCCAACCGACTTCAGCAAGAAAGAAAAATATTTGGCGGGTTTGAGTGCAAAGATTCGACATGATCTAGTGATTACTACCACTGAAGCAACCACATATGCGGAGATGGTTGAAAAGGCTTTGAGAGCTGAGGGGGCAGTGAAATTCCTTCAGGAGCCCCGGGTGACTCCGAGTGTTGGTGGAACCCCCACTGTTTCTACTCCTATTTATGGTAGGGATGGTGGTGACTCCACCACTGAGCAGAAAAGAAAAGTTGTTCCAGCTTCTGGTGGCTCGTGGCAAAGTAAGCGGTTCCGTGGGAACCAAGGTAGAGGAGGACGTCAGGGTTACTCTTACCCTGAGTGTCCACGGTGCAAGAAACATCATCCGGGAGAGTGTAACCAGAAGACATGCTTCCTGTGTGGCATGGTGGGGCATTTCAAGAAAGATTGCCCCCAGGCAAGAAAGAGGAGCCGAAAGGTGAAGTGAAACCGGTTCCTGCTCGAGTGTTTGCCATTACCCAAGCTGATGCTGCAGCCAATGCTTCTATTGTGACAGGTCAACTTCCCGTCAACAACTTGTTGTTTACAGTATTATTTGACTCGGGAGCTACACGCTCATATGTGGCTACAAGAGTAATTGATCTTTTGGGTAGGCCTTGTGATATTTTAGAAAGAGGGTTTGGAACCCTAATGCCTAGCGGGGAATCGGTTATCTCTAATAGGCGTATTAGGTCTATTCCAATTAGGATCGAAGATAGGGAATTAAGTACTGACCTCATAGAATTGAAATTAACTGAGTTTGATATTATACTGGGAATGGATTTCCTATCCAAGTATTCGGCCAGTATAGATTGTAGGCGTAAAATGGTGACTTTTCAGCTGGAAGGTGAAGATCCATTTGTTTATGTTGGATCAGTTCAGGGGTCTCGGATCCCGGTTATTTCTATGCTGAGGGCTAGAGATTTACTATGCAATGGCTGTGTAGGATTTCTAGCGGTGGTATTTGACTCCAGCAAACCTTAAACATTTGGGCCTGAGGAAGTTAGGGTGGTAAAAGATTTTCTTGACGTGTTTCCCGAGGAGTTGCCGGGATTGCCGCCACAGCGAGAGATTGATTTTGTAATTGATTTGGCACCTGGAGTCGAACCTGTTTCTAATGCTCCATATAGGATGGCTCCAGCAGAACTCAAGGAGCTTAAGTTGCAGCTTCAGGGGATGCTTGACATTGGGTTTATTCGGCCTAGTGTATCGCCCTGGGGAGCTCCGGTCCTCTTTGTGAAAAAGAAGGATGGTTCCCTCAGAATGTGTATCGATTATCGGGAACTAAACAAGCTGACGATTAAGAACAAGTACCCGTTACCCAGAATCGATGATCTATTCGATCAGCTTCAAGGAAAAATAGTGTTTTCAAAGATTGATTTACGGTCTGGTTATCATCAACTTAGAATTCGGGAGGAGGACATACCGAAGACTGCTTTTAGAACCAGATATGGGCACTATGAGTTTCTGGTAATGTCATTTGGATTGACTAATGCTCCTGCAGCCTTTCTGGATCTCATGAATAGGGTATTTAAGGATTTCCTCGATAACTGCGTTATAGTGTTTATCGATGACATTCTTGTATACTCTCAGTCAGAAGAGGAGCACGAGCATCATCTTCGAATGGTATTACAGCGACTTAGGGATCATAAGTTGTATGCCAAGTTCAAAAAGTGTGAATTCTGGTTGTCTGAGGTGTCCTTTTTGGGTCATATTGTTGGGAAGAATGGAATTATGGTTGATCCAAATAAGATAGAATCAGTGAAGAACTGGCCGAGGCCCAAGTCTGTGACAGAAGTTCGAAGTTTTCTCGGATTAGCAGGGTATTATCGTCGTTGAAGGATTTTCTAAACTTTCTATGCCCCTAACCGAATTGACCAAGAAAAATCAGAGATTTGTGTGGTCAGATAAGTGTGAGACAAGCTTTCAGGAGTTGAAGCAACGTTTGATAACAGCTCCGGTGTTAGCTTTGCCATCAGATCGAGAAAAATTTGTGGTTTATTGTGATGCCTCCGGACGAGTGCAGGATGTGTTCTGATGCAAGCTGACAGAGTCATAGCCTATGCCTCTCGTCAATTGAAAGATTATGAGCAGCGTTATCCAACTCATGATTTAGAGCTCGCTGCTGTGGTTTTTGCTTTAAAGATATGGCGACATCATCTTTACGGTGAAAAGTGTGAAATTTATACTGATCATAAAAGTCTTAAATACTTTTTCACCCAGAAAGATTTGAATATGAGGCAGAGAAGGTGGTTGGAGTTGGTTAAGGACTACGATTGTGAAATTTTGTATCACCCCGAGAAAGCCAATGTTGTGGCCGATGCTTTAAGCAGAAAGGGTCCCGGGCAAGTTTGTACTATGGTTATGATAGCTCTTCAACTAGCCTCGGAAATGGTAAGTGCGGGAATTGAGTTCGTGGTTGGGAAATTACATAATTTAACACTCCAATCTGATCTGTAGGAGAGAACCAGAAAGGCACAGCTGGAAGATCCCGAGCTAGTTAAGGTTCGAGACGAAGTAGTGGCATGTCGGCCTAGAGGCTTTTCAGTCTCGAGCAGTGGAATGTTGTTATATAAAGCTTGAGTTTGTGTTCCTAGTGTTGATGAGCTTAAGAAAGAGATACTTGATGAAGCTCACACCACGCCATATTCGTTGCATCCGAGAACCACCAAGATGTATCAGGATTTGAAACCCTACTTCTGGTGGTATGGGATGAAAAGAGATGTTGTGGACTACGTATCCAAGTGCTTAACCTGCCAGCAAATTAAAGCTGAACATCAGAGGCCGGCAGGATTATTGCAACCTTTAGTCCTTCCAAAATGGAAGTGGGAGGACATTGCAATGGACTTTGTAACTGGTTTACCTCGAACTACGGGGATGTATGATTCAGTATGGGTCATCGTGGACAGATTCACAAAGTCGGCTCATTTTCTACCAGTGAAAGTTACATATTCAGTGGATCAGTACGCTGAGCTGTATGTGAAGGAGATAGTTCATCTCCATGGAGCTCCTAAATGTATTGTGTCAGATAGGGATCCAAAGTTCACATCGAAGTTTTGGGTGAGTCTTCAGAAGGCTATGGGTACCAAGTTAAAGTTTAGCACAACCTTTCACCCTCAGACTGATGGTCAGTCAGAAAGAACTAGTCAGATTTTGGAAGACTTACTTCGAGCCTGTGTCATGGACTTTGAGGGTTCATGGAGTAAGTACTTGCCTTTAATTGAATTCTCCTACAACAACAGCTACTAGAGTACAATAGGGATGGCTCCCTATGAGATGTTATATGGTAGGAAATGTCGTTCTTCTATTCATTGGGACGAGACAGGAGAAAGGAAGTACTTGGGTCCAGAATTAGTGCAGAGGACCAATGAAGCTATTGATAAGATCAAGGATCGGATGCTTGCTTCTCAAAGCAGGCAGAAAAGTTATGCTGATCCGAAGCGCAGAGATGTTACATTTCAGGCAGGGGAACATGTTTTCCTGCGGATTTAACCAATGAAGGGTATTAGACGCTTCGGGAAGAAGGGTAAGTTAAGCCCTAGGTTCATTGGGCCATTTCAGATACTCGAGAAGGTCGGGCAGGTAGCATATCGGCTAGCCTTACCACCAGCATTATCGGCTGTGCATGACGTATTTCACATTTCCATGTTAAGGAAATATGTGTCAGACCCGACTCATGTCTTGAGTTATGAAGCCCTTGAACTACAATCAGATTTATCCTATGAAGAGCAACCTGTTCAGATTTTCGATAGAAAGGAAAAAGTTCTTCGTAACAAGACTATTGCACTGGTTAAGGTGCTCAGGAGAAACAGAAAGGTGGAAGAAGCCACCTGGGAATTGGAGTCAGATATGAGGACTCAACATCCAGAGCTATTCAGGTTAGATTTCGAGGACGAAATCCTATTAACGGGGGGATAATTGTAATGACCGCTCTAGTAATGTGGATTAGTAAAGGCAATTAGCACTAATTTCTATTATTTTATTATTATTTGTGAATTAATTTAATTGTGGACCCCCATATTTAGAAATAAATATTAGAGTTATAATTTCTCAATTCTGGAGATTTTATTAAACTCTAGGGGTATTATTTAGCTTATATGTGAAATATGTTATTTTTGTAATTTTTGCTTGGCGACAACGGAAAATGCGATGGATGGCTAGATTGATCACATGGGTAAGTTTAGAACCTAATTTCATAGTGGGAAATATTTTAGAGAAAATAAATTATCGGGATTGAGCAGGGTTATAGAAATTGACCATTTTACCCCTAGCTTTAGAAATACCCTAGTTTTAAGTCTAAAGGGCATTTTAGTCTTTTCCTTGGTGAGAGTAGGTGGCAGCCATGGGTGATGACAGCTAAGGAAAAATGGAAATTTAGTTATTTCTTGAACTAACTCTCTCTCTCTCTCTCTCTCTCTCTCTCTCTCTCTCTCTCTCTCTCTCTCTCTCTCTCTCTCTCTTTCGGCTGGGGCTAAGCAAGGGCAAAGATCAGATTTTTCTCTTCCATTTTTTGGGATTAAGCTAGGATTCAAGGAGGTTTCATCTAAGGTAAGCCCTAGAACCATTGAAGATGTGATTTTAAGCTTTTTCATTGATTTTAAGTTATGTTTTTCCTAAACAGTGGCTGTTAGAGTGTGATGTTTGTTTAGTCCAAAAATTAGGGTTCATTTGAGTTAATCTAAGTCCCTAGCAACTGGTTTTGATGCTTAGTGTTAGTTTTATGCAACTTTGAACATAGAGTTCAAAGCTTTGGTCTTTAATGGCAAGTTGAGTATTGTTGGTTTGTTCTGTGAATTGTTTGTTGGAAATGGTTGTTTATGCATTGTATAGGTGTACTGGAGAGTTTGATAAGGTTTGGTTGAGATTTGAGGTCATGGGGGAAATTTATGGGTTCCCAGCACAGAACCGGAATTCCGGTTCTGGGGGACCTTTACCAACCGGTCGACCGGATGGTGACCCAGAACCGGATTTCAGGTTGGGAACCGGTCTGCCTGTTGGGGTAATTTCCAGAACCCTTGTTTTGCCCAATTTTGAGATATTTAGGGTATTGCCATGAGGTTTATCAAGAGGGAAACTTTTAGTTTCAAGTTTAAGTCCCAGAAAGTGATTTAGCGAGTCACTCATCTGTGTTGCAATTATTGTGATTAGGGCATCCATCTAGCACGTGAATTCCGTTCAGGTCGGCCAGCACACTTGAATTCGGAAAACAGGTAAGAACTGTGTATAATGTATGATGTGATTGTCTGAATGTGTGTATATGTGATTGTATATGCATGCTTGAATTATATTATGCACTACCAACACTTGCATGATTAAGTTATAGAGTGCATTGGTATAGTGATTATTGTCACTGTGAGTACGATACAGTGATACCAACACGGGCACGGGAAAATGCTAAGGTGTGTGGTACATCACTCAGTGTTACTCAGTGTTCGGGGTAAACCCTACCAACACTCGTACAGTGAGGTACGATGTGTATGTGGTATAGTGGTTGTACCCTGGTATTGAACGTTCATACTCATCTGTTAAGCTCTGTAAATAGGAGTATGGGCGCCTTTTTACAGGTCGGAAATTATATGGTATGTTATATGCATTTCTTACTGAGTCTGTTGACTCACAGTTTCTGCTTCCATGTGTAGGTAAAGGAAAGGCGAAGGCTGAACAAGAATGAACCTGAGCTCGGGTGAGATTGTACATGTCAAGCAGCGCGACCTGGAGTGTTCGGTCTCGGGACATCTGGGAGTCATATTTTGATAGTCACTGTGCGACCTGTAAAATTATGGATTTTGAAAAGTATATTTTACAAAGTTTGAAAACGGGATCCCGGAATCTGTAAATATTATATTATATTACAAAGTTTAATATTTAAAGCAAAAGTTTTAATTTGACACGTTTTTCGAGAAATTTCTTTGATTAGCAAAGATTGCACAATAATTGAAAAAGCACTGTAGCGTGCCTTAGCATTAGGGCGTTACATGGGTCCGGGTCCAAGTCTAGCTTTTGGTCTGATTTTAGGTGTGAATGTTTCAGTTCGAGTGCGAGTCAAGATCTGGATCACTGTCACGGTTCTCGGTCCTTTTCGGGTTCAGGTCCCAGGTCTCGTTTCTGAGTTTGGGTTCAGGATCGAGACTGGGGGGCGGTTCTAGGTCCCGACCCTGGTTCTGTGTCCCTAGTCTGGTTCCATGTTTTGGTGTGAGTTCAGGTTTTGGTTCGGGTCCCGAGTCCAGGATTGGGTTGGGATCTAGCTCCGGCTGCCAATTCGGGTCTAGGTCTTATTAGGAGTCCGGGTCCTGGTCCAGTTACGGTTCTCGATTTAGGTCCAATTTCAATTATGATTCCAAGTCCAAATCCTAATTTTTGGTCACAGGTCTAGGTCTGGGTTTTGGTTTGGTTCTTCGTCGGGGTTTCTGGTCCTAGTCAGAGTCCTAGGTCTGAACCGCAGGCCTGCGAGTATGTTCCAGGCCCGGATACCCGAATCCCGAGTAAAGATCTCAATCACTGTCACGTGTCTCGTTCTAGTTCTAGTTCAGGTCCTAGGTCCCATTTCAGAGTTTTGGATCGGGATCGAGACAGGGTGTGGTTCTAGGTCCCGACCCTGGTTCTATGTCCCTAATCTGGTTCCATGTTTGAATCAGAGTTCAGGTTCGAGTTCGGGTCCCGAGTCCAGGTTTGGGTGGGGATCTGGCTTCGGCTCCCAATTTGGGTCTAGGTCGAATTTGGAATCCGGGTCCTGGTCCAGTTACGGTTCTAGATCTAGGTTCCATTTCAGTTATGATTCCAAGACCAAGTCCTAGTTCCAGTCCCGATCAACTTCGAGTTTTGGTTCCAATTTTGGGTCACAAGGTACTAGTTCGGGTCCACTTTTTGGTTTGGGACTGGGTTCAGGTCCGGGTGTGGGTTCGGGTCCTTGTCAAGGTTCGAGTCTAGCGCTGGGTGCCAAATCCAGACACCGACTACGGGTTTTATCCAAGCCCTGGGTCCAGATCCGGATCCCAATCTCGCGTCCTAGTCTGGTTCCATTTCTGGTGTCGAGTCACGAGCTGGGTCCTAGGTTCAAGTTCGGGTCTGGGTCGGGTACTAGGGCTCCCGGACAACTTCTAGTTTTTTTTCCAATTTTGGGTCACAAGGTACGGGTTCGGGTCCACTTTTGGGTTTGGGACTGGGTTCAGGTCCGGTTGTGGGTTTGGGTCACAAGGTACGGGTTCGGGTCAAGGGCTGGGTCCTTGTTAGGGTTCGGGTCAAGCGCTGGGTCCCAAATCTAGACACCGACTACGGGTTTTGTCCAAGCGTCGGGTCTAGATCCGGATCCCAATCTCGGGTCCCAGTCTGGTTCCTGTTCTGGTACTGGGTCACGAGTTGGGTCCTACGTTCAAGTTTGGGTCTGGGTCGGGTACTAGGTCCCTGTTCTAGTTCTGTTTCCCAGGTGCCTATCCTGATTCTGGGTCTAGGTCCTTGTTATTGTGTGGCTTTGGGTCCCGGTCTAGGTTCGGGTTCGAGTCCTAGTCTCTGTTCATGTTTAGGTCTCTATCTGGGTTTTGATCTGGGTTCGAGTTTGGGTTTAGTTCCTGGTCCTTGTCCTAGTCCAAGTTCGGTTCTAGTTCCATTAGCGATTCTGAGTTCGAGTTTTTGTTTGAGTTCGGGTCGGAGTTCAAGTCCTGTTCTGAGTTTGGGTTCGGGTACAGATTTCAGTCTAGGTCCAAATCAGGCTCCGGGTGTGGGTTCGCGTCCTGGGTCTTAGTCTAGGTTGGGTCCGAGTCCCAAGTTCAAATCCCGATCAGAGTCTGGATTCAGTTCTGGGTCTAAGTCCTTGGTTCTGATCCTGGTCTATGTTCGAATTAGGTTAAGGTTCGGCTCTAGCTTTTGGTCTGATTCTAGGTGTGGGTGTTTGAGTTCGGGTCCGAGTTTTTGTCCGGGTTTGTGTCCAGGTCTGAACCCCGATCTGGGGCTAGGTTCGGGTCCAGGTCGAAGTTCGGGTCCCAAGTGGGGGTCCATGTTTGGGTCTGGGTTAGGATCTCGGTCCAGATCTAGGTACAACATTTCGATCAAAGTCTAGGTCTTGGTCCGAGTCCCATTTCTTATCCGGATCCCTATCTACGTCCAAGTCTGTGTTTGGGAATTTGTCCCAAATTTTGGTCTAGGTCCGAGTCTCAGTTCTTGTCTGGGTACACGACCGTGTCCGGGCCCGAGTTCCAGTCTCAGTTTGGGTTTGAGGCTAGGTCTGTGTTCGGTTCTACGTCTGGGTCTGGGTCTTGGTCACGGTCACGGTCACGGTCCTAGTCTTGTTCTAGGGTCCAGGTTCGGCAATTCTTGTTCAGGTTCTTATTTTGGGTCCCATGTCTAGGTCTGGGTTCGGGTTTGGTTCTTCGTCTGGGTTCACGTCCTAGTCTGAGTTCCAAATCTAGACACCGCCTACTGGTCTGCTCCAGGCCCCGTTACCTGAATCCTGAGTCAAGATCTGGATCACTTTCACGGATCTCGTTCTGGCTATGGTTAAGGTCCCAGTTCCCATTTTTGGGTTTGGGTTCGGAATCGAGGCTGCGGTGCGGTTCTAGGTCCCGACCCTGGTTCTGTGTCCCTAGTCTGGTTCCATGTTTGGGTCTGAGTTCAGGTTCAGGTTCGAGTCCACTTTTTGGTTTGGGACTGGGTTCAGGTCCGGGTGTGCGTTCGGGTCCTTTTCAGGGTTCGGGTCCAGGGCTTGGTCCCAAATCCAGACACCGGCTACGGGTTTTATCCAAGCCCTGGGTCCAGATCCGGATCCCAATCTCGGGTCCCAGTCTGGTTCCATTTCTGTTGTCGGGTCAAGAGCTAGGTCCTAGATTAAAGTTTGGGTCAGGGTCGGGTATTAGGTCCCTGTCCTAGTTCTGTTTCCCATGTCCCTATCCTGATTCTGGGTTTAGGTCCCAGTTATTGTGTGGGTTTGGGTCCAGGTATAGGTTCGGGGTGAGTCTTAGTGTCTGTTCAGGTTAAGGTCTCTGTCTGGGTTTTGATCTGGGTTCGAGTTTGGGTTTATGTCCTGGTCGTGGTCCTAGCCCTTGTTCTGTTCTAGTTCAATTTTTGATTGTAAGTTCGAGTTTGGGTTTGATTTCAGGTCGGAGTTCGAGTCCTGGTCTGTGTTTGGGTTCAGGTCCTGATTTAAGTCTAGGTCCAGATCAGGCTCCGGGTGTGGGTTCTCGTCCTGGGTGTTGGTCTAGGTTGGGTCCGAGTCCCAAGTTCCAATCCCGATCTTAGTCTTGATTCACTTCTGTGTCTAACTCCTTGGTTCTTCCTGGTCTGGGTTCGTATTACGTCTGGGTCTGGGTCTAGCTTTTTGTCTGATTCTAGGTGTGGGTGTTTGAGTTCGGGTCTGAGTTTGTGTCCGGGTTCGTGTCTAGGTCTGAACCTCGATCTGGGTCTAGGTTCGGGTCCAGGTCCAAGTTGGGTCCCGAGTGCGGGTCCAAGTTTGGGTCTGGGTGAGGATCTCAGTCCAGATCTAGGTCCAGCATTTCGATCCCAGTCTGGGTCTTGGTCCGAGTACAGTTTCGTATCCGGATCCCTATCTAGGTGCAAGTCTGTGTTTGGGATCGGGTCCCATATTTAGGTCTAGGTCCAGGTCTCAGTTCTCGTCTGGGTACACGACAGTGTCCGAGCTCGAGTTCCAATCTCAGTTTGGGTCTGAGCCAAGGTCTGTGTTCGGTTCTAGATCTGCGTCCGGGTCCTGGTCACGGTCCTAGTCTTTTTCTAGGGTCCTGGTTCGGCGATTCTTGTTCAAGTTCTAATTTAGGGTCCCAAGTCTAGGTCTGGGTTCGGGTTGTGTTCTTCGTCTAGGTTCTGGTCCTAGTCTTAATCTCAAATCTAGACACCGCCTACTGGTCTGTTCGAGGACCTGTTACCTGAATCCCGAGTCAAGATCTGGATCACTGTCACGGGTCTCGGTCTTGTTCTGGTTTAGGTGCCAGGTTCCATTTTTGAGTTTGGTTTCGGGATCGAGACTAGGGTGCGGTTCTAGGTCCCGACCCTGGTTCTATGTCCCTAGTCTTGTTCCATGTTTGGGTTTGAGTTCAGGTTCGGGTTCTGGCCCCGAGTCCAGGTTTTGGTTGGGATCCGGGTCTGGCTCCCAATTCGGGTCTAGGTCTTATTTGGAGTCCGAGTCCTGGTCCCTTTACGGTTCTTGATCTAGGTCCAATTTCTGTTATGATTCCAAGTCCAAGTCGTAGTTCCAGTCCCGGTCAACTTCTGGTTTTGGTTCCAATTTTGGGTCACAGGGTACGGGTTTAGCTCCTCTTTTGGGTTAAGGACTGGGTTCAGGTCCAGGTGTAGGTTCGGCTCCTTGTCAGGGTTCGAGTCCAAGGCTGGGTCCCAAATCCAAACACTGACTACGGGTTTTGTCCAAGCCCTGGGTCCTGATTCGGATCTCAATCTCGAGTCCCAGTCTGCTTCCATTTCGTGTGCAAGGTCACGAGCTGAATCCTAGGTTCAAGTTCGGGTCTGGGTCAGGTACTAGGTCCAGGTCCTAGTTCTGTTTCCATGGTCCCTATCCTGATTTTGGGTCCAGGTCCCGGTTATTATGTTGGTTTGGGTCTTGGTAGAGGTTCGGGTTCGAGTCCTAGTCTCGGTTCGGGTTTAGGTCTTTGTCTGGGTTTTGATCTGGGTTTGGGTTCGGGTTTAGGTCCAAGTCCTAGTTCGATTCTCGTTCAATTTGCGATTTTGAGTTCGAGTTTGGGTTTGATTTCAGGTCGAAGTTCGAGTCCTGGTCTGAGTTTGGGTTCGGGTCCTGATTTCAGTCTAGGTCCAGATCAGGCTCCAGGTGTGGGTTCACGTCCTGGGTCCTTGTTTAGATTGGTTCCGAGTCCCAAGGTCCAATCTGGATCTGAGTCTGGCTTCAGTTCTGGGTCTAAGTCCTTGGTTTTGATCCTTGTCTGGGTTCGAGTTGGGTCTGGGTCAGGGTCCAGCTGTTGGTCTGATTCTAAGTGTGGGTGTTTGAGTTCGCGTCCGAGTCTGTGTCCGAGTTTGTTTCCAGGTCTGGACCCCAATCTGGGTCTAGGTTCATGTCCAGGTCCAAGTTCGGGTCCCAAGTGCGGGTCCAAGTTTGGGTCTGTGTTAGGATTTCGGTCCAGATCTAGGTCCAGAATTACGATCACAGTCTATGTCTTGGTCGAGACAAATTTTGTATTCGGATCCCTATCTAGGTCCAACTCTGTGCTGTGGATCGGGTCCGAGATTTAGGTCCAGGTCCGGGTATCAGTTCTGGTCTGGGTACACGACCGTGTCCGGGCCCGAGTTCCAGTCTCAGTTTGGGTCTGAGGCTAGGTCTATGTTTGGTTCTAGGTCTTGGTCCGAGTCCTGGTCACGGTCCTAGTCTTGTTCAAGTGTCCTAGTTCTGCGATTCTTGTGCAGGTTCTAATTTTGGGTCCTAGGTCTAGGTCTGGGTTCCGGTTTGGTTCTTCGTGTGGGTCCTGGTCCTAGTCTGAGTCCCAGATCTAGACACCGCCTACTGGTCTGGTTCTCGGTCTGGTTCTGGTTTAGGTCCCAGGTCCCATTTATGAGTTTTGGTTCGGGATCGAGGTCCAATTTCAATTATGATTCCAAGTCCAAATCCTAGTTCCAGTCCCGGTCAACTTTTGATTTTGGTTCCAATTTTGGGTCACAGGGTACGGGTTCGGGTCCACTTTTGGGTTTGGGACTGCGTTCAGGTCCAGGTTTGAGTTTGGGTCCTTGTCAGGCTTCGAGTCCAGGGCTGCGTCCCAAATCCGGACACCGACTTTGGGTTTTGTCCAAGGCCTGGGTCCAGATCTGGATCCCAATCTCGGGTCCTAGTCTAGTTCCATTTCTGGTTACGGGTCACGAGCTGGGTCCTAGGTTCAAGTTAAGATCTGGGTTCGGGTTTGGGTTTAGGTCCTGGTCCTGGTGCTAGTTCTAGTTCGATTCTAGTTCAATTTGCGATTCTGAGTTTGAGTTTTGGTTTGAGTTCGGGTAGGAGTTCAAGTCCTAGTCTCAGTTTGGGTTCGGGTCCTGATCAGGCTCCGGGTGTGGGTTCGCGTCCTGGGTCTTGGTCTAGGTTGGGTCCGAGTCCCAAGTTCCAATCCCGATCTGAGTCTTGATTCAGTTCTGGGGCTAAGTCCTTTGTTCTGATCCTGCTCTGGGTTCGAGTTGGGTCCGGGTCCGGGTCGAGCTTTTTGTCTGATTCTAGGTGTGGGTGTTTTAGTTCGGGTGCGAGTCTATGTTTGGATTTGTGTCCAGGTCTCGACCCTGATCTGGGTCTAGGTTCGGGTCCCGAGTGCGGGTCCAAGTTTAAGTCTGTGTCAGGATCTCGATCCAGATCTATGTCCAACATTTCGATCCCAGTCTGGGTCTAAGTTCGAGTCTAGTTTCGTATCCGGATCCCTATCTAGGTCCGAGTCTGTGTTTGGGATCGGGTCCCACAATTAGGTCTAGGTCCAGGTCTCGGTTCCGGTCTGGGTACATGACCGTGTCCGGGCCCGAGTTCTAGTCTCAGTTTGGGTTTGAGGCTAGGTCTGTGGTCGGTTCTAGGTCTGGGTCCGGGTCCTGGTAACGGTTCTAGGTCCCGACCCTTGTTCTGTGTCCCTAGTCTGGTTCCATATTTGGGTCTGAGTTCAGGTTCGGGTTCGGATCCTGAGTCCAGGTTTGGGTTGGGATACGGGTCCGCCCCCCGATTCGGGTCTAGGTCCGATTTTGAGTTCGAGTCTTGGTCCGGTTACGGTTCTGTATCTAGGTCCAATTTCAGTTATGATTCCAAGTCCAAGTCCTAATTCAAGTCCCGGTCAACTTTCAGTTTTTGTTCCAATTTTGGGTCACAGGGTACGGGTTCGGGTCCACTTTTAGGTTTGGGACTGGGTTCAAGTTCGGGTGTGGGTTCGAATCCTTATCAGGATTCCGGTCCAGGGCTGGGTCCCAAATCTAGACACCGACTACGGGTTTTGTCCAAGCCCTAGGTCCAGATCCAGATCCCAATCTCGGGTCCCAATCTGTTTCCATTTCTGGTGCAGGGTCACGAGGTGGGTCCTAGGTTCAAGTTCGTGTCTGGGTCAGGTACTAGGTCTCGAGCCTATTTCAGTTTCCCAGGTCCCTATACATGTTATGGGTCCAGGTCCCAGTTATTGTGTCGGTTTGGGTCCCGGTGTAGGTCTGGGTTCGAGTCTTGGTGTCGGTTCAGGTTTAGGTCTCTTTTTGGATTTTGGTCTGGGTTCGATTTTGGGTTTAGGTCCTCGTCCTGGTCCTAGTCCTATTTCGGTCCTAGTTCCATTTACGATTTTGAGTTCGAGTTTGGGTTTCAGTTCGGTCAAAGTTCGAGTCCTGGTCTGAGTTTGGGTTCGGGTCCTGATGTTAGTCTAGGTCCAGATCAGGCTCCGTGTCTTGGTCTAGGTTGGGTTCGCGACCCAAGTTCCGATCCCGATCTAAGTCTGGATTAGTTCTGGGTCTAAGTCCATGGTTTTTATCCTGATCTGGGTTCTAGTTGGGTCTGGGTCCGGGTCAAGGTTTTGGTCTGAATCTAGGTGTGGGTTTTTGAGTTCGGGTCCGAGTCTGTGTCTGGGTTTGTGTCCAGGTCTGCATCCGGATCTGGGTCTAGGTTCGGGTCTATGTCCAAGTTTGGGTCTCGAGTGCAGGTCAAATTTTGGGTCTGGGTCAGGATCTCGGTCCAGATCTAGGTCCAGCATTTCGATCCCAGTCTGGGTCTTGGTCCGAGTCCAGTTTCGTATTCGGATCCCTATCTAGGTCCAAGTCTGTGTTTAGTATTCTAGTTCATGGTCCTGGTTCCGCGATTCTTGTTCTGGTTCTAATTTTGGGTCTCAGGATTGGGTTGGGATCTTGGTCCGGCTCCCAATTCTGGTCTAGGTCTTATTTGGAGTCTGGGTCCTGGTCCGGTTACGGTTCTGGATTTAGGTCCAATTTCAATTATGATTCCATGTCCCAATCCTCGTTCCAGTCCCAGTCATCTTCTGATTTTGGTTCAAATTTTGTGTCACATGGTACGGGTTCAGGTCCACTTTTGGGTTCAGGACTGGGTTCAGTACCAGGTGTGGGTTCGGGTCCAGGGCTAGGTCCCAAATCCTGACACCAACTTTGGGTTTTGTCCAAGCCCTGGGTCCAGACTCGAATCCCAATCTTGGGTCCCAGTCTGGTTCCATTTCTAGTGCAAGGTCACGAGCTGGGTCCTAGGTTTAAGTTAAGATCTGGGTTCGGGTTTGGGTTTAGGTCCTCGTCCTGGTCCTAGTCCTAGTTCGTTTCTAGTTCCATTTGCGATTTTGAGTTCCAGTTTGGGTTTGAGTTCGGGTCGGAGTTCGAGTAATGGTCTGACTTTGGATTCGGATCCAAATTTCAGTCTAAGTCCAAATTAGGCTCCTGGTGTGGGTTCGCTTCCTGGGTCTTGGTCTAGGATGGGTCCGAGTCCCAAGTTCCAATCTAGATCTGAGTCTGGATTCAGTTCTTGGTCTAAAACCTTGGTTCTAATCCTGGTCTGGGTTTGAGTTGGGTCCGGGTCCGGGTCTAGCTTTGGGTCTGATTCTAGTTGTGGGTGTTTGAGTTCGGGTCCGAGTCTGTGACCGGGTTTGTGTCCAGGTCTGGACCCCAATCTGGGTCTAGGTTCGAGTCCAGGTCCAAGTTCGGGTCCCAAGTGCGGGTCCATGTTTGGTTCTTGGTCAGGATCTCGGTCCAGATCTAGGTCCAGCATTTCGATCCCAGTCTGGGTCTTGTTCCGTGTCCAGGTTCGTATCCGGATCCCTATCTAGGTCCAAGTCTGTGTTTGGGATTCTTATTTAGGGTCCTGGTTCGGTGATTATTGTTCTTGTTCTAATTTTGGGTCCCAGGTCTACGTCTGGGTTCAGGTTTGGTTTTGGTCCTAGTTTGAGTCCCAGATCTTGAGACCGCCTACTAGTCTGTTCCAGGCCCCGTTACCCGAATCGTGAGTCAAGATCTGGATCACTGTCACGGGTCTCGGTCTGGTTCTGGTTTAGGTCCCAGGTCCCATTTTTTTGTTTGGGTTCATGATCGAGACTGGGGTGCGATTCTAGGTCCCGACCCTGGTTCTGTGTCCTTAGTCTGGTTCCATGTTTGGGTCTGAGTTCAGGTTCGAGGTAAGGTCCCGAGTCCAGGTTTGGGTTGGGATCCGGGTCCGGCTCCCGATTCGGGTCTAGTTTTGATTTGTAGTCCGGGTTCTGGTCCGGTTACGGTTTTGGATCTAGGTACAATTGCAGTTATGATTCCAAGTCCAAGCCCTTATTCCAGTCCCGACCAACCTCCAGTTTTTGTTCCAATTTTGGGTTACAGGGTACGGGTTCGGGTCCTGTTTTGGGTTAGGGCTTCGGTTCAGGTTTGGGTCTGGGTTCAAGTCCTTGTCAGGGTTCGGGTCCTTATCAGGGTTTGGGTCCAAGGCTTTGTTTTAAATCCAACACCGACTACAAGTTTTGTCCAAGCCCTCGGTCCAAATCCAGGTCCCGATCTAGGGTCCTAGTCTGGTTCGATTTCTTGTGCAGGGTCACGATCTGGGTCCTAGGTTCAAGTTTGGGTCTTGATCGGGTACTACGTCCCGGTCCTAGTTCTGTTTCACAGGTCCCTATCCTCATTTTAGGTCAAAGTACCAGTTATTGTGTGGGTTTAGGTCACGGTCTAGGGTCGGGTTCGAGTGCTAGTCTCGGTTCGGGTTTTGGTTTAGGTCCTGGTCCTAGTCCTAGTTCGATTCTAGTTCCATTTGCGATTCTATTTTCGAGTTTGGGCTTGAGTTTGGGTCGGAGTTCGAGTCCTGGTCTGAGTTTGGGTTAGGGTCCTGATTTCAGTCTAGGTCCAGATCAAGCTCTGAGTGTGGGTTCGCGTCCTTGGTCTTGGTCTAGGTTGGGTCCGAGTCCAAAGTTCCAATCCCGATCTGAGGTTGGATTCAGTTCTGGGTGTAAGTCCTTGGTTCTGATCCTGGTTTGTGTTCGAGTTTGGTCCCAAATCCACACTTAGAACTTGGAATTGCACTCTCAGTGAACTTCCAATTTTAGGTCACAGGGTACGGGTTCGGGTCCTCTTTTGGGTTAGGGACTGGGTTCAGGTCCGGGTGTGGGTTCGGCTCCTTGTCAGAGTTCGGGTCCAGGGCTGGGTCCCAAATCTAGACACCGACTATGGGTTTTGTCCAAGCCCTTGGTCCAGATCCAAATCCCTATCTCGGGTCCCAGTCTGGTTCCATTTCTGGTGCTTGGTCATGAGTTAGGTCCTTGGTTCAAGTTCGGGTCTGGGTTAGGTACTAGGTCCTAGTCCTAGTTCTGTTTCCCATGTCCCTATCCTGATTCTGGGTCTAGGTCCCAGTTATTGTGGGGGTTTTGGTCCCGGTCTAGGTTCAGGTTCGAGTACTAGTCTCGGTTCGGGTTTAGATCTCTGTCTGGGTTTTGATTTGGGTTCGGGTTTTTGGTTTAGGTCCTTGTCCTGGTCCTAGTGCTAGTTCGATTCTAGTTCCATTTGCGATTCTGAGTTCGAATTTGGGTTTGAGTTCGGGTCGAAGTTCGAATCCTGGTCTGAGTTTGGGTTCGGGTCCTGATTTCAGTCTAGGTCCAGATCAGGCTCCGGGTGTGGGTTCTGTGCTAGGCCTCAGTCTAGGTTGGGTCCGAGTCCCAAGTTCTAATCCCGATCTGAGTCTGGATTCAGTAATGGGTCTAAGTCCTTGGTTCTGATCCTGGTCTGGGTTCGAGTTGGGTCCGGGTCCGAGTCTAGCTTTTGGTCCGATTCTAGGTGTTGGTGTTTGAGTTCGGGTGCGAGTCTGTGTCCGGGTTTGTGTCTAGGTCAGGACCCCGATCTGGGTCTAGGTTTGGGTCCAGGTCCAGGTTCGGGTCGCTAGTGTGGGTCCAAGTTTGGGTCTGGGTCAAGATCTGGGTCCAAATCTAGGTCCAGCATTTCGATCCCAGTCTGGGTCTTGGTCCGAGTCCAGTTTCGTATCCGGATTCTGATCTAGGTCCAAGTCTGTGTTTGGGATCGAGTCCCAGATTTAGGTCCAAGTCCCGGTCTCAGTTCTGGTCTGGGCACACAACCGTGTTTGGGCACGAGTTCCAGTGTCAGTTTGGGTCTGAGGCGAGGTCTGTGTTCGGTTGTAGTTTTGTGTCCGGGTCCTGGTCACGGTCCTAGTCTTCTTCTAGGGTCCTGGTTCGGCTATTCTCTTTCAGGTTCTGATTTTGGGTCCCTGATTTAGGTCTAAGTTCAGGTATGGTTCTTCGTCTGGGTTCTGGTCCTAGTTATAGTCCCAGATCTAGACACCGACCACTGGTCTATTCTAGGCCCCTTTACACGAATCCCGACTCAAGATCTGGATCACTATCACGGGTCTCGGTCTGGTTCTAGTTCAGGTCCCAGGTTCAATTTCTGAGTTGGGTTCGGGATCGAGACTGGGGTGCGCTTCTAGGTCCCGACCCTCGTTCTGTGTCCCTATCTGGTTCCATGTTTGGGTCTGAGTTCAGGTTTGGGTTCGGGTCCTGAGTCCAAGTTTGGGTTGGGATCCGGGTCCGGCTCCCAATTCGGGTCTAGGTCGGATTTGGAGTCCGGGTTCTTGTCCGGTTACATTTCTTGATCTAGGTCAAATTTCAGTTATGATTCCAAGTCCAAGTCCTAGTTCCAGTCCCGGTCAACTTCCAATTTTGGGTCACAAGTAGGGATGCACATGGGGACGGGGCAATGCGGGGAATGCATTCCCCGCCCCCGTACCCGCCTATTATATTTTTCCCCGTCCCTCGATTTTCCCCATCGGGGAACGGGGCGGGGAATCCCCGTCGGTGATGGACACCATAACGGGGACCCGTTTATTGAAAAAAAAAATGTAAAAATACAAAATTAATATTTGCAAATATTAAATTAAAAACAACAATAACATAAAACTAAATTTATTCCATAATTGATAGTCAATTAGATAAATTCTAAAATTAAAAATCCTTCAATGTAAAACTTAAAATCCATAAACATAAGATTAAAACATAAACATAAACTTGAGGACCAAACAAACACACACAACTTAATAAAATTGTAATAATGTCTTCATCTTCAACTTTGAAATCTAGTAGTAGTCACCACCACCATTCAAGAGTTTTTATTCTTCAAGCATCGTAATCCACAAAACTTGGGCCCTAAAATAAAAATGTCATCAATTATAAGTAAATAGATATTTTAAAGAAAAAATAGTAAACAAACAAATAAATAAATGCTAACTTACCGTTTCATCATCTTCCACATCATCAAAAAATGTACTATACGAAGCCTCATTTTGTGATGCATCTATGAAATAAACAATATTGGCATTAATATATTTTTTTAATATAAAAGAAAATTAAATAATAAGAGTAGGTTAGAATAAACATACCTAATTTCTCATCCCATAGCCAATCTTGTGTACATACTAAAGACTCCAACATATTCGGATGAGCCTATTACGACAAGGAGTCACATGTCTTCCACTAGTACTGAAAGCAGACTCAGAAGCAACTGTAGACACTGGGATAGCTAAAACATCTCTAGCAACTTGTTGTAATATTGGATATTTAAGACCATTTGTCTTTCACCAAGCTAAAATATCAAACTCTCCACTCCTAGGCAAAACTGCTTCCTCCAAGTATAAGTCTAACTCAGACTTGTAAGTTTCCACATTTGAAGTACTACTAACATACAAGTAAAAACCAACTAAATCATCTACACATCCATCATTATATCCACCAACTCCAGAAGCATTGAAAAAGGTTCAAGAAGATTTTCTTTTCTATCATTCGATTTATATTCTTTCACTTAATCATAGCACAACATTCTAATTCGCTTAACTTCATTTTGATATTCACCAACATAAATTTTAGGAAAGTAATACTCAATCAATTTCATCTTGAACCTTGGATCCAAAACAGTTGCTATGGCTAATATGCCATGAATGGAAGTCCAATACTGCTCAAATTTATCCATCATATT
Organism: Cannabis sativa; assembly: GCF_029168945.1. Taxonomy (NCBI): domain Eukaryota; kingdom Viridiplantae; phylum Streptophyta; class Magnoliopsida; order Rosales; family Cannabaceae; genus Cannabis; species Cannabis sativa. Next base: position 85,722,178 of record NC_083602.1, read on the forward strand.
TAATGCCATAATCCTAATCTCATCATAGAAAGATTTAAGACACTCCTTAAGCAACAACCAAATTTCGAAAATCTTAGAGAAGAAATGATTAGCAGTAGGATATTTAGTTCCAGAAAACATCACAGTTACATTGTAAAACAACTTCAATTTTTCACACATAACTTTTGCCAAAAGCCAATCTCGCTCACTAGGTTCTTTTTTGTAATTTTTCTCAGTATGTATTAGACGACTAAATACATCTTTATAAATAATGGCACTAGTAAGCATCAAATAAGTAGAATTCCACCTAGTCTTGCAATCAAGCACTAACCTTCTGTTGCTAGAGCATGATAATCCTTTCTTAGCTTCTTCAAACTTTTCAACTCTTTTTGGAGTGCCAGTCCAAAAAACTACACTCTCACGTATAGTTTCCTATGGCAACTTGAATTGCCCCTAGTCCTTATTGAACAATCAAGTTCAAGATATGAGCAGAGCATTTCATGTGAAGTAGTTCCCCTTTCATTAGTAAAGAAGCATTTCTCAATTTTTCTTTCATTTGATCCATCATGGCAATGTTCACAGTACAGTTATCTAAGGTGAGGGTAGACAACTTACGCTCAATAGACCATTCAATCAAACACTCCATCAACACTTTTGCTAGAAGTTTAGCAGTATGAGGGGCGGGCACATATATAAACCTGAATGTACGAAAAAAAAAATATATATCGATATCAAATATTGACATAATAAAAAAAATTCTAAGCAATTTATCATATTACCTGATAATTCGATTACGCAAAATCCAAGAATCATCAATATAATGTGCAGACACCACCATAAACCCTCTCTTTTGATTATTTGATGTCCACAAGTCAGTTGTAATCGCAACTCTACTACGATTGTCATTCATTGAGTTTATTGTCTTGGTCTTTTCATTCTCATATATCTTCAATATATCCCTCCTAATAGTAGTTCGAGATACATGTCTGAATAATGGCTAGAGATAGTTGACAAAGCTTCTAAATGTTGGAAATTATTTTACCAGGATCTTAGATCTACTCACAAGTATGTTTATTAACATCCTAAATATGAACTTTCTAAAACGATAAAATAAACACATATAAAGTTTAAGAAACCTTACATTGGGTGCAGCGGAATAATATGACTCCTTCCGTTCAGATATCTAGCCCTTGATTCCTTTCTGTAGCAGAGCATTATCAATATCTGAACCTGGATCTCTTTCTCTGAATCTTTGATGCTGAATCTCCTTTGCTGATGATCTTTCTTCACGATCTTCCTCACTATGATTGAGGTATCACTTGATGTGTGTGGGCACTACTCATACACTAAGGATTTCGAAATTCTCAAGAGGGAAGAGAAGAAGTGACAGCTAAAGATAGGGAGAGAGAAGGCTCAGGTTTTTCTCTGAAGGAAAAATAGAAAATTTAAGTGTAAATTTCCTGAAGCCTTCACTATCTATTTATAGCATTCCACTAGGGTTAGGTTTGAATTATTTGGCATTAAAATAATGAAAAAATCAGTTTAAATTTCCTACAAAAGTGGCTGGCCCTACACTTAGTGGATTGGGCCTTGCTTTTTGCAATTTTGCAATTTTAACACCTTTTGTATCTGATTTTCTCAAAAATACCAATTTCCTAATTCAACCATTTAAATGCCAATTCTAACTATTTAATAACTATAAATAATTATTAAATAATATTGTCATTTATCATATTTATTAATTGAACCATACAAAGTATCATAATTAACAAATATGCCCCTATAAACTCTTTCTTTACAATTTCGCCCTTACTTAGTGAAAAATTCACAAATAGACATAGTCTAATTTGAGAATTATAATTGATTAATCAAAACCAATTACATGAGTCTTACAAGCAATATTATCTCAACTAGTGGGGGGACCATGGGTCTATATAACCGAGCTTCCAATAAGTAGATCAAGAATTTAGCACTAAAATTCACTAACTTATTAATTCTTCGTTGAATCCACGCATAGAACTTAGAATTGCACTCTCAGTATATAGAATGCTCTATATGTTCCACCATATAGACACATCATTAGTTATCCATTGTTATAATCCTAATGTGATCAATAATCCTCTATATGAATGATCTACACTGTAAAGGGATTAAATTACCGTTACACCCTACAATGTATTTATTCCTTAAAACACTTGACCCCGTATAAATGATATTTCAACTTATGTGAAATGAGTACTCCACCATTTATATTCGTTTGGTCAAGCTCGAAGGAGATCATCCTTTGCTTACTATTCGCCAGATAGAAGCTATAGATTCCATGTTTATGCTAGCGCTCCCACTCAATTGCACTACCGTGTTCCCAAAATGTACGTATCACCCTGACCTAAAAGTAGGCTTAACTAACAAATCAAAGAACACGAATAGCCTTTCAAGATTGAGCCTAATCATATCAGGATTAAGATCATTTGATCTAGGATCAACTAGGCGATATTGACTTGAATAGATATTACGGTAAGTTTAATAAATCTAAGTCAAAGTTCAATATCGGTCCCTTCCGATGCATACTCCATGCATCCAACACGAGCTTTACTTTAACCAATGTTGGAAAGAACATAGTATTTCTCCAAATACAAGTAAACTCTTGTTGTAGATTATCATATCGGTAAAACCCGTGTCCGATAAATCTAGGAAACTTTATTCACATAGTCATGTTTACTTTCCAATGTGTTGACGGCACAATAAACAGGATCAAGTATGTGAAAAGGGTTTCAGATGAATTTATACATTATGTACATATAATCAAGAAATAAATCATGTGAACCATGCAACATTAAATGTTATTTCTGATCTATATTAATAAGTAAATCTGATTATATTGAAATGAGTTTTATTTAGGGCATAAAACCCAACAAACTCCCACTTGCACTAATATAAAACAAAAAGTGCGTTTCAAATAATCTCAACACCTTGATATACAAATCAAGTGTAGTAGTAGTAAACTCCTCATAATAGGATCTGAAAGGTTGAATTAACCACAACCTTTTCTCCACCATTACTCTTCCTTTAATCACAAAATCATTGATAATGTGAAATTCCTCTCTATATGTCTACTCTCTTGGGATACTGGATTCTATATCTTTGGCAACTACTTTTGGTTAATCAGGAAATTAACACTAGTAGTTTAAGGCAATTTGGAATGGTGCCAAAGATGTATAGAACTTTCCTTAGACTGAATAAGTAACTTTCCTGCAGCTTTAACATTCAGTCTCTCTCTGGTAGACTTAGAGAATTCAGATAGGTTCTTACACTTCTCCAAAATCACTATTCCACCCCCAGAGTAACCACCATCTTATCAGAAAGATTTACTAGCACATAGGCAAATTTCGAAATCTGATATGGTGTAGTCTAAGAGTTTTAAACACAGCCTTATAGACTAACATATAGTTCCTCTTCTTAATCTTAGGATTTACTTGATTGTCTTCCAATGTTCTTCTCCTGGATTAATCTGATACCTACTCATTACTCCCACTCAACAGCAGATGTCTGGTCTAAGGCATACAAAAGCATATCTAAGACCTCTCACTGTTGATGTAAGAAATTCTTTCATGGCTTTATGTTTTCTGGAATAGTTAAGACTTTTCCTTAGATAAATAAAATCTATACCTAAGAAGTTGTGAAGCTTCTATAGATTTCCATTAGAAAGAAAATGCTTCAGCATTTTACTAAAGTAAGTTGCTTGCATTAGAGTAAGTAATTACCAGGTATACCACAAGCCATAGGTTTAGATAAACTCAAACCTGTAATACTAGGAACAGGAAGTTTTGTTAAGTCCATTGAATAGACTTATAAACGAAAATTTCCTTTTATGTCCTTGTAATAGAAAACTTTAGGTTATTCCATGTGAATGGATTAAACCATAGTTCTATAGGCTTTCTTCTTAGTTTCTTATCTTGACAATCCATTACTTGTTTAAACTCACAATGGATTTTAATCACTAGTGTCTCCCAAGTCATAAGAAGGTGAGTTCCTAGAAACTCTCCCACTACGACAAGGTACCGCGAATTATGTCGAAGAAAACTAAATGGTATTAACCTCTTTGGTTGTGACAAGACAACAGAGGCAGTGGGATCATCATATGTCATATAAGATGATAGAACACTTTTGGAATCAAGAATTAAATATCTCCTTTATTTGCTACTTGTTTTCAGATTTAGTCATTTTCTTAGAAAAGTAGTATTTGTTTGAACAAACACTTTCTTATCTATTGACAATGGGATGGTCCACCCCTAATCACTTAGAAAAGCTAACAAACCATGGTTAACAGTTCTAGCCTTTCTTAAGATTTTGATTAGGTCATCCATGAATCTAGTAATGATTTACATTAAGTATACAACCATTACATCATTCTGAAATTGTATTACCATAGAAGGACTTAGGCAACGACTAGTAACTAATCATCAATATGCAAATCGAAATTTCTGGGGAGGTAAGTTTGGATATAATTCAAAAATCAATGTAATGATCTTTGAACTGCATATCTACTAACTATTTCTCCACCCCTATCAGTTCGCAAGATCTTTAACCACATACCTTAATGGTGTTTAACCATTGCTAGAAATTGATGAAATTTTTCAAACATTTCAAATTTCTTTGCATAAGGTATAATCTAGAGTTATCGTTTTAAGAATACAACGAAAAACTCATATCCACCCCTGAATGTACATCCATCTGCGAATGAGATGAACTACTTTCAGTGGATATAGGCATATTAACTCTTTGCAGAGATTGATCTTGTCAAAACCACTATGAACAAGATACAAATGCCATAGATTAAGAAAATGTGGTAGTGTCTATGATGACATAGGTTTAGTTACATCAAAGAGTTCTTAGAATACTTCAAGTGGATCCTGGTCACAGAATACCTAACTCACATTCCATACAGTTTTAATCCATTAATAAAAGATGGATATTAAACACTTGAGAAAGTGTAACTGTATTGTATTCTGGAATTAGAAATTTAAGAAAATTTCTATTTGGAATCTAAAATTAAAGTCAAAGACTTAAATTTATACCAAATATAATGAGTAATTCTTTCTTGGACCACCACTACTAATACAAACTCTAAGTCAGATTTGCCCATACAAGTAGGAGATTTCTAAGATTGAGGATTTATATCAATTGGGAATAGAATTTCGGGATTATAATCATATGCGTCATCTAATTTCTTAAGAGAAAATATAGAATAACATGAAATGATTTATAGACCATTCATCCAATGATATGTTTTGAAGCTAATTCGAAATGAATAAGCTAAGAGGAATTAGGATAATTTCGTTTATAAATAAGAATCCAACGATGCTTCGATTAGCGAAAGTCAAAGTAATCTTATTTATACAATCTTCTTGTTTCATATCGTAAAAATACTAGTCTAAGGTGTCATCAATTGATGAACAACTAGATGTTGCATATACAATATTTATCTTTCGAGATCTAACACTATTATGTATGTCTAATGGTGAAAATCCATTAGGGATTTATCTCATTAGAAAAACAAACATGTTAGACCAACAATGAAGATTCGAAATTAAACTACAACTTAATAACAGAAAATAACATGGTTCAATATAAATTCATACACAATTCAGAAATTATAAACATATAGCAAGTAGGAATGACTAGTGAAAATACTAAAACATACAATCCTAAATAATTTCCAAGGTTTTCAACAAGCTGATACAGTGTCCCGGTAGGCGAGAGTCAAAGCATCATTTATTGAATAGAGTTGTCAGCTCATCTAAAATAGAAACCATTCTAGCAACCTTTTATTCGATCAAAATAAGAATCCAACGTTGTCCCGGTAGGCGAGAGTCAAGGTTATTCTCATTTTATGAGCCTCTACCATTGTTTCATGTTTCATAAGTTTATCTCTAAGTAGTCACCGTAGGGGAGAGTCTAATAGAGACGAAAACTTACAAAACACTTATCAAATGAAATCTTACGGTGTTAAATGCGTTCAACGAATAACCATCCATAGGGGGACGAAGTCTAGCGTCTCGAGGTTATATTGAAAACATTTAACTTTTGTAAGACCAACAATGGAGATCGAATATCTTAATAATAATCAAGCTCATTATTTAAAGTGAGTTGTATTTTCTTTGATTCTCTTTATTTAATCTATTTATTTTAAATATATATTTATTTAAAATTTCCAATTTAGAATGAAAAATTCTAAATATAAATTTTAATTTAATATTTATAAATTTTACTTAGATGGATATGAAAATAACATGAATTATTTCCATCTTAGTAATAATTTCCAATAAATATTTAGAAAAATATTCAATTTAAGTTGTTACAAAATTAATTTAAATTAATTTACAACTCAAATTTAATTTTCTATAAATATATATTGCATTTCGAAAAATTAAAGTATATAAGAATACAATTTTCGAAAAATGCATATAAAAATAAAAAATAAATCCTGGAAAAATTATTCTAATTTAATGTTGGCCCAAAATTAATTAATAAAATTAATTTACAACAAAAAATATAATTTTCCTATTTAATTAAATATATAAGAAAAATTACAAATATTTAAGTATGATGATGAAAATCAACTTAAATATTAATTTTCTATTTAATTAAATACACTAGAAAAATACTTCAAGCAAAAATATCACCTATCTAGATTTTCCTTTGACTAATTAATTCTATTTCTAATAATATACTTTAATTCAATTTATTTTAAATTAATCAATAAATGAAAAAATCATTGATTTAAGTTGATCCAAGAATTAATTAAAATAAATAATTAATTTACAACTTAATCTATTTTTCAAGATAAAATTCGAAATTCTAGCATTTAAGAAATGCAATTTCGAAAAATTGATTAATAAAATAAAGAAAAAATATATTTTGAAAATTATTTAAATTTAGTTGAAAAATTAAATTTCAACTAAAAATAATTTTCTTTATAATTAAATGTCATGAAAAAGAAATATTTAAGTATGATGATTAAATCAACTTAGATATTTTATTTTCAAATTAATTAAATGTATTAAATTCAAGAAATAAATAATTAAGTGTAGAGAAGGCTTAATTATTAATCTCTAGTTTAATACTAGGAAAAATATACTTAAAATAAATTGTACCAAAATTAATTATATAAATAATTAATTTCACAATTTATAATATTTTCCTATTTAATATTAGAAGTAATAAGTAGTCTAGAAATAACTATCTAGAAAATATCTTATTTGACTAAGTATCTTTTCCACAAAATTTGAAAAAATATCTAATTTAAGTTGTATTAGAAAAAATCTAGAACTTAAATATTTTCAAATTTAAATTTAATTAAATATCAAAAATTAAGTTGTAACCACTTAATTTGAAAATATTCCATTTTAAGTTAATATTCGAAAAAATATTAACTTAAAAAATATCTAAAGAATCTTAATAACCAATGCCTAAAATTCCTCAACTTAATTTTGAAATTTGAAATTCAAAAGATATTCAGATTTAAGTTGGTTAGTTGTAGATAACTAAATATCAACTTAAATAGGAATATTTAATGAAAAATTTAAATTAAGCTCCAGAAAGAATCTAGATGGTTATAATTCTATATTTAATTAAATACAAGAAAATACATATAGTTTAGCTTAGAATAAAAAAATTCTTTAAACTATATTTTTCTTAAATTAATTTCAAAATAAATGAAATTAATTATGTTGCTAATCAATTTTTATTAGGTTAAACTAGTGTAATTAACCTAGTACGAGCTTATTCAAATCGAGCAAATGGGCCTTCACAATTGGGGTGGTTTGTGTGAGGGAGTCTTGGGTTCGGTATGTCGTACCCACTTCTATGGCTCCCAACTCTCACACAAGGCCCAAAAGAGAGGAATTTAACCTTAATAAGAACAACTGTTATTCATTGAGTAAGCCCAATAACTAAATGGGCCTAAATAAATTCTATCAAGAACTATGATAATTTATTTTAGCAACAACAACCTATATGTATCTATAATCAAATTAAACACATAGGCTCACACAGGCACACTTTGGATGGGTCCTATCATGTTGCTAGGTCATACACAGATGAAAGAAGATTGTAAAATTTACCTGTTACAAATTATTAACTTGACCAAGGGAGCCATCAGATCATTAGATCTGGCAAAAAGTAACCATGGCTATTTGCAATCAAGTAATAATAGGTTTTAAAAACTTACAAACAAGCTAAAACACATACTCCTGCAACAGGGTTAGCTGGATAGTTGGATGTAGGATTTATTTAATTTTAAATTAAATAATTAATTTCGAAATATTATTAATTAAATAAAAAAATAATTTTTCGAAAAATTTAAAAAAAATTTGAAAAATTCGAAATTTTTTTTTTTTTTTTTTTTTTTTTTTTAATTTAAATTTAAAATTAAACCTACAATTTTTGAAAAATTAGGTTTCAACCAACCTAAATATCATTTCAAAAATTTGCTAGCTACTTTTAAATTTTAAATGTTATTTTATAAATAAAAATTAAATAAAAAATTAGAAAAGATATAAATATCTTTTTCAAATTTTAAATGTAATTTAAATAAATAAAATAACAAAATTTAAAAAATTAGCAAAATATCTTATATCATTTAAAAATTACATGATTATAAATATCTTATTTTTTAAAATTTAAAATAAGATAAGATATAATCAAATTTTAAAATAAGATAGATTTTTTAAGCAAAAAGATAAATACTAATACTATTCAAATTCAAATTACACTAATATCTTGAATTAAATTAAAAAAAATTTAAATTAATTCAAAATGATAATTAGAATTGAATTAGGAATAGTAATAGTATATATACAAAACCATACAAAAAATTGGAAGCTAATTCCATGAAAAAGTATGAAAAATTGAAGAAAATAGGAAAAATTCGAAACTGTACGGACAGTTCTGCGATCGCAGAAACTATCAAGACAAATTTCCGATTTTGTCAAATCTTCAAAAATTCATAACTAATTCAAATAAAATCCAAATTGAGTTCTGTAAAAGGCTAACTTGCTTAATTTTTTCCATACTATCCAATAAAAATAATGCCAGAACCGAAATAATAATTATTTTTCACGAAAATTTCACAATCATCAATCAATCATCAAATAACACTCAATACAACATGATACCATCCAAAGAACATACAAACAATCGTTTTAAAGTCCAAATTACATGTAAGTAAATCAATTACCATGGCTCTGAGGCCAGTTCTTGGAAATTATTTTACCAGGATCTTAGATCTACTCACAAGTATGTTTATTAACATCCTAAATATGAACTTTCTAAAACGATAAAATAAACACATATAAAGTTTAAGAAACCTTACATTGGGTGCAGCGGAATAATATGACTCCTTCCGTTCAGATATCTAGCCCTTGATTCCTTTCTGTAGCAGAGCATTATCAATATCTGAACCTGGATCTCTTTCTCTGAATCTTTGATGCTGAATCTCCTTTGCTGATGATCTTTCTTCACGATCTTCCTCACTATGATTGAGGTATCACTTGATGTGTGTGGGCACTACTCATACACTAAGGATTTCGAAATTCTCAAGAGGGAAGAGAAGAAGTGACAGCTAAAGATAGGGAGAGAGAAGGCTCAGGTTTTTCTCTGAAGGAAAAATAGAAAATTTAAGTGTAAATTTCCTGAAGCCTTCACTATCTATTTATAGCATTCCACTAGGGTTAGGTTTGAATTATTTGGCATTAAAATAATGAAAAAAATCAGTTTAAATTTCCTACAAAAGTGGCTGGCCCTACACTTAGTGGATTGGGCCTTGCTTTTTGCAATTTTGCAATTTTAACACCTTTTGTATCTGATTTTCTCAAAAATACCAATTTCCTAATTCAACCATTTAAATGCCAATTCTAACTATTTAATAACTATAAATAATTATTAAATAATATTGTCATTTATCATATTTATTAATTGAACCATACAAAGTATCATAATTAACAAATATGCCCCTATAAACTCTTTCTTTACAATTTCGCCCTTACTTAGTGAAAAATTCACAAATAGACATAGTCTAATTTGAGAATTATAATTGATTAATCAAAACCAATTACATGAGTCTTACAAGCAATATTATCTCAACTAGTGGGGGGACCATGGGTCTATATAACCGAGCTTCCAATAAGTAGATCAAGAATTTAGCACTAAAATTCACTAACTTATTAATTCTTCGTTGAATCCACGCATAGAACTTAGAATTGCACTCTCAGTATATAGAATGCTCTATATGTTCCACCATATAGACACATCATTAGTTATCCATTGTTATAATCCTAATGTGATCAATAATCCTCTATATGAATGATCTACACTGTAAAGGGATTAAATTACCGTTACACCCTACAATGTATTTATTCCTTAAAACACTTGACCCCGTATAAATGATATTTCAACTTATGTGAAATGAGTACTCCACCATTTATATTCGTTTGGTCAAGCTCGAAGGAGATCATCCTTTGCTTACTATTCGCCAGATAGAAGCTATAGATTCCATGTTTATGCTAGCGCTCCCACTCAATTGCACTACCGTGTTCCCAAAATGTACGTATCACCCTGACCTAAAAGTAGGCTTAACTAACAAATCAAAGAACACGAATAGCCTTTCAAGATTGAGCCTAATCATATCAGGATTAAGATCATTTGATCTAGGATCAACTAGGCGATATTGACTTGAATAGATATTACGGTAAGTTTAATAAATCTAAGTCAAAGTTCAATATCGGTCCCTTCCGATGCATACTCCATGCATCCAACCTGAGCTTTACTTTAACCAATGTTCTGGAAAGAACATAGTATTTCTCCAAATACAAGTAAACTCTTGTTGTAGATTATCATATCAGTAAAACCCTGTGTCTGATAAATCTAGGAAACTTTATTCACATAGTCATGTTTACTTTCCAATGTGTTGACGGCACAATAAACAGGATCAAGTATGTGAAAAGGGTTTCAGATGAATTTATACATTATGTACATATAATCAAGAAATAAATCATGTGAACCATGCAACATTAAATGTTATTTCTGATCTATATTAATAAGTAAATCTGATTATATTGAAATGAGTTTTATTTAGGGCATAAAACCCAACACTAAATCCATCATGCTCAACAATATTAAGTGGGTACTCATGCAAAATAATCATCTTAGCATGTTTTTCTCTTGAAAACTCTTAGTCAAAGTTGTGGGCAGCAAGCAGTCCCAGTCATCTTCTGATTTTGGTTCAAATTTTGGGTCACATGGTACGGGTTCGGGTCCACTTTTGGGTTCGGGACTGGGTTCAGTACAAGGTGTTGGTTCGGGTCCAGGACTGGGTCCCCAATCCAGACACCGACTACGGGTTTTGTCCAAGCCTTGAGTCCAGATACGAATCCCAATCTCGGGTCTCAGTCTGGTTCCATTTTGTGTGCCGGGTCACGAGCTGGGTACTAGGTTCAAGTTAAGATCTAGGTTCGGGTTTGGGTTTAGGTCCTGGTCCTGGTCCTAGTCCTAGTTCGTTTCTAGTTCCATTTGCGATTTTGAGTTCGAGTTTGGGTTTGAGTTTGGGTCGGAGTTCGAGTAATGGTCTGAGTTTGGGTTCGGATTCGGATTTCAGTCTAAGTCCAAATTGGGCTCCTGGGGTGGGTTCGCTTCCTTGGTCTTTGTCTAGGTTGGGTCCAAGTCCCAAGTTCCAATCCAGATCTGAGTCTGGATTCAGTTCTTGGTCTAAAACCTTGGTTCTGATCCTGGTCTGGGTTTGAGTTGGGTCCGGGTCCGGGTCTAGCTTTGGGTCTGATTCTAGTTGTGGGTGTTTGAGTTCGGGTCCGAGTCTGTGTCCGTGTTTGTGTCCAGGTTTGGACCCCGATCTGGGTCTAGGTTCGAGTCCAGGTCCAAGTGCGGGTCCAAGTTTGGTTCTCGGTCAGGATCTCGGTCCAAATCTAGGTCCAGCATTTCGATCCCAGTCTGGGTCTTGTTCCATGTCCAGGTTCGTATCCGGATCCCTATCTAGGTCCAAGTCTGTGTTTGGGATTCTTATTTAGGGTCCTGGTTCGGTGATTATTGTTCAGGTTCTAATTTTGGGTCCCAGGTCTAGGTCTGGGTTCGGGTTTGGTTTTGGTCCTAGTTTGAGTCCCAGATCTAGACACCGCCTACTGGTCTGTTCCAAGCCCCGTTACCCGAATCCTGAGTGAAGATCTGGATCACCGTCACGAGTTTCGGTGTGATTCTGGTTTTCGTCCCATGTCCCATTTTTTAGTTTGGGTTCAGGATCGAGGCTGGGGTGCGATTCTAGGTCCCGACCCTGGTTCTGTGTCCTTAGTCTGGTTCCATGTTTGGGTCTGAGTTCAGGTTTGGGTTAAGTTCCCGAGTCCAGGTTTGGGTTGAGATTCGGGTCCGGCTCCCGATTCGGGTCTAGTTTAGATTTGTACTCCAGGTCCTGGTCCGGTTACGGTTTTGGATCTAGGTACAATTTCAGTTATGATTCCAAGTCCAAGCCCTAGTTCCAGTCCCGACCAACTTCCAGTTTTGGTTCCAATTTTGGGTTACAGGGTACGGGTTCGGGTCCTGTTTTGGGTTAGGGATTCGGTTCAGGTTTGGGTGTGGGTTCAGGTCCTTGTCAGGGTTCGGGTCCTTATCAGGGTTCCGGTCCAAGGCTGGGTTTTAAATCCAAACACCGACTACAGGTTTTGTCCAAGCCCTCGGTCCAGATCCAGGTCCCGATTTCGGGTCCCAGTCTTGTTCCATTTCTGGTGCAGGGTCACGATCTGTGTCCTATGTTCAAGTTTGGGTCTTGGTCGGGTACTACGTCCCGGTCCTAGTTTTGTTTCTCAGGTCCCTATCCTTATTTTGGGTCAAAGCCCCAGTTATTGTGTGGGTTTAGGTCACGGTCTAGGTTCAGGTTCGAGTGCTAGTCTCGGTTCGGGTTTAGGTCTTTGTCTGGGTTTTGATCTGGGTTCGAGTTTGGGTTTAGGTCCTGGTCCTAGTCCTAGTTGGATTCTAGTTCCATTTGCGATTCTGAGTTAGAGTTTGGGTTTAAGTTTGAGTCGGAGTTTGAGTCCTGGTCTGAGTTTGGGTTTGGGTCCTGATTTCAAGCTAGGTCAAGATCAGGCTCCGGGTGTGGGTTCGCGTCCTGGGTCTTTGTCTAGGTTGGGTCCGAGTCCCAAGTTCCAATCACGATCTGAGTTTGGATTCAGTTCTGGGTCGAAGTCCTTGGTACTGATCCTTGTCTGGGTTCGAGTTGGGGCCGGGTCCGTGTCCGGGTCTAGCTTTTGGTATGATTCTAGGTGTGGGTTTTTGAGTTTGGGTACGAGTCTGTGTCCCGGTTTGTCTCCAGGTCTGGACGCCTTTCTGGGTCTACGTTCGGGTCCATGTCCAACTTCGGGTCCTGAGTGCGGGTCCAACTTTGGGTCTGGGTCGGGTTCTCGGTCCAGATCTTTTTGCAGCATTTCGATCCCAGTTTGGTTCTTGGTTCGAGTCCAGTTTCGTATCCGGATCCCTATCTAGGTCCAAGTTTGTGTTTGGGATCGGGTCGCAGATTTAGGTCCAGGTCAGGGTCTAAGTTCCCGTGTGGGAACACGACTGTGTCCGGGTCCGAGTTCGATCTCAGTTTGGGACTGAGGCTAGGTCTGTGTTTTGTTCTAGGTCTGGTTCCGGGTCCTGGTCACGGTCCTAGTCTTGTTGTAGGGTCCTGGTTCGACGATTCTTGTTCAGGTTCTAATTTTGGTTCCCACGTCTAGGTCTGGGTTCGGGTTTGGTTCTTCGTCTTGATTCTGGTCCTAGTCTGAGTCTCAGATCTAGACCCCGCCTACTGGTTTGTTCCAGGTCTCGTTACCCAAATACCTAGTCAAGATCTGGATCACTGTCACGGGTTTCGGTTTGGTTCTGGTTTAGGTACCAGGTCCAATTTTTGAGTTTGGGTTCGGGATCGAGACTGGGGCGCGGTTCTAGGTCCAGACTCTGGTTTTGTGTCCCTAGTCTGGCTCAATGTTTGGGTCTAAGTTCAGGTTCGAGTTTGGGTCTCGAGTCCAGGTTTGGGTTGGGATCCGGGTCCGGCTCCCAATTCGGGTCCAGGTCTGATTTGGAGTCCGGGTCCTGGTCGGGTTACGGTTCTGGATCTAGGTCATATTCAGTTATGATTCCAAGTCAAAGTCCTTGTTCCAGTCCCGGTCAACTTCTGATTTTTGTTCCAATTTTGGGTCACAGGGTACGGATTCGGGTCCACTTTTGGGTTTGGGACAGGGTTCAGGTCCGGGTGTGGGTTCGGGTCCTTGTCAGGGTTCGGGTCCAGGGTTTGGTCCCAAATCCACACTTAGAATTTGGAATTGCACTCTCAGTCAACTTCCAATTTTGGGTCACAGGGTACGGGTTCGGGTCCTCTTTTGGGTTAGGGACTGGGTTCAGGTCCGGGTGTGGGTTCGGGTCCTTGTCAGGGTTCGGGTCCAAGGCTGGGTTTTAAATCCTTACACCGACTAAAGGTTTTGTCCAAGCCCTGGGTCCAGATCCGGGTCCCATTCTGGTTCCATTTCTAGTGCCGAGTCACGATCTGGGTCCTAGGTTGAAGTTTGGGTATGGGTCGGGTACTAGGTCCAGGTCCTAGTTCTGTTTCCCACGTCCCTATCCTTATTCTAGGTCCAAGTCCCGATTATTGTGTGGGTTTGGGTCCCGGTCTAGGTTCGGGTTCGAGTGCTAGTCTCGGTTCGGGTTTAGGTCTCTATCTGGGTTTTGATCTGGGTTCGGGTTTGGATTTAGGTCCTAGTCCTGGTCCTAGTCCTCGTTCGATTCTAGTTCCATTTGCGATTTTGAGTTTGAGTTTGGGTTTGAGTTCGAGTCGGAGTTCGAGTACTGATCTGAGTTTGGGTTCGCGTTCTGATTTCAGTCTAGGTCAAGATCATGCTCCGGGTGTGGGTTCGCGCTCTGGGTCTTGGTCTAGGTTGGGTCCGAGTCCCAAGTTCCAATCCCGATCTGAGTTTGGATTAAGTTCTTGGTCTAAGTCTTTGGTTCTTATCCTAGTCTGGGTTCGAGTTGTGTCCAGGTGTAGCTTTTGGTATGATTCGGGTCCGAGTCTGTGTTCGGGTTTGTGTCTAGGTCTGGACCCCGATCTGGGTCTAGGTTCGGGTCTAGGTCATAGTTCGGATCCCGAGTGCGGGTCCAAGTTTGGGTGTAGGTGAGGATCTCGGTCCAGATCTAGGTCCAGCATTTCGATCCCAGTCTGGGTCCTGGTCCAAGTCCAGTTTCGTATCCGGATCCCTATCTAGGTCCAAGTTTGTGTTTGGGATCGGGTCCCAGATTTAGGTCCAAGTCCGGGTCTCAGTTTCGGTTTGGGTACACGACTGTGTCCGGGCCTGAGTTCCAGTCTCAGTTTGGGTCTGAGACTAGGTCTGTGTTGGGTTCTAGGTCTGGGTCAGGGTCCTGGTCACGATCCTAGTCTTGTTCTAGGGTCCTGGTTCGGCGATTCTTGTTCAGGTTCTAATTTTTGGTCCTAAGTCTAGGTCTGGGTCCTAGTTTGAGTCCCAGATCTAGACACCTCCTACTGGTCTGTTCAAGGCCCCGTTACCTAAATTGCGAGTCAAGATCTAGATCACTGTCATGGGTCTCGGGTCTCGGTCTGGTTGTGGTTTAGGTCCCAGGTCAAATTTCTGAGTTTGGGTTCGGGATCGAGACTGGGCTGCGGTTCTAGCTCCAGACCCTGGTTCTGTGTCCCTAGTTTGGCTCCATGTTTTGGTCTAAGTTCAGTTTCGGGTTTGGGTCTCGAGACCAAGTTTGGGTTGGGATCCCCAATTCGGGGTCTAGGTCTGATTTGGAGTCCGGGTCCTGGTCCGGTTACGGTTCTAGATATAGGTCCCATTTCGGTTATGATTCCAAGTCCAAGTCCTAGTTCCAGTCCCGGTCAACATCCGATTTGGGACTGGATTCAGGTCCAGGTGTGTGTTCGGGTCCTTGTCAGGGTGCGGGTCAAGGGCTGGGTACCAAATCCACACACCAACTATGGGTTTTGTGAAAGCCTAGGTTCCAGATCCGGATCCCAATCTCGGGTCCCTGTTTGCTTCCATTTCTTGGGCCGAGTCACGAGCTAGGTCCTAGGTTCAAGTTCGGGTATGGGTCGGGTACTAGGTCCCGCTTCTAGTTCTGTTTCCCAAGGTCCCTATCTTGATTTTTGGGCCAGGTCCCGCTTCGAGTTTGGGTTTGAGTTCGGGTCGGAGTTCGAGTCCTCGTTTGAGTTTGGGTTCGGGTTCTGATGTCATTCTAGGTCCAGATGAGGCTCCGTGTTCGCGTCCTGGGTCTTGGTCTAGGTAGGGTCCGAGTCCCAAGTTCCAATCCCGATGTGAGTCTGGATTCAGTTCTGGGTCTAAGTCCTTGGTTCGGCTCCTGGTCTGGGTTTGAGTTTGGGTCCGTGTTTGGGCCTATCTTTGGGTCTAATTCTAGGTGTGGGTGCTTGAGTTCAGGTCCGAGTCTGTGTTCTAGTTTGTGTCCAAGTCTGGACCCCGATCTGGGTCTACGTTTGGGTCCAGGTCCAAGTTTGGGTCCTGAGTGCGAGTACAAGTTTGGTTCTCTGAGTCCAGGTTCGTATCCAGATCCCTATTTAGGTCCAAGTCTGTGTTTGGGATCGGGTCCCAGATTTAGGTCCAAGTGCGGGTCTCAATTCCGGTCTGGGTACACGACCGTGTCTGGGCCCGAGTTCTAGTCTCAGTTTGGGTCTGAGGCTAGGTCTGTGTTCGGGTCTTGGTCTGGGTCCGGGTCCTGGTCACGGTCCTAGTCTTGTTCTAGGATCCTGGTTCGGCGATTCTTGTTCAAGTTCTAATTTTTGGTCCCAGGTCAAGGTCTAGGTTCGGGTTGTGTTCATCGTCTGGGTTCTGGTCCTAGTCTGAGTCCCAAATCTAGACACCGACTTCAGGTCCAGGTCCCATCGCTGTCACGGGTCTCGGTCTGGTTCTGGTTCAGGTCCTAGGTCCCATTTCTGAGTTTGGGTTCGGGATCGAGACTGCGGTACGGTTCTAGGTCCTGACCATGGTTCTTTGTCCCTAGCATGGTTCCATGTTTTGGTTTGAGTTCAGGTTCGGGTTCGGGCCCCGAGTCCAGGAATCGGTTTGGATCTGGGTCCGGCCCCCAATTTGGGTCTTCGTCTTATTTGGAGTCCGAGTCCTTGTCTAGTTACGGTTCTGGATCTAGGGCCAATTTCAATTATGATTCCAAGTCCAAATCCTAGTTCCAATCACGATCAAATTCTCATTTTGGTTTCAATTTTGGGTCACAAGGTACGGGTTCGGGTGCTCTTTTGGGTTTTGGATTAGATTCAGGTCCAGGTGTGGGTTCGGGTCCACTTTTGGGTTTGGGACTGGGTTCACGTTCGGGTGTGGTTTGGTCCTTTTCATGGTTCGGGTCAAGGGCTGGGTCCCGAATCCTGACACCAACTTCTAGTTTTGTCAAAGCCTTTTGTCCAGATCTGGATCCCGATCTCGGGTCCCAGTCTGATTCCATTTTTGGTGCCGGGTCATGAGCTGGGTCCTAGGTTCAAGTTAAGGTCTTGGTCGGGTAGTACGTCCTGGTCGTAGTTCTGTTTCCCAGGTCCCTATCCTGATTCTGGGTCCAGGTCCCAGTTATTGTGTGGGTTTGGGTCTCGGTCAAGGTTCAGGTTCGAGTCCTAGTCTCTGTTCGGGTTTAGGTCTCTGTCTGGGTTTTGATCTGGGTTCAGGTTTGGGTTTAGGTACTGGCCCTAGTCCTAGTTCGGTTCTAGTTCCATTTGCGATTCTAAGTTTGAGTTTGGGTTTGAGCTGGGGTTGGAGTTTGAGTCATGGTCGTAGTTTGGGTTCAAGTCCGGATTTCAGTCTAGGTTCAAATCAGGATCCAGATGTGGGTTCGTGTCCTTGGTCTTGATCTAGGTTGGGTCCGAGTCCCAAGTTCCGATCGCGATCTGAGTCTGGATTAAGTTCTCGGTCTAAGTCCTTTGTTTTGATCCTTGTCTGGGTTCGACTTTGGGTACGGGTCCGGGTCTAGCTTTGGGTCTGATTCTAGGTGCGGGTGTTCGAGTTTTGGTCCGAGTTTGTGTCCGGGTTTGTGTCCAGGTCTCACCTCGATTTGGGTCTAGGTTCGGGTCAAGGTCCAAGTTCAGGTCCCGAGTGCGGGTCCTAGTTTAGGTCTGGGTAGGGTTCTCGGTCTTGATTTAGGTCCAGCATTTTGATCCCAGTCTGGGTCGTGGTTGAGCTTCCAGGTCCCATTTCAGAGTTTGGGTTCGGGATCGAGACTGAGGAGTGGTTCTAGGTCCTGACCCTGGTTCTTTGTCCCTAGCCCAATTTCAGAGTTTGGGTTCGGGTTCGGGTTCCGAGTCTAGGTTTGGGTTGGGATCCGGGTCCGGCTCCCAATTCCATTCTAGGTCTGATTTTGAGTTTGGGTCCTGGCCCAGTTACGGTTCTGGATCATGGTCCAATTTCAATTATGATTCCAAGTCCAAGTCCTAGTATCAGTCCCGGTCAACTTTCGCTTTTGGTTCCAATTTTGGGTCATAGGGTACGGGTTGGGGTCCACTTTTGGGTTTGGGACTGGGTTTATGTTCGGGTGTGGGTTCAGGTCCTTGTTAGGGTTTGGGTCCAAGGCTGGATCATAAATCCAGACACCGACTATGGGTTTTGTCCAAGCCCTGGGTCCAGATCCAGATCCCAATCTCGAGTCCCAATCTGGTTCCATTTCTGGTGCCGGGTCATGAGCTGAGTCCTAGGTTCAAGTTCGGGTCCGGGTCGAGTAGTAGGTCCTGATCCTAGTTCTGTTTCCAGGTCTCTATCCTGATTTTGCGTCCAAGTCCCGGTTATTGTATGGGTTTGGGTCCCATTCTAGATTTGGGTTCGAGTCTTAGTGTCGTTTCGGGTTTAGGTCTCTGTTTGGGTTTTGATCTGGGTTCGGGTTTGGGTTTAGGTCCTGGTCCTCATCCTAGTCCTAGTTCGGTTCTAGTTCCATTTGCGATTCTGAGTTCGAGGTTGGGTTTGAGTTCGGGTCGGAGTTCGAGTCCTGGTCTGAGTTTGGGTTAGGGTCCTCATTTCAGTCTAGGTCCAGATCATGCTCTGAGTGTGGGTTCGCGTCCTGGGTCTTGGTCTAGGTTGGGTCCGAGTCCAAAGTTCCAATCCCGATCTGAGGTTGGATTCAGTTCTGGGTGTAAGTCCTTGGTTCAGATCCTGGTTTGTGTTCGAGTTGGGTCCGGGTCCAGGTCCACCTTTCGGTCTGATTCTAGGTGTGGGTGTTTGAGTTCGGGTCCGAGTTTGTGTCCGGGTTTGTGTCCAGGTCTGGACCCTGATCTAAGTCTAGGTTCGTTTCGAGGTCCAAGTTCGGGTCCTGAGTGCGGGTCCAAGTTTGGGTCTGGGTTAGGATCTCGGTCAAGTTCTAGGTGAAGCATTTCGATCCCAGTCTGGATCTTGGTCTGTGTCCAGTTTCATATCTGGATCCCTATCTAGGTCCAAGTTTGTTTTTGGGATCGGTCCCAGATTTAGGTCCCGGTCCGGGTTTCAGTTCTGGTCTGGGTACATGACCGTGTCCGGGCCCGAGTTCCAGTCTCAGTCTGGGTCCGGGTCCTGGTCACGGTCCCAGTCTTGTTCTAGGGACCTGGTTCGGCGAATTATGTTCAGGTTTTAATTTTCGATCCCAAGTCTAGGTCTGGGTTCGTGTTTGGTTCTTCGTGTAAGTTCGATTCCTATTTTGAGTCCAAGATCTAGACACCGACTACTTGTCTGTTCGAGGCCCCGTTACCTGAATCTTGAGTCAAGATCTGGATCACTGTCACGGGTCTCGGTCTGGTTCTGGTTCGGGTCATAGGTCCCATTTCTGAGTTTGGGTTCGGGATCGAGACTGGGGTGCGGTTCTAGGTCCCGACCCTGGTTCTGTGTCCCTAGTCTGGTTCCATGTTTAGGTCTGAGTTCAGGTTCGGGTTCGGGTCCCGAGTCAAGGTTTGGGTTGGGATCCGGGTCCGGCTCCCAATTCCGTTCTAGGTCTGATTTGGAGTTTGGGTCCTGGTCCGATTACGGTTCTGAATCAAGGTCCAATTTCAATTATGATTCCAAGTCCATGTCCTAGTTCCAGTCCCGGTCAACTTCCGCTTTTGGTACCAATTTTCGGTCACAGGGTACGGGTTCGGGTCCACTTTTGGGTTTGGGACTGGGTTCATGTCCGGGTTTGGGTTTGGGTCCTTTTCAGGGTTCGGGTGCAAGGCTGGGTCATAAATCCAGACACCCACTACATGTTTTGTCCAAGCCCTGGGTCCAGATCCGGATCCCAATCTCGAGTCTCATTTTGGTTCCATTTCTGGTGCCTGGTCACGAGCTGGGTCCTAGGTTCAAGTTCGGGTTCGGGTCGAGTAGTAGGTACCGATCCTAGTTCTGTTTCCCAGGTCTCTATCGTTATTCTGGGTCGAGGTCCCGGTTATTGTGTGGGTTTGGGTCCCAGTCTAGGTTCGGGTTCGAGTCTTAGTGTTGTTTCGAGTTTAGGTCTCTGTCTGGGTTTTGATCTGGGTTCGGGTTTGGGTTTAGGTCCTGGTCCTCGTCCTAGTCCTAGTTCGGTTCTAGTTCCATTTGCCATTTTGAGTTCAAGTTTGGGTGTGAGTTCGGGTCGGAGTTCGAGTCCTGGTCTGAGTTTGGGTTCTGGTCCTGATTTCAGTCTAGGTCCGGATCAGGCTCTGAGTGTGGGTTCGCGTCCTGGGTCTTGGTCTAGGTTGGGTCCGAGACCCAACTTCCAATCTCGATCTGAGGTTGGATTCAGTTCTGGGTGTAAGTCCTTGCTTCTGATCCTGGTTTGTGTTCGAGTTGGGTCCGGGTCTGAGTCTACCTTTTGGTCTGATTCTGGGTGTGGGTGTTTGAGTTTGGGTCCGAG
Organism: Cannabis sativa; assembly: GCF_029168945.1. Lineage (NCBI taxonomy): Eukaryota > Viridiplantae > Streptophyta > Magnoliopsida > Rosales > Cannabaceae > Cannabis > Cannabis sativa. The sequence continues at coordinate 85,743,037 of NC_083602.1, forward strand.
TCTGTGTCCGGGTTTGTGTCCAGGTCTGGACCGTGATCTGGGTCTAGGTTCGTTTCCAGGTTCAAGTTCGGGTCTGGGTTAGGATCTCGGTCAAGATCTATGTCCAGCATTTCGATCCCAGTCTGGGTCTTTGTCCGAGTCCAGTTTCGTATCCGGATCCCTACCTAGGTCCAAGTCTGTTTTTGGGATCGGGTCCCACATTTAGGTCCAGGTCCGCGTCTCAGTTCTGGTCTGGGTACACAACCGTGTCTGGGTCGGAGTTACAGTCTCAGTTTGGGTCTGAGGCTAGGTATGTGTTCGGTTCTAGGTCTGGGTCCGGGTCCTGGTCAAAGCCCTAGTCTTGTTCTAGGGTCCTTGTTCGGCGATTCTAGTTCAAGTTCTAATTTTGGGTCCCAGGTCTAGGTCTGGGTTCTGGTTTTGTTCTTTGTTTGGGTTCTGGTCCTAGTCTGAGTCCCAGAACTAGACACCGACTATTGGTCTGTCCAAGGCCCCCTTACCTGAATCCCGAGTCAAGATCTGGATCACTGTCACGGGTCTCGGTCCTTTTCTGGTTCAGGTCCCAAGTCCCATTTCTGAGTTTTGGTTCTGGATCTAGATTGGGGTGCGTTTCTAGGTCCTGACGCTGGTTCTGTGTCCCTAGACTTGTTCCATGTTTGGGTCTGAGTTCAGGTTCGGGTTCGGGTCTCAAGTCCATGTTTGGGTTGGGATCCAGGTCCAGCTCCCAATTCGGGTCTAGGTCTAATTTGGAGTTTGGGTCTGGTTCCATTTCTTGTGTCGGGTCATGAGTTGGGGCCTACGTCGAATTTCAGGTCTGAGTCGGGTACTAGGTCCCGGTCCTGGTTCAGTTTCAAGGTCTCTATCCTGATTATGGTCCTAGGTCCTGGTTATTGTGTGGGATTGGGTCCCTGTCTAGGTTCGGGTTCGAGTCTTAGTGTCGTTACGGGTTTAGGTCTCTGTCTGGGTTTTGATCTTGGTTCAGGTTTGTTGTTAAGTCCTGGTCCTTGTCCTAGTCCTAGTTCGGTTCGAGTTCCATTTGCGATTCTAAGTTGGAGTTCAGGTCGGAGTTCGAGTCCTTGTCTTAGTTTGGGTTCGGGTCTTGATTTCAGTCTAGGTCCAGATTAGGCTCCGGGTGTGGGTTCGCGTCCTGGGTCTTGGTCTAGGTTGGGTCCGAGTCCCAACTTCCAATCCTAATCTGAGTTTGGATTCGGTTCTGGGTCTAAGTCCTTGGTTCTGATCCTGGTCTGGGTTCGAGTTGGCTCCAGGTCCGGGTCTAGGTTTTGGTATGATTCTGGGTGTGGGTGTTTGAGTTCGGCTCTGAGTCTGTGTTCGGGTTTTTGTCTAGGTCTGGACCCCGATCTGGCTCTAGGTTCTGGTCCTGGTCCAAGTTCGGGTCCCGAGTGGGTGTCCAAGTTTGGGTCTGGGTCAGGATCTCGGTCCAGATCTAGGTCAAGCATTTCGATCCTAGTCTTGGTCTTGGTCTGAGTCCAGTTTTGTATTCTGATCCCTATTTAGTTCCATGTCTGTGTTTGGGATCGGGTGCCAGATTTAGGTCCAGGTTCGGGTCTCAGTTCCAGTCTGGGTACACGACCGTGTCCTGGCCCGAGTTCCAGTCTCAATTTGGGTCTGAGGCTAGGTCTATGCTCGGTTCTAGGTTTGGGTCCGTGTCCTAGTCACGCTCCTAGTCTTGTTCTAGGGTCCTGGTTCGCCGATTCTTGTTCAGGTTCTAATTTTTTGTCCCAAGTCTAGGTTTGGGTTCAGGTTTGGTTCTTCGCCTAGGTTCAGGTCCTAGTCTTAGTCCCAGATCTAGAAACTGCCTATTGGTCTGTTCCAGGCCCCGTTACCGAAATCTCGAGTCAAGATTTGGATCACTGTCACGGGTCTCGGTCTGGTTCCTGTTTAGGTCTCAAGTCCCATTTTTGAGATTGGGTTCGGGATCGAGACTGGGGTGCAGTTCTAGGTCCTGACCGTGGTTCTGTGTCCCTAGTCTAGTTTCATGTTTGGGTCGGAGTTTAGGTTCACGTTCGAGTCCCGAGTCGAGGTTTTGGTTGGGATCCGAGTCTGGCTCCAAATTCGTGTCTAGGTCTGATTTGGAGTCCGGGTCCTTGTCCAGTTACGGTTCTATATCTAGGTCCAATTTCAGTTATGATGCCAAGTCCAAGTCCTAGTTCAGGTCTCGGTCAACTTCCCGTTTTGGTTCCAGTTTTAGGTCACAGGGTATGGGGTCGGGTCCACTTTTGGGTTTGGGACTGGGTTCAGGTCCGGGTGTGGGTTCGGGTCTTTGTCACGGTTAAGGTCCAGGGCTAGGTCCAAAACCCAGACACCGACTACGGGTTTTGTCCATGCCTTGGGTCCAGATCCGAATCCCAATCTCGGGTCCCCGTCTGGTTCAATTTCTGGTGTCGGGTCACGAGCTGGGTCCTAGGTTCAAGTTCGGGTCTGGGTCAGGTACTAGGTCTCGGTCCAGATCTAGGTCCAAGTTTAGGTTTGGGTCAGGATCTCGGTCTAGATCTAGGTCCAGCATTCCGATCCAAGTCTTCATCTTGGTTCGAGTCAAGTTTCGTATCTGAATCCCTATCTAGGTCCAAGTCTGTGTTTGGGATCGGGTCCCAGATTTACGTCCAGGTTCGGGTCTAAGTTCCGGTCTGGGTACACGACAGTGTCCTGGCCCGAGTTCCAGTCTCAGTTTGGGTCTGAGGCTAGGTAATTGTTCGGTTCTAGGTCTGGCTCCTGGTCACAGCATAGTCTTGTTCTAGGTTCCTTGTTCGACGATTCTTTTTGAGCTTCTAATTTTGGATCCTAGGTCTAGGTCTGGGTTCGGGTTTGGTTCTTCGTCTGGGTTCTGGTCCTAGTCTGAGTCCCTAATGTAGACACCGACTACTGGTCTATTCCAGGCCCCGTTACCCGAATCTCGAATCAAGATCTGGATCACTTTCACGGGACTCGGTCTGGTTCATGTTGAGGTCCCATGTCCCATTTCTAAGTTTGGGTTCGGGATCGAGACTGGGGTGCGGTTCTAGGTCCCGACCCTGGTTCTGTGTTCCTAGTCTGGTTTCATGTTATGGTCTGAGTTCAGGATCGGGTTCGGGTCCCGAGTCCAGGTTTGGGTTGGGATCAGGATTCGACTCCCAAATCGGGCCTAGGTCTGATTTGGAGTCCGGGTCGTGGTCCGGTTACGATTCTGGATCTAGGTCCAACTTAAGTTATGATTCCAAGTCCAAGTCCTAGTTCTAGTCCCGGTCAACTTCCGGTTTTGGTTCCAATTTTGGGTCACAAGGTACGGGTTCGTGTCCACTTTTGGGATTGGGACTAGGTTCAGGTCCGGGTGTGGGTTCGGGTCCAGGGCTGGGTCCGAAATCCAGACACCGACTACGGGTTTTGTCCAAGCCCTTGGTCCAGATCTGGATACCAATCTCGGGTCCCAGTCTGGTTCCATTTCTGGTGCCGGGTCACGAGCTGGGTCCTCGGTTCAAGTTTGGGTCCGGGTCGGGTACTAGGTCTTGGTCCTTATTTTGTTTCCCAGGTCCCTATCCTGATTCTCGGTCCAGGTCCGAGTTATTTTGTGGGTTTTGGTCCTGGTCTAGGTTCGGGTTCGAGTCCTAGTCTCGGTTCGGGTTTAGGTTTCCGTCTGGGTTTTTATCTGGGTTCAGCTTTGGGTTTAGGCCCTGGTCCTGGTCCTAGTCCTAGTTCGGTTCTAGTTCCATTTGCGATTCTCATTTCGAGTTTGAGTTTGAGTTCGTGTCGGAGCTCGAGTCCTGGTCTGAGTTCGAGTGTGGGTCCTAATTTCAGTCTAGGTCTAGATCAGGGTCCGGGTGTTGGTTCGCTTCCTGGGCCTTGGTCTAGGTTGGGTTCGAGTCCCAAGTTCCAATGCCGATCATAGTCTGGATTCAGTTCTTGGTCTAAGTCCTTGGTTCTGATCTTGGTCTGGGTTCGAGTTGGGTCCGGGTCTGGGTCTAGCTTTTGGTCTGATTCTAGGTGTGGGTGTTTCAGTTCGTGTGGGAGTTTGTGTCTAGGTTTGTGTCCATGTCTGGACCCCGATCTGGGTCTAGGTTCGGGTCCAGGTCCAAGTTCAGGTCCCGAGTGCGGGTCCAAGTTTGGGTCTGGGTCAGGATATCGGTCCAGATCTAGGTCCAGCATTCCGATCCAAGTCTGCGTCTTGGTCCGTGTCAAGTTTCGTATCCGAATCACTATCTAGGTCCAAGTCTGTGTTTGGGATAGGGTCCCAGATTTAGGTCCAGGTCCGGGTCTCAGTTCTGGTCTAGGTACACGACCGTGTCCGGGCCTGAGTTCCAGTCTCTGTTTGGGTCTAAGGCTAGGTCTGTGTTCGGTTCTAGGTCGTGGTCCTTGTCACGGTCTGAGGTAATTCTTGTTCAGGTTCTAATTTTGGGTCCCAGGTCTAGGTCTGTGTTCGAGTTTGGTTCTTCATCTGGATTCTGGTCCTAGTCTGAGTCCCAGATCTAGACAACGACTACTGGTCTTTTCCTGGCCCCATTACCAGAATACCGAGTCAAGATCTGGATCACTGTCTCGGGTCTCGGTTTGGTTCCTCTCTAGGTCCCATGTCCCATTTTTGAGTTTGGGTTGAGGATCGAGGCTGGGGTGCGGTTCTAGGTCCCGACCCTGGTTCTGTGTCCCTAGTCTGGTTCCATGTTTGGTTCTGAGTTCATGTTTGGGTTGGGATCCAGGTCCAGCTCCCAATTCGGGTCTAGGTCTAATTTGGAGTTTTGGTCTTGGTCCGGTTACAGTTCTGGATCTAGGTCCAATTTCTATTATGATTCCAAGTCCAAGTCCTAGTTCCAGTCCCGATCAACTTCCAATTTTGGTTCCAATTTTGGGTCACAAGGTACGGGTTCGCGTCCACTTTTGGGTTTGGGACTAGGTTCAGGTCCGGGTGTGGGTTCGGGTCCTTGTCAGGGTTCGGGTCCAAGGCTGGGTCATATATCCAGACACCGACTACGGGTTTTGTCCAAGCCCTGGGTCCAGATCTGGATCCCAATCTCGAGTCCCAGTCTGGTTCCATTTCTTGTGCCGGGTCACGAGCTGGGTCCTAGGTTGAAGTTCAGGTCTGAGTCGGGTACTAGGTCCCGGTCCTGGTTCTGTTTCCAGGTCGCTATCCTGATTATGGGTCTAGGTCCTGGTTATTGTGTGAGTTTGGGTCCCTGTCTAGGTTCGGGTTCGAGTCTTAGTAACGTTTCGGGTTTAGGTCTCTGTCTGGGTTTTGATCTTGGTTCGAGTTTGGGGTTAGGTCCTGGTCCTGGTCCTAGTCCTAGTTCGGTTCTAGTTCTATTTGCAATTCTTTGTTCGAGTTTGGGTTTGAGTTCAGGTCGGAGTTCGAGTCTTGGTTTAGTTTGGGTTCGGGTCTTTATTTCAGTCTAGGTCCAGATCAGGCTTCGGGTGTGGGTTCGCGTCCATGGTCTTGGTCTAGGTTGGGTCCGAGTCCCAAGTTCCAATCCCGATCTGAGTCTGGATTCGGTTCTGGGTCTAAGTGCTTGGTCCTGATCCTGGTGTGCGTTCGACTTGGCTCCGGGTCTGGGTCTAGCTTTTGGTATGATTCTAGGTGTGGGTGTTTGAGTTCGACTACGAGTCTGTGTCCGGGTTTTTGTCTAGGTCTGGACCCCGATCTGGGTCTAGGTTTGGGTCTAGGTCCATGTTCGGGTTCCGAGTGCGGGTCCAAGTTTGGGTCTTGGTCAGGATCTCCGATCAGATCTAGGTCCAGCATTTCGACCCTAGTCTGGGTCTTGGTCCTAGTCCAGTTTCCTATTCGGATCCCTATTTAGTTGCATGTCTGTGTTTGGGATCGGGTGCAAGTTTTAGGTCCAGGTTCGGGTCTCAATTCCGGTCTGGGTACACAACCGTGTCCGGGCCCGAGTTCCAGTCTCAATTTGGGTCTGAGGCTAGGTCTATGTTCGGTTCTAGGTCTGGGTCCGTGTCCTGGTCACGCTCCTAGTCTTGTTCTAGGGTCCTAGTTCGGCGATTCTTGTTCAGCTTCTAATTTTTTGTCCCAAGTCTAGGTTTGGGTTCAGGTTTGGTTCTTCGTCTAGGTTATGGTCCTAGTCTGAGTCCCAGATCTAGACACTGCCTATTGGTCTGTTCCAGGCCCCGTTACACGAATCCCGAGTCAAGATCTGGATCATTGTCACGGGTCTCGGTCTGGTTCTTGTTTAGGTCTCAAGTCCCATTTCTGAGATTGGGTTAGGGATCGAGACTGGGGTGCAGTTCGAGGTCCTGACCCTGGTTCTGTGTCCCTATTCTAGTTTCATGTTTTTGTCGGAGTTCAGGTTCATGTTCGGGTCCCGAGTCCAGGTTTTGGTTGGGATCCGGGTCCGGCTCCCAATTTGTGTCTAGGTCTGATTTGGAGTCCGGGTCCTTGTCCAGTTACGGTTCTATGTCTAGGTCCAATTTCAGTTATGTTGCCAAGTCCAAGACCTAGTTTAGGTCTCAGTCAACTTCCCGTTTTGGTTCAAATTTTGGGTCACAGGGTATGGGGTCGGGTCCACTTTTGGGTTTGGGACTGTGTTCAGGTCCGGGTGTGGGTTCGGGTGTTTGTCAGGGTTCAGGTCCAGGGCTAGGTCCCAAATCCAGACATTGAATACGGGTTTTGTCCATGCCTTGGGTCCAGATCTGAATCCCAATCCAGACATTGAATATGGGTTTTGTCCATACCTAGGTTCAAGTTCGGGTCTTGGTCGGGTACTAGGTCTCGGTCCTAGCTTTGTTTCCTAGGTCCCTATCCTGATTCTGGGACTAGGTCCCGGTCATTGTGTGGGTTTGGGTCCGGGTCTAGGTTCGGGTTCGAGTCCTAGTCTCGGTTCGGGTTTAGGTCTCTGTCTTGGTTTTGATATGAGTTCGGGTTTGGGTTTAGGTCCTGGTCCTGGTCCTAGTGCTAGTTCGGTTCTAGTTCAATTTGTGCTTCTGAGTTCGTTTGGGTTTGAGTTCAGGTCGGAGTTCGAGTCTTGGTATGAGTTTGGGTTCGGATCGTAATTTCAGTCTAGGTCAGAATAAGGCTCTGGGTGTGGGTTCGCTGCCTGGGTCTTGGTCTAGGTTGGGTCCAAGTCCCAAGTTCCAATCCCGATCTGAGTTTGGATTCAGTTCTGGGTCTAAATCCTTGGTTTCAATCCTGGTTTGGGTTCAAGTTGGGTCCGGGTCCCAATCTAGCTTTTGGTCCGATTCTAGGTGTGGGTGTTTGAGTTCGGGTGGGAGTCTGTGTCCAGTTTTGTGTCCAGGTCTGGACCCCAAGCTAGGTCTAGGTTCGGGTCCAGGTCCAAGTTCGGGTCCCGAGTGCGGGTCCAAGTTTGGGTCTGGGTCAGGATCTCGGTCCAGATCTAGGTCCAGCATTCCGATCCAAGTATGCGTCTTGGTCCGTGTCAAGTTTCGTATCTGAATCCCTATCTAGGTCCAAGTCTGTGTTTGGGATCGGGTCCCAGATTTAGGTCCAGGTTCGGGTCTCGCTCCTGGCCTAGGTACACGATGTTGTCCAAGCCCGAGTTCCAAAGCCTTCCCGCCTTGGGTCTGAGGGTAGGTCTGTGTTCGGTTCTAGGTCTGGGTCCTTGTCACGGCATAGTCTTGTTCTAGGGTCCTTGTTCGGCGATTCTTTTTCAGCTTCTTATTTTGGATCCCAGGTCTAGGTCTGGGTTCGGGTTTGGTTCTTTGTCTGGGTTCTGGTCCTAGTCTGAGTCCCTGATCTAGACACCGACTACTGGTCTGTTCCAGGCCACGTTACCCGAATCTCGAGTAAGAATCTGGATCACTTTCACGGGACTCGGTCTGGTTCCGGTTCAAGTCCCATGTCCCATTTCTAAGTTTGGGCTCAGGATCGAGACTTGGGTGCGGTTCTAGGTCCCGACCCTAGTTCTGTGTTCCTAGTTTGGTTCCATGTTTGGGTATGAGTTCAGGTTCAGGTTCGGGTACCGAGTCCAGGTTTGGGTTGGGATCAGGGTCCAACTCCCAATTCGCGTCTAGGTCTGATTTGGAGTTCGGGTCCTTGTCCGGTTACGATTCCAGATCTCGGTCCAATTTCAGTTATGATTCCAAGTTCATGTCCTAGTTCAAGTCCCGGTCAACTTCTTGTTTTGGTTCAAATTTTGGGTCACAAGGTACGGGTTCGTGTCCACCTTTGGGATTGGGACTGGGTTCAGGTCTGGGTGTGGGTTCGGGTCCAGGGCTTGGTCCTAAATCGAGACACCGACTACGGGTTTTGTTCAAGCCCTTGGTCCAGATCTGGATCCCAATCTCGGGTCCCAGTCTGGTTCCATTTCTGGTGCCGGGTCACGAGTTGGGTCCTAGGTTCAAGTTTGGGTCTGGGTCGGGTACTAGGTCTCGGTCCTTGTTTTGTTTATCAGGTCCCTATCCTGATTCTGGGTCCAGGTCCTAGTTATTTTGTGGATTTGGGTCCTGGTCTATGTTCGGGTTCGAGTCCTAGTCTCGGTTCGGGTTTAGGTCTCTGTCTGGGTTTTGATCTGGGTTCAGCTTTGGGTTTAGGTCCTGGTCCAGGTCCTAGTCCTAGTTCGGTTCTAGTTCCATTTGCGATTCTTAGTTCGTGTTTGGGTTTGAGTTCGGGTCGGAGCTCGAGTCCTGGTCTGAGTTTGGGTTCGGGTCCTAATTTCAGTCTAGGTCTAGATCAGGGTCCGGGTGTGGGTTCCCTTCCTGGGTCTTGGTCTAGGTTGGGTCCGAGTCCCAATTTCCAATGCCGATCTGAGTCTGGATTCAGTTCTTGGTCTAAGTCCTTGGTTCTGATCTTGGTCTGGGTTCGAGTTGGGTCTGGGTCCGGGTCTAGTTTTTGGTCTGATTCTAGGTGTGGTTGTTTCAGTTCGGTTGCGAGTCTGTGTCCGAGTTTGTGTCCATGTCTGGACCCCGATCTGGGTCTTGGTTCGGGTCCAGGTCCAAGTTCGGGCCGCGAGTGCGGGTCCAAGTTTGGGTCTGGGTCAGGATCTCGGTCCAGATCTAGGTACAACATTTCGATCCAAGTCTTGGTCTGGGTCCAAGTCAAGTTTTGGATCCGAATCACTATCTAGGTCCAAGTCTGTGTTCGAGATCGGGTCCCAGATTTAGGTCCATGTCCAGGTCTCAGTTCCGGTCTAGGTACACGACTGTGTCCGGGCCTGAGTTTCAGTCTCTGTTTGGGTCTGAGGCTAGGTCTGTGTTCGGTTCTAGGTTGCGGTCCTGGTCACGGTTTGAGGTAATTCTTGTTTAGGTTCTAATCTTGGGTCCCAGGTCTAGGTTTGTGTTCGAGTTTGGTCCTTCGTCTAGGTTTTGGTCCTAGTCTGAGTCTCAGATCTAGACACCGACTACTGGTCTGTTCCTGGCCCCATTACCAGAATACCGAGTCAAGATCTGGATCACTGTCTCGGGTCTCGGTCTGGTTCCTCTTTAGGTCCCAGGTCCCATTTCTGAGTTTGGGTTCAGGATCGAGACTGGGGTGCGGTTCTAGGTCCCAACCCTAGTTCTGTGTCCGTAGTCTGGTTCCATGTTTGGGTCTGAGTTCAGGTTCGGGTTCGGGTCCCGAGTCCAGGTTTGGGTTGGGATCCAGATCTGAATCCCAATCTTGGGTCCAGTCTGGTTCCATTACTGGTGCCAGGTCACGAGCTAGGTCCTAGGTTCAAGATCGCGTCTGGGTCGGGTACTAGGTCCCGATCCTAGTTTTGTTTCCTAGGTCCCTATCCTTGTTCTGGGTCTATGTCCCGGTTATTGTGTGGGTTTGGGTCCCGGTCTAGGTTTGAGTTCGAGTCCTAGTCTCAGTTCGGGTTTAGTTGTCTATCTGGGTTTTGATCTGGGTTCTGGTTTGGGTTTATGTCCTTGTCCTGGTCCTAGTCCTAGTTCGGTTCTATTTCCATTTGTAGTTCTGAGTTCGAGTTTGGGTTTCAGTTCGGGTCGGAGTTCGAGTCATGGTCTGATTTCGCGTTCGGGTCCGGATTTCAGTCTAGGTCCAAATCAGGCTCCGGGTGTGGGTTCGCATCCTGGGTCTTGGTCTAGGTAGGGTCCGAGTCCCATTTTCCACTCCCAATCTTAGTCTGGATTCAGTTCTGTGTCAAGTCCTTGGTTCTGATCCGGGTCTGGGTTCGAGTTTGGGTCTGGGTCTTACTTTGGGTCTGATTCTACGTGTGGGTGCTTGAGTTCGGGTCTGAGTCTGTGTCCGGGTTTTTGTCCAGGTCTTGACCCCGATTTGGGTCTAAGTTCTGTTCCAGGTCCAAGTTTTGGTCTGAGTTCCAGTCTCAGTTTGGGTCTGTGGCTAGGTCTATGTTCGTTTGGGACTGGGATCAGGTCCGAGTGTGGGTTCGGATCCAGGGCTGGGTCCCAAATGCTGACACCGACTTCTAGTTTTGTCGAAGCCGTAGGTCCAGATCTGGATCCCAATCTTGGGTGCCAGTTTGGTTCCATTTCTGGTGCCGGGTCACGAGCTGGGTCCTAGTTTCAAGTTAAGGTCTGGGTCGGGTACTACGTCCTGGTCGTAGTTATGTTTCCCAGGTCCCTATCCTTGGGTTTGGGTCCCGGTCTAGGTTTGGGTTCGAGTCCTAGTCTCGGTTCGGGTTTACGTCTCAGTCTGGGTTTTGATCTGGGTTTGGGTTTCGGTTTAGGTCCTGCTCCTCGTCCTAGTCCTAGTTCGGTTCTAGTTCCATTTGCGATTCTGAGTTCGAGTTTGGGTTTGAGTTCGGCTCGGAGTTCGAGTCATGGTCTGTGTTTGGGTTCGGGTCCTGATTTCAGTCTAGGTCCAAATCAGGCTCCGGGTGTGGGTTCGCGTCCTGGAACTTGGTCTAGGTTGGGTCCGAGTCCCAAGTCTTAATCCCGATCTGAGTTTGGATTCAGTTCTGGGTCTAAGTCCTTGGTTCTGATCTGGTCTGGGTTCGAGTTTGGCTCCGGGTCTGGGTCTAGCTTTGGGTCTGATCCTAGGTGTGGGTGTTTGAATTTGGGTCCGAGTCTGTGTCCGGGTTTGTGTCCAGGTTTGGACCCCGATCTGGGTCTAGGTTCGGGTCCAAGTCCAAGTTCAGGTCCGGAGTGCGGGTCCTAGTTTGGGTTTGGGTCAGGTTCTCGGTCCAGATCTAGGTCCAGCATTTCGATCCTAGTCTGGGTCTTGGTCCAAGTCCAGGTTCCTTTCTGGATCTCTATCTAGGTCCAAGTCTGTGTTTGGGATCGAGTCCCAGATTTAGGTCCTGGTCCGGGTCTCAGTTTCGGTCTGGGTACACAACCGTGTCCGGGCCCGAGTTCCAATCTCAGTTTGTGTTTGAGGCTAGGTCTATGTTCGGGTCTAGGTCTGAGTCCGGATCCTGGTCGCGGTCCTAGTCTTGTTCTAGGGTCCTTGTTCGGTGATTCTTGTTCAGGTTCTAATTTTTGGTCCCAGGTCTAGGTGATGTTTCGGGTTTGGTTCTTTGTCTGGGTTTTGTTCCTATTCTAAGTCCCAGATCTAGACACCGACTACTGGTCTGTTCAAGGCATCGTTACCCGAATCCCGAGTTAAGATCTGGATCATTGTCAAGGGTCTCGGTCTGGTTCTGGTTCAGGTCCCAAGTCCCATTTTTGAGTTTGGATTCGGGATCGAGACTGGGGTGCGGTTCTAGGTCCCGACCCAGGTTCTGTGTCCCTAGTCCGGTTCCATGTTTGGGTCTGAGTTCAGTTTCGGGTTCGGGTCCCGAGTCCAGGTTTGGGTTGGGTCCTGCTACAGTTACGGTTCTGGATCAAGGTCCAATTTCAATTATGATTCCAAGTCCATGTCCTAGTTCCAGTCCCGATCAACTTCCGCTTTTGGTTCCAATTTTTGGTCACAAGGTACGGGTTTGGGTTCACTTTTGGGTTTGGGACTGGGTTCATGTCCGGGTTTGGGTTCGGGTCCTTGTCAGGGTACGGCTCCAAGGCTGGGTCATAAATCTAGACACTGACTACGGGTTTTGTCCAAGCCCTGGGTCCAGATCCGGATCCCAATCTCGGGTCCCAGTCTGGTTCCATTTCTGGTGGGTGGTCACGAGCTGGGTCCTAGGTTCAAGTTCGGGTCCGCGTCGGGTACTAGGTCCCGGTCCTAGTTCTGTTTCCCAGGTCGCTATCCTGATTCTTTTGGGTTTTGTGCCCTAAATAAAACCCATTTGAATATAATCATATTTACTTATTAATAAAGATCAGAAATAACATTTTATGTTGTATGGTTCACATGATTTATTTCATGATTATATATGTAATGTATGAATTCTATTTAAGTCTAGAACATATGAATTTGTTAATGATTATAGTGTTGTCAGCACCGTGGAATATAATCTTAATTATATGTTCGAAAGTTTATTCCCTGATTTGTCAGTTAACTGGATTTAGACTAACATGATAATCAGCGATAGGTATTCTTACACCTTGGATAAGTGTTATGTCCTTTCTACGACATTGGCAAAGTTTACCAGTATCGGATGTATGGAGTATACATCAGAAGGGACCGATATTGAACTTTGATTAGATTTGTTAAAATTTAACGTAATATCTATTCAATTCAATAGCACCCGTTGATCCTAGATCAAATGATCTTAATCTTGATATGATTAGGTTCGATCTCAAGAGTATTATACATGTTCTTTGATTTTTCAGTTAACCCTACTTTTGGGTCATGGTGATACGTACATTTTGGGAACATGATAGTATAATTGAGTGGGAGCGCTAAGATAAATAGGGAGTCTATAACTTTTATAGGAATTTAGAAATGAAACGATGATATCCTTCGAGCTCGGCTAAACAGAGATAAATGGTGGAGATCTCATTTCACTTTCCTGAAATATCATTTATACGAAGCTAAGTGTTTTAAGGATAAAATACATTGAAGGTGTAACGGTAATTTAGTGCCTAGTCAATGTAGATCATCTATTAGAGGGTCATTTATCAAATTAGGATTATAACAATGGATAACTAGTAGCGTATCTATATCGTGGAACATATAGAGCGTTCTATGTAACTGAGAGTGCAATTCCAAGTTCTAAGTGTGGATTCAATAAGGACTTAATAAGTTAGGGAATTTACTTGGTAAATTCGGTTCCACTCCCCGTCAACTTTCGGTTTTGGTTCCAATTTTGAGTCACAGGGTACGTGTTCGGGTCCACTTTTGGGTTTGGGACTGGGTTCAGGTCCGGGTGTGGGTTCGGGTCCTTGTCAAGGTTCCCAAATCAAGATACCGACTACGAGTCCAGTGCTGGGTCCCAAATCCAGACACCGACTACGAGTTTTGTCCACGCCCTGGGTCCAGATCCGGATCAAAATCTCTGGTCCCAGTCTCGTTCCATTTCTGGTGCCGAGTCACAAGCTGGGTCCTATGTTCAAGTTCGGGTCTGGGTAGGGTACTAGGTCTCGGTCCTAGTTCTGTTTCCCAAGTCCCTATCCTAATTCTGGGTCCAGGTCTCGGATATTGTGTGGGTTTGGGTCCCGGTCTAGGTTCGGGTTTGAGTCTTAGTCTCAGTTCGGGTTTAGGTCTCTGTCTGGGTTTTGATCTGGGTTCGGGTTTGGGTTTAGGTCCTGGTCCTGGTCCTAGTACTAGTTTAGGTCTAGTTCCATTAGCGATTCTGAGTTTGAGTTTGGGTTTGAGTTCGGGTCGGAGTTCGAGTCCTGGCCTGAGTTTGGGTTCGGGTCCTTATTTCAGTCTAGGTCAAGATCAGGCTCCGGGTGTGGGTTCGCGTCGTGTGTCCTCGTCTAGGTTTGGTCCGAGTCCCAAGTTCCAATCCCGATCTGAGTCTGGATTCAGTTTTGGGTCTAAGTCCTTGGTTCTGATCCTGGTCTTGGTTCGAGTTTGGTCTGGGTCTGGGTCTAGCTTTTGGTCTGATTCTAGGTGTGGGTGTTTGAGTTCGGGGTCCAATTTTAGTTATGATTCCAAGTCCAAGTCCTAGTTCTAGTCTCGGTCAACTTCTGGTTTTGGCTCCAATTTTGGGTCACACGGTACGGGTTCGGGTCAACTTTTGGGTTTGGGACTGGGTTCAGGTTCGGGTCCTTGTCAGGGTTCGGGTCCAGGGCTGGATCCCAAATCCAGACACCGACTATGGGTTTTGTCCAAGCCCTTGGTCCAAATCCAGATCCCTATCTCGGGTCCCAGTCTGGTTCCATTTCTGGTGCTGGGTCACGAGTTAGGTCCTTGGTTAAAGTTCGGGTCTGGGTCAGGTACTAGGTCCCGGTCCTAGTTCTGTTTCCCATGTCCCTAGACTGATTCTAAGTCCAGGTCCCAGTTATTGTGGGGGTTTTGGTCCCGGTCTAGGTTCATGTTCGAGTACTAGTCTCGGTTCGGGTTTAGGTCTCTTTCTGGGTTTTGATTTGGGTTCGGGTTTGGGTTTAGGTCCTTGTCCTGGTCCTAGTGCTATTTCGATTCTAGTTCCATTTGCGATTCTGAGTTCGAATTTGGGTTTGAGTTCGGGTCGAAGTTCGAGTCCTGGTCTGAGTTTGGGTTTGGGTCCTGATTTCAGTCTAGGTCCAGATCAGGCTCCGAGTGTGGGTTCGCGTCCTAGGTCTCGGTCTAGGTTGGGTCCGAGTCCCAAGTTCCAATCCCGATCTAAGTCTGGATTCAGTTCTGAGTCTAAGTCCTTGGTTCTGATCTTCGTCTGGGTTAGAGTTGGGTCCGGGTCCGAGTCTAGCTTTTGGTCCGATTCTAGGTGTTGGTGTTTGAGTTCGGGTTCGAGTCTGTGTCCGGGTTTGTGTCCAGGTCTGGACCCCGATCTGGGTCTAGGTTCTGGTCCAGGTCCAAGTTCCGGTCGCTAGTGTTGGTCCAAGTTTGGGTCTGGGTCAGGATCTCGGTCCAAATCTGGGTCTAGCATTTTGATCCCAGTCTAGGTCTTGGTCCGAGTCCAGTTTCGTATCCGGATTCCGATCTCGGTCCAAGTCTGTGTTTGGGATCGGGTCCCAGATTTAGGTCCAAGTTCGGGTCTCAGTTCCGGTCTGGGCACACGACCGTGTTTGGGCACGAGTTCCATTGTCAGTTTGGGTCTGAGGCGAGGTCTGTGTTCGGTTGTAGTTTTGTGTCCGGGTCCTGGTCACGGTCCTAGTCTTGTTCTAGGGTCCTGGTTCGGCTATTCTTGTTCAGGTTCTAATTTTGGGTCCCAGGTCTAGGTCTAAGTTTAGGTATGGTTCTTCGTCTGGGTTCTGGTCCTAGTCTGAGTCCCAGATCTAGACACCGACTACTGGTCTGTTCTAGGCCCCTTTACCCGAATCCCTAGTCAAGATCTGAATCACTGTCACGTTTCTCGCTCTTGTTCTGGTTCAGGTCCCAGGTCCAATTTCTGAGTTGGGTTCGGGATCGAGACTGGGGTGCGGTTCTAGGTCCCGACCCTCGTTCTGTGTCCCTAGTCTGGTTCCATGTTTGGGTCTGAGTTCAGGTTTGGGTTCGGGTCCTGAGTCCAGGTTTGGGTTGGGATCCGGGTCCGGCTCCCAATTCGGGTCTAGGTCTGATTTGGAGTCCGGGTTCCTGTCCGGTTACATTTCTGGATCTAGCTCCAATTTCAGTTATGATTCCAAGTCCAAGTCCTAGTTCCAGTCCGGGTCAACTTCCAATTTTGGTTC
Organism: Cannabis sativa; assembly: GCF_029168945.1. Classification (NCBI taxonomy): domain Eukaryota; kingdom Viridiplantae; phylum Streptophyta; class Magnoliopsida; order Rosales; family Cannabaceae; genus Cannabis; species Cannabis sativa. The sequence continues at coordinate 85,758,529 of NC_083602.1, forward strand.
CAATTTTGGGTCACATGTAGGGATGCACATGGGGACGGGGCAATGCGGGGAATGCATTCCCCGCACCCGTACCCGCCTATTATATTTTTTCCCGTCCCCGCCCCGTCCCCGCATATTCCCCATCGTGGAACGGGGCGGGGAATCCCCGTCGGTGATGGACACCATAACGGGGACCCGTTTATTGAAAAAAAATGTAAAAATACAAAATTAATATTTGCAAATATTAAATTAAAAACAACAATAACATAAAACTAAATTCATTCCATAATTGATAGTCAATTAGATAAATTCTAAAATTAAAAATCCTTCAGTGTAAAACTTAAAATCCATAAACATAAGCTTAAAACATAAACATAAACTTGAGAACCAAACAAACACACGCAACTTAATAAAATTGTAATAATGTCTTCATCTTCAACTTTGAAATCTAGTAGTAGTCACCACCACCATTCAAGAGTTTTTATTCTTCAAGCATCGTAATCCACAAAACTTGGGCCCTAAAATAAAAATGTCATCAATTATAAGTAAATAGATATTTTAAAGAAAAAATAGTAAACAAACAAATAAATAAATGCTAACTTACCGCTTCATCATCTTCCACATCATCAAAAAATGTACTATATGAAGCCTCATTTTGTGATGCATCTATGAAATAAACAATATTGGCATTAATATATTTTTTTAATATAAAAGAAAATTAAATACTAAGAGTAGGTTAGAATAAACATACCTAATTTCTCATCCCATAGCCAATCTTGTGTACATACTAAAGCCTCCAACATGTTCGGATGAAGCCTATTACGACAAGGAGTCACATGTCTTCCACTAGTACTGAAAACAGACTCAGAAGCAACTGTAGACACTGGGATAGCCAAAACATCTCTAGCAACTTGTTGTAATATTGAATATTTAAGACCATTTGTCTTTCACCAAGCTAAAATATCAAACTCTCCACTCCTAGGCAAAACTGCTTCCTCCAAGTATAAGTCTAACTCAGACTTGTAAGTTTCCACATTTGAAGTACTACTAACATACAAGTAAAAACCAACTAAATCATCTACACATCCATCATTATATCCACCAACTCCAGAAGCATTGAATAAAGGTTCAAGAAGATTTTCTTTTCTATCATTCGATTTATATTCTTTCACTTAATCATAGCACAACATTCTAATTCGCTTAACTTCATTTTGATATTCACCAACATAAATTTTAGGAAAGTAATACTCAATCAATTTCATCTTGAACCTTGGATCCAAAATAGTTGCTATGGCTAATATGCCATGAATGGAAGTCCAATACTGCTCAAATTTATCCATCATATTTAATGCCATAATCCTAATCTCATCATAGAAAGATTTAAGACACTCCTTAAGCAACAACCAAATTTCACAAATCTTAGAGAAGAAATGATTAGCAGTAGGATATTTAGTTCCAAAAAATATCACAGTTACATTGTAAAACAACTTCAATTTTTCACACATAACTTTTGCCAAAAGCCGATCTCGCTCACTAGGTTCTTTTTTGTAATTTTTCTCAGTATGTATTAGGCGACTAAATACATCTTTATAAATAATGGCACTAGTAAGCATCAAATAAGTAGAATTCCACCTAGTCTTGCAATCAAGCACTAACCTTTTGTTGCTAGAGCATGATAATCCTTTCTTAGCTTCTTCAAACTTTTCAACTCTTTTTGGAGTGCCAGTCCAAAAAACTACACTCTCACGTATAGTTTCTATGGCACCTTGAATTGCCCCTAGTCCTTGTTGAACAATCAAGTTCAAGATATGAGCAGAGCATTTCATGTGAAGTAGTTCCCCTTTCATTAGTAAAGAAGCATTTCTCAATTTTTCTTTCATTTGATCCATCATGGCAATGTTCACAGTACAGTTATCTAAGGTAAGGGTAGACAACTTACGCTCAATAGACCATTCAATCAAACACTCCATCAACACTTTTGCTAGAAGTTTAGCAGTATGAGGGGCGGGCACATATATAAACCTGAATGTACACAAAAAAAATTATTAGCATATATCGATATCAAATATTGACATAATAAAAAAAATTCTAAGCAATTTATCATATTACCTGATAATTCGATTACGCAAAATCCAAGAATCATCAATATAATGTGCAGTCACCACCATAAACCCTATCTTTTGATTATTTGATGTCCACAAGTCAGTTGTAATCGCAACTCTACTACGATTGTCATTCATTAAGTTCATTGTCTTGGTCTTTTCATTCTCATATATCTTCAATATATCCCTCCTAATAGTAGTTCGAGATACATGTCTGAATAATGGCTGGAGATAGTTGACAAAGCTTCTAAATCCATCATGCTCAACAATATTGAGTGGATACTCATACAAAACAATCATCTTAGCAAGTTTTTCTCTTGAAAACTCTTGGTCAAAGTTGTGGGCAGCAAGAGAAGTACTTCCATCCTTCTTCCTACTTGGATTCAAGATTGATTGTTTTATATCATGATTCTTTCTAAGAGGACAAATCTTGAAGTGATCATGTAAATGTCTCGTTCCATTTCTGCTTGATCCTCCCAATTTCTTTTGACTAGTAGTTGCAAATTGCCTTATCAACTCCTTCAATTTTTACCTTCTTGAAATGTTTCCAAAGAAAAGAAGTCAATTTTCTCTTCACCTGAGTATTCTCATCATCAATAATAGTTTGAGTTTCTGAATCAATATTATTTAGAGGAGTTGATGAGTCTCCTTCCATTTGTCCATATGTTGATGGTGTGTCTTTTTCATTCTCACTCATATTTCCACTACATATAATAATAGACATGTAAAAGGTCAATATACACATGATAAAATGCAAAAATTATTTTAAAGTACAAAAAAAAAAAATCAGTTATAGACTTATAAATTTATAATGTTTAAAATAGAATAACATAAAAAAATAAAACATAAAAAAATATATGTAATACATAAACTTATTTTATTATATATAATATGATACACATATTTAAATACAAAATCTAATATACATAATATACCACAAGATTCACAAGAATTACAACTTTACATGTAGATATAAACATAAATAACATATGTAAGATACACAAATATAAACATGCAAAAGTCGATACAAGAAAACAGTTACAACATATACTTATATACATTCCATACATCTTATTAAGAATAAAATACAAAATAATATTTTGTTCTACTATTATAATCTATCTTTATATTCATGTGAATCGTGTATGTAGATATAAATTTATGTACATTCATCAATTATGCAGAATTATACATATATCACATATCAATTTACATACAAGGTAAAAATTTTCAAATCTTAATAAATATATATACAATATAAAATTTACCTCAAATTTTAATATATAAAATTTACCTCAAATTTTAATAAATATATATATATATATAGTAGACATACAAGACAAAAAAAATTGCTACCAAAAAAAAGAATGAATGATATTAATAATAATAATAAAAAAAATCAGTTTCAGAATATTATTCAAAAAAAAATATTCTTCTAAAAGTAAAATAGAGTACTACTAACATCATATTTCCTTCCATTTCAGAGCCACTATCAGTATCACACACACCACAACCTCAATCTATGCGAGAGGAATTTTAGTTTAAACTGTAAGATATCTGCTTGTATGTATATACTATATACTCTACTTTGTATGCATAAATACTATTAATATATAATATTCAGTAAAATCTTTTTAAATTAATAACATATAATTTATGAAATTTAATATCAATTACTATTATTAGCCTCTCAAATCACCAATCACCAATCAATTGTAATTTAATATCAATTACTATTAATATAAAATAGTCGGTGGGTGAGGGTGAGGTAAGGTTACTGAGGTGACTTTTTAGTTTTTATATTCATTTGCAATTTACAATACCAATCACCAATCAATCAGCAAGATTTTTAAAATCAAATTGATATGATTACAAAAAAAAAGGGTAAACCGTAAACCATATAAATGTCATATATAATTGTAAATGTAATTAATCAATGAATATGAAATGACATATATTGAGAAGAGGAAAAGTCCAAGGTATATATTTATTATAAGTAATTAACTATTATAATTTATATGTATTAATATATAATCGGGGATAAATCGGGGTGGATAGTACTTTCCCCGACCCCGCCCCGCCTCCGACTCGGGTACGTAAAATCAACCCCGTCCCCGCATCCGATCCCCGCTAAGTCGGGGAATCCCCGCCCCAAAAGGGGCGGATCCCTGCGGGTCCCCGCCCCCGTGGTGTTTATGTGCAACACTAGTCACAGGGTACGGGTTCGGGTCCACTTTTGGGTTTGGGACTGGGTTCAGGTCCTGGTGTGGGTTTGGGTCCTTTTCAGGGTTTGGGTCCAAGGCTGGGTCATAAATCCAAACACTGACTACGGATTTTGTCCAAGCCCTGGGTCCAGATCCGAATCCCAATCTCGGGTCCTAGTCTGGTTCCATTTCTTGTGCCGGGTCACGAGCTGGGTCCTAGGTTGAAGTTCAGGTCTGAGTCGGGTACTAGCTCCCGGTCCTGGTTTTGTTTCCCAGGTCTCTATCCTGATTATGGGTCTAGGTCCTGGTTATTGTGTGGGTTTGGGTCCCGGTCTAGGTTCGGGTTCGAGTCTTAGAGTCGTTTCGGGTTTAGGTCTCTGTCTGGGTTTTGATCTTAGTTCGGGTTTGGGGTTAGGTCCTAGTCCTGGTCCTAGTCCTAGTTCGGTTCTAGTTCTATTTGCGATTCTAAGTTCGAGTTTGGGTTTGAGTTCGGGTCGGAGTTTGAGTCCTGGTCTGAGTTTGGGTGCGGGTCCTGATTTCAGTCTAGGTCCAAATCAAGCTCCGGGTGTGGGTTCGCGTCCTGGGTCTTGGTCTAGGTTGGGTCCGAGTCCCAAGTTCCAATCCCGATCTGAGTCTGGATTCGGTTCTGGGTCTAAGTCCTTGGTTCTGATCCTGGTCTGGGTTCGAGTTGGCTCTAAGTCCGGGTCTACCTTTTGGTCCTATTCTAGGTGTGGGTGTTAGAGTTCGGGTCCAAGTCTGTGTCCGGGTTTGTGTCTAGTTCTGGACCCCGATCTGGGTCTAGGCCCTTGTCCAGTTCCAAGTTCGGGTCCCGAGTGCGGGTCCAAGTTTTGGTGTGGGTCAGTATCTCGGTCCAGATCTAGGTCCAGCATTTCGATCCCCGTCTAGGTCTTGGTCCGAGTCCAGTTGCGTATCCGGATCCCTATCTAGGTCCTAGTCTGTGTTTGGGATCGGGTCCCAGATTTAGGTCTAGGTCGGGGTCCCAGTTCTTGTCTTGGTACACAATTGTGTCCGGGCACGAGTACCAGTCTCAGTTTGGGTCTGAGGCTAGGTTTGTGTTCGGTTCTAGGTCTGGGTCCAGTTCCTTGTCACGGACCTAGTCTTGTTCTAGGGTCCTGGTTCAGCGTTTCTTGTTCAGGTTCTAATTTTGGGTCCCAAGTCTAGGTCTGGGTTCGGGTTTGGTTCTTCGTCTGGATTCTGGTCCTAGTCTGAGTCCCAGATCTAGACACCGACTACTAGTCTGTTCAAGGCCCCGTTACCCAAATCCCGAGTCAAGATCTGGATCACTGTCACGGTTCTCGATCTGGTTCTGGTTCTGGTTCACGTCCCAGGTCCCATTTTTGAGTTTGGGTTCGGGATCGAGACTGGGGTGCGGTTCTAGGTCCCGACCCTGGTTCTGTGTCCCTAGTCTGGTTCCATGTTTAGGTCTGAGTTCGGGTTCGGGTTCGGGTCCCGAGTCAAGGTTTTGGTGGGGATCCGGGTCCGGCTCCCAATTCGGGTTTAGCTCTGATTTGGAGTTTGGGTCCTGGTCTGGTTACGTTTTTGGATCTAGTTCCAATTTCAATTATGATTCCAGTCCCGGTCCACTTCCAGTTTTGGTTCCAATTATGGGTCACAGGGTCCACTTTTGGGTTTGGGACTGGGTTCAAGTCTGGGTGTAGGTTCGGGTCCTTGTCAGGATTCGGGTCCAAGGCTGGATCATAAATTGAGACATCGACTACTGGTTTTGTCCAAGCCCTGGGTCCAGATCCAAATCCCAATCTCGGGTCCCAGTCTGGTTCCATTTCTGGTGCCGGGTCACGAGCTGGGTCCTAGGTTCAAGTTCGGGTCTGGGTCGGGTACTAGGTCCCTATCCTAGTTCTGTTTCCCAGGTGTCTATCCTGATTCTGGGTCTGGGTCCTGGTCCCGGTTATTGTGTTGGTTTGGGTTCCAGTCTAGGTTCAGGTTCGAGTCTTAGTGTCGTTTGTGGTTTAAGTCTCTGTCTGGATTTTGATCTAGGTTCGGGTTTGGGTTTAGGTCCTTGTCCCGGTCCTAGTCCTAGTTCGGTTCTAATTCCATTTGCGATTCTGAGTTCGAGTTTTGGTTTCAGTTCGGGTCGGAGTTCTAGTCCTGGTCTGAGATTGGGTTCAGGTCCTGATTTCAGTCTAGGTCCAGATCAGGCTCCCGGTGTGGGTTCGCGTCCTGGGTCTTGGTCTACGTTGGGTCCGAGTCCAAAGTTCCAATCCCGATCTGAGTCTGGATTAAGTTCTGGGTCTAAGTCCTTGGTTCTGATCCTGGTCTAGGTTCGAGTTGGGTCCGGATCAGGTCTAGCTTTCGGTTTGATTTTAGGTGTGGGTGTTTGAGTTCGGGTCCGAGTCTTTGTCCGGGTTTGTGTCCAGGTCTGGACCCCGATCTAGGTCTAGGTTCGTGTCCAGGTGCAAGTTCGGGTCCGAAGTGCGGGTCCAAGTTTGGATCTCGGTCAGGATCTCGGTCCAGATCTAGGTCCAGCATTTCAATCCCAGTCTAGGTATTTCTCCGAGTCCAGTTTCGTTTCCGGATCCCTATCTAGGTCAAAGTCTGTGTTTGGGATCGGGTCCAAGATTTAGGTCCCGGTCTGGGTCTTCGTTCCGGTTTGGGTACACGACCTTGTCCGGGCCCGAGTTCCAGTCTCAGTTTGGGTCTGAGGCTAGGTCTGTGATCAGTTCTAGGTCTGGGTCGGTCACGGTCCTTGTCTTGTTCTAGGGTCTCTGTTCGGCGATTCTTATTCAGGTTCTAATTTTGGGTCCCAAGTCTAGGTCTGGGTTCGGGTTTACTTCTTCGTCTGGGTTGTGGTACTAGTCTGAGTCCCAGATCTAGACACCGCCTACTGGTTTGTTCCAGGCCCCATTACCCGAATCCGGAGTGAAGATCTGGATCACTGTCACGAGTCTCGGTCTAGTTCTGGTTTAGGTCCCAGGTCCCATTTCTGAGTTTGGGAACGGGATCGAGACTGGGGTACGGTTCTAGGTCTCGACCCTTGTTCTATGTCCCTAGTTTTGCTCCATGTTAGGGTCTAAGTTCAAGTTTGGGTTTGGGTCTCGAGTCTAATTTCAGTTATGATGCCAAGTCCAAGTCCTAGTTCAAGTCTCGGTAAACTTCCAGTTTTCGTTCCAATTTTGGGTCACAGGGTTCGGGATCGGATCCACTTTATGGTGTGGGTTCGGGTCTTTGTCAGGGTTCGGGTCTAGGGCTAGGTCCCAAATCCAAACAACGACTACGGGTTTTGTCAAAGCCCTGGGTCCAGATCCGGATCCCAATCTCGGGTCCCCGTCTAGTTCCATTTCTTGTGCCGGGTCACGAGCTGGGTCCTAGGTTCAAGTTCGGTTCTGGGTCGGGTACTAGGTCTCGGTCCTAGTTCTGTTTCCCAGGTCATTATCCTTATTCTTGGTCCAGGTCCCGGTCATTGTGTGGGTTTGGGCCCCGGTCTAGGTTTGGGTTCAAGTCCTAGTCTCGGTTTGGGTTTAGGTCTTTGTCTGGGTTTTGATCTAGCTTCAGGTTTGGTTTAGGTCCTGGTCCTTGTCCTAGTCCAAGTTCGGTTCTAGTTCCATTTGCGATTTAGAGTTCGAGTTTGGGTTTGAGTTCGGGTCGGAGTTCGAGTCTTGGCATGAGTTTGGGTTCAGGTCGTGATTACAGTCTAGGTCAGAATAAGGCTCCGGGTGTGGGTTCGCGTCCTGGGTCTTGGTCTAGGTTGGGTCCAAGTCCCAAGTTCCAATCCCGATCTGAGTTTGGATTCAGTTCTGGGTCTAAGTCCTTGGTTCTTATCCTGGTCTGGGTTCGAGTTGGGTCCGGGTCCGAATCTAGCTTTTTGTCCGATTTTAGGTGTGGGTGTTTGAGTTCGGGTGGGAGTCTGTGTCCGGGTTTGTGTCCAGGTCTGGACCCAGATCTGGGTCTAGGTTCGGGTCCAGGTCCAAGTTCGGGTCCCGAGTGCAGGTCCAAGTTTGGGTTTGGGTCAGGATCTCGGTCGAGATCTAGGTCCAGCATTCCAATCCAAGTCTGCGTCTTGGTCCGAGTCAAGTTTTGTATCTGAATCCCTATCTAGGTCCAAGTCTGTGTTTGGGATCGGGTCCTTTATTTAGGTCTAGGTCCGGGTCTCAGTTCCGGTCTGGGTACACGACAGTGTCCTGGCCCGAGTTCCAGTCTCAGTTTGGGTCTGAGGCTAGGTCTGTGTGTTGGGTTTTATGCCCTAAATAAAACTCATTTCATATAATCAGATTTACTTATTAATAAAGATCAGAAATAACATTTTATGTTGCATGGTTCACATGATTTATTTCATGATTATATGTATATAATGTATGAATTCTTTTTAAGTCCATAACATATGAATTTGATTAGATTATAGTGTTGTCAGCACAGTGGAATATAATCTTAATTATATGTTCAAAAGTTTATTCCCTGATTTGTCAAAACACTGGATTTAGACTGACATGGTATAATCAGCGATAGGTATTCTTACACCTTGGAAAAGTGTTATGTCCTTTCCAGGACATTGGCAAAGTTTACCAGTATCGGATGTATGGAGTATACATCGGAAGGGACCGATATTGAACTTTGATTAGATATGTTAAAATTTACCGTAATATCTATTCATTTCAATATCACTAAGTTGATCCTAGATCACATGATCGAAATCCTGATATGGTTAGGCTCAATCTCAAGAGTGTTATTCGTGTTCTTTGATTTGTTAGTTAAGCCTAATTTTTGGTCAGGGCAATACATACATTTTGGGAACACGGTAGGGCAATTGAGTGGGAGCGCTAACATAAATATGGAATCTATAGCTTCTATTTGGCAAATAGAAGTAAAGGATGATTTCCTTCGAGCTTAACCAAACGAAGATAAATGGTGGAGATCTCATTTCACTTAGGTGAAATATCATTTATACAGGGTTAAGTGTTTTAAGGATAAAATACATTGAAGGTGTAGCGGTAACAGTAGTGCCTGTTCAATGTAGATCATCTATATAGAGGATCATTGATCACATTAGGGTTATAACAATGGATAACTAATGACGTGTCTATATCATGGAACATATAGAGCGTTTCTATATGACTGAGAGTGCAATTCCAAGTTCTAAGTGTGGATTCAATGAGGAATTCATAAGTTAGGGAATTTACTTGGTAAATTCGGTTCGACTTATTGGAAGCTCGGTTATATAGACCCATGGTCCCCATACTCGTTGAGACCATACTGCTTGTAAGACTCAGCTAATTGATTTTAATTAATCAATTATAATTCTAAAAGTTAGACTATGTCTACTTTATGAATTCTCACAGTTTAAGGATGAAATCGTAAAGAAAAGGGTTTCTAGTTTTAATTATTAATTAAGAGACTTTTTATGTCTAATTAATAATTATTTTAAATGACAATATTATTTAATAATCTATTTTAGTTATTAAATAATTAGTTTTGGCATTTAAATGATTAGAATTGGAAAAATGGCATTTTTGGAGAAATAGAAATAAAATTGAGGAAACTGCAAAATCCAAGTGAGGCCCATTTCCCCCTATGGCCGGCCACATGGTTTGAGTTTCCCAATTATTATTTTCAATTTTAATTGCCATGTAATTTCTAATCAAAGCCTAGCAATAATAGGAAAGTCGTGGATCACACTAAATAAGGCAGTTAATCAATTACACAGAAATTAAGGAAACTGTTTATTTGGAAAGTTGTGCTCTCCCTTTTCCCTATATAAAGCAACCTTGTTCTCTTCTCTTGTATGGATGATAAGCCACGAAATTCAAGAGAGAAAAAGAGAGAAAATTTCGAAATCCTTGTGAGATGAGTAGTGCCCACACACATCAAGTGGTATCTCAATCATAGTATGTAAGACTATGGAAATTCTGCATCAAAGAAGGAGAAAAGAAGATCCAGGTTCAGATCTTGGTGATGCTCTGCTACAGAAAGGAATCAAGGGCTAGAGATCTGAACGGAAGGAGTCATATTATTCCGCTGCACCCACTGTAAGGTTTTCTAACTTTATATGTGTTTATTTTCATTGTTTTAGAATTCATATTAGGTTGTTAATCCAACATACTTGTTAGTAAATCTAGATCCTGGTAAAATAATTTCCAACAACTGGTATCAAAGCCATGGTAATGATTTACTTTCATGTAATATGAATTAAAACGATGATTTGAATGTTTCTGTGTTGATTTGGATGGTTTCATGTTGGTTTATGTGTTTATGTGATGAATGTTAATGTTGTATGAAATTTTTCTATGAAATATATTTTTTCAATTTTCGAAAATATTTTATTTGGATTCCCTGTGAAAAATTAAGCAATTTTCATTTTTACGAAACTCGATTCCGATAAAAATAAAAAAAGATATGAATTTTTGAAAATCGGGATTTCATGGTGTCGAGGGTGGTGCTCATGCGCACCAGACCCTCGGACACCTTCCCTTTCCGCGCTCGTGACTAGCCTTGAGGACCCTGCAGCACGCCCGTGCGTCTTGCCCAGGATCCCAGCAGCCCGCCGAGATTTCTCGGTAGATAGGGCTGCTCACCACCTGCTCCGCGCGCGTTTTGGGTGTCATGCAGCCTATTTTGGCTGCAGTTGCAGCCTACTCGCAGCAAAAACCCAAAATTGCGATTTTTGGGATTTTTTCCCAAAAATCCAATTTTTTCATGGGTTTGTTTCCCAAAAATTCATTTTTCCTTTTTTTAAATATTTCTAAATTGAAATGTTTCCAATTTTAAATATTTTCAATTTGGAATTTTTTCAATTTTTAAATATTTCTATTTTTGAATGTTTCCAATTTTAAATATTTCCTATTATGGTCAGATTTAAAATTTTGTTAACTTCTTTAATATTTATTTGTTATTTAATTATAAGATTAGATATTTTGATATTTAAGATATTTTAAATTAAAAGATAACTTTGTCTTTTTATTTAAAATATTATATTAAAATTATCTTATATGGCAAATTAAATAATTAATAAATTTGAAATTAACATAGATATTTTTATAGATATACTTACCATAATATTTTTCAAATTCAAAAATTTGTTATTTTGTTAAATATTTAATTATTTATAAATTATAAGTTTAAAAATGATATTTTTTCTATATATATCATTTTTTCCTTTTTAGAAATTTATAAATCATATCTTAAATATTTAAATAACATAGATATTTTTGTAGAGGTTTGAATATTGCTTAATTTGAGATATTTTGACATATAATTATGGTAATTATTATTCATTTATTATTTTATTTCTAAAATAATAATTATCTAACCAAATCTATTTTAAAATTGGTTTATTTTATTAAATTATAAGATCTGAAAGTGATATTGAAGATTTTTTCCTTTCAAATCATTGATCTTATTAGATATTTAATTTGATTCAAATAAACCTAGATATTTTAAAATTAGTTTCCTTTATTTGGTTAGTTTAAGAATAATAATTTAATTATATTAATATCTTATTTTCACATCTGTTACATGGACAATGTTTGTTTATTTATATTGTTTATTCAAAAACTCTTTTTAACAAACTTATTATTTATCTGATCTAAATTGCTATGATTAACTTGTTGACAGATCCAATGATCTGATTTTAATCATAGTTCAATTGACGATAGATCTTATAAATAATTTGTAACAGGTAAATTTTGTACTTCTTTCATCTGTGTAAACCTAGTAATATGATAAGGCCCATCCAAATCATTTGACCTGTGTGAGCCTATATGTTTGCTTTTGGGCTTAGATGCATATAGGAAGCCCATTTAAGTTTTTACTAAGTAAATGGACTAGGTTGTTAAAATAAATTTTGACATAAGGAAATTTATTTAGGCCCAATTAGATTTGGGCTTATTCAATGAATAACAATTGTTTATTTTAAGGTTAAATTCCTCTCTTTTGGGCCTTGTGTGAGAGTTGGGGGCCATAGAAGTGGGTACGACATACTGAACCCAGCTCCCCCTCACATGAACTACCCCAATTGTGAAGGCCCATTTGCCTTATTTAAATAATTGTATTAGGTTAATTATATTAGTCTAACCTAATTAAAATTGAATTAGCAACATAATTAACTTTTAAAATATATGAAATTTATTTTTCATGTAATATTTTAAAGTTAATTTTAGAAAAACACTTAGTCAATGATATATTCTAGATAGTTATTTCTAGTACTAGTTATTATTTCTAATATTAAATAAGGAAATATCATTGATTGTAAAATTAATTGTTTCCTAATTAATTTTGGCACGATCTAAGTTTAGTATATTTTCCTAGTATTAAACTAGAATTAATAATTAAGTTTTCTCTTTACTTAATTATTTATTTCTTGAATTTAATACATTTAATTAAATTGAAAATTTCAATATCTAAGTTGATTTTCATCATGATACTTAGATATTGTTATTTTCATGTTATTTAATTAAAGTTGAAAATTATTTTAAGTTTGGAATCTTATTTCAGAATAACTTAAGTTTGAATAATTTTCAAAATATATTTTATTTTATTTTATTAATCATTTCCTAAAATTTTGAAATTGCATTTCTTTAATGCAGAAATTTCGAATTTTATTTGAAAAATAGATTAAAGTTGAAAATTATTTAATTAATTTTGGACCAACTTTAATCATTGATTTTTTCATTTAATGATTAATTAAAATAAATGAACTAAAATATATTATAATTAGAAATTGGATTAATTAGTCTATGAAAGTTTAGATAGTTATTATCTGTTTTGCTTGAAGTATTTTTCTAGTGTATATAATTAAATAGAAAATTAATATTTAAGTTAATTTTTTAATCATGATACTTAAATATTGAAATTTTTCTTAGATATTTAATTAAATAGGGAAATTATATTTTTTGTTGAAAATTAATTTTTATTAATTTTGGGCCAACATAAAATTAGAGTAATTTTCCAGGATTTATTTTATTTTATTTTAAAGCATTTTCGAAATGCAATATATATTTATAGAAAATTAAATTTGAGTTGTAAATTAATATAAATTAATTTTGAAACAACTTAAATTGAATAATTTTCTAAATATTTATGAAAATTATTACTAAGATGGAAATAATTCACGTTATTTATCCATCTAAGTATAATTTATAAATATTAAATTAAAATTTATATTTGGAATTTTTCATTGTAAATTGGAAATTTTAATTAAATAAATATATATTTAAAATAAATGGATTAAAATAAATGTTAGAAGAAAATACAACCCTTCATTAAATAATGAGCTTTATTATTATAAGGATATTCGATCTCCATTGTTGGTTTTACATAGCTATTTTTTTAGTGAGTAATCCTCCCTAATGGAGGAACGTTCATTAGCAAGTTAGCACCGTTTAATCTCGAAAGATAAGTAATCTTGTAAGTTTTTTATATAGTTTATGCTCACCCTAATGGTGGCGACTGTATAAGACTTGCAAGAATATGAAACAATGGTGGAAGCTCATTAGATAGAATAGCCTTGACTCTCGCCTAAACGGGACAACGCGGATTCACATCTTGATCGAATAAAAGGTTGCTAGAATGTTTGACATTTTAGATGAGCTGACAACTCTATTCAATGAATGGTAGCTTTGACTCTCGCCTAAACGGGACACTTATATCAGTTTGTTGAAAACCTTGGAAATTATTTAGGATTGTATGTTTTAGTATTTTCACTTGTCATTCCTACTTGCTATGTGCTTAATAATTTCTGAATTGTGTATGAATTCGTATTGAACCATGTTATTTTCTGTTATTAAATTGTAGTTTAATTTCGAATCTTCATTGTTGGTCTAACTTGATTTGTTTTTCTAATGAGATAAATTCCTAATGGATTTTCACCATTAGACTAACATAATAGTGTTAGATCTCGAAAGATAAATATTGTATATGCAACATCTAGCTGTTCATCAATTGATGACACCTTAGATTATTATTTACAATATGAAACAAGAAGATTGTATAAATAAGATTACTTTGACTCTCGCTAATCGGAGCATCGTTGGATTCTTATTTAAAACGAAATTATCCTAATTCCTCTTAGCTTATTCATTTCAAATTAGCTTAATGACATATCATTGGATGAATGGTCTATAAATCATATAAAGTCTTATTTTCCCTTAAGAAATTAGATGACGCATATGATTATATTCCCGGAATTCTATCCCAAAATGATATATATCCTCAATCTTAGATATCTCCTACTTGTATAGGCAAATCATAAAGTTAGATTAGTAGTGGTGGTCCAAGAGAGAATTACTAATTATACAGTTACACTTTCACAAGTGTTTAATAACCATTATGTTTCAATGGATTCAAACTGTATGAGTTTAGTATTCTGTGACCAGAATCCACTTGCACTATTCTAAGAACTCTTTGATGTAACTAAATTTAAGTCATCAAAAGATTCAACCACATATTTTATAAATCTATGGCATTTGTATCTTGTTCATAGTGGTTTTGACAAGATCATTCTCTGCAAAGAGTTAATATGCCTATATCCACTGAAAGTAATTTCATCTCATTCGCAGATGGATGTACATTCAGGGGTGGATATGAGTTCTCGTTGTATTCTTAAAACGATCACTCTAGATTTTACCTTACGCAAAAGAAATTTGAAATGTTTGAAAAATTTCATGAATTTCTAACAATGGTAAGTGGTTAAAGATCTTGCGAACTGATAGGGGTGGAGAAAAAGTTAGTAGATATGCAGTTCAAAGATCATTAATTTGATTTTGAATTATTTCCAAACTTACCTCCCCAGAAATTCGAGTTGCATATTGATGATTAGTTACTAGTCGTTGCCTAAATCCTTATATGGTAATTTCAGAATGATGTAATGGTTGTATACTTAATGTAAATCATTACTAGATTCATGGATGACCTAATCGAAATCTCAAAAAAGCTAGAACTGCTAACCCTGGTTTGCATGTTTGTTAGCTATTCTAAGTGATTAGGGGTGGAGCATCCCATAGTCATTAGATAAGAAAGTGTTTGTTTAAACAAATACTACTTTTCTAAGAAAATGACTAAGTCTGAAAATAAAGTAGCAAATAAAGGAGATATTTTTTTCTTGATTCCATAAGTGTTCTATCATCTTATTCGTTACAAGATGATCCCACTGCCTCTGTTGTCTTAACACAACTGAAGAGGTCTATACCATTTAGTTTTCTTAGACATAGTTCACGATACCTTGTTGTAGTGGGAGAGTTTCTAGTAACTCACCTTCTTATAACTTGGAAGACACTCGTGATTAAAATCCATTGTGAGTTTAAACAAGTAATGGATTGTCAAGATAAGAAACTAAGAAGAAAGCCAATAGAACTATGGTTTGATCCATTCACATGGAGTAACCTAAAGTTTTCTATTACAAGGACATGAAAGGAAATTTTCGTTAATAAGTCTATTCAATGGACTTAACAAAACTTCCTGTTCCTAGTATTATAGGTTTGAGTTTATCTAAACCTATGGCTTGTGGTATACCTGGTAATTACTTACTCTAATGCAAGCAACTTACTTTAGTAAGATGCTGGAGCATTTTTCTTTCCAATGGCAATCTATAGAAGCTTCACAACTTCTTAGATATAGATTTTATTTATCTAAGGAAAAGTCTCAACTATTCCAGAAAAGATAAAGCCATGAAAGAATTTCTTGAATCAACAGTGAGAGGTCTCAGATATGCTTTAGTATGCCTTAGACCAGACACCTACTGTTGAGTGGGAGTAATGAGTAAGTATCAGATTAATCCAGGAGAGGAACATTGGAAGACAATCAAGTAAATTTTTAAGATTAAGAAGAGGAACTATATGTTAGTCGATAAGGGTGTGTTTTGAAACTCTTAGACTACACCACATCAGATTTCGAGACTTGCCTGTGTGCTAGAAAGTCTGCTGATGAGATGGTGATTACTTTGGGGGTGGAGTAGTGATTTTGGAAAAGTGTAAAAACCTATCTGAAATCTCTTGGTCTACCAGAGAGAGACTGAATGTTAAAAGTTGCAGGAAAGATACTTATTCAGTCTAAGGAAAGTTCTATACATTTGTGGCACTGTTCCAAATTTCCTTAACTACTAGGGTTACTTCCTGAATAACTAAAGAGTAGTTGCCCAAAAGTATAGAATCCAGTATCCCAAGAGAGTAGACATATAGAGAGGAATTTCACATCAAGGGTTTTGTGATTAAGGAAGAGTAATGGTGGAGAAGAGGTTGTGTTTAATTCAACCTATCAGATCCTATTACGAGAAGTTTACTACTATTACACTTGATTGGTATATCAAGGTGTTAATGATTATTTGAAATGCAAATTTTGTTTTATATTAGTGCAAGTGGGAGTTTGTAGGGTTTTATGCCCTAAATAAAACTCATTTCATATAATCAGATTTACTTATTAATAAAGATCAGAAATAACATTTTATGTTGCATGGTTCACATGATTTATTTCATTATTATATGTATATAATGTATGAATTCTTTTTAAGTCCAGAACATATAAATTTGATAAGATTATAGTGTTGTCAGCACAGTGGAATATAATCTTAATTATATGTTCAAAAGTTTATTCCCTGATTTGTCAGAACACTGGATTTAGACTGACATGGTATAAGTAGCGATAGGTATTCTTACACCTTGGAAAAGTGTTATGTCCTTTCCAGGACATTGGCAAAGTTTACCAGTATCGGATGTATGGAGTATACATCGGAAGGGACCGATATTGAACTTTGATTAGATATGTTAAAATTTACCGTAATATCTATTTAATTCAATATCACTAAGTTGATCCTAGATCACATGATCGAAATCCTGATATGGTT
Organism: Cannabis sativa; assembly: GCF_029168945.1. Taxonomy (NCBI): domain Eukaryota; kingdom Viridiplantae; phylum Streptophyta; class Magnoliopsida; order Rosales; family Cannabaceae; genus Cannabis; species Cannabis sativa. The sequence continues at coordinate 85,775,619 of NC_083602.1, forward strand.
AGGCTCAATATCAGGAGTGTTATTCGTGTTCTTTGATTTGTTAGTTAAGCCTAACTTTTGGTCAGGGCAATACATACATTTTGGGAACACGGTAGGGCAATTGAGTGGGAGCGCTAACATAAATATGGAATCTATAGCTTCTATTTGGCAAATAGAAGTAAAGAATGATTTCCTTCGAGCTTAACCAAACGAAGATAAATGGTGGAGATCTCATTTCACTTAGGTGAAATATCATTTATACAGGGTTAAGTGTTTTAAGGATAAAATACATTGAAGGTGTAGCGGTAACAGTAGTGCCTGTTCAATGTAGATCATCTATATAGAGGATCATTGATCACATTAGGGTTATAACAATGGATAACTAATGACGTGTCTATACCATGGAACATATAGAGCGTTTCTATATGACTGAGAGTGCAATTCCAAGTTCTAAGTGTGGATTCAATGAGGAATTAATAAGTTAGGGAATTTACTTGGTAAATTCGGTTTGACTTATTGGAAGCTCAGTTATATAGACCTATGGTCCCCATACTAGTTGAGACCATACTACTTGTAAGACTCAGTTAATTGTTTTTAATTAATCAATTATAATTCTAAAAGTTAGACTATGTCTACTTTATGAATTCTCACAGTTTAAGGATGAAATCGTAAAGAAAAGGGTTTCTAGTTTTAATTATTAATTAAGAGACTTTTTATGTCTAATTAATAATTATTTTAAATGACAATATTATTTAATAATCTATTTTAGTTATTAAATAATTAGTTTTGGCATTTAAATGATTAGAATTGGAAAAATGGCATTTTTGGAGAAATAGAAATAAAATTGAGGAAACTGCAAAATCCAAGTGAGGCCCATTTCCCCCTATGGCCGGCCACATGGTTTGAGTTTCCCAATTAATATTTTCAATTTTAATTGCCATGTAATTGTTAATCAAAGCCTAGCAATAATAGGAAAGTGGTGGATCACACTAAATAAGGCAGTTAATCAATTACACAGTAATTAAGGAAACTGATTATTTGGAAAGTTGTGCTCTCCCTTTTCCCTATATAAAGCAACCTTGTTCTCTTCTCTTGTATGGATGATAAGCCACGAAATTCAAGAGAGAAAAAGAGAGAAAATTTCGAAATCCTTGTGAGATGAGTATTGCCCACACACATCAAGTGGTATCCCAATCATAGTATGTAAGACTATGGAAATTCTGCATCAAAGAAGGAGAAAAGAAGATCCAGGTTCAGATCTTGGTGATGCTCTGCTACAGAAAGGAATCAAGGGCTAGAGATCTGAACGGAAGGAGTCATATTATTCCGCTGCACCCACTGTAAGGTTTTCTAACTTTATATGTGTTTATTTTCATTGTTTAGAATTCATATTAGGTTGTTAATCCAACATACTTGTTAGTAAATCTAGATCCTGGTAAATAATTTCCAACACTGTGTTCGGTTCTAGGTCTGGGTCTGGGTCCTGGTCACGGCATAGTCTTGTTCTAGGGTCCTTGTTCGGCTATTCTTTTTCAGCTTCTAATTTGTGGTCCCAAGTCTAGGTCTGGGTTCGGGTTTGCTTCTTCGTCTAGGTTCTGGTTTAAGTCCTAGTCTCGGTTCGTGTTTAGGTCTTTGCCTGGGTTTTTATCTGTGTTCGTGTTTGGGTTTAGGTCTTGGTCCTGGTCCTAGTCCTAGTTCGGTTCTAGTTCCATTTGCGATTCTGAGTTCGAGTTTGGGTTTGAGTTCGGGTCGGAGTTTGAGTCATGGTATGAGTTTGGCTTCGGGTCGTGATTTCAGTCTAGGTCAGAATCAGGCTCCGGGTGTGGGTTCGCGTCCTGGGTCTTGGTCTAGGTTGGGTCTAAGTCCCAAGCTCCAATCCCAATCTGAGTTTGGATTTAGTTCTTGGTCTAAGTCCTTAGTTCTTGGTCCGGTTACGGTTCTGGATCTAGGTCCAATTTCTGTTATGATTCCAAGTCCAAGTCCTAGTTCAAGTCCCGGTCAACTTCCGGTTTTGGTTCCAATTTTGGGTCACAGGGTACGGATTCGTGTCCACTTTTGGGTTTGGGACTGGGTTCAGGTCCGAGTGTGGGTTCGGGTGTAGGGCTGGGTCCAAAATCCAAACACCGACTACGGGTTTTGTCCAAGCCCTGGGTCCAGTTCTAGATCCCAATCTCGGGTCCCAGTCTGGTTGCATTTTTGGTGTCGGGTCACGACCTGGGTCCTAGGTTCAAGTTTTGGTTTGGGTCAGAACTAGGTCTCGGTCCTAGTTCTGTTTCCCAGGTCCCTATCGTGATTCTGGGTGCAGGTCCCGGTTATTTTATGGGTTTGAGTCCTGGTCTAGGTTTAGGTTCGAGTCCTAGTCTCGGTTCGGGTTTAGGTCTCTGTCTGGGTTTTGATTTGGGTTCTGGTTTGGGTTTAGGTCCTGGTCCTGGTCCTAGTCCTAGTTCAGTTCTAGTTCCATTCGCAATTCTCAGTTCGAGTTTGGGTTTGAGTTCGGGTCGGAGCTCGAGTCCTGGTCTGAGTTTGGGTTCAGGTCCTGATTTCAGTGTAGGTCCATATCAGGGTCCGGGTGTGGGTTCGCTTCTTGGGTCTTGGTCTACGTTGGGTTCGAGTCCCAAGTTCCAATGCCGATCTGAGTCTGGATTCAGTTCTTGGTCTAAGTCCTTGGTTCTGATCTTGGTCTGGGTTCGACTTGGGTCCGGTCCGGGTCTAGCTTTTTGTCTGATTCTAGGTGTGGGTGTTTCAGTTCGGGTGCGAGTCTGTGTCTGGGTTTGTGTCCAGGTCTGGACGCCGATCTGTGTCTACGTTCGGGTCCAGGTCCAAGTTCGGGTCCCGAGTGCGGGTCCAAGTTTGGGTCTGGGTCAGGATCTCGGTCTAGATCTAGGTACAGCATTTCGATCTTGGTTCTTCGTTCGGGTTTCTAGTCCTAGTGAGAGTCCTAGATCTAGACACCGACTACGGGTCTGTTCCAGGCCCGGTTACCCGAATCCCGAGACGGGGTGCGGTTCTAGGTCCCGACCCTGGTTCTATGTCCCTAGTCTGGTTCCATGTTTGAATCAGAGTTCAGGTTTGGGTTCGGGTCCCGAGTCCAGGTTTGGGTTGGGATCCGGGTTCGGCTCCCAATTTGGGTCTAGGTCTAATTTGGAATCCGGGTCCTGGTCCAGTTACGGTTCTAGATCTAGGTCCAATTTCAGTTATGATTCCAAGTCCAAGTCCTAGTTCCAGTCCCGATCAACTTCGAGTTTTGGTTCCAATTTTGGGTCACCTGGACTAGGTTCAGGTCCAGGTGTGGGTTCGGGTTCTAGTCAAGGTTCGGGTCTAGGGCTGGGTGCGTAATCCAGACACCGACTACGGGTTTTATTCAAGCCCTGGGTCTAGATCCGGATACAAATCTCGCGTCCTAGTGTGGTTCCATTTCTGGTGTCGAGTCACGAGCTGGGTCCTAGGTTCAAGTTCGGGTCTGGGTCGGGTACTAGGGCTCCCGGTCAACTTCCAGTTTTTTTTCCAATTTTGGGTCACAGGTACGTGTTCGGGTCCAGTTTGGGTTTGGGACTGGGTTCAGGTCTGGTTGTGGGTTCGGGTCCTTGTCAGGGTTCGGGTCCTTGTCAGGGTTCGGGTCAAGGGCCGGGTCCCAAATCTAGACACCGACTACAGGTTTTGTCCAAGACCTGGGTCGAGATCCGAATCCCAATCTCGGGTCCCAGTCTAGTTCCAATTCTGGTACCGGGTCACGAGCTGGGTCCTACGTTCAAGTTCGGGTCTTGGTCGGGTACTAGGTCCCGGTCCTAGTTCTGTTTCCCAGGTCCCTATCCTGATTCTGGGTCCAGGTCTCGGTTATTGTTTGGGTTTGGGTCCCGGTCTAGGTTCGGGTTCGAGTCCTAGTCTCCGTTCATGTTTAGGTCTCTGTCTGGGTTTTGATTTGGGTTCAGGTTTGGGTTTAGTTCCTGGTCCTTGTCCTAGTCCAAGTTCGGTTCTGATTCCATTAGCGATTTTGAGTTCGAGTTTGGGTTTGAGTTCGGGTCAGAGTCCAAGTCCTTTTATGAGTTTGGGTTCGCGACCAGATTTAAGTCTAGGTCTAGATCAAGCTCCGGGTGTGGGTTTGTGTCCTGGTTCTGGGTCTAGGTTGGGTCCGAGTCCTAGGTTCCAATCTCGATCTTAGTCTGGATTCCGTTCTGGGTCTAAGTCCTTGGTTCTGATCCTGGTCTGTGTTCTAGTTTGGGGCCGGGTCCGGGTCCAGGTCTATCTTCGGGTCTGATTCTAGGTGTGGGTGTTTGAGTTCGGGTCCGAGTTTGTGTCCGGGTTTGTGTCCAGGTCTGGACCCCGATCTGGGTCAAGGTTTGGGTCTAGGTCCAAGTTCTTATCCCGAGTGCGGGTCCAAGTTTGGGTCTGGGTCAGGATCTCTGTCCAGATCTAGGTCAAGCATTTCTATCACAGTCTGGGTACAAGTCTATGTTTGGGATCGGGTCCAAGATTTAGCTCCAAGTCCGGGTCTCAATTCCAGTATGGGTACACGACCATGTCCGGGCCCGTGTTTCAGTCTCAGTTTGGGTCTGAGGCTAGGTCTGTGTTCGGTTCTAGGTCTGGGTTTGGGTCCTGGTCACGGTCCTAGTCTTGTTCTAGGGTCCTGGTTCATCGATTCTTCTTCATGTTCTAATTTTGCGTCTTAGGTCTAGGTCTAGGTTCGGGTTTGGTTCTTCGTCTGGGTTCTGGTGCTAGTTTGAGTCCCAAATGTAGACACTGACTACTCGTCTTTTCCAGGCCCCGTTACCCGAATTCCGAGTCAAGATCTGGATCACTGTCACGGCTCTCGGTCTTGTTCTGGTTCTGGTCCTAGGTCCCATTTCTGAGTTTGGGTTCGGGATCGAGACTGGGGTGCGGTTCTAGGTCCCGACCCTGGTTCTGTGTCCCTAGTCTGGTTCCAAGTTTGGGTTTGAGTTTAGGTTCTGGTTCGGGTCTCGAGTCCAGGTTTGGGTTGGGATCCGGGTCCGTCTCCCAATTCGGCTCTAGGTCTGATTTGGAGTCCAGGTCCTGGTCCGGTTAAAGTTCTGGATCTATGTCCAACTTCTGTTATGATTCCAAGTCCAAGTCCTTCTTCCAGTCCCGGTCAACTTCCAGTTTTGGTTCCAATTTTTGGTCACAAGGTACTAGTTCGGTTCCACTTTTGGGTTTGGGACTAGGTTCAGTCCGGGTGTGGGTTCGGGTCCAGGGCTGGGTTCAGGTCGGGTACTAAATCCTGGTCCTAGTTCTGTTTCCCAGGTCCCTATCCTTATTTTGTGTCCAGGTCCCGATTATTGTGTTTGTTTGGGTTTCAGTCTAGGTTCAGGTTCGACTCTTAGTGTCGTTTCGGGTTTAAGTCTCTATCTGGGTTTCGATCTAGGTTCGGGTTTAGGTTTAGGTCCTGGTCCCAGTCCTACTCCTATTTCGGTTCTAGTTCCATTTGCGATTCTAAGTTCGAGTTTGGGTTTGAGTTCGGGATGGAGTTCGAGTCCTGGTCTGAGTATGGGTTCGGATCCAGATTTAAGTCTATGTCTAGATCAGGTTCCGAGTGTGGGTTCGCGTCTTGGGTCTTTGTCTAGGTTGGGTCCGAGTCCCAAGTTCAAATCCAGATCTGAGTTTGGATTTAGTTCTTGGTCTAAGTTCTTGGCTCTGATCCTGGTTTGGGTTCGAGTTTGGGTCCGGGTCCGGGCCTAGCTTTGGGTCTGATTCTAGGTATGGGTGTTTGAGTTCGGGTGCGAGTCTGTGTCCCGGTTTGTGTCCAGGTCTAGACCCCGATCTAGGTCTAGGTTCGGGTCCAAGTCGAAGTTCGGGTCCCGAGTGCAGGGCCAAGTTTGGGTTTGGGTCAGGATCTCGGTCCATATTTAGGTCGAGTATTTCGATCCCAGTCTTAGTCTTGGTTCGAGTCCAGCTTCGTATCTGGATCCTTATCTAGGTCCAAGTCTGTGTTTGGGATCGTGTCCCAGATTTAGGTCCAAGCCAGGGTCTCAGTTCCGGTCTAGGTACACGACCCTGTCCGGGCCCAAGTTCCAGTCTCAGTTTGGGTTTGAGGTTAGGTCTGTGATCGGTTCTGGGTCTGGGCCGGGTTCTTCGTCCCAGTCCTAGTTTTGTTTCCTTGGTCCTTATCCTGATTCTTTGTCCAGGTCTCAGATATTGTGTGAGTTTGGGTCCCGGTCTAGGTTTGGCTTCGAGTCCTAGTGTCGGTTCGGGTTTAGGTCTCTGTCTGGGTTTTGATCTGGGTTCGGGTTGGGGTTTAGGTCCTTGTCCTAGTACTAGTCCTAGGTCAGTTCTAGTTCCATTTGCGATTTTGAGTTGGAGTTTGGGTTTGAGTTTGGGTCGGAGTTCGAGTACTGGTCTGAGTATGGGTTCGGGTCCAGATTTCAGGCTAGGTCCAGATCAGGCTTCGGGTGAGGGTTCGCGTCCTGGGACTTGGTCTAGTTTGGGTCAGAGTCCAAAGTTCCAATCCCGATCTGAGTTTGGATTTAGTTCTGGGTCTAAGTCCTTGGTTCTGATCCTAGTCTGGGTTCGACTTTGGGTCCGGGTTCGGGTCTAGCTTTGGGTCTGATTCTAGGTGTGGGTGTTTGAGTTCGGGTGCGAGTCTATGTCCGGGTTTGTTTCCAGGTCTGGACCCCGATCTGGGTCTAGGTTCGGGTCCAGCTCCAAGTTCGGGTGCAGAGTGCGAGTCAAAGTTTGGGTTCGGGTTAGGATCTCGGTCCAGATCTAGGTCCAGTATTCGATCCCAGACTTGGTCTTGGTCCGAGTCCAAGTTCATATCTGGATCCCTATCTAGGTCCACGTCTGTGTTTGGGATCAGGTCCCAGATTTAAGTCCAGGTCCGGGTCTTAGTTCCCCACTGGGTACACGACCATGTTCGGGCCCGAGTTCCAGTCTCCGTTTTGGTCTGAGGCTAGGTCTGTGTTCAGTTCTAGGTCTGGGTCTTGGTCCTGGTCACGGTCCTAGTCTTGTTCTAGGGTCATGGTTCGGGGATTCTTGTTCAGGTTCTAATTTTGGGTCCTAGGTCTAGGTCTGGGTTCGAGTTTGGTTCTTTGTCTGGGTTCTGGTCCTAGTCTGAGTCCCAGATCTAGACACCGCGTACTGGTCTGTTCTAGGCCCCATTACCCGAATCTCGAGTTAAGATCTGGATCACTGTCACGGGTCTCGGTCTGTTTTTGGTTTGGACCCATATCCCATTTCAGAGTTTGGGTTCGGCATCAAGATTGGGGTGCCGTTCTAGGTCCCAACCCTGGTTCTGTGTCCCTAGTCTGGTTCCATGTTCGCGTCTGAGTTCAGGTTCGGGTTCGGGTCCCGAGTCCAGGTTTTGGTTGGGATCTGGGTCCGGCTCCCAATTCCGGTATATCTCTGATTTGGAGTCTGGGCCCTAGTCCGGTTATAGTTCTGGATCTAGGTCCAATTTCAGTTATGATTCCAAGTCCAAGTCCTAGTTCCAGTCCCGGTCAACTTCCGGTTTTGGTTCCAATTTTGGGTCACAGGATACGGGTTCGGGTCCACTTTTGGGTTTGGGGCTGGGTTTACGTCCGGGTGTAGGTTCGGTCCATGTCAGGGTTCGAGTCCAAGGCAGCGTCCCAAATCCAGAGACCGACTACGAGTTTTATCCAAGCCCTCGGTCCAGATCCGGATCCCAAACTCGGGTCCCAGTCTGGTTCCATTTCTCGTGCCGGGCCACGAGCTGGGTCGTACGTTCAAGCTCGAGTTTTGGTCTGAGTTTGGGTTTGGGTCCTGATTTAAGTCTAGGTCCATATCAGGCTCCGGGTGTGGGTTCGCGTCCTGGGTCTTGGTCTAGGTTGGGTCCGAGTCCCAAGTTCCAATCCCGATCTGAGTCTTGATTCAGTTCTGGGTCTAAGTCCTTGGTTCTGATCCTGGTCTGGGTTCGAGTTGTGTTCGATTCCGGGTCTCGCTTTTGGTCTGATTCCAAGTGTGGGTGTTTGATTTCGGGTCAGAGTCTGTGTTCGGGTTTGGGTGCAAGTCTCGACCCCGATATGGGTCTAGGATCGGGTCCAGGTCCAAGTTCCGGTCCTGAGTGCGGGTCAAAGTTTGGGTCTGGGTCAGGATCTCGGTCCAAATCTAGGTCCAGCATTTTGATCCCAGTCTCGGTCTTGGTCCGAGTCTAGTTTTGTATCCGAATCCCTATCTATGTCCAAGTCTGTGTTTGGGATCGGGTCCCAGATTTAGGTCCAGGTCCGGGTCTCAGTTCCGGTTTGGGTACACGACCGTGTCCGAGCCCGAGTTCCTGTCCTAGTTTGGGTCTGAGGCTAGGTCTGTGTTCGGTTCTAGGTTTGGGTCCGGGTCCTGGTCACGGTCCTAGCCTTGTTCTAGGGTCCTGGTTCTGCGATTCTTTATCAGGTTCTAATTTTGGTTCCCAGGTCTAGGTCTGGGTTCAGGTTTGGTTCTTCGTCTTAGTTTTGGTCCTAGTCTGAGTCCCAGATCTAGACACCGCCTACTGGTCTGTTCCAGGCCCCGTTACCCGAATCCCAAGTCAAGATCTAGATCACTGTCATGGGTCTCAGTCTGGTTCTGGTTTAGGTCCCATGTCCCATTTCTGAGTTCGGGTTCGGGATCGAGAATGGGGTGCGGTTCCAGGTCTCAACCCTAGTTTTGTGTCCGTAGTATGGTTCCATGTTTTGGTCTGAGTTCAGGTTCGGGTTGGGGTCCTGATTCCAGGTTTGGGTTGGGATCTGGGTGTGGGTTCTCGTCCTTGGTCTTGGTCTAGGTTGGGTCCGAGTCCCATGTTCCAATCCCGATCTGAGTCTGTATTCAATTCTGGGTCTAAGTCCTTGATTATGATCCTGGTCTGGGTTCGAGTTGGGTCCGGGTCCGGGTCTAGCTTTTGGTCTTATTCTAGGTGTGGGTATTTGAGTTCGAATCTGAGTCTGTGTCCGGTTTTGTGTCCAGGTTTGGACCCCGATCTGGGTCTAGGATCGGATCCAGGTCTAAGTTCGGGTCCCGAGTGCGGGTCCAGGTTTGGGTCTGGGTCAGGATCTCGGTCCACATCTTGGTCGAGCATTTCGATCCCAGTTTGGGTCTTTGTTCGAGTCCAGTGTTGTATCCAGATCCCAATCTAGGTCCAATTCTGTGTTTGGGATTGGGTCCCATATTTTGGTCCAGGTCCGGGTGTCAGTTCCGGTTTGAGTACACGATTGTGTCAAAGCCCGAGTTCCTGTCCTAGTTTGGGTCTGAGGCTAGGTCTGTGTTCGGTTCTAGGTCTGGATCTGAGTCCTGGTCGCGGTCCTAGTCGTATTCTAGGGTCCTGGTTCGGCAATTCTTGTTCAGATTCTAATTTTGGATCCTAAGTCTAGGTCTGGGTTCGGGTTTGGTTCTTCGTCAGGGTTCTGGTCCTAGTCTGAGTCCCAGATCTAGACACTGCCTACTGGTCTGTTCTAGGCCCCGTTACCCGATTCTCGAGTTAAGATCTAGATCATTGTCACGGGTCTCGATCTGGTTCTGGTTTAGGTCCCATGTCCCATTTCAGAGTTTGGGTTCGACATCGAGATTGGGGTGCGGTTCTAGGTCCCAACCCTGGTTTTGTGTCCCTAGTCTGGTTCCATGTTTGGGTCTTAGTTCAGGTTCGGGTTCTGGTCCTTAGTGTAGGTTTATGTTGGGATCCAAGTCCGGCTCCCAATTCCTGTATAGGTCTGATTTGAAGTCCAGGTCCTAGTCCGGTTATAGTTCTGGATCTAGGTCCAATTTCAGTTATGATTCCAAGCCCAAGTCCTAGTTCCACTCCCGGTCAACTTCCGGTTTTGTTTCCAATTTTTGGTCACTGGGTACGGGTTCGGGTCCACTTTTGCGTTTGGGACTGGATTCAGGTCCGGGTGTGGGTTTGGGTCCAGGGATGGGTACCAAATCAGACCAGGAATCATAACAGATATTGGACCTGTATCCAGAACCGTAACCAGACCAGGACCCGGACTCCAAATCAGACCTAGACCCGGATTGGGAGCCGGACCAGGATCCCAACCCAAACCAAGACTCGAGACCCGAACCCGAACCTGAACTCAGACCCAAACATGGAACCAAACTAGGGACACAGAACCAGGGTCGGGACCTAGAACCGAACCCCAGTCTCGATCCCGAAGAAAAACTCAGAAATGGGACCTGGGACCTGAACTAGAACACGACCGAGACCCGTGACAGTGATCCAAATCTTGACTCGGTATTCGGGTAACGGGGCATGGAACAGACCAGTAGTCGGTGTCTAGATTTGGGACTCAGACTAGGACCAGAACCAAGACGAAGAACTAAACCTGAACCCAGACCTAGACCTGGGACCCAAAATTAGAACCTGAACAAGAATCGCTGAACCAGGACCCTAGAACAAGACTAGGACTGTGACCAGGGCCCGGACCAAGACTTGAACCAAACACAGACCTAGCCTCAGACCCAAACTGAGACTGGAACTCGGGCCTGGACACGGTCGTGTACCCACACAGGAACTGAGACCCGGACCTGGACGTAAATCTGGGACCCGATCCCAAAGACAGACTTAGACCTACATAGGGATCCCAGATACGAACCTGGACTCGGACCAAGACCCAGACTGGGATTGAAAGAGCTAGATCCAGACCCAAACTTGGACCCGCATTCGGGACTCGAACTTGGACCTGGACAAGAACCTAGACCCAGGTCGGGATTCAAACCAAAACACAAACCCGGACACAGACTCGGACCCGAACTCAAATACACATACCTAGAATCAGAACCAAAGCTAGACCTGTACCCGGACCCAAATTCAAACCGAGACAAGGATCAGAACCAAGGCCTTAGACCCAAAACTAATCCAGACTCATATCCGGATTGGAACTTGGGACTCGGACCCAACCTAGACCAAGACCCAGGAGGCGAACCCACACCTGGATTCTGATCTGGACCTAGACTTAAATCCGGACCCGAACCCAAACTCAGACCAGGACTCGAACTCCGACCCAAACCCGAACCCAAAATCGAACTCAGAATCGCAAATTGAACTAGAAGCGAACTAGGACTAGGACCAGGACAAGGACAAGGACCTAAACCTAAACCCGAACCCAGATCAAAACTTAGATAGAGACCTAAACCCGAACCGAGAATAGGACTAGAACCCGAACCTAGACCGGGACCCAAACCCACATTATAACCAGGACCTGGACCAAGAATCAGGATAGGGACCTGGGAAACAAAACTAGGACCGAGGCCTAGTACCCGACCCAGACCTGAATTTGAATATAAGACCCAGCTCGTGACCCGGCAGCAAAAATGGAACCACACTGGGACCCGAAAGTGGGATTCGGATCTGGACCCAGGGTTTGGACAAAACCCATAGTCGGTGTCTGGATTTGGGACCTAGCTCTGGACCCGAACACAAACAAGGACCTGAACCCACACCCGACCTTAACCCACACCCGACCTGAACCCAGTCCCAAACCCAAAAGTGGACCCTAACCCGTTCGCTGTGACCTATAATTGGAACCAAAATCGGAAGTTGACTGGGAGTGGAACTAGGACTTGGACTTGGAATCATAATCGAAATTAGACCTAGATCCAGAACCGTAACCGGACCACGAACCGGACTCCAAATCTGACCTACACCCGAATTAGGAGCCGTACCCAGATCTTAACCCAAACATAGACTCGGGACCCGAACCCGAACCTGAACTCAGACCAAAACATGGAACCAGACTAGGGACACGATACAAGGGTCGGGACCTAGAACCGCACCCCAGTCTCGATCATGAACCCAAACTCAGAAATGGGGGCTGAGACCAGAACAAGAACCAGACCGAGACCCGTGACAGTGATCCAGATCTTGATTCGGGATTCGAGTAACTGTGCCCGGAATGCAGTACCGTAGGCCTCCGTGTCTCAGATCCGGGACCCGGCACTAGGACCAGAACCTAGACGAAGAACGAAACCTGAACCCAGACCTAGACCTAGACCTGGGACCCAAAATTAGAACATAAACAAGAATTGCTGAACCAGAACCCTAGAACAAGACTTGGACTGTGACCAGGACCCGGACCATGACCTAGAACCGAACACAGACCTAGCCTCACACCCAAACTGAGCTTGGAATTCGGGCCCAGACACAGTCGTGTACCCAGACCGGAACTGAGACACGGACCTGGACCTAAATCTGGCACCCGATCCCAAACACAAACTTGGACCTAGATAGGGATCCGGATACGAACCTGGACTCGGACAAAGACCCAAACCAAGATCAGAACAAAGGACTTAGACCTAGAACTGAATCAAGACTCAAATCGGGATTGGAACTTGGGACTCGGACCAAACCTAGACCAAGTCCAAGGACGCGAACCCACACCCGGAGCCTGATCTGGACCTAGACTGAAATTCGAACCCGAACCAAAACTCAGACCAGTACTCGAACTCAGACCCAAACTCAAACCCAAACTCAAACTCAGAATTGCAAATGGAACTATAACAGAACTAGGACTTAGACAAGGACAAGGACCTAAACCCAAACCCGAACCCAGATCAAAACCCAGACAGAGACCTAAACCAGAACCGAGACTAGGACTAGAACCAGAACATAGACCGGGACCCGAACCCACACAATAATCAGGACCTGGACCAAGAATCACGATATGGAACTGGGAAACAGAACTAGGACCGAGACCTAGTACTCGACCCAAACCCGAACTTGAACCTAGGATCCAGCTCGTTACCTGGCACCAGAAATGGTACCAAACTAGGACCCGAGATTGGGATCTAAATCTTTACAAAGGGCTTGGACGAAACCCGTAGTCGGTGTCTGGATTTGGGACCCAGCCTGGACCCGAACCCTGACAAGGACGCGAACTCACACCCAGACCTGAACCCAGTCCCAAACACAAAAGTGGACCCGAACCCGTACGCTGTGACCCAATATTGGAACCAAAATTGGAAGTCGACCGGGACTAGAACTAGGACTTGGACTTAGAATCATAACTGAAATTGGATCTAGATCCAGAACCGTAACCGGACCAGGACCTGGACTCCAAATCAGATCTAGACCCGAATTGGGAGCCGGACCCGGATCCGACCCAAACCTTGACTCGGGACCCGAACCTGAACTTGAAGACCCAAACATGGAACCAGACTAGGGACACAGAACCAGGGTCGGGACCTAGAACCGCCACCAGTCTCGATCCCAAACCAAAACTCAGAAATGGCACATGGGAACTGAACCAGAACCAGAACGAGACCCGTGACTTTAATCCAGATCTTGACTCGGGATTCGCGTAACGGGGCCTCGAACAGACCAGTAGTCGGTGTCTAGATTTGGGACTCAGAATAGGACCAGAACACAGACGAAGAACATAACCCGAACCCAAACCTTGACCTGAGACCCAAAATTAGAACCTGAACAAGAATCGCCGAACCAGGACCCTAGAACTAGACTAGGACCGTGACCATGACCTAGAACCGAACACAGACCTAGACTCACACCCAAACTGAGACTAGAACTCGGGCCCAAACACGGTCGTGTACTTAGACCGGAAATGAGACCCGGACCTGGACCTAAATCTGGGACCTGATCCCAAACATAGACTTGGACCTAGATAGGGATCCGGATACCAACTTGGACTCGGACCAAGACCCAGACCAGGATCAGAACCAAGTACTTAGACCCAGAACTGAATCCAGACTCAGATCGGGATTGGAACTTGGGACTCGGACCCAACCTAGACAAAGACCCAGGATGCAAACCCACACCCGGAGCCTGATCGGGACCTAGACTGAAATCTGAACCCGAACCCAAACTCAGACCAAGACTCGAACTCCGACCCAAACTCAAACCACAACTCAAACTCAGAATCGCAAATGGAACTAGAACCGAACTAGGAATTGGACCAGGACCAGGACCTAAACCCAAACCCGAACCCAGATCAAAACCCAGACAAAGACCTAAACCCGAACTAAGACTAGGACGCGAACCAGAACCTAGACTGGGACCCAAACCCACACAATAACCGAGACCTGGACCAAGAATTAGGATAGGGACCTAGAAAAAGAACTAGGATCGGGACCTAGTACCTGACCCAAACCCGAACATGAACCTAGGACCCTGCTCGTTACCCGGCACCAAAAATGGAACCAGACTGGGACCAATGATTTGGATCCAGATCTGTACCCAGGGCTTGGACAAAACCCGTAGTTGGTGTCTGGATTTGGGACCTAGCCCTGAACCCGAACCTTGACAAGGACCCGAACCCACAACCAGACCTGAACCCAGTCCAAAACACAAAAGTGGACCCGAACCCGTATGCTGTGACCCAAAATTGGAACCAAAACTTGAAATTGACCGGGATTGGAACTAGGACTTGGACTTGGAATCATAACTGAAATTGGACCTAGATCCAGAACCGTAACCGGACTAGGACCTGGACTACAAATCAGACCTAGACACGAATTGGGAGCCGGACTTGGATCCCAACCCAAACCTGGACTCGGGACCCGAACTCGAACCTGAACTCAGACCCAAACATGGAACAATACTAGGGACACAGAACTAGGGTAAGGACCTAGAACCGCACCCCAGTCTCGATCCCGAACCCAAACTCAGAAATGGGACCTGGGACCTAAACCAGAATCAGACCGAGACCCGTGATAGTGATCCAGATGTTGACTCGGGATTTGGGTAACGGGGCCTAGAACAGACCAGTACTCGGTGTCTAGATCTGGGACTTAGACTAGGACTAGAACCCAGACAAAGAACCAAACCCAAACCCAGACCTAGACCTGGGACCCAAAATTAGAACCTGAACAAGAATTGTCGAACCAGGACCCTAGAACAGGACTAGGACCTGTTGGTAAAATGGTAAAATGCTTAGTGGGCAGCCATGATATGGATAATGGGCCTCACTTTGCAATTTTGCCATTTTGTCATTTTCAATCCCATTTTCTCAAAATTGCCAATTTTCCAATTTAACTACTTAAATGCCAATTCTAATTATTTAATAACTAAAAATTAATTATTAAATAATATTGTCATTTAATATATTTATTAATTAGACAAATAAAGTCTCTTAATTAACAAATAAAACCTAGAATCTTTTTCTTACAATTTCGCCCTTGCTTAGTGAAAATTCATAAAGTAGACATAGTCTAACTTTAGAATTATAATTGATTAATCAAAATCAATTAACTGAGTCTTACAAGCAGTATGGTCTCAACTAGTATGGGGACCATGGGCCTATATAACCGAGCTTCCAATAAGTCGAACCGAATTTACCAAGTAAATTCCCTAACTTATTAATTCCTTATTGAATCCACTCTTAGAACTTGGAATTGCACTATCAGTCATATAGAACGCTCTATATGTTCAAGAGAGTATTATTTTCACACCAGCCCCTTATTGTACTCATGTACAAGGAGGCTCTTTTATGTACTAATGATCTCGTTGGTAGCTTACCGAGCAATATTGTTTCTCTTTTACAGGAGTTTGAAGATGTCCTGCTCGAAGAGGTACCATACGGCTTACCTCCAATCCGAGGGATTGAACATCAAATTGATTTCATTCCGGGTGCATCAATTCCAAACCGACCAGCTTATAGGAGCAACCCCGAGGAGACCAAGGAGCTTCAAAGGCAAGTAGGTGAATTATTGGAGAAC